>NC_142872.1:100828000-101476500 GCF_051225735.1 Oryctolagus cuniculus | reverse complement strand
AATTTGCATTGTGATTTCATTTTAGCATAATCACAAAGTATTGCTATAAATATTTTCTTATAGTCTGTGTTTTATTAACAGTAACACTAAACTAACAAGTCTTTGAATTGCTATATCTCTTAAATAGGTTTATATAAATGGAAATTTAGACAAATGTTTCTCTGTTAAGGCATAGTAATTGAAATTTGCATAAAATTCATAAAGAAAAACTAAAAAATAAATCAGAAGTAATCAAATATTTTTTTCAAACTTTAAAGTATGGGGGTGACATATGGTAAATTATTATTGCAAGAAATATTACAAATATTTAATTTTATTAAAAGAAAACTCATATGACATTTTCTGCCTTTTCTTAAAGCAGTATAAAATTCCACACATTATATAAAGACTTGGTATCACACATACCTTTTTATGTTTTATCACACTTCTTAAATAATTTTAGGAGTCATAAATTATTTAGTAATGCAAAAGACTCCTTTTTCATATGTAACTATTGGGTATACCATATTGTGTTTTGAGTGCCTTCATACCATGAATTGAAGTACAAAATAAGCAGGAAAATGTATGCTTGGCACTACTAGAAAGCAATCAAATGGCTTCAAGAATCAATTATATTTATGTTATCTAAAGAAATGATTTGAAAATTTGATGAAGATTTGCCTTTTTTTTCTTACCTAAATATTTCTGCCACTCAAATCATGCCTATACTCCAAGTAGTGCCTTTTTACAATTTCAATAGTGGTACCATCCACAATCCTCCATGACTTTTGGATATATTCAGTTTTTGTTCTAAGATTTTGCAAAAAAAAAAAAAATACATGGGGAAACATTTTTCTGAAGCCAGAATGGTTCCATGAGAGTAGATATTTAAGGTTTTAGGTCGCAATATGTCAGCAATAAGAATGAGGTTGTCAGTTACTAACGTTAGAATAATCAACCTTTGTGATTTGCCTGGGACTGAGGGCCACTACTGGGATATAGGATTTTCAGATTTAAAACCAAGACAAAGGCAAAATAGAATGAATTTTTAATTATCCTAGAGGGCCCATATATCTTTTTTTTTTAAAAGAAGATTTATTTGAAAGTCAGAGTTACACAGGGAGAGGTAGAGGCAGAGACAGAGAGGTCTTCCATCTGCTGGTTCACTCTCCAATTGGCCTCAAAGGCTGGAGCTGCGCTGATCCAAAGCCAGGAACCAGGAGCTTCTTTCGAGTCTACCATGTGGGTGCAGGGGCCCAAGCACTTGGGCCACCTTCTGCTGCTTTCCCAGCACATAGCAGAGAGCTAGATTGGAAGTGGAGCAGCCAGGACTTGAAGCAGTGCCCATATGGGATACCGGCACTGTAGGTGGTGGCTTCATCCACTATACCACAGCACTGGCCCCAGGGGCCCATATGTCTTTTAATAATAGGCTTGGGACAAGCATGGCTCCAATTCAGATCCTTCTCGCCCATGTTTAAGAATGATACGTGGGCCGTCACCTTGGTTTACTTGGTTAATCCCCCGCCTGTGGCGCTGGCATCCCATATGAGCACTGGGTTCTAGTTCCGGTTGCTCCTCTTTCAGTCCAGCTCTCTGCTGTGGCCTGGGAGGGCAGTGGAGGATGACCCAAGTGCTTGGGATCCTGCACCTGCATGGGAGACTGGGAAGAAGCACCTGGCTCCTGGCTTTGATTGGCACAGCGCCAGCTGCAGCAGTCATTTGGGGTGTGAACCAGCAGAAAGAAGACCTTTGTCTCTCTCTCTCACTGTCTATATCTCTACCTATCAAATAAAAAAAAAATGATACTGTTGACAGTGTTTTTTTTTTCTTTTCTTCATTCTATTTGTTGAACTCTTTACTTAGTGGAGGGTTAATCTTATGTGTATAAAGTTAACTGAAAGTATATCTTTGTAAAAATTAAGAATGAGAATAAGAGAGGGAGGCAGGAGAAAGTGTGGGAGGGAGTGAGGGTTGTGTGGGAAGTATCACTATGTTCCTGAATCTTTATATAGAAAATACATGAAAATTATATACCTTAAATAAAATTTTTAAAAATAATAAATAAATAAATAAATAAATAGAATGGTACAGTTGGGGCTGGCACTGTTGTGCAGTAGGTTAAGCTAGCTCCTCCAGAGCAGGCAACCCATATGGGGACAGTTAGATTCCTGGCTGCTCCACTTCCTATACAGCTCCCCATTAATGTGCCTGGAAAAGCAGTGGAAAATTTCCCAAGTACTTGGACCCCTACACCCACTTGGCAGACCCAGAAGAATCTCTTGGCTCCTGGCTTCAGTCTGGTCCAGCTCTGGCTGTTGTGGCCTTTTTAGGGGTGAACCAGAGGATAAAAGACATCTCTCTATTCTGCCTTTCAAATAAAATAAATCTTAAAAAAAAAAAAAGGAATGGTACTATCTAGGTAATTCCTTTGCTAAAACCTCTTGAACTTTCCTCAATGACATTATGATATATTACACACAATTAGCTATGACATTGGACATGGTTCTCCTTTCTCTTTCCTGTCTCGTTAAAGTTATCTGTCATTGTATCTTCAACAGCAGTTTTGTACTATGCTAAATCTCCCATACTTCCTAAACATGCCATGTACTCTCACATCCTATATCTTCTCTGCACATTATCTTGATTTTTGTGAATGTTCTTGCCCCAATTTATAGCCTAGATAATTTCTCTAATTGTTGAAATCACATCACAAGAATCAGGAAACAATTTCTAATCCACCCCATCTCAATATACTGCATACGTGTATGGGTTTTGGAGTTGATCTGCCTGCATTCAGATCCTAGCCCTACTACAAGCAAGGTCTTTGACCCTGAGGAAATGTTTTAGCCTCTTGGTACCTTAATTTCTGTATCTGGAAAATGGAAACTAGAATATTTATTTACTCATGAAATTGTTGTGAGGATGAAAGGAAAACTGAGAAAAATGGTGAAAAAATAAATTCAATTAATGTTAACTCATGAAAACGCCCCCCAGCATCTGCCTGATGCAGAGTGGATAATATATATGCATGTATTTGAATTCCTGTTTAGTAGGGGATTTAACACCAAAATGGTACAGAGAGGAAGGAAATGATCTGGCTTTAAAATTTTATTGTAGGGGCCAGGACTGTGGCGTATCGGGTAAGGGTAAAGCACCGCCTGAAGTGCTGGCATCCCACATGGGCACCAGTTCGAGACCCAGCTGCTCCACTTCTGATCCAGCTCTCTGCTATGGCCTGGGAAAGCAGTAAAAGATGGTCCAAGTCCTCGGGCCCCTGCACTGGTGTGGAGAACTGGGGGAAGCTCCTGGCTCCAGGCTTCGGATTGGCACAGCTCCGGCCATTGTGGCCAATTGACGAGTGAACAAGTGGATGGAAGACATCTCTCTCTCTCTCTGCCTTTCCTTCTCTCTGTGTGTAACTCTGACTTTCAAATAAATGAATAAATCTTAAAAAAAAATTACTGCAGTGTTTATAGTGATCAGGCCATTGATCAAGCCACACAACCTGAAATTCAAACTTAGGACTCTATAATTATCAGATCCAGATATTTCCAGCTGGAATTTAAACCACACTTTCTGGGAATTCAGAAATACTTGTCAGATGAATGGGCATTTGTCCTTTAAAGGCTACATCTTGTAAATTAGGAGCCGCAATCCTAACTCATGAGAATAAGGAGTCAGTTTAGGGAGTAAGATGGAGGAACAGAAGTAAAATAGAGAATTCATTATCATTCACAAGTGTTGCATGCTTATGTATGCCAGAAATGATGCTGTGGACAGATTTTAACCAGAACTCCAGACCTGAATGGGAATTGCACCGAAATTCTGATGGGGCTTAAGAGTGGAGCTGTGCTTTGAAGCACAAACGCCATTCTCCCTAATTGGTAATCCTTTCTTGGCGCTAATTTGCACAAAGGCTGGACAAACTGAACAATGCCAAAAACACAACAGATGTCTGTGAGTTCCTGGATCTGGGGAATAAGAATTTGCCTTTGACTAATAGAATGCTCCCTGCCTTGGCCAATATACTGTCTTTCATATCAGATGGGGTTAAGTAAAAGGTAGGGTATATGGTGGGCTAGATGTATGGAGCAGAGATCTCTTATATAATGGTGCCAGAACTTCAATCCAGGTCTGAATTTTGATCCTGTGCTTTCACCATTTAAAAACATAGCAAGCATCAGGGATGAATGTAATAAATTTGTTCTAGATAATAAAAATGTGGCAAATTTTGTTTCTACCAGAGCTTCTTTCAACAATTTATATTATAAATTTGGTGACATGCCTCCACCAGCACAGAAAAGGAGGCCAATTCAGCATCAACATGTCAAAACAGAATGTAAACACCTCTTTCATTTTAACCTCTTGAAATCCCTGCAAGAGAGGGCAGGATGCTATATATCACTGCCTCCATGTTCCCTGTGTATAAAGAAAAATGAAGCACATTGGGGTCAAGTAATTTGTCAAAGGTCACCTAGCAAGCTGGTGAGACTACCACTCTTCCAATTTGCTTTCCACCAGACCATGTTAGACCTTAAAGGTCATAGATACACACTTGTTTCCAAGTCTGAATTACATTTTGGAGTGTGGAACCAGGTGACTAATGGAGAAAGAGTGTTTGGAAACCATGTTGTTGAGCTTGGAAGAAACAGCCTTATTTAAGCCAATGACTGAAACTGAGGGAATAACCTGATGGGAGACTTAATGTTCCAAAGCCAAGTATTGCTTGACTGTGTCTAGGTACATGTAGTTTTACCTCAACAATAAAGAGGGAAACATCTGTTACAATGGAGCTGTTCCAATACAAGGGAGATGAGAAAAAAGCTCTATTATAATATTGACAATATCCACCTAATTTCATAAAAATGCACTATTGCAGTGGAGCGATTTGCCAGGTAATAAAAGCTGCTGGATTAACCAGGTGGCGTTGTTGGATACAAATCCTGCTTTCCACTTTGCACAGTCGATATTTCTATGTCAACAAAGGATTCCTCCAAGTCCCTTGCAGTTCTGCAGTTGATAGAGATGCTTAATTAACCTTATTGACACCCCATCATCCAGCCTGCAAATGTTGAAACTCTAAATGTAGTAACTTTACAGAGGATAAACTTATGTATATTTATATCAGTATAAAGAACGGCAGCAAATACACTGTATGTTTTTGTCTTTGCTTGGATGATTAGGCTAAGTTCTTCTAGGATAACTTCTTCGTTAACTCATCAGACAATCCTAAATAATTGATCCATGTAAAGGGATAGTGGCCATGTGAATGTCTCTCATCTCTTTCCCTGCTTGATGTCCTGTTCCTTACTAATGCCTGTACCACTGTCTGCCCCATAGGTCCAGAATGGTGAGTACTAGGACTGCTCTCATTTAGTATATGTGCTTTACTTCATTCCTCCCCACAAGATGTTTTGTACCTGACATATCTGTGTCCCAGTGTCAGAGGATGGCTCTTGAGCTCCAGTGCATATTAAGATATATGAATACACAGCTTCTTCCAAGATAGATCATCAGGCTTGCTTTTTGTTAATAAGTTTAAAATAAAGTACGATGACATCTTCGTTTTCCAGAAATGTTCATTTGTACATGAAGTAAGAAAATGGATTCCGAACATGACACAAAATGACTAATACTTTTGTATTTTCATATCATTTTCTGCCCTCACTTCATAGAATATTGGGACATCTCAGGCACTTGTTTGGATTTTTGGTTACCTCTGACTCTGATTTGCCCTTGCCACCCAATAAGGATAAGAGTTTGTGTATACTGTTCTTGTTTCAAAGCCTACAACTCAGAACAAATGTTTCCCCTAAACAGAAATTCATGTTATTTCACAGTAGTGGTTTAAGCTCACATGTATGAAAGAACTGTGTAGTGGCAAGTACTGGACTTCTTGGAGGCAGTGAGACCTTATTCTACGAGATGTTGATTGACAATGGATGCCCATATTAAGGACTCTAGGGACCAAGGGAAGTTGCCTTAGTCTAATTATCTCTGCATTCTTGGATAAATGAATTTTTCCTTAATCTGAAACTCTCCCAGAAAAGTGGGCACCAAAGCTGAAATGCATCAGTCAGCAATTCCAAGTAGGGGGCTAATAACAGTAAATGAGAATGCAATATAGTTTCTCACCAAGTACTTAGCACAGTCAAGTTTCTTTTACCACCTCACATTCATTTTATACTGTTAAAGGTTCTGAGTACATATGCCTTTGTTTCCAGTTATCTTTAGCCAAACATTAAAAAGAAAATCATCCTAGTTTTTCAAATCTTTATCAAGTCTGTTTTGCTATTTCAAATCTTTATCAAGTCTGTTTTGCTAATCAATTAATAAATAACAACAAAAGAAGCCTCTCAAAATATGCTGAGTTTCACATAATCAGTCAGATACATGCTTTTGGTATAAACTCAATGCAAATGCAAATTTATGCTTTAACTTAGCTGCTTATTATTTATATATTAAAGATAGGCACATCACTATAGAAACTAAAATCTCTATTGATTGATTTGTCTTGTAAAACATTTTCACTCCCATGAAGTCACCTCTACTCCAATATACTTGGAATGTGGAAACAGCTGACTAATAAAGCAACAGAGTTTGGAGACTTTGGGTTCAAATTCCAAAAGCTTAATTTACAGATGAGAGTACCCCCAAAAGTTTACTGATTTGCCATAAATGAGTGGCTATTGGAAGAGATCAAAGTGGGACTCGGGTTCAGCCACACTGATGCTATATACTATGTGCTTTCCCACTATAGCGCATTGACTTTTACATCTCTGTCAGCTACACAAGGTGTATTTGTAGTATATATTGTGATGATACAATAGCTAGGAGACAGAAACAACAAAAATGATGATCTAAAAAGCTGGACTGCTGGACTGTATCTCCCCCTTACCTCTAAATACCTGCCGGTATCAAAGCTCTGCTTGACAAAACCCATCAGAGGTCCACGGTTTCTGTTGTATCATGATTCTTCTGTTCTCTGGTGCTGCTTGCAACCACATGTCCAAGGAGGGTTGCCAATACTCTGCTTTCCAACGAGTATGGAGAAGGGTAGATGGGACGACGCACTTCATCCCTCTAATGTCACTGCATGGAAATCTTACATATCAATTCTGCTCATTTTCCACTGGCAGGAACATACGTTCATGGCCACATCTGATGGCAAGACAGGCTTAGAAATATCACCTTCTTTCTGGGAGTCATATGCCATTGTCAGAGACAAGTTAATAGACAAAGGAAGAAGAGTAAATACCATTTCTAGCATATAATGGAACATGATTTACATTCCTTATGTGCTGCCTTGTAAGTCCCCATTTGTGTGTTTAATGCTATTCTCAATAAAGGTCTTAAAACAATAAAAGAAAAATAAGATTTTTCAAGCTCCTCATAAGAATTCAATTATTTTAGCAAAGCTACTTTTAAAAAAAATATTATTTATTTGAAAGAGTTGTAAAGAGAGGGGGAGAGACAGAGAAACAGATATCTTTCATCTGCTGGTTCAGTCTCCAAATTGCCACAACAGTGTGAGCCAGGCCAGAAACCAGGAGCCAGGAACTCCATCCAGGTCTCCCACACAGGTGCAGGGACTCAAGCATTGGAGCCACCCTCTGCTGCTTTCCTAGGTGCATTAGCAGGGAGCTGGATCAGAAGTGGAGCAGCGGGCCAGTGCCGCGGCTCAATAGGCTAATCCTACACCTTTGGCGCCGGTGCCTGCAGGTTCTAGTCCCGGTCAGGGAGCCAGATTCTGTCCTGGTTGCCCCTCTTCCAGGCCAGCTCTCTGCTGTGGCCCGGGAAGGCAGTGGAGGATGGCCCAAGTGCTTGGGCTCTGCACCCCATGGGAGACCAGGAGAAGTACCTGGCTCCTGCCATCAGAACAGCGCGGTGCACTGGCCACAGCACACCACTGGAGGGTGAACCAATGGCAAAGGAAGACATTTCTCCCTGTCTCTCTCTCTCACTGTCCACTCTGCCTGTTAAAAAAAAAAAAAAAAAAAAAAGAAAAAGAAGTGGAGCAGCTTGGACTCACTTGAACCAGTGCCCATATGGGATACCAGCATCTCATTTGATGGCTTAATCTGATATGCCACAATGCCAGCCTGGCAAGGCTATGTTTAATCTCTCAAAATTTGCTTTAATGGGTTGTCATCTGGCTATTACATGAGTTTAATGAATGGAGGGTTATTTATATCTATATTTATATCTATTTTAACTTTTTATACAATATCTCACTGGAACTTATATGTATTTGACATTTAAACAAATAATTTTAGTTCTTCAAAAAGTGTTGGTGTGAGAACTAAAAATAGTAACGGCCATTTTATACATATTATCCAAGTGTGTTACTAAATTGGTGTCAGAAAAAGTGGTAAAGTGAGGATAGCTTTTTGTTTTTCTAATCTGATTACCTAAACGGCTCATACTCTTGGAATATCCCTCAACCATCAGGAAATATTTATAGACGGAAAGGAATGTCTTGCCAATGGGCCATAACCTGGTTAACTGGACCTGCATTCTTTCTGGATGCTTGCATTTTTCTATTCAATAAAAATACAAAGAGGCCAAATAGCATCTTGAAGCCAGCAGTTGGAAGATATCATTCCCATTCTCTGTTTCTATCTCTGCCTTTCACATAGAATGAAAATCAATAAAAATAAATAAAGCTTTTTAAAAAGGCATAAGTTACGGCATTCTGTCCAGGACTGTGCAACAACATGCCGCTCTGCAGAGTGAAGCCAGTATCCTATGATCACTTAAAACCTTTCTCTCCCTTTCCCTCCCACACACGCCATTACCTCTTGGCAGCATCTCTTACTCTGTTCCTTCCTGACTCAAGTCCACTCCCGTTCACCTCTTGCTTTTATCTGGCACCTTTCTATCCTTAGGCCCTCTTCTTGACTTGAGAAATCCCTCCTCCAGATCTGCCTGCTTATCCGATTCTTCATTCCCTTAAGTTCTGCTCAACTTTTAACTACACAATGAAGCCTTCCCTGAAGATGCTTCTTGGGTAAGGATATTTTGTTGTTAAGGAAGAAGTGAAAAGCAATGACACTTTTATCTTTGACTCCTGTAACATACATTTTTAAATGCAAAATATTTATTTGTAATTTTTGCATCATCAACTATTCGTGGTTATCCATAATAACGTTCCTTTGTTCATTGAATATTATGACTTATTGTTGTTATAAATTACATAAAATATTTTGAAAGGAAATAATAATGACATTTCTTTTGAAAAGGATTAAGCAGCTCTCTCTTTTACTATTATTTATGTAAATCAAAAAGAGGAAAAAGGTGGCCGGCGCCGTGGCTCAATAGGCTAATCCTCCACCTTGCGGCGTTGGCACACCGGGTTCTAGTCCCGGTTGGGGCGCCGGATTCTGTCCCGGTTGCCCCTCTTCCAGGCCAGCTCTCTGCTATGGCCAGGGAGTGCAGTGGAGGATGGCCCAGGTGCTTGGGCCCTGCACCCCATGGGAGACCAGGAAAAGCACCTGGATCCTGGCTCCTGCCATCGGATCAGCGCGGTGCGCCGGCTGCAGCGGCGGCCATTGGAGGGTGAACCAATGGCAAACGAAGACCTTTCTCTCTCTGTCTCTCTCTCTCACTGTCCACTCTGCCTGTCAAAAATAAAAAAAAAAAAAGAGGAAAAAGGGAAAAAATCATTCATTAACAGTAATAAATCAAGTTGTTCAGAACCATTGTTCAATGGATAGAGAATTGTTGAACTAGGCAAAGAGATATCTGAAAAACAAAAATGGTTAGGTTATGAGACAGGACTTTTTTTCTGAGACTTTTCTTACAATATTTGGTTATTCTTGCTGCTCTCAGTTCAAGAGGAAAAAATCACACCCTGAATGTCAATGCTGAAAATATAAACTTTCGTTATTCCCAAAATATTGCTCTTTTGAAGAGCTGTATATTTAAAAGCCAATAGTCTCACATTCTTAAACAATCCTGCCTACCTAAATGGCAACATTCATGACAAAGATTAACTTGCTTCAGTTGTCAAATATTTGGTAAATGTGTGCAAGGCCAGACATTTTAGGCAACTCTACAGACAGATACCAGTTTTTAATCTAATACATGGTATTTCTGTTGAAGCAGCATGTGCGTGTAAAAGTAGTGCATCTCATGATCCATCAATTTGCACCTAAGAAACAAAAAATACTTTAATATCACATTGATGATCTATTTTCATTGCTTGTATTTTAAAAGACTCTTGAATAGAAATGTGATTTAATGAGTTCCTTTAAATATTTACTTAGAGCAAATTATAATAGATTCCTAATCATATCTGAATATCCTGCAATTTTCTCAATTTAGCTGGGTCTGCCACAGAGACCCTAAGTTTGCAACTTAACAGGAAAAATTGGGGCAGATATTGAAGCACAGATAGACTGAGCAGAACTGACATTTGAAGGTCTTTCACAATTTTTTGTCTCTAATATTATTGTCATGGAAATAGAAGAAGAGATGATGAGAATGCCTATTCAGCAGCAGACCCAGCGGTACACTATCTGATGTGCGAATCAAGAGCTGACACATTGAAAATCTTAAACCCTTTGGGTCTGTGCTTCTTCTTTCCATTTAATGCTTAGTCAAATATCAACCTTAACCAGCTTTTGATGTGTTGATAAATGTCACTCTATTTATTGGGGAAAAAAAGAATCTTTACCATTTAATTTGAACATAAATAAGTTTTGGTGAAGCTATATATTGAACAAAAAACAATACACTGCAAAAGGTTTCTATGGGGATACTTTAATTTAATTTTTAAAATTTATTTAAGAGGTAGAGAGACTCTCCCTGCTGCCACCACTACACATACACATACACACACAGACAGAGCTCCCATCAATTTATTCCCTCCTGGAATCCTCACAATGATTGGGAATAGGCCGTAATGGAGCCAGGAGCAGGGATATAATTCAGATATCCTGGGAGGGGGTGATGAATCTAATCACTTCAGTCATCACTACTGCCTCCCAGGGTCTGCATAAGTCAGAAGCTGAAATCAGGAATTAGAGCTGGGAATTAAACCCAGGCACTCTCATGTGGGATACAGATGTTTTTTTTTTTTTTTTTTTTTTTTTTTTTTTTACAGGCAGTTAGACAGTGAGAGAGAGAGAGAGAGAAAGGTCTTCCTTTTTCCGTTGGTTCACCCCCCAAGTGGCTGCTACAGCCGGTGCATTGCGGCCAGCATGCTGCGCCAATCCAAAGCCAGGAGCCAGGTGTTTCCTCCTGGTCTCCCAAGCAGGTGCAGGGCCCAGCACTTGGGCTATCCTCCACTGCCCTCCTGAGCCACAGCAGAGAGATGGACTGGAAGAGGAGCAACCGGAACAGAATCCGGCGCCCCAACTGGGATAGAACCCGGGGTGCCGGCGCCGCAGGCGGAGGATTAGCCTAGTGAGCCGTGGCACCGGCCAATACAGATGCTTTAACTGCTAGGCTAACCGCCCTATCCTAGGGTTATATTTCTGAATGAAATATTAATGCCTCAGATCTTACTTTTTAGCTATATCTCTGAGCCAATTTCGGAAACTGAATGTGTACTCTCCCATGCCCCATGACAATGATGTATTGATATATTGTAAGGAAGATACACCTCTATCTAAATCTAAAAAATGCTTTAATTGTCACATTCATCTCTCTACTGCACTGATTGTTCATTGTGAGCTTGAAACTAAGTAGAATGATGAATTTTTACATTTTTCCATAGCTTTTATTATTGACTTGTGGAAAGGTTACTTCAAAAAATAGATTTATTCATCCAAACAAGTGCCATACTTGGTGTTTAATTGCTGTGACTTACGCGTATTTGCCGAGTATCTGACCTACTTTTTTTTTTTTTTAAGGAACTCATTGAGTAAGAACACCCACACAGCTGGTTGACCTAACTTGACTTCCTGCCCAGGTCCATAGTCAGGCTTTCCTTATGGCTCTCAATGGACACTGGTGTCGTCTTAGGGCAATCTACTACAAGTATCGCCAGAATGCCATTTCCTAAATTTGTATAAAGTCATTGAAATTACACTTTTGCTTCATCAATTAATAGCTTTCTACAATAATCGTCATGTTTACTTCTCACCCTTTCCTTCTCCTTTTTTATACTTCATAGTGCCAACTATGAGAGACAAAGTCAAATCACTGAGACTAATTTTCTTTTTTTTTTTTTTAAGAAATATAGTCTTTTATCATCAAAGGATGATAGGAATGATCAACACAGGAAAATCTATTTCCTTAGCTGTGATGGTGTGCTTTTCACTTCATTAACAGCTTTTTTAGGCATCAATTAAGTACACACATTACAGTATTTGTTAAATCTAATTTTTAAATTAAAATGAAATATGCACAGTTAAGAAGCAATAGTTCTATGAAATCTATCATGAAAAATAAGAGTCAGGGCTGGTGCCGTGGCTCACTAGGCTAATCCTCCACCTTGCGGTTCCAGCACACTGGGTTCTAGTCCCAGTCGGGGCACCGGATTCTGTCCCTGTTGCCCCTCCTCCAGGCCAGCTCTCTGCTGTGGCCAGGGAGTGCAGTGGAGGATGGCCCAAGTACTTGGGCCCTGCACCCCATGGGAGACCAGGATAAGTACCTGGCTCCTGCCATCGGATCAGCGTGGTGCGCTTGGCCGCGGCGGCCATTAGAGGGTGAACCAACGGCAAAAGGAGGACCTTTTCTCTCTGTCTCTCTCTCTCACTGTCCACTCTGCCTGTAAAAAAAAAAAAAAAAAGAAAAATAAGAATCATTTCTCCCCTTCTACAGATGATTTTACATTTCTCAGACCAGTGGTGCTTATATATGAAAATTGTGTATAGATCTAAATATTGTGCATAAAATCTTCTTGATTTTTTTCATTTTGGATAATATTTAGATCACAGAAAAGGAATTGACTCATATTCCCTCCTCCATGATATCCTACTTACATATTTCTTTTCTGATTGTAACTTTCTTTGATTCTTAATTCATAGCCACATTCACCCTATATTATTTTTTTCTTATAAAAAAATTCAATTGTCCTTCAGAGTAATGAATGTCTTTTTTTCTGTCTGCTCAGTTCTTTGTAATTGTAGCCATTTCTTCCCTCAAATATTTAATGTTAAGTGTAAAACTATTCTTTTTAAAATTCCACTGTTTATTTGAAAGGCAGAAGACAGAAAGACAGAAACAAACAGAGATCTTCTGATTCGCTTTGCAAATACCAGCAACAGCTAGAGTTGGGCCAGGCCAAAGCCAGGAGCCCAGAACTCAATCTGCATCTCCCATGTGGGTGGCTGGGCCCACCTATTCAAGCAATTACCTGCCGCCTTCTAGGGTGTACGTTAGCAGAAAGCTGGAATTGGAAGTGGAGCCTGGACTCAAACCCAGGCATTCTGATATGGGAAGCTGGCATCCCAAGTGGTATCCTAACTGCAGCACCAAATACCTGCCCTACAAAACTATTTTTTTTTAAATTTTTTATTTAAGGTATACAAACTTCATGTATTTTATATATACAGATTCAGGAACATGGTGATACTTTATCCTCCTCCACCCACACTCCCAACTTGACACATTCAAGCATGGTATTTTTGTGGTTAAGGAATTTATTTTTAAACAATATTGAACTATAACTCATATATCATATACCATACCCTCTTTTGTATAGTGATTGAATTTCTATTTTTTGTTTTATTAATAGCTTTCTACAATAATCTTCATGTTAAAATTTCTCATCATTTCTCTTTTTTATGTTTTATAGTGCCAACTATGAAGTCAGAGGCAGAGACAAAACACCCTATGACTAATTTTCCTTTATTAAGAAGTGTAGTTGGTCTGTTACCACCAAAGGATGCTAGGAATGATCAAAAAGACAGGGAACTCTATTTCTTTAGCTGGAATGGTGGACTTTTTATTTCATTAAGATGCTTTTAGGTATCAATTAAGTATGTGTATTAGAGTATTTGTTAAATTTAATTTATAAGTCAAAATGAAATTAGAATACTTACAGTTCTATGTGTCCATCACCATAAAGAATCTATTTTTTTGGTTCCCAAAAGAAACTCTTCCCACCAACCCCAAGCAGTAAAAATCTATTTTCCATCTAACAGATTTCCCTATTCTGGACATCTCATATGTTTTCACCAATACAATATATGTCCATTTTTTGACTCACTTTTTGTATGGTCAGTAGTAATACATCTGCTTTTATTTCTGATAATTAACTTTCGTGATTTCTTCTTTTTTATTTGTGGGAAATATCTCTTTCAGAATTTCTTTAATTTTAATTTTATTAGTTTTTAGCAGATTCAATGTGATTTTCAGATACAATTCTAAGAACATAATGATACTCCCTTCCTCCTTCTCTCCCTCCTATCCTCTTTCCTTCACTCTTTCTTCTTAGGTTTTGAGATAACATATTTTAAAATTATACAACAGTAAAATAAAAAAGGCTTAATATTTACCAAATAAGAAGTTTTACCAGTAAAAATAAAAAAGACTCTAGTGGTAATATAGACAAACGCTAGCATAACATTCTTTTTTTAATAAAGATTTATTTTATGTATTTGAAAGAGTTAGAGAGAAAAAGATAAGGAGAGAGAGAGAGAGAAAGAAGGATCTTCCATCCCCTGGTTCACTCCCCAAGGACCTCAAGGACCAGAGCATAAGCCAGGAACTTCTTCTACGTCTCCTTCATGGGTGCAGGGCCCCAAGCACTTGGACATCCTCCTCTTCTTCCCAGGAGCAGCAGCAGGGAGCTGGATCAAAAGTAGAGCAGCTACAAATTGAACCAGTGCCCATATGGGATGCAGGCATTGCAGGTGGTGGCTTTACCCGCTAAGTCACAACACAAGCTCCTAGTACAACATTCTTAACCATTGGTTTGACAAAGTTATAAAACAAAGCTTTACAAAACTGTATTTGTAGCAAAGTAATACATTTGGGCCAGCACAGTGGCTTAGCAGGTTAAATTGCTGTCTGCAGTGTAGGAGTCCCATGTGGGCACTGGTCCGAGTCCCAGCTGGTCCACTTCTTATCTAGTTCCCTATTGGTGCTCCAGGGAAAGCAGCAGAGGATGGCCTAAGGCCCTGGGCGCCTATATCCATATGGGTGACCCAGAGAAAGCTTCTGGCTCCAGGGTCATGGCTTCAGCCTGGCCCAGCCTGGCCATCGCTGCCATTTGGGGAATGAACCAGTGGATGGAAGATCACTTTCTCTGACAGTCCTCTCTTTTTTTCTGTACCTCTTTCAAGTAAAGGAATAAATCTTAAAAAAAAAAAAATTGATATACAGAGACATTTCTTTTTTTGCTTGTTTTTTAAATTTTAGCTCTCACATATAAGGAAGAAAAAAAACTGTATTTGTCTTTCTGGGTCCAGCTTATTTCATTCAACATTATGTCCTTCAGTTGTGTCCATATTGCTGCAAAAGGTAGAATTTCATTATTTTTTATAGCTGAATAATATTCCATTGTGCATATATACCACATTTTCTTTTTCCATTCATCTGATGAAAAACACCTTGTTTGGTTCCAAATTTTGGCTACTGTGAGCAGTGCTGCGATGAAGATGGTGGTGCAGGTATCTCTATAATACATTGTGTTCAAGTCTTTTGGGTATACACCTAAAAGGTGGTGGGGTTGCTGGATCATATGGCAAGTCTCTTTCTGTTTTTTTTTTTTAAGAAATCTCCACGCTATTTTCCATGGTGGCTGTACTAATTCACGTTCCCACCAGCAGTGTATAAGTGTTCCCCCTTGTCCATATCCTTGCCAGCATTTGTTACTCTCCGTGTTTTGATTTTTACCGTTATGACAGGGCTAAGGTGATATTTCACGGTGATTTTGATTTACATTTCCTTGATGGCTGATGATGTTGAGCACTTTTTCATATATTTGTGGTCATTTGTATTTCTTCTTTTGAGAGCTGTTTATTTACTATAATGGTTGTTTATTGGTTGAGTGTTCTAAGTTGCTGATATATTCAAGATGGTAATCCTTTGTCAGGTACATGATTTGCAAATATTTTTTTCCATTCTGTTAGACTTCTCTTCAATCTGTTGATCATTTCCTTTGCTGTGCAAAAGCTTCTGGGTTTGATATAGTTCCATTTGTTTAGTTTGGCTTTTGTTGCCTATGCTTTGGAGGTCTTGTCCAAGAAGTCATCTCCTCTGTCAATGTCTTGGAGTGTTTTCCCTCCATTTTCTTGCATGAACTTTGTAGTCTCAGGTCTCAAATTTAGTTCTTTCTTCCATCTTGAGTTGATTTTTGTATATGATAAGAGGTGGGGATCTAATTTCGTTCTTCATCATCTCTCCTCTTGTTTCTCAGGAACTTCGTTGTTTTCTTTCACTTCTTTGCTGAAATGTTCAGTCAGACCCCTGGAAGCACAACCCTTCCTTATTCTTGTCATAGCCCAAGCAGCTTAAGTTAACATAGCTATACCCTACTCAGCCATCCTGGATCGCCCAAATATTTTCATATTTTCATCTATGTATACTATGTGGATTGATTAAATCAATCTAATTAACTTAGCAGTCGTGTCATTTACTTATCTTTTATTGTGTGTGTGTGTGGTAAGAGCATTTAAAATCTACTCTTCGTTCATTCTGTCCTACTTTTTCTCTCCTGTCTAGGAATTCCATTATGCATACATTGGATATTGGGTTTTAGATATCATCCCACAACTGTCTTAGACTTTGTTCATTTTTTTTTTCCTGATACTTCAGCCTTAGTAATTTAACTTGGGTTTCATCAGATTCACAAATTATTCTTCTGTCTGTTTAAATCTGCTTTTGAAATCCTATAATAAATTTTTCATTTCAGTTATTGTTCTTGTCAACTCCAAAATTAACATTTGATGCATTTTCATGATATGTATCTTTTTATAAAGATTTATTTTTTGAAACGCAGAGTTACAGAGAGAGGGAAGGGAGAGGGAAAAGGGAGAGAGAGAGAGAATCTTCCATTCACTGGTTCACTCTCCAAACGGCCACAACAGAGTGTCAGGGGACTTGAGTTGTCTTCTGCTGCTTTCCCAGGTACATTAGCAAGGAACTGGAAAGAAAGTGGAGCAGCCAGGACACAAACCAGCAGGCATAAGGGATGCTGGAATTGCAGGCGGCTGCTTAACCTGCCATGCCACAGTGCCAGCCCCATGGTATGTATCTTTTAGTCGGTTCTCTCTATTTGTTGAAATATTACTCTCGTCTTTTCCTTTACCTCTTTGTTCCTGGTTCCTTTAGCTCTTTGAGCACATTTAAAACATTTGCCTTCAAGTCTTTGTCTACAAGGTCCATGTCTGTATTTCCTCAAAGAGTTTCTCCTCATTCTTTTTTATTTTTTTATTGCCAGTAAATGGCCCATACTTTCTTATTTTGGATCAACTGAAGAATTCAATCCTGGAAGTAAAAAATCCTCAATTTTGATAAAATCCTGTAAGGCATATTCAAATTCTATAGTGGTTATCATTTTTTTCCTTAAAGGTGTATTTATTTTTGTTTGAAAATCAGAGTTAGAGAGAGGGAGAGATAGAAAGAGAAAGATCTTCCATCCAGTGGTTCACTCTCCAGATAGCCTCAAGGACCAGGGCTGGGCCAGGCAGAAGCCAGGATCCAGGAGCTTCATCCAAGCCTCCCATGTAGGTGGCAGGGTGCCAAGTACTTGGGCCATCTTTGACTGCTTTTCCCAGGCCATTAGCAGGGAGTTGAGAAGTGGAGCAGCAAAGACTCCAACCAGTGCCCACATGGGATGCCAGCATTGCAGACGATGGCTTTACCTGCTATGCCACAATGCTGGCCTCTGGTTATAGGTCTTGAAAAATTTTAAATTTTACTTCTCCCAATAGACAGTTGGTGACTGCTCTGCCCAGACTTTGCTGCCTATTTAGCAACATGTAATTTGGCCTTGTTCTACCATTCACTTCACTTAATGAACTGTTCACACTAATATAAAGCCTCTGCTTCATTTTCAACATGCTCAGGCTAACTGTAATAATTCCAACTTCCATTTCATGTCAGCTCTTGGTGTTCATACCCAGAACATCAGATCCTATTGGAATAAATAAAAGAAAAATACAAGACCATAAAGAGAATTCCTCACAATATATTGTATTCATATTTGGTCAATATGTGACACAACTGATTCAGAAAAGTGCTTCATTAATTGTAACAAATACACTAACACAAGATGTTAACAATAGGAGAAGTGAGGTGCAGTGTGGGGTGTGGGGTGCATCAGTACTACACACACTTGAAAAAGATTTATTTATTTATTTAATTATTTGAAATGCAGAATGAGAGGGAGAGAGAGAGAGAGAGAGAGAGAGAGAGAGAGAGGGAGAGACATTCCACTTGCTAATTCATTCCCAAAATGGCCACAGAGGCTGGACCAAGAACCTAGAATTCCATCTGGGTCTCCCACTTGAATAGCCTCTGTTTTTCCAGGGGCGGTGGATCAGAATAGAAACAATTGGAACTCAAACCAGAATTCTTATATGAGATGCCAGCACTATAAGAGGTGGCTTAACTTGCTGATCCATAATATTGGCCCCACATTTTTTTGTAAATTTGAAAACTATTCTGAAATATGTTGAAAAATGCTTTCAATTACCTTTTGCTGCATTCGTAACAACTTCATGTGAATTACGTTTCTTTTTATTGCATGTGTCAGAATAGTTTTCTATTAACCAATATGATGTTTTAAATTTTGGTTTTAATAAAAGTATCCAGGGACAACTTCTTCAATTGGAAACGTCAGAGATACAAATGATTCAGCTATCTCCTGCCTCTTGGCATGCCTCAGGAGGTTTTACTGAAAACTACATGTTTTGAATATTATGATATGGTTACTCTGGAAATCAATTTCTCTTTGGTCTTCATCATTTATGGTTAGTGTGGGGTTTGTTGGTTGTTTAGTGACTTTTATAAGCTAGTTTTGTAAAGACTGCATTACTTATTATGTATGGTCTCTTCTTTTCCTTTAGCTTAGTGTTACCCATTGTTTCGAAAGAGATTCCCTTAAATGCCTAGAACAGAAAGCAAAATACTAAAAGAAGAAAAAAAAAAAGAAAAGTCCTCTCTGGGTCTTTTTCCATTGGCTATTTGGTGTGATATTCCCTCAACACTTAGTCAATAAATTTATTATTGTGCCTGAGCTTACATTTCCTATTTTCATTGAGTTTAGACATCAAACAGAAGTAAAAGAATGTTCTCTTTCTCAGATCTTCTTTTAACATGCATCCTGTCCTGTGCATATACATGAAGTGATAAATTCCCTAATATAAAGGAGTACTTCAAAAAGTTCGTGGAAATGCATATTGTATTTCAAATTTTTGTACCCAAATACACTTGTTTTTTAATTCCATTTTTTCATGAACTTTTTGGTGTACCATCATATATGGAAATTTAAAAGCTAGTAATTCCTCAAAGAAATCATCCTTTCCAGCTGTTCCTCCCGTGCTTTCAATGTGACCATTATTCTCCTCAGCTGATACTGTATGCCCCAGGCAGAGCAGGTTGTACATTTTCTTTTCAGTGTTATTGAATAACATGCTCTATGGGTGCTTCTCTTCCCTGGAATGGTCATGATATGGTGAAATGAAGGAAAACTCCTCATATTGTTCTGTGAGGGACCCACAGAGAGGACAAAATGAACATAATTCCCTGGCAATAAGGTCCACCTGCTCCTTTCAGAACTAGATATCCACACCAAGAATGTGGGGCTGCCATTTTCAACACTGCTAGCATTCTGGTGAGTTGGGTTGAGGAAAGATAAGTAAGTTGCCAATAATGTCTCTTACTATACTTAGATGGCCTTTCTTTTGGTTAAACATTCATTTATTTGCTGTAAAACTTTGAGTATGTTCAAGAATTCCAGTTAATTTGATTATGATAGATTTTCCATGTTCAGTATTTCTGCACATGGAAAAACCTTTGGGATTTCCTGCTGTGACAATTTTTTGCTGACCTTACTCTTGTCATGTTATATATCCTATCTTGTTAAGCAGCTTCTAATTAAATTTGCAAATCTCATGAGATATGGAAATCTCTAAACTGTTAAAATAAAAGTCATCCTCTGATGGTGGAAACCCTGAGGCAATTTGCAAAAACAAACACAAAATATTCTAGTGAAATACGTCTTTCACCCTCACTGCACAAGATGACTCCATGTAAAGTCCCACTGAGGATTACCATAGAAACTTAAAGAAAACAAACACATGAAGGAAAAATTCATCATAGAAAAGATTCAGAAAACTGAACTACAGTAAGCTAATGTAGTCATGATCTTCAAATAATAGAAATATTATTTGAGACTGTTTTAAAACTTGATTTCTATTATCACACTAGTTACATGGTCAGGTGGTTGATAGGATTGATGAGATCTGAAAGTTAAACAACCCTGTATAGTAGGAAGAGTAAATCACAGGTAAGCAGTAGAGAGGTCTGAAACCTGCCAATGGAAGATCAAAGACCTCCCAAGATCCTTTCTCATCACTTGAGTGATGGTACTTTACTTCCCAGCATTGCATTGCTTAAATGCTTCCATGATTGCTCATCTCAGATCATCAAGAAACCAAGAAATCTCTTTCAGAGGTCCAATGTGTATGCAATTTCCAATTTCTTAATGAAATTGTAAGCCTTTTTCGCTGTTGTTTTTTTTTTTTGGTTTGTTTTTGATTGTGCTTCAATTTGCACACTTAAATAGTTATAATGTAGTACCCAGCATTAAAATACTTCTTAGCTTCTAGTTCTTAAGGCTCATTTTCTGACCTGTACTCCCAGTTTGTGGGGAGCAATCCAGACTGGACTGAGTTACTGGAATTAAGACTTATTCTATGCATCTGCTCTCCCACAATATGGCGCTGGGAGAGAAGTAAACAGCTTCCGCACAGCTGCCTCCAGTTCAACTAATAAACTGTAGGACTTGCTCCTGATTGGAGGAGAGCAGCGTACTCGGCGTGTGGGCAGCCGAGTTAGGATTGGCGGAGGAGGACTATAAAGGAGGAGAGAGACGGCATGCACCGGGAACATCTAAGGGGAACATCTAAGGGGAACACCTGTGCAGCCCCCCAGAGAGCCGGCCGGCGGTGTGCCGCTCCCCTGCGGAAGTGGGGAATGTGGCCAGGGGGAACTGCCCTTCCACGGAGGTGGAAGGGATAGTAGCCAACCCGGGAAGAACCAGCAGCAAACCCGGGGAGGGCCGAGCAGACAGAAAGAACAGCGCAGGGTCCTGTGTCGTTCCTCCACGAAGAGGGGGAGCGACACAGTTGATTGTTTATTATCCAACAATCGGTAAAAATCTACTGGGGCAAGCATTTGGCACAGTAGTTAAGACACTGCATGGGATGCCTGTATCTTGTATTTGAGTGCCTGGGTTCATGTCTTGGCTCTACTTCTGATTCCAGCTTCCTGTTAATGCAGACCCTAGGAAGCAATAGGAGATCAATCACTCAAGTTGTTGGATCCTTGCCACCCATGCAAAATATCTGAATTGGGTTTGATGTTCCTGGCTTTGACCTGGCCCAGCTATTTCTGTTGTGGGCATTAGAGAAGGGAAGGCACCAATGGATAGAAAATCTCTCTCTCTCTCTCTCTCTCTGCCTTTCAAATAAATTAAATAAATAAATTTGAAAATTATAAAGCCCATATTATATTATTTGTCTAATGATTTAGTTCTTCTGATGCTTAAGCTAGGGAACATGATCTACTTTTTGAGCAGATTTAATTTTATTTTCTTCACTTAGGGTACAACCAATGACCTGTCATAATGCCTTCTTCCAAACTGAGTGTCATTTTCCCATCATGTAAATCATGTGACTTATTTGACATGCTCTGAAAACTCATCATAAATTGAGGCCCATTTAACTATGAGATAACTTCTGAAGAGGTTTCTGGTCCAAAATCCCAGAAGTTATCACTGATAGGCAGTAATAGGCTGTTGGCACAGGCTTCAGCAGGGGTAGAGTTGCTGACACTTCTAACATTATTTGAACATCACTGGGTGGTATTGTCCCCAAAATATTCACTGGATAATGACTCTGATACTCCAAGAAAGGCTATTGTTGGTCAGAACCCCATTTAAATTGAGCTTGCCCCACCTATATTAACTTTGTGAATTCTGGATAATAAAATTTACAAATACTGTTTGTGATTTTATAAAACAAAAATCATTTTTGTTTCATTTTCTGAGCAGAAAACAGAGTAGTTTATTTTTGGTTGGTTTAAGAATGTTGCTAATTCTCTAGCCAAAGTAATTTCTATGAATGTCAGCATGTGTTCTTAGCCCTATGTTTCACCTGGATTATTAGCCAGCCCCTGTTAGTGATCTAATTAATCAGTGTCTCTATTGTGTTAACTTGATCTTCAGATTGAAATTAACACTACAACATCAGTATAATGTATAACAGTACACTTCAATTTAATCAAATCAAAGCTTCTCATAAGATTATGACAATAAGCAGAAGATTTTAAATATTCCTCTTGCAGCTCAGTAAAGCTATATTGTATTCTGAGTTCTACATGAATGCACATTGGATTTGCCTCTCTTTAATAATAAATAAACTACTAGATAAATCAATTACAGAATGACAATCATCCTGAACACGTTACAATTGTAGATTTTTTTTTTTGACAGGCAGAGTGGACAGTGAGAGAGAGAGAGACAGAGAGAAAGGCCTTCCTTTTGCCGTTGGTTCACCCTCCAATGGCCTCCACGGCTGGCGCACTGCGGCCAGCACACCGCGCTGATCCGATGGCAGGAGCCAGGCATTTATCCTGGTCTCCCATGGGGTGCAGGGCCCAAGCACTTGGGCCATCTTCCACTGCACTCCCTGGCCACAGCAGAGAGCTGGCCTGGAAGAGGGGCAACCGGGACAGAATCCAGCACCCCGACCGGGACTAGAACCCCGGGGTGCTGGCGCCACAAGGCGGAGGATTAGCCTAGTGAGCCGCGGCGCCGGCCAATTGTAGATTGTTAATACCCTATCAGGTATGGTTGATGTATCATTTTATTGAATCCTAAGTGGACTACAATTAACTTCCAGAATTCACCAACTTTTCTCATAGGCCTTACTGGAATACTTAAAAAAGTATATTTGTGGGTGCTAGTATTCTTACATTCTGATTTGTTAGTTAAGTAAAAGTATTTATTGATCATTCTTAGGAAAGCTATACCATTTTCAATTAACCACTTGAGTGGGTAAGGTCATTGTGAGGGTTTCCACTAAGCATTCCCATTTAAAAGAAGATAAAGAACAGATAATGACAACATTCTTTTCTCCAATTGTGTAAGTAATTGCAGTAATTCCCTGCCTATCCCTTCCTTGAAAATTACCTTGCCGCACCTGCTATCATTCAAGATGTCATGGACATTCCAACAACCCATTCTGGTAGGGTTGATACAATAATCATAAATAGCTTTTATTCAAAATTTTTACTTGGGAGCCAAATTTTCCATGCTATTGTTGTTAATCCACCGTATTCCCTTCACATTACTATACTACCATTTCAGTTTTAACAGCAGATTTTGATATGATAATACGTTATGACCTAGGGCAGGAAAATGCCAAAAAATCCCTTGTAGCACCCATGACATGTTGCCCACATTCATGCAAATAGTTTTGGGTATGCTGTTGGGCCAGCAGCACCTCCATCCTGGAGCCAACTTGACATATCTTCTTCAACTCACATTGTTTAAATTAGTGCTCTTTCTGAAGATCCATGTGGTATGTGACCATAAGATTTATAATATTCATCATTCTAGGATAAGTTGAACAGATCTGCTTTTGTATTTTTACAGTTTGAACCATTCTGTAAGTTATCACAGTTTTTAATAGTTACTACATCTATTCCCATCCTTTCCACATTTATAATTAGTATCTGAACAATTTCACCATTTTTTAATTGTCCTAAGGGATTTTTCTGAATATTTCTGATCATTTTCTTATCACTCAACCCATCAGGTGTGTTGAGTCCTAGTTCTGTGGCTCACTTGTTTTTATCCTTGTAACAGGAGAGTCACACAAGAATCCCAAAAATTTAGAGACCCATTTTTCACATCAATCATTCCTTGGGTAAATGGCTTAAACTTGGAATATAATTTATAATTATATAATCAATCTGGAAGTGCATGCCGTTTCAACATTCCAACACCACCAAGAGTATTCAATTTATCATATAGGGTGGAGTTGGACTATTCCCCCGTGTCATTGTACTTTTAAATACCCTTCCCTTCAACCAGCTCAACAAATTGTAGTGTCCATAGTTCTTAAACTGCCTGAACTCTTCAAACGTTATCTGTTGATCTTCACTCCTCACTTGATGATGCCCAAAGCCTGTATTGTATTGTCTTCCAGTGATTATTGGTTAGGCAGGATGACATTCTGATCAAAAGAAATATCCGTACTGCTACCTGCTTTGATCATATCCTTCCTGTTACAGGCAGAATCAGTGGTAGTAACTTGGCAGACCAGATGCTTCATACTTTTTCTCAGTTACTCTTATTTTTGCCAAAACAGACAAAAGCAGCCAGGGCACAGAATTCTTGGCTGATTTTCCTACTGTCTGAATTTCATTTTTAATCCATGTAGCTATTTTCCCCTTCCAGATTTATCTGTTTATGTCCAAGTTGATTTGTTTTACTTGCTGTGAATGATCACAGCACTATTCAAATATATGCCAGCCTGGGCATCAAAGGTCCTTCACACCCCATTTCCTTCTCTTTTCACAAAATTGTATACATTTTTTAATTATAAGGCCAAGAGTTACTTCAAGTATCCTGCTTGGAATACTAATTGAGTAATTATACAGGGTCAGATCACTGGTAATGCTACTGGGGCCGGCACGTGGTGTAGCGGGTGAAGCAGCCACCCGCTGCTCCACTTCCAATCTAGCTCTGCTATGGCCTGGGGAAACAGTGTAATATGGCCCAAGTCCTTGGGCCCGTGCATCCACATGGAAGACCCAGGGGAAGCTGCTGGCTGCTGGCTTCACATTGGCCCAGCTCCGGCTGTTGCAGCCATCTGGGGAGTGAGAGTGAACCAGCAGATGGAAGATCTCTCTCTCTCTCTCTCTCTCTCTGCCTCTGGATCTCTGTAATTCTGCCTCTCAAATAAATAAATGAAACTTAAAAAAAAAGGAAATGCTACTGAGACTTCACTGTGTATGCTCACAGAAGGCTTTAATAAAGGAAAAAGCAAAGAAACACTAAGCAAAAAAAAAAAAAAAAAGCACAGATAACAAAGCACAGCCTCAGACTTTCCTTTCCTTTTTTTAAATACAATTTTTATTTTTTTATTCATTTGAAATGCAGTTACAGAGAGAGGGAGACAAGGTTGGGGGCGGGGAGAGAGAGAGAGAGAGAGAGAGATGTTGCTGGTTCACTCCTCAAATGGCCAAGACTACCAGGGCTGGGTCATTACTGAGGCCAGGAACCAGGAGCTTCTTCTAGGTCTCTCATGTGGGTGCAGGGGACCAAGCACTTGGGCCAACTTCTACTGCTTGAGTGGCCCTGGTTATTATGGGCATTTGAGGAATGAACCAGTGGATGGAAAATTTCTCTCTCTCTCTCTCTCCCCCTCTCCTGCTCTCTCTCTCTCTTTCTCCCTTTCAAATAAAATGAAAATAAGTAAATAAAAATAAATAAATGGATTGTCAATTCATTGAGACATTAATAGCTAATAATTAGGACAAATGACTCTAGTTTAACCCCAACTACCTCACTTAAAAGCTGTGACCCTTGTTACTTCACCAAGTTATGTCACTAATATGTACTATAGTTTCTTTTATAGGGTGACAATGAGGAAAAAAATGAGTTAATACACTTAAAGCTCTTAAAACTGTGATGGGCAACTGTGATGGTTTCTGTGTCAGCTCGGCTGGGGTATGAAACCCAGTTATATGGTCAAGCTCTAATCTATTTGTTGTTGCGAAGGTATTGATGAAGATGATCAACACATGCAAACAGTAGACTTTAAGTAAAGCACATTAGCTTCCATAATGTGGCAGACTTCATCCAGTCGGTCGAAGGCTTTATTATCAAAGGCAGAAGTTTCCCAAAAAAAGAAGAAATTCTGGCTCAAGGCTGTAGCATAGACACATTTCCTGAGTTTTTGCAATATTGTCCTTCCCTGTGGATTTTGGACTCATGACTGCAGCATTAACTCTTATGTGAATTTTCAGCCTGCTGGTCTACCCTATACATTTCATATTTGCTGGCCTCTGGATTAGTGTGAGTCAATTCAATAAAATCTCTCTATCCCTACCACCTCTCTCCCCCAGATCCCTGATTCCAACTGGGTCTGTTTCTCTAGAGAATTTTGAATAATATAGCAGTTTATAAGCCATATGGTCTCTGTTCGCCTTCTGATACATAGCAGCATAACCTGATGGCTAATATGAGACTAAATGAGTCATTCTGCATGTTTTCTTCTTCGCATGCATTGTCACTTTTATTAAATTTTCTATAGTTTGAAACTATTATTTGGAAAATACATAATAGGATATTTTTAATATATACCAAAAGTCTAGAATTTTGAACACTGTAGTTAAGATCAACTAAAAGCAATGGAATATTTAAAATGCAGTGCTAGTTAAATCAATATGTCTGATAGGAAATGCATTCTGGATAAAACCACTGAGACTGATGCAGATGAAAAAAAATATACGATCTGGCCACTAGAGGGCATGCAACATCTGCCTCATTTTTGGAAAAAAAAAATAACTCGGACTTTTCACTACAGAGGAAAGTAGTTACAGGTTAGTCTAACCAATAAGAAAATGGAGTCCCATTTATATATCAATCATTATAATTGAAATATAAATACTTAACCTTAATTTAAAATTAACACATTAATTTAAAAGTCAACCAACTTTCAATATTTCTGTGTTACTTGTCCAAGATCAGATTTTTAAATGTAGCCAATGCCTTTTGACTCTCAACTAGATTCTAAGGTTTTTTTTAAGATGGGGATCATAGGGTCAGACCTTAATCTTAATACAATTACAGTCATATTTTAAGAACATAAATGTTTTTTCACTATAAAATTCAAAAAACCATATTGAACTAATATTGCTTTCTTTATAAAGACTTACAAGGCAAGTCTATAAAAATCACTTGTTAGCTGTGCAGTGGGGTGGTAGTTTCAATCAAATCATATCTTCCAGGAATTCAGAGCCTGGTGATATAGTTGTGTATGACAGAAGTAAGGACTGCCTGCCCAGAACCATGTCCTCTGTCTGTCTTTGTGTTCATTGCTTAAGAATGCAATCAGAATCTTCCATCTGCTAAACCTCAGGTATATTTCTTCTTTCAAGTATTGGGTTCTTTGACCCATAATCTTTCTTCCCCCAAATCCTACTTATCCAGTCTACATTTTCTTTCTACAGATACTGTTGCCTGTTCCATTTCTTGCAAATGTTACCTAAAATAAACTAGCTGCCATTTCCTGACCAATGGATCCTCCCAAATCATTTTTTTTCTTACTTTTGAAAAGTGCATTTGAGCTCACAGAACTCTGCTAAGAGCTTTCCTGGTTCATAACTTGACATATGCAGACTGGATCCATGCTAGGTCTTACAGGATATCAGGCTTGTAGACTATACAGAGTCAAAATGAATTATTTCTTCTTTAATTTCATCAAGCTAAAGAATCAGGAAGGCCTATAAATATTTCCTTTAAAAATCCTTCAGAGTCACTCTTCTCCCTCTGTTTTTACTCCAATCTCTTGGATTAATCTCTCACGGCCTTTCACCTGAATTACTATAACACTTTCTCAGTTGGCATTTTTTACTCTGTGTTTCTCTTTTTTAATCCCTGTCTCTAAATTACTGGATCAATTTTGTTTCAAGAGTATCTTGTTATGTTTCACTAAAGCCAATACATCCCTAGTGATATTTACTCTGTCAACATGAGGATCCTCTGTGTGATACATCAGCTGTCTCAGAATGTGATCCGATCCAATGTATAATAGCTTATTTCCTTTGATTTTCCAACATGCATCTTTTTCTAATAAGTCAGTTTTGTCATAACCAAGAGGTGGTTTTCAAATCATGACAACGATATTAACTTTTCTAATTTTCATGCTCTTAATTCTACTTTTTCTAGAGTGGTTTATCTTTATATTTTCAGTGCTTTCCATAAAGCCAACTCCCTGAAAAACCACACTCATAGTTGATTGGCTGTATTAATCTGTAAGATGACATTTGGGCTAAATTCCTTCTATGTTCTCACTGTACCATCATATTTAGGTCAATGTAGTAAAGTGGAGAGCAAACAGGGTTTATTGAGAAGTCCTAAGTTTGAGTTCTTTTTTCCATCTGCTAGGTGTGGAACACTAGGAAAAGTGCTAACCTTTTCTGAAATTGAGGAAAAGATATTTTCAATTGCGAAGACAATGCGGGCATTAGAGGGGATTTGAAAAGGGAAAATAAGAAAGACTGTGTTCCTAATCATAGGCATTGCATTTCTATTGCTGCTGTTACAAGTTACCATAACTTATTGGCAAAAATCATCAGAAATTTGTTATTTAATAGTGCTGCAGGTCATAAGTCTCAAACGTCTCTAACTGGGTCATAGTCAAAGAACTGGCAAGACTCCATTACCCTTTACAAGCTCGAGGGAAGAATCCATTTTCTTGCATATTGCACATTTCAGAGTCTGCCCACATTTCTTGGCCAGTGATTCTTTCTTCAAAATCAGCAATGGTCAGTCCACTTCTCAATTCACATCTCTCTGACACTGACACTTCTGCCTTCTTTGGCATCTACAGGACCCTTGTAATGTTGTTACTCAATTATTTTAGGTAATCCAGGTCAATGTCTTTAAGGATAGCTCACTGGTTTTTAAGTTTATTTATTTATTTGAAAAGCAGAGGGAGAGAGAGAGAAAGAGACAGATATTCCAGCCACTGGTTCATTCCTCAGATGTTCAGAAGAGCCAAGACTGGGCCAGGCCAAAGACAAGAGCCAGGAATTCCATCCAGGCCTCTCATGTGTGTGGCAGGGACCCAAGTACTTGGGCCATCACCTGCTGCCTGTCAGTGTGTACATGGGCAAGAAATTGGAATTGGAAGAGGAGGTTGGATATTAACCCAGGTCTCCAATATGGGATGCAGTTATCCCTAATGGTGGCACTCACTGCACTACAACACCTGTCCCAAGTGAACTGACTATTAATCATAATTCTTCCTGCCACTTTAATTCCCCTTTGCTATGGAATATAATTTATTCATTGATTCTGGGTTTCGGGGCATAGAATTCTTTTGGGTGGGTGGCATTACTCCACTTACCACAATATATTTTATGGCCAAAAATATTCTTGTCTGTCAGACACTCAAAATACATGTATTGCACTTTAACACAGCACAAAAATTCAATGACGGCATGAACTGAAAGCTCAAAGGTTCACTTAAGCATCGTCATTCACAAGTCCTAAACCTTATCACTTAATTTGGGTGTGACACTGTGGATGTATCTACCTTGAGTCACGACTCATCTCTAGGTGTGAACAAGTTTAACTCAAGAAACAAGTCATTTGCACTCAAAAAAAAAAAATTCCTGTAACTGCTTATAGTTTTTTCTATTTAAATTAAAACAGATTAGACTAGATGAGCACTTTAATTTTTTTTTAAACTTTTATTTAATGCATATAAATTTCCAAAGTACGACTTATGGATTACAATGGCTTCCCCCCCATACCATCCCTCCCACCCACAACCCTCCCCTTTCCCACTCCCTCTCCCCTTCCATTCACATCAAGATTCATTTTTGATTATCTTAATATACAGAAGATCAGCTTAGTATACATCAAGTATGGATTTCAACAGTTTGCTCCCACACAGAAACATAAAGTGAAAAATAATAGATGATTTTTTTAAATGATGATGAAATCAGAGCAGACCTATTGTCATGTTTAATCCCAGTGAGAGTCAAGTTGGGAATTGATAATTTCTTTTTCTTTTTTTTTTTTTTTTTTTTTTTTACAGAGGATCAGTTTAGTATGCATTAAGTAAGGATTTCAACAGTTTGCACCCCCATAGAAACACAAAGTGAAATATATTGTTTGAGTACTCGTTATAGCATTAAATCTCAATGCACAGCACATTAAGGACAGAGATCCTACATGAGGAGTAAGTGCACAGTGACTCCTGTTGTTGACTTTACCAATTGACACTCCTGTCTATGGCATCAGTAATCTCCCTATGCTCCAGTCATGAGTTTCCAAGTTGCCACTTTAATTAATATGAATACAAAATTTAGAACTGATGTATTTGCAGTAAAGTTCATTCACTCAACTATTCTCATTTTTAAAAAGATTTATTTATTTATTAATTCATATCTTTATTTGAGAAGCAGAGTGACAGAGAGGAAGAAACTATCACTTCTCGGCCTTTTGGCTAAGATCAAGTGTGGTATCAGAGAGGAAGAAACTGAGACCTTCTATCTGCTGATTCACTTTGAAGTACTGATTTAGTGATTAAAGGGGAAACTTGGTTTTTAATACAAATTTAAAATTTTTATGTATGAGAGAGCAAGAGAGGATGGAGAGAGGAAGGGAGAGAGAGAGAGGGAGGGAGGGAGGGAGGGAGGGAAAAAGTGTGTTCCCATCTGGTGATTCATGGCTCAAATGCCTACAATAGCTGGTGCTGGGATAGGCTCAAGCTAGGAGTTGGGAATTTCTCTCTCACATGAGTGACAGGCACCCAAGTATTTGAGCTGTCATCTGCTGTCTCCCAGTGTGCACATTAGCAGGAAGCTATCCCAGGATAGGGAACAGAGTTGAGACTTAAACCCAAGTACTCCAATATGGGCTGTTGGCATCTTAACATTAAGGAGGCCAAACACTTGCTCCTCCATGAGTTTTGAAGAACTCTCATGCATGGTGTGCATTTTTCTTGATAGAAATAACTTGATATTAATCTCTAGTCTTTATTGCTGACTAAGCTGTAATACGTATTGTCAAATCAGACTTTACATAAATCAAGATTATTTAATTTCAAGGAGATGGACACTCAAGAGTCATACGAGAAGGAAAGAGAGGCCTGGAGCATCCTATTCATTCCCCATGTTTGTTGTCTCTTCCCAGCTAAGATCTGTGCTCTCTGGCCTGGAGTACTAGATGAGATCTCCAGGTGAGGCGAGTGAGCTTTCCCTTCCTCATCAGGGACTATTTAAGCTATAAAACATCTCCATTTCATATTCCAGAGAGGTGTATAGTTTACGTGATAGTCTACAGAGACCCATGTCTCATAAATCCTACATTCCAAGTTTATTTACCATAAGCAGTTTTAGCCAGAAACATTCTGCCAGGAGGATTCTATAAATAAGAACTCTTCTATAAAAGAAAATATCATTAGTCTTTTCCTTCAGAGGCCCGGGCGTAAAGGAGAATGGGCCAAGTCATCTGCCTTCACCACTACCTCCTGCCCCACCCTGCTGCCCTGAGCATGCCTCTGGAAAAGGGAGCAAATGCACCTCAGGTCGTTTGCTTAATTTCTTTCTCATTCACAATATACCAGAAAACAGAGTTGGTTATGCTGTATTGCTATTGCACATATTTAGAGAAGTTTTCTCAAACACTTAGAGGAAGAAAAAAATACACAGATCTGCATGGCAAGTATATATTTTCAAAAAAGTAAAATGTTACCATTTATTGATTGTTATGGCAGATCTGTAATGCATCAAAAGAGCAAATATGGATAATTGTAAGTAGAATCAGTCAAGGTACAGATGAAGCTAAGAGTGCTGTACTCTGACTCTCTTTTATTAAAGGGCTTAGTATGCCCATTATTAACAGGGCAGAGTAATACTGCAGGGGAATGGTAATCACCTCCTAAATTTGCCCTTCTCCTTTCCACTAGTTTCTGATCTCCCTACTGGCCCCCTGTCCACCATTTTCTACTCAATATTCATAATACAGTATATCATAAACATTTTTAATGAATAAATGTATTTCTTCCAAATTATACATTCCCTGTTAATGATTTAACTGTGACTGCATGAACAAAATTTAAAACATTTATGATTTCCGCATCATCATTGCAACCACATACAGAAATTTTTTTTTGACAGGCAGAGTTAGATAGTGAGAGAGAGAAAGACAGAAAGAAAGGTCTTCCTTTTCCGTTGGTTCACCCCCCAAATGGCCACAATGGCCGGCCGGCACACTGCGGCCAGCATGTTGTGCCAATCTGAAGCCAGGAGCCAGGTGCTTCCTCCTGGTCTCCCATGTGGGTGCAGGGCCCAACGACTTGGGCCATCCTCCACTGCCTTCCTGGGCCACAGCAGAGAGCTGGACTGGAAGAGGAGCAACCAGGACAGAATCCGGCGCCCCAACCAGGACTAGAACCTGGTGTGCCGGTGCTGCAGACAGAGGATTAGCCTAGTGAGCCGTGGTGCTGGTACACAGAAATTTTTAACTTCAATTGTGTGAGGTAGTACTTAACCCATAAATGTATGCAGTTGTTTAGGAATATGTCTCTTGCACAGTCTAAAAATTATCATATAAGTAGATATTTCTACAAACACAAGAGAGAAACACAGTATTTTCCAAATTCTGTTTAATATTTTATTTTCAACAGAATTTCAGAGGTAAGCATACTATTAAGTCTACTTTAAAATAATTGAAATTCTGGTTGAGCCCACACAATATATCAACTTTCCCAGAAAATTTTTCAGTGATGATATTTCACAGTCTGAATACCACCTTTCTTCATAGCCTTAATCAGTGAGGAAACATTCATGGGCACACAGATGGTATCACTATAACCATGAACTCTTCTTACTTCAACCAACATCTTTAATGATTTCGCCATTTGGAAAATAAACCTCACTTTATTTCATAATGTGACCACTTTTTTAAAACTTAAGTTTACTTTTCTGCTTTGGAGAACAAACTTTTAGGTGTTAAAGGAAAAACACTGCTATTAACTAAGAGATCCAAAGCTGTCAAAGCGGAAAGGGAGAAGGAGACTGAACACATGATTATGGGACACTTCAGTTGATTTACTGAGGCTTCACCAACAGCCACCTTCCAGAAGATTCTGTGGTTTTTATTTGTCTTCTTCATGGTAGTTATTGCAAAAATTCTTAATAATGATGCCACAGTTGATATTATAGGTAAGGAATTCTAGGAGACTCTATTTCATAGTCTTAAGAATTGACAATGCGAGCCAACAAGATATTTGATGACCATTTCAACCCCAAATATTTATTATTTCTCTCAGTATATGGACACCTCTCATAAAAGATACAAAGAAGAAATGGAGGCAGCACTGTGGCGTATCGAGTTAAGCCACTGCCTGCCATACTGGCAATCAATATGGGCACCAGTTTGAGTCCCAACTGCTCCACTTCTGATCCAGCTCCCTGCTAATGTGCGTGGAAAGGCAGCAGAGGATGGTCAAGTCCTTGGGCCCCTGCACCCACTTAGGAGACTCAGAAGCACCAGGTTCCTGGCTACAGACCGGCCAAGCTCCTGCCTTTGTGGCCATTTGGGGAGTGAATCAGAGTATGGAAGATCTCTCTCTCTCTCTCTCTCTCTCTCTCTCTCTCTCTCTCTCCTTGACTCTCCACCTGCCCCTCCCCCCCGTAACTTTGCCTTTCAAATAAATAAATAAGTCTTAAAAAAAGAAAAGAAGTTTTTGTTAATTTTGTATTTACCAGGTCTAACATGTGAAAAGATAACTTTCTTTACTTTCATTTTCAGGACACTTTCTTTGTTTTCCCTTAAACTTGTTCCTACTGTTTGTGATCTAAATTAATAGAACCATCAGCATTTATTTTAACAAAACAATACTTTTTTTTTAAAAAAAGTCACTGTCTTCTCTCTTTAGTATTTACATGGTTGAGTGTCAAATATTTTTTATTTGGATCCAAAAATGATTGTAAGGAGCTTTATATCCTCCTAACCTTGCTGCCTCTTAGTGCACAAATCATCGTCATTTTCCTGGATCAAGATTTCTTAGCTTCAGCTCCATTACATTTAGAGCATGTAAAATTTTTATTATAGTAAGGGGAACTTTCCTGCCCATTGTAAGATATTGAACACCAACTTGACCTATATCTACAAAAAAAAAAAAAAAAAAAATAGAAATACTTACCTCCTGTGCCCCTATCAAGTAATGACAATCAGTTAAATTTCCAGATATGGCTAAATATACCCTGGAGGATAAAATCACCCCTGAGAACTACTGACTGAGACTAACCACTGCTCTGAGCTCAAATAATACAGCCTACAAGCAAGATCTGAAATAACCTAATTACTTCTAAGTAACTTTACTATGTACATTCAAGAATAAAGTAAATGAATATGTATAGAATTATAAACATAGAAGGCACCCAGAAAAGTAAAAATAATGATGTTTGGCATCCAGTCAAAGATCACCAAACATTTAAGGAACAAAAATAGAACACACAAGGACATGAAAATTTAATCAAAACTTCTGGAAATGATACAGATGACAGACATTAAAATAATTACCTTAATTATAAAACATATTTTCAAGAATCTAGAGGAAATGTAAGATTTAATAAGACATGTAAGATATAAAAATTGTCCAAACACAACTTCTAGTGATAAAATTTTAAATTTCTGACATGAAAAATATGTTAAATGGGGTTGGCACTAGATGAAACATTCCAGAAGAAAATATTTTGAACTTAAACATATATCAGTAAAAAACAACTAAAATGAAACAGAAAGAAAAAAGAATGGATATAAGAGCAGAGATGCAATCAGCTCAACACAGTGAACTATGTTGGCAGTGAGTTCCTAAAGGAGGGGAATGAAGAAACAACAGAGCACAATACTTGAGGAAACAATGCCTTACAGCTTCCAAAGCTAATGAATGTTAAAAATCCATATATCCAAAAGACTCAAAAAACTCTAACAACAAAGAACACAATACTTGGGTACATAATAATCAAATCAATTAAAAAGATTGATAAAAAATAGAAAAATTTAGAAGAAAATTGTATGTTACTCACAGAACAACAAAGATAAAAATGGCAGCAGATCTCTGGAAACAAAGCAAGGGAGACTACCACAAAGCAACATGTACAATGGGTTATTTATTGGTAATTCTCTAATAAAACTATTGTTGAAAAATAAAAGAGAAGTAAGCCTGTTGAGATATAGAAAAGATAAAATATTTCATCATCAACAGACCTGAAATGCAAGAAACCCTTTAGGTAGAAGAAAAAGTATACCAGATTAAAACCTCGAACTGCACAAAAAGGAATGAAAAACAACAAAGAATGGTAATTACATCTGCAATTTATTTTTTCTTATTATATTTAAGTATTTTAAATGATTATTATATTTAGAGGAAAAATAATTTAAAAACTAATTTTGATGTTTATAACACATAAAAAGCAAAACTCATGTGAACAACAGCACAAAGGTCAAGGTAGTAGAAAATACACTAGTATGTTTCTTAAACTATGAGGTTAAATGACATTAAATGAAACTAGAATGTGGTAGTTAAGCAAATAACTACAAACTCTAATGCAAGCACTAACACAACAACATGAAACCAGCAAAGGGGCACAATGGAATCACGAAAATATTCAATTAAAAAAGAAAATTGAAGAAGAAATTAAAAAGGGAACATGAACAAAGAACAGATAGGATACATAGAAAGCCAACAGCCAGATGGAAGATTTAATTCCAACAATATTGTTCATAATATTAATTACAAATGACCTAAGCACCCCAACACAGAGTAATAGATTATCAGGTTGGATTTAAAAAGAAAATCACAATTTTATATTACATATGAAATACTGCCTTAAAAATAAGGACATAGATAGATTAAAAATATGGAAAATGATATATCATGCTACCATTAATCAAAATAAAGCTGGAGTGACTAACCTGAATCAGAAATTAAAGATTTTGGGAAAAGAATATTACCAGAAATAAGCTAGGTCATTATGATAGGTCAACTCTTCAAGAAGATATAATAATTCTAAATGTTTATATACCAATAAAAAGTCTCAAATACCTGAAAAAGATTGAGTTTCAAGAAATAGACACGTAAAAAGGTAGAATCATGTATTTCAAACTCCCCTAAAAATAGCTGATAGACACATGTACTGAAAATCAGTTTGCTTAGACATATTCAAGTGCACATGAACATTTAACAATATAGTCCATATAAAGAGCTGTATATGAGTGATCCTGTGCCTGTCTGGGAGACTGCCTCCCTAGCCCATGCAAGAGGTTAAGAGGGCATGGCACACCATGCCCCCCGGGAAAACCTTGGTCAAAGGCTCAGTACACTGTGACCCCCGCACATGACCTGGCTACTGGCAGGTGGCAGGGACTCCAGGCACATTTCTCACACTCCCTCTTTCTGTTGAAGGGCCTTATAGGTAAACAGCCCCCAGGTGTGGCCCAGACCCATAAAGACCACCTGGAAGGCTATGTGGGACATGTGACCTTCAAGCTCATTGGAGAAGCATAGAATTAATGTTGCTACCCTGAACTAGTTACTTCTCTTTGCCTGCCCTTTAAAAGCTTGTGCCTGATTGTTAATAGATGAACATGTTCACCAAAACTGTCTCTGGTGCTTCTTTTTTTTTTTTTTTTAAGATTTATTTATTTATTTGAAGGTCAGAGTTACATAGAAAGAGGAGAAGCAGAGAGAGAGAGAGAAAGAGAGAGGTCTTCTATCTGCTGGTTCACACCCCAAATGGCCGCAACGGCTGGAGCTGCACCAATCTAAAACCTGGAGCCAGGAGCTTCTTCCAGGTCTCTCATATGGGTGCAGGGGCCCAAAGACTTGGTCCATCTTCCACTGCTTTCCCAGGCCATAACAGAGAGCTGGATTGGAAGCGGAGCAGCTGGGACTCGAACTGGTGCCCATATGGGATGCTGTCACTGCAGGTGGTGGCTTTACCCGCTACGCCACAACGCTGGCCCCTCCAGTACTTCTTGTTGAAGAATGCCATCACCCCTTTACCCCAACAGTGTGGGCCTCGCAGGACAAGTCCACAGCTGTAAAACAAGTCTCAGTAAGTATGAAAGGATTCATATCTTACAGAGTATAGCATCAGACCACAATGGAAATTAGAGAACAGAAACTGAATCATACAAGGAAAACTCCCTAATTTTAGAAATGAAATAGCACACACTTTCAATGCAATGGAATGGAGCAAAATAAGTATATAGAGTGGAAAGGAAGAATTAAAACTGTCTTTATTGGCAAACAGAATGATTTTGTACAAAATCATAAGTAGTCTCCAAAAAACTCTTCTAAAATTAATAAGAGTTTTTCAGAATGGTAAAAGACAAAAAATAATCTGATTTTGTTATAATGACAAAGATCAAATAGAAACAAGTTTTTTAAAAAGAAATTCTAGTTAAAATAGCATCAAAAGTATGAGATATCTAAAGGTACCATAAGGAACAAGGCAAGATCTGTACATCAAAACATACAAAATTTCTGGGAGAATCTGAAGAAAACCTATAAACAGAATGATATGCTGGGATCATGGATCAGAACACTCTAGTTTTTGGCTGATTTTTTGTAATTTTTTTAATTCAATCCTGTTGATTTCTTCTCTAATTTTAATTATTTCTCTTCTCCTACTAGTTTTGGGTCTGGTTTGCTGCAGTTTTTCTAGATCCTTGAGATGCATTGAAAGCTCATTTATTTGGTGCCTTTCCAATTTCTTGATGTAGGCACCTATTGCTATAAACTTTCCTCTCAACAGTGCTTTTGCCGTATCCCATAAGTATCCCTTAATTATAAAACATATATGATATGTTGTGTTGTTATCCTCATTTTCTTCCAGAAAGTTTTTGATTTCTCTTTTGATTTCTTCTATGACTCAGTGTTCATTCAGGAGCATGTTGTTCAATCCCCATGTATTTGCAAATGCTCTAGGGATTCCTGAGTTGCTAATTTCCAACTTCATTCCTTCATGGTCTGAGAAGCTGCATGGTATGATTCTAATTCTCTTGAATTTGCTGAGACTTGCTTTATGGCCTAGTATGTGGTCAATCCTAGAGAAGGTTCTATGCACTGCTGAGAAGAATGTAAATTCTTTAAGTGTAGGATTAAAAGTTCTGTATATATCTATTAGATCCATTTGGGCAATAGTGTTGATTAAATCTGCTGTTTCTTTGTTGATCTTCTGTCTGGATGATTTGTCTATTTCTGAAAGTGGAGTATTGAAGTCCCCCAGTACTATTTTATGTCCCTAGATTAAGTGGACTGTCTGCTTTTGATGGATCCTTAGAGGCTTGTGATGGGTGTGGCTAGAGAGCTCTATTTGGTTCTTCAGGGTTAAGGGCGTGCCAAAGGTGACACACCCAGGTTAGGAGTGGTAAATCTTCTCTCTCTCTCTCTCTCTCTCTCTCTCTCTCTCTCTTTTAATTCAGAAGGGAAGTAATTCCACACAGCTGAGCAGCATTGAAGGTAGTCACTGTCTGAAATCTGGTCCCTGTTGGTATAATATTCATCTGCTCTGCTCCAAGGACCACACAAAGGATCTATGTAGTCCTCAGTGTAAGCTCAAATCTCTCTGCAGTCTCTCACCAGGTTGCCAAGGTTACCGAGTTTGTATACTCTCCCGAGAGTACTCATGTCTCGGGTGCTCCATGAGTTCTCTCCCACACCCTCAGTTTTTCACAGTCTCAGTTCGTTAGCTCCACACTCTCACTAGGTCCTAACTTCCTGTTATTTCTCCCCACCAGAGTCAGGTTTTTCTGCTTGGCTGATGGTGGGCGCCATGTTTAAATATGTCCAAAATGGTGCCTGCTCTTTATCTTGCTTGCCTTTGTAAGGTGAGTGGAGAGAGAGACTGGTGTCCATGCCGGTCCCTTTTATTTATTTATTTTTTTTCTCTCCTCTAGTTAGCCCGGTGAACTTTCCCCAGCGGGGCTTCAAGCCTCGTTCCCTCTAGGCTGTTCCTGCCGCCCCCCACCTCCCCCCAGTGTCTTGGGCTACTGAGGTTTTGCTTCACCTCCCTTTCCAGTGCTGGTGTGTAGACTCCACGGCTGGGCTTCCGAGCTGTGGGCTTCTGAGCTGTGGGCGTCCTTGCCCTCCATGTAGGTGCACAGTGTCCCACTAGTTCCAGAAGAGTTTCTTCTGCAGTTTTTTTTTCCCTGAAACTTTCCCTGAAACTACAGTATCTCCACTTTTATTAAACTATCTTTTCCCAAACTATCAGTGTGTGCCCTCACTATTCTGCCATCTTGGCTCTCTCTCCCAAAAAATATTTTTTTTTAAAAACATGATGTACAGAACAAGTATCAGACTGGGAGAAAACATTTGTAGAACACATTTAAAGGACTAGTTTTGCAAATACTTTAAGAATTCTCAAATCCACTAATAAGGACAATAAATGAATTTTTTTAATGTGCAAATGATTTAAACAGACACTTCAGCAAAAAAAGATACATAGGCAAGATGAAAAGTCGAAGGGAGCATCAGCACTCTCTCTTAGTTGAGCAAGAAGAGATACTCATTATTATTCATTATATAACATGACCCAAACCTGGAGTGTACTATCATGCTTTACCACCCCATTTAAAGCAGGTTGTCTAGATCTATGAGCAACTTAGTATTTTGCTCAGAGTGATTTCATGCTGCTGGCAGCTGTGTTGTAAAAGAGGCTAAGCATCTAAATGCCAGTGGCGCACACCCCCTCCAACATTCTCCCAACATTGACAAGTGTCCTCTGGGGACCACATCACTAAGTTTGAGAACCATCAGCACTCACCTCTAGCATGTTCTCACTGCCATTGGTGTTGTCCCATTATCTCCTGCTCCACATTACTGCTCAAATTTATCTTCCATAAACCAATTCTGGTTACAACCATATGCTCTTTTAATGCCACCTGGGTCTCAGCTGTCTTTTACTAACTTAAAAAAAGTCTGTGAGAGGGGTATTTGATGCAGCAGGCAGACTCTATGTGGGATACTTGAACCCCCTATTAGTGTACCTGGGTTCGAGTCCTTGCTCCATTTCTGATCCAGCTTCCTGCTAACATACATCTTATTAATGTGCAGCAGGTGATAGCTAAAGTGGTTGTATCCCTGCTACTCACTAGGGAGACCCTGATTGGAGTTCCTGGCTTCTGGCTTCAGCCTGGATCAGACATGAATGTTGCAAGTGTTTAGGGAATGGACTAGTAGATTGAAACTCTCTCTCCATTTGTCTGTCTACCTTACATACACAATGGTAAATTTTTAACCATTTAAAAACCAACTATATTCCCAAAATTATCAAGGATTATTTGTTTGTTTGTTTCTTTCATTGCCTATCTTGTTCACTTTTTTTTTTTAACTTTTATTTAACAAATATAAATTTCCAAAGTACAGCTTTTGGATTACAATGGCTTCTTCCCCCCCATAACTTCCCTCCCACCTGCAACCCTCCCATCTCCTGCTCCCTCTCCCATTCCATTCACATCAGGATTCACTTTCAATTATCTTTATATACAGAAGATTAATTTAGCATATATTAAGTAAAGATTCCAACAGTTCGCACCCACACAGAAACACATAGTGTAAAGTACTGTTTGAGTACTAGTTATAGCATTAATTCACATTGTACAACACATTAAGGACAGAGATCCTACATGAGGAGTAAGTGCACAGTGACTTTCTTTTCTTATGGTTTCTCATAGGCAGATGCCATATTGCAGCCAGTCAGAGCTCTTTGCTGAGTATTCTGCATTATTTTGTGTTTCTGTGTCTCAGTATGTGTTTCTTCCTCATGAGACAAGCTAGTCCCAATTTATCTACTATCATTAAGCAGAAAGATCACCATCTGAAATCCTTCACTATTTAGCCAAAGATTATCATCTCTGTGAAAACCCTACTGACAACCACAAAACAGCATTATGTTGAGGCTTTTGGAGTACACCAGCCAGAAAACAGCAGAGAAAAGGGAAAGTGTTATTGCTAACTCACATGAGGCTCTACCAGAAAGCATGAGTGTGCACAACTTCTGGCAGTAAGCAGAGATTTTATGTGTTATGTGCACATAAGGGGCACGAAGATCAGTTCGTTTTCTGAATTCTCTCAAACAGCTGTCATCTGAAATTAAGCAAAACCAGGAAAAACGCAATTAGTGGTCTTGAATTTTTAAAGACACAGCAGTTTAGGCCCTAGGATTATATTTTTTGGTTGCATAGAGTTGTAGAAATGTGTTAATCCCTTATGTTACGAGCTTTATAAAATGGGTTCCCAGAGTAAATATTTTTCTTGTCTTGTGTGTAGGTTTAGTATTTTTAATATTTTGTCCATGATTGTCTCCCCGATTCAGTTATGAATTCCTTGAAGGCAAAGACAATGTCTAATATCCATTTTTTTCTCAGTGTGGCACTGACTATGTGTCGACTGTGCACTGCTCAAAGAGCACTCAAGCAAGATGGTGACGGGAACTTAACCTCAAGGTGTTCTAGTGAAGAGCTGCACTCAGTGCACGAAGGGGCCTTTCTGGAAGTTGTAAAAAGGTATCACTTGGATACCTGCAAATAAAATATTCAGGGATTTGAGCATCATATATTTACAGGAAAAGTTTTAAAAATTTAAATACACACAAAAGTGAAGAATAGAACATAAGGTCAGGTAATGGGATGGTTCAGAAGTGGAAATCAGATGAAAAATCAGGAAATATTAAAGACACTCCTAGGTACAGAGAAGTGACATTGGTGGTGGTCATAATTTTCTAAACTATTTAACTTCTTTTAGTGAACTTTCTTACCTTTAATAAAATTAAAAGAAATAGGCACACATAGTTTCAAAGACATTTTAGTGAGTCTTATAGGAATATAGTAACATTGGTCAGTGTAAAGCAATCTTCCAAAAGAAAAATAATTTAAACACGTTTCTTTTTTCAGTTAAAAAATGAATAGTACAGGACCGGTGTTGTGGCATAGCAGGTTGAGCCGCTGCCTGCAGAGTGGGCATCCTGTATGGGCTCTGGTTCAAGTCGTGGCTGTTCCACTTCTGATCCAGCTCCCTGCTAATGTACCTATAAATGCAGCAGAAGATAGCTCAAGTCCTTGGGCCCCTGCACCCATGTGGGAGACCTGGATGAAGCTCCTGGCTTCTGGCTTCAGCCTGGTCCAGCCCTGGCCATTTGGGAAACAAACCAGTGCATGGTTCTCTCTCTCTTTCTCTCTTTCAAGTAAATACAGTAAATCTTAAAAGAATATTATAAAATTAAGATAGTTTTGAAAATTACATTTAAATCAAACTTTGAAAAAGGAAATAGTTCAGCTGAGACCACTTTGACAAAGTTCAAATGTTAATGAAACCTGATAATGATCAACTATTTTATGCATTTGCAAAGTGAACTGGCTAGGAATTATAAATTTCCATTTGGAAATTCAGGAGTCTACATGGTGGGGATTTCCCTTATCAAAATTTATATGTAGGTCATTGACTAAAGGATTCATAAACATGAAGTGTCTCATGGTATTTTGGGAAACTCTGGGGAGAGTAGGGGAATACCTTAATTATGTAATCCTAGAAAGGATTAATCTTGATTTTTACTTTTTTGACAATATTATATGAAGTTTTCAAAAGAATAATTTTGCATACTATTAGGTATTAGGTTGTATTCCATGTGAACTAAATTTTGAGTAGAGAGTATTAAATATTATTTCCATGCTTGATAATAAGAATACCTGGATACCTACCTTTTTGGTGTCAGTGAGGATTTTTGCAAGAAATAAATATCACACATAAATTTGAAGGGCCGTTTGCGGCACGTGTTTGGCATAGTATGGTTAAGACACCATTTAGGACATCTGCATGCCATATTGGAGTGCCAGTTTTGAGCTCTAGCTCAGCTGGATTTCAACTCCTTGCTAATGCACACCATGGGAGGCAGCATGTGGCCTCATCATGTTGACTTTTCTAATTATTTCTATTGAAAAAGTTTTAGTTTAGAATAAGCTGATGTTGGGACCAATGCTTAAGCATTGGTTAAGATGGTTAAGCCACCATCTGCAGTGCAGACATCCCATATGGGCAGCAGTTTTTGTCCCAGCTGCTCCACTTTCTGATACAGCTCTCTGCTAATGCACCTGGGAAAGTGGTGGAACATGGTCCAAGTCCTTGGGCCCTTGCACCCACATGGGAGACCCAGAAGAAGGTCCTGCCTCCTGCCTTTGGCCTGGCCCAGCCCTGGCCATTGTGGCCATTTGGGGAGTGAATCAGCAAGTGGAAGATCTCTCTCTGCCTCTCCTCTTTTCCTCTCTGTCTCTGTCTCTCTCTCTCTGTGACTCTGCCTTTCAAATATATATATATATATATATATATATATGTATATATCATCTACTGTATTACCAGAGTAGTCATATATTAAATATGTTACAGTTTTTAGGCCATAAATTAAAACAATATGCTCAAAGTTTGAAGAAATATTATTCAGCACGATATGAGGAAATGCACTCAGGATACATTTTCGGCTATATGTTCTACATTACCTATCAAGGAATATTTCAAGGGAATCCCGTCTTTGGCACTGCTTGTCATTAGAGAACATTCTCTTTTAATGTGGTTTCTGACTAGATGTGACGTGGCATTTATCCTGTGGTAAATCTTAGCACAGCTGTTTCAGAAATGTTCAAAGATGGGATCAGGAAAAATACCATCTTTTTCTCCAAGATGTAGTCCTAAAAAGACTTTTCTAAAGAGGCCAAAATCAATGGTTTAAATAATAATAATACATAAATAAATTATTACTTAAATAAATAAGGTGATAAGGAATTTAAGCATAATTTAATATTTATATATAATTTCCTATAAAACTTAAATACTGTCTAAATATGTTGTTTTTTAAATGAAGTAATGGATTGAAAGGGAGTATTTATTTGTTTTTTATTTTGTTATTTTTTATTTTTTTGCCAGGCAAAGTTAGACAGTGAGAGAGAGAGAAAGCGAGAGAGTTATAGACAGTGAGAGAGAGACAGAGAGAAAGGTCTTCCTTCCGTTGGTTCACTCCCCTAATGGCCACTGCAGCTGGCGCTGTGCCGATCCGAAGCCAGGAGCCGGGTACTTCCTCCTGGTCTCCTATGAGGGCGCAGGGACCCAAGCACTTGGGCCATCTTCCGCTGCCCTGCTGGGCCACAGCAGAGAGCTGGACTGGAAGAGAAGCAACTGGGACAGAATCCAGCACCCCAACTGGGACAAGAACCCCGGGGTGCTGGCCTGAAAGGGAGCATTTAAACACATCACTAATCTCTGCTGATAATTCTCCTGAGATAATTTTCCTGAGACTCCCACCTGGCCCACAGGTGTATTTTTCTTCAAACTTTGCTTATCACTACAAAAAAAGACAATAAATTATTTAGAAATTTAGAAGTTTTGTTATTGCAATATGTTGGAGATAAAAACTGTTAGTAACAATTAAATCATTCAAAAATTCACTTAGTTGTAGAGCATGGGTAACATGACAGAGTCATATAGAAATACCTAAGAGGTAACGTAGGAATAAGGCCTATAATGTCTAACTTAGGTCAAGCAGCATATGTTGCTTATTAATCAAGTTAATTCACTTGATAATATCAGAAAAACATTGAATTTTCACTAAGAATAACACCAAGTTCAAGAAGTATGTTTCAGAAGGCATGCACTGATAATGTTAGAGAACCCTCGGAGTATTGAGTAAGTCATTGGTATCTTTTTGAGTTGAATTATTTCTAATAGTTTTACTTTCCAATAGCTAATGCAATTTGAAAAACAAATAAGCAAACCCTTTTAGTTTGTTTAAATTGTCATTGTTTATTATTCAAAAGCAGAGAAAGTGAATTTATTTTTCAATCCAGGAGAAAATCCCACCCTGATTATCATTCATCAACATTTATACAGTTTTCAAAACATTGAAAAATAAATACAGGTTTTTAGTTGAATTGGGTTGCGTATGCTCTATAAATACTCTATGACCCAATAAAGTGTTTATAAAGTACTGGAAAGTTTAAAGAGCATAATGTTGTTAGTTTAGAATTTTAAACAAAAATTTATGACAAATCCAGTGGTTTCATGATGTGAGCATATGTATTCAGGAACATATTTTTAAGGCAATTAGATGCTAAATACGTGTTACTTCTCTAGGAGGAAATAAAGATTTATCAATATAAATGAACGGGTGTTAAACATTTGAATTTTGATGAGAGTAATAGAAACTCACTGGAAGGCACTATCTCCGTATTCTTTCTTCTCAGTAGGAAAATACCTAAAGCATGCAGTAAATTATAAAATTTGAAGCCCCTCATTTCCCTTACCTCACTATCTTGAAAGGGCGAACATGCTTAATTCATATTATTTCAAATATATTTTTATGAAGAATATAATTTTCTGCCCAGAGTATGCATGAATCGCTTCAAATTCTGCTCACTTAAGTGGTAACTCTATTCCATGTCGCTCCCTGCTGTTGTTGTCCAGCATGTATGTCATAAAGTAGTAAGGACTTGGAGTCCGCTAGACTTGGCTTACAGGCTGTCCAGTCTAGGAGAAGTCAGTCTTCATGAAACCATAGTTGAATCATTTGTAAGAAGGCCATGATTGTACAACTCCGCTTGGTTGTTAGGAAGATGGAGTGATTTAGCAAAGAAAATCACCTTTGCTGTTGTGGAAACCTAGAAAGGTCACAATGACATAGACTCTCTGTACTGCTTCTTGCAACACCATTAGTCCTGCCATCCACCAAGTTCCATTAGCCAAAATTAGCCACTTCTTCACTGCTATTCCTGGGTGATATTCTGTTGTATCAGAGGACATATCTATGTTTGGAGCTCTTACATCTATCACAGAAACCCTAAAGTGGTTAAATTTTACTCTTATTTTGAAAGACAAGAGTAATTTAACAGTGTCAAAGTTATAAAGCCAAGTAAATTAAAGTTAGAAGAGATGTTCAAATTAAAATTTAAATCGAAAGCATAGAGAAATATTAAAACAGAAGTATTCAAATGCATGATCATAATCAGGCCAAACTGAAATAAATAAAATCAAGCAGGCAAAAATTGAAGACTACCAATATTGTGACTATAAAAGCAACTTAAATTAAAGAAGTCAGACAAAAAATAAAATTATACTTTTTAAAAGTTACAACTTTCAAAATTTTTAAGATTTATTTATTTATTATTTACTTGAAAGAACATCAGAGAGAGAGAGAGAGAGGAAGAGATGGAGAATGAGAAATATTCCATCAGTTGATTCTCTCACCAAATAATCTGCAACAGCCAGGGCGGGGCCGTGCTGAAGCCAGAAGTCTAGAATTCCGTCCTGGTTTCCTGCATGGGTTGCAGGGTCATGCACTTGGCCATCTTCTGCTGCTTTCCCAGGCACATAAGCAGGGAGCTGGATCAGAAGCAGAACACCTGGGACTAGAACCGAAGTGCTGATGTGGAATGCCAGTGTCGCAAGTGGTAGCTTAACCACAGGACGGCTCCTAAAGTTATAAATTTTAAATAGTTTTAGGAATAAATTAAAATAGATAATATATAAATCCAAAGAAGAAATATTAAAATAATTAAAATCAGTGAATGTTAAATATACATTTTTGAGTGATTAATAAATAAAAATAAGATCAATAGGTTGAGAAACTATTAGAATCAAAAGACATTAGAGGGTTAAGAACTACATCATAAAATACAAATTTGGGGGCTGGCATTGTGGTGTAGCAGGTTAAACCACCAGCTGTGATGCTCGCATCCTGCATGGGTACTGGTTCCAGGCCCAGCTGCTTCACTCCCAATTCAGCTTCCTGTTAATGTGCCTAGGAAAGCAGCAGAGGATGGCTCAAGTGCTTGGGCACCTGCATCCAAGTAGGAGACCCAGATGAAGCTCCTGACTACTGAGTTCAGCTTAGCTAAGACCTAATTGCTGTGGCCCCTTGGGGAATGAACCAGCAATGAAAGATCTCTGTCTCTCCATCTCTTCTTAGCAATTGACTTTGAAATAAATATATAAATATATTTTTTAAAAGATGCTGATTAATATGCCTACATCCCATATTGGAGTGCCTAGATTTGACTCCCTGCTCTGGCTCTTGACTCCAGCTTCCTGCTAATGCAAACCCTGGGAGGCAGTAGCAATAGCCCAAGTAATTATGTTCCTGTCACCCACATGCGAGACCTGAATTGAGTTCCTAGCTCTTGGATTTGGCCCAGACCATCTCTGGCCATGATGGGCATTTTGGGGAGTGAACCAACAGATGAAAACTCTCTTATCAAATAAGCAAATGAAGAAATAAAAATATTGTCTATTTGAAAAGTGCTCTTGGCATACATAATTCTTTGAGCTATAATATTATATTTGTGGCTTCTTTCTCAAATTCCAGTTGAAATGAGCCTTCCTAGATAACTTAAGCTCAATATTTTCTTGAAAACAGTCAAGCCAAGTCAGGGTTAGACTCAACATAGACCCTGGAGGTGTCAGGGATTGAACCTGGGGCCTCATACATGCAAAGCATGCGCTCCACCACTGAGCTACACCCCCCCACATTAAGCTCAATAGTTTCAAAATGGAGCTCTTAATTTCAGTTTTTGTTCCACCTCCAAAATGGCAACCCTTGGACCATCTTCCACGACTTTCCCAGGCGTGTTAGCAGGAATCTGGATCGAAAATGGAGCAGCTGGGACTGCAACTGGTGCCCATGTGGGATGCTTGAGTCATAGGTGGTAGCTTTACTCATTGCACCACAATTCCAGCTACCAAAAATGATTATTTTTTAAAAAAATATTTATTTTTTAAAGATTTATTTATCTACTTGAAAGGCAGATTTACAGAGAGGCAGAGGCAGAGAGAGAGAAAGAGAAAGTCTTCCATTCACTGGTTTACTCCGCAAGTGGCTGCAATGGCCAGAACTGCACCCATCCAAAGCTAGGAGCCAGGAACTTCTTCTGAGTCTCCCACATGGGCGCAGGGCCCCAAGGACTTGGGCTATCTTCTACTACTTTCCTAGGCCATAGCAGAGAGCTGGATTGGAAGTGGAGCAGCCAGGAATCAAACTGGCGCCCTTATGGGATGCTGGTGATGCAGGCAGAGGCTTTACCCACTACACAACAGCACTGGCCCCGAAAATGCTTCTTAAACTTCAGATTCTCTTTGGGGAAGATAACTGTGCTTTAATTTATAAAATATATTATGGCTGAATTGAATGCTAAAATACTGCTTCAAGTTGTAGTCTAGAATGAAGGGAAATGGAATTGATTGCATGAAAGTGAGAGAAAATATTTTTAAATTTTTTTTTTCAAGAAATCACTATTTAGTGAATGGCCCTACACAAAAAAGTAGTGAACCCTTTGAACATAATGTTATCTCAGTTTTTAACCTTTTAGTGAGCAGGGATAGGATCCATGTGGCTTATTATTTGTTTGGACTTACTTCTACCATATTGTTAAGGTTTTGCGTTTATTATGGTTATTGTTTATTTTTTTCTTTATTAACATCTGTTTAATTGAAAAACATTACTTACTTTGCCTTTCTACTTCTCTTGTTTTAGGGCTAACTCTGAAGTTGCAGTACACATGCCTAATTTCAAACATAAGGTTAATTTGCATCTCCAAAACTTTAAAAGAATATTCTTCTGTTGTTTTATACTACATTATTTGTGGCGCTTTGCTACAACAATCCTAGGAAATCAATATGCACCATTTTCCTAAGTACGTCAGGATATCTTGTACAGTGGATGCTCTTTCTCTGTTTGAAAACTTACACCTCAGTCAAAGGTTGATTACTCGTTTTCCTCCTTTGCCAATCAAGGTTTTGTTATCTACTTTCTCTGAGCCATGCATTTTTTTTCATGTAATATTTTTCCAAAGGTAACCAAGCAATAATACAATTATTGTTGTTCGTTTATCCACCCCACTAGAATGTAAACTTCATGAGTACACAGATATACGCCTAACTTAAAGCATGCTTCTATTCAGGAATAGCAAGTTGAGATGTTTATTTTAAAAGATCTGAGAGTGCTAAGCAGTTGTATTTATTTATTACCCTTCAAGTAACAAATAAAAGATACAGTTCTGACAAAATGTAGAGGGAATCTTAATTTCAAAGTTTCCATCAATGTCTTCTAGCCACCAGAATCATAGTCTAATCCTAAACAACATTTAGCATCTGTGCTTGAATTTGTTTTCCTTCATTAACAGAAATCTCATTTTCATTAAACCACCTGAGTGTTTCCTCTTAGACATAGGCTCAACCCATTCTTTTTTTTTTTTTTTTTGAAGATTTATTTTATTTATTTGAAAGACAGAGTTACAGAGTAGAGACAGAGAGAGAAGTCTTCTACCCGCTGATTCATTCCCCAGATGGCTACAACAGCCGGAGCTGTGCTGATCCAAAGCCAGGAGCCAGGAGTTTCTTCCAGGTCTCCCACGTGGGTGCAGGGGCCCAAGGACCTGGGCCATCTTCTACTGCTTTCCCAGGCCATAGGAGAGAGCTGGATCAGAAGAGGAGCAGCCAGGTCTAGAACACATTTGGGATGCCGATGCCTCAGTCTGGGGCTCTAACCCGCTGCGCCACAGCACCGGCCCCATGGCTCAACCTATTCTTTATACACGTAAATACAGAACAATTCCTTCAAGTGGTAGTGAGAGGAGGCAAGGGTTACTTTGTGGATAAAAAAATCACAGAAGGATCAGAGTTCCTTAACTGCAAGGGAGTGGCCTGCAGACGGCTGCTAACAACCAGAGTGGAGAATGCTACAAGCGGAAAGCAGGTTTATGAATGAGCTTGACAATTACTACGTGGCGTTGTGGAGATGATCACAGACATCTGTGTGAATCAAAATATTCACAAACAGAAAAAAATGTGTAAAGATGAGGAACATAAATAACTATCTTCAAGTTTATAAACAGGAACCTTTGAAAACAGTTGCTCTCGCACTTCTGCAACGTTGGCTTCACACTGAAGTAGAATCCATTAATCTTTGCTATCCTTGCTTGCTCCATGGAGATTGATTACAGCAACTATACCCAGGCCTGGCCTTTCCCTGGTCCTAAGAATAAAGTATTGAACTGTAATCCCAGAGAGAATACACAGTTGAGTAAATCCTTCACAAAATAATCAAGAGTTTTAGAGTAGGAGTAAGTAGGAATAAAAAGTTTATCTTTCAAAATGTTAAGTAAATAATTCACATACCCCTGTTGGTAACCATACACATGCAGAATTTCTCTTTAAATTTTAAATTATATCTTTTATTTTTAAATTTTTATTTAATAATTGTAAATAATAATAAATATAATTCACATTGTATAACACATTAATGACAGAGATCCTACATGGGGAGTAAGTGCACAGTGACTCCTGTTGTTGACTTAACAATTGACACTCTTGTTTATGGCGTTAGTAATCAGCCTCGGTTCTGGAAGCTATGGAAGCCTTTTGAGTTTGCCAACTCCAATCTTATTTAGACAAGGTCATAGTCAAAGTGGAAGTTCTCTCCTCCCTTCAGAGAAAGGTACCTCCTCCTCCTTCCCACTGGGATCTCACTTGCAGAGATTTTCATTTAGGGTTTTTTTTTTTTTTTTTTTTTTTTTTTTTTTTTTTTTTTTTTTTTTTCCCAGAGTGTCTTGGCTTTCCATGCCTAAAATACTCTCATGGGCTCTTCAGCCAGATCTGGAGGCCTTAAGGGCTGAATCTGAGGTCAGAGAGCTGTTTAGGACATCTGCCATTCTATGAGTGTGCTGTGTATCCAGCTTCCCATGTTGGATCGTTCTCTCCTTTTTAATTCTTTCAGATAGTATTAGCAGACACTAGTCTTGTTTATGTGATTGCTTTGATTATGTCTTTTAAAAATACTCAAAATCTCTGCCATTTTTTGATACCCAAGTTAATCGTGTTTTATGTTGTGCATTGGCTGAATGAGCAAGCTTGCTTTGCAGCACCACAAAAGGATCTTGTAAATGTTGATGTGAAACGCCATATTTTGAACTTTTCTGTGAATCAGTTAATTTACAGACACAATCACTATTACTTTTTTTTTTTTTTTTTGACAGGCAGAGTGGACAGTGAGAGAGAGAGACAGAGAGAGAAAGGTCTTCCTTTTTCTGTTGGTTCACCCCCCAATGGCCGAGCGGCTGGCGCACTGAGGCCAGCGCACCACGCTGATCCGAAGCCAGGAGCCAGGTGCTTCCTCCTGGTCTCCCATGCGGGTGCAGGGCCCAAGCACTTGGGCCATCCTCCACTGCACTCCTGGGCCACAACAGAGAGCTGGCCTGGAAGAGGAGCAACTGGGAGAGAATCCAGCGCCCTGAGCGGGACTAGAACTGGGGGTGCCGACACCACAGGTGAATTAGCCTATTGAGCCACGGCGCCAGCCAATCACTATTACTTTTAATCTTAATTTTAAATAAATCGAAGTTCATTGAATGCTTTAATTATTTTTCAGTGTATGGTTAACTATTTAACTCCAGGAAAATAAATTATTGGATGCCTTTTTTCTTTTTTGAAGATTTATGTATTTTATTTGAAAGTCAGAGTTACACACATAGAGAAGGACAGGCAGAAAGGGAGAGAAGACTTCAATCCACTGTCTCATGTTCTGAAGCCAGGAGCCAGGAACCTCCTCGGGGTCTTCCGACACAGGTGCAGGAGCCCAAGGACTTGGGCCATCTTCCACTGTTTCCCAGGCCATAGCAGAGAGCTGGCTCAATGAACAGCCACCAAGACTTGAACTGGTGCCCATGTGGGATGCCGGCACTGCAGGCGGCAGCTTTACCCACTACGCCAAGGTGCTGGCCCCTAGAGGTCTTTTAGTTTCCTAAACAATTGGAGATATAACTTCCTATACATAGAGAATTTTGAATTTTTACCTTATGACCACATTTTTCATTAGTGATTCCAGTATTTGAGTTTCTGAAGAAGGCAGTAAAAACACTCAATCTCAGTGAATAGCACAGGCTTTAGTTAATGTGAACTTATGATAATTATTTTAATAAAAACTGGTGTACTGCAGTAAAATATTCTCTGTAATGGGATACCACAGACTCATGGAAAAAAAGCTTTTTTCTTTCTTCTTGTTCTTTTGGTCATCTTCGTCACTTTGTCTCTGACTGATACTACCTAAGTGATATTAATAAGTTTGAAAAATTATTTCTGAAAACTTCCACACATCTACAGTTAAGAACCAGTTTACCTGATGCTTCTCCTTGCAGGCTTTCACTCCAGTATTGTAGCTCTCCTTCAAGTGTGTCTCATCTCCCTGGACTGGAAACCGAGCAGCATGTTCTTTTGGTGATGGCAAAACTGGAAGAGAACAAATCCATTCATGCAATGTGTTGTTGTTGTTGTTGTTGTTGTTGTTATTAGCCTTAGGGCATATCAGGTTCACTCACATACATTGGCAAAAGTCAAATGCCAAAATCCAAAGGGAGAGAAAAAGTATAATTACTTATTGTGGAGGATATGAAAAATTGTGTGACAAAGAGAATGAATACAGAATGTGGTGGAGAATTAGGACAAAATAATCCAAACTGCCAGTGGCATCTTTTTAATTTTATTGATAATTTGATTCTCAATTGTTCTTTAGACTATTGAAATCATTGACTAGTTGTGTTGGACTATATGAAACCAGGCTGAAACCTGGTTATAGATCATTAGTTTGTACTACTTTTATTCTTCTTCTAAATAGCCATTATTAGAGATATGCATGTAGGCAGGCAAAACAGGATAATCTAATATTAGAAAAAGTGATTATTAAAATAGAAGATGGGTAAGAACTATTCCCGGTGTTTCTGAATATATAGGTGTACTGAAAACTAAGGCTTGGCTTTACATAGAAAAGCAAATTCAAAGATCCTCACTGCCCTGGGAAAGCTATAGTTCTTACAACTCAAGGGCCGAAAGATTTATTTCCCTGCAGACCAAGGTTTCAGCAGATCAATTAATAGAGCATGTTCTTTTCTTCTGCTGCCATGTGCAGGAAGAAAAATGTGTTGATTATGCAGTTTCAGAGTACCGAATGCACAAAGTCAACTTTATGGGCTGCTCTAACCTACAGTGCAGGACTCAGAAACTGGGAATGAGAAAATAATCAGTCTCTGTCCACTTGGCAGCATGAACTATCATGAAGGCCAGTGGTTGGCAGACAGGATTTGGAGCCCAGAGAAGCTCTGCTTCACAGCTTCTGATCAAAGGAATGAAGCTCCCCCCACCCTGTAAAGTTTGAGAAGCACAGTACTATATAACATATGGCCTGAAGTTTACAAAGAGCCTAGGGCAACATAATCTTTCTGCTCCAGGCAAGAAATGAGCTCCATTAAAATAGTGAAGTCTCACAGTGCCATAAAGGAGGGGAGGGTCATTAATATCATCAAGTCAGCCATAATAGGAGCTCTTTCAGAACAGGCCTAATTCTCCTTTTGGCTTTTTCCCTTACAGAAGGATTTTTCTGTGTGGAGCCTCTGTTAGTTTAATAGCAAACATCTTGTGTAGCAAGGCAATAAATCAGACCCTTATTATTAACCTGGGCTCTTTAAATTTTGTGCTTTTTAGAATAGCTTGGAAAGGTATATCACTCTCTAAATGGTGTCTAGGTATACAAAGTATGTATTGTTTCTAAAATACATAGTGAAATTAACAGAAGAGCAGAGTATGTCACCATACCTTGGAGCTGGAAATGTCCTCAGCAACACCAAAAGCAACTTAATATTATCACTGCATGAGCCTCTTCCAAATATCCCTGAAGCATGCCATCTCCTTTCCGATGGAGCACCTTCAGTGAGGAGGACTGTTTTCAGACAAAAAAATGTGGCAGGAAGCCTGACAACACTCATCACATTTCCTTCAGATGCACAACATAACTGTTTAAAACCAAAAGATAAGAAAACCAGGAATTGATGGGAAATGTAAACCCCTGAAAAGAAATTAAAGAATTTTTCAATTTTAATCTGATTTCTCCATGTATTTTTATCTCCTCCTCCAGACTGTGATTTGGAAGCAAGGAAGGAAGACGAGAGAAGGGAATAGTCAGCTATATTCATGATGTTGAAAAAGAATTTGGTTTTCTGGAGCACAGCCTGTGATAGCAGAACAACACCTGGCAAGAAGTGAGTTATGTTGGCTGGAGAGTCATTGGCACTATCAGGAAGTATTAAAGTGTAGATTTGGGAGAGAAGGAGAAGCAGCCAAGCAAAATTGAAGACTGGGTGGGACTCAGAGAGCGGCAGAGCAATATTGGTCAATATAGAGTTAACACAACTTTGCCTCTGTTTTTCCAGTCCTGGAGCTCATATTACCACTCATTTCATCAAAATGAAAGAATCAGGGCAAACTCTCAGGCTGTGCAGGTGGACACATTTGCTACTTCCTTTTAAATGTAATATATAAGAATGCTCCAGAATGGTCCCCGCTTTAATACGTTGCACACAAATAAAAGAAAGTAGTTTCCCTAGGCTTTCTCCACTAGAAATTAACAGTCAACTATCTCAGAGAAGTGAGCGCCTAGTAAACTGATTCTCTCCTAAATAACAGCCAGACAAGGACGAACAAGAAAAGTATCGGAGGCTCTGAGACTGAATGAAGGCAGGCAATTTGTGCACATGGGTCACAGTTTGGCAGAATCATCCAGAGTCAGCCTGCCTCTCTCTCTCTTTCTCTCTCCCCCTCTTTTCCCTTCCCTCTGTTCCTTCCTCCCTCCCCTTACCTCTTTTCCTCCCTCTCTCCCTCTCTCTCCATCCCAACACACAAACATACCAAGACAGACTTGACCCTGGTTATAACGTTAAGTAGGTCAAATAAAAAATTTCACCATTTTTTTGGAACAAGAGGAAGAAATCCTGGGGCAACATTAGTCTCTGATAATTAAAGGGAATGTTCCAGAAAATATACCCAGAGAAACCCATGTAAAAAGTTGCCATGAGTCTATGCTGTTCCCTGAACCACTTCTATGTGGGGCAAAGGACAAACATTTACAACTGAGGCTCGAAGAACTGAACTGATACCTTATTCTAGATTTGAATGTAACCAAGTTAATTATTTGATAAAAACAGAAACCAACAACTGAAGCCTATAACATAATCAGGAACCTACACATACAATATTCACAATATCCAAGACATGCAAGGAAATCACATAAAATGAGTCCAGAAAACATGACTCAATGTCACAGGGAAGAGGATCTACAGATGCCAATCCTAAGTTAAGAGAAATGTGGTCATTATGAGACAAACACTTCAAAATCAGCTATTTGAACTCTGTTAAGCAGATAAACACAAAGGCATTCATTATGATTGAAAAGACAGGTAATCTCACCAAAGAACTGTAAACTATGAAAAATAACCAAATATACAGTTTAATTAAAATACACAATATCTGAAAAAAAATTCACTGAGTAGTCTCAATAGCAAAAAGAGGATGACAGAGGAGGAAAAAGGCAGGGAAGAAAGATGAATTTATATGAAGTTATACAACGTGAAGAACACAGAGGAAGAGTCAATGAACAAAACAATTAAGCTGATTCTCAGAAACCTGTGGGAAAGTGTCAGAAAGTAAATCATTAGAATAATTTAGTCTTAGAAAAAGAGGAGATAGAGGGCAGAAAAATAAGTTTGAAAACTTATTTCGAAAGCTTTCAAGTTTCATCAAAGACATACATTTACAGATTCAAGAAATTTTTGAAAAATATTTATTTATTTATTTACTTAAAAGGCAGAATTACAGAGAAAGAGAGAGAGAGAGAGAGAGAGAGAGAGGCCTTCCATCTTGTGGTTCACTCTCCGAATGGCTGCAACAGCTGGGGAAGGGCCAGGTTGAAGGCAGGAGCTTGAACTCCATCCAGAACTCCATCCAGGTCTCCCACGTGGGTGCAGGGGCCCCACCATTTGGCCATCTTCCACTGCTAGAGGCACACTAGGAGTGAGATGAATCTGAAGTAGAGTAGCTGGTACTCACACTGGCATTCACATTGCATGCCTACATTGAAGGTGACAACTTAACCTACTGGACCACAACTCAGACCTGGTACTCACACTGGCATTCATATGGCATGCCTACATTGAAGGTGACAACTTAACCTACTGGACCACAACTCAGACCCCTCAAAAAGCTCAATAAAACCAAATACTAAAATCAAAGAGTCATGCCTAGGAACATCACATTCAACTTGTTGAAAATTTTGAAACCAGTCAGAGAAAATGACACACTAGTTACACAGAAAGGACCAATAAATTGAATACCAGCTAACTTCTCAGAAGAAGCCATAAAGCCCTAAGCATAGTGGAGATTTCTTTAAGGTCTTGAAATATAATAAAATGTTGATCAAAAATTTATATCAAATGAGATACACTTCAAAAAATAAAGGGTTTCTTTCTTTAAAATTAGTTGAATGCATGTATTTTGAACTATTTCTGAACCCTGCATTTGCTTCCAATAATCTATTAATATATCCTTACCCTAATATCCTACAACTGATCACAGTAGCTTTGTGCTAATTCTTCAAATCAAGGATTATACAGCATCAAGATATTTCTTTTATTGGGATTAGAAATTTCCAGAAATTACTTTGTGATCTCACTTCCTTTGCTGTAATGTACAAAGTCCTACCACCCAGAAAATTGAGGCAATTACAGGACTTCTCTTATTTGCTTTTTTCTATCAGAGATTTTATTCTCATATGGCTGTTTGTCCAATATCTAAAAACAGTTATATTCTATATTTTTGTTTGTACTTATTTATAGAAAAAGGTAATTGCAGTGCTAAATATATCAGTATTTCCAGAAATGGAGTGTGTTTATTCTCACATTGATAATAATCTAAAAACAATATTTTGTGATCCTACAATTTTGGCACTCACTTTTTCATTTCTTTTTCTAATATTTGTACAGGCTATATATCCCTTATCACAAATATTTGGGACAACAAATGTTTCAGATTTTGTGCTTTTGTGAGGTTTTGGAATATTTGCGTACACATGATGAGAATAGGGGATAGAACCAAATGTGAACATACAATTCATTTGTTTCATATAAACAATATATACATCATAAAGGTAACATTATACAATGTTTATATATATATAATATATATATAAAGCATTTTGATTCCAACTAGTCACAAGAGGTCAAGTGTGGAATTTTCCACTTATGAGTCATGTCTGCACTCAAAATTTTTTGATTTTCCAGCATTTCAGATTTGAGATTTTCTGATTGAGGATTCTCAACCTGTACAGAAGAATCAGTCCTTCCCCCTCCCAAGAAATGTTTCACATTTAATTAGATTGTTTTAACATCAAACTGTCAATAATTGTGCCAAATCTGTGTGTGTTTACTTGGGAAAATTCTTTACAATGTAAAGGAAAGACACATTTCAATGTATAATTTGTAGCCGAGGACATTTTAAGCAATAAGTTAGCTTTGTAATAGGTTTCCAACATTAAAAGAATGTCACTGTTTACAACATATATCACTAGGCTAATGACAAGAAAGTAGAGAACTGTAAAATATGTAAATGATGTTTCTTGCTAAGAGACATCAAAATTATTTTATGTATTATATAAATAAGATTTTATGGTTCAGATACATAATATCTTTATTTTTTTATTTTATTTTATTTTTTTGACAGGCAGAGTGGACAGTGAGAGAGAGAGACAAAGATCTTCCTTTTGCTGTTGGTTCACCCTCCAATGGCCGCCGCAGCCGGTGCGCTGCGGCCAGCGCACCGCGCTGATCTGATAGCAGGAGCCAGGTGCCTCTCCTGGTCTCCCATGGGGCACTGGCACACCGGGTTCTAGTCCCGGTCGGGGCGCCGGATTCTGTCCCGGTTGCCCCTCTTCCAGGCCAGCTCTCTGCTGTGGCCAGGGAGTGCAGATACATAATATCAATGGGAGAACTACTATATACAAGTATAACATACTTGTGATAAACCAGAAGAATCTACAGCAATTGGTATCATATTTCAGTTCTTAAGAGTTATTGGTTTTATTGATTAGCATATTATTTATTCCATTAAAATATAATTACTGAGGAGGCCATTAAAGGTGAGAAGATTAAGCTGCTGGTTGGGATGCTTGCTTCCCATATCAGAGTGCCTGGGATTGAGTTTGGCCTCTGTTTACCATCCAATCCAGGGGCACAGCAGGTGATAGCTCAAGTTCTTGGATTCCTGCCTTCCAAATTGGATACCCAAATAGAATTTCTCATTCCTGAATTTGTTCTGGCACAGCTCTGGTTGTTGTGGGCATTTGGGAAGGAAACCAGTAGATGGAAAATTGATCTCTCTCTATTTCTCTCTCTTGCTCTGCCTTTCAAATAAAAGTAATTAAATTAAAAAAAAACTGTATCTATAATTATTGAATGAGATAATTTTGTGGTTTTTAATATTTTAGTTGTAAAATGGTACAAAACTTGTATATCAACTAATATATAGTTATACTATTATTTGCATCATATAAAATTATAACATCCAACTAGATACCCAAAGACATTTTCCTTTTAAAGATTTATTGTTAATTATGTTTAGGAAACACTGATTTATAACAGCAAAAATAGAAAAGAAAAACGTTTCTAAAGAACTATGCTCAGGGCCAGCGCTCGCTGTGGCATAGTGGGTAAAGTCACCGCCTGCAGTGCTAGCATCCCATATGGGGGCCGGTTCGTATCCTGGCTGCTCCACTTCCTATCCAGCTCTCTGTTATGGCCTAGGAAAGCAATAGAAGATGGTTCAAGTTCCTTTGTCCCCTGCACCCACATGGGAGACCCAGAAGAAGCTCCTGGCTCCTGGCTTTGCATCTACGCAGCTCCGGCCACTGTGGCCAATTGGGGAGTGAACCATTGGATGGAAGACCTCTCTCTCTCTCTGCCTCTCCTCCTCTCTGTGTAACTCTGACTTTCAAATAAATACATAAATAAATAAATCTTTAAAAAAAGGACTATGCTCAACATTATTTCAAAAGAATAATGTTCTTCAGCACAAACCATTTTGGGTAGCTTAATCAACGGTGTGTGTTTACCATCATTGGACTGGTGGTTCAAAATTCTGAATGGTTAAACAGGATCTAAATGGAGGAAGGAAAAGCGCTAATTTTCATTCATTCACACTGATTATGAGTTATAATTTTGTAGAAAATACAGTTCATCACAATTGTACATGAATTTTCTAATGATATAAGTCTGTTAACTAATTTGCTGTGATTTCAATTACAAAGCATTTTTAAATGAAGTGATAACTGTGCTTTATACATTTCTGTCAAAGGGTAACAAATGAGTCAAATGAGAAATGTAACCACACTAATGTTTAGAATAGAAATTATAAATACTGAGGCTGGCACTGTGACACAGCTGGTTAAGGCCCTGGCCTGAAGTGCTGGCATCCCATATGGGTGCCAGTTCTAGTCCTGGATGCTCCTCTTCCAATCCAGCTCTCTGCTGTGGCCTGGGAAAGCAGTGGAAGATGGCCCAAGTCTTTGGGCCCCTGCACTCACGTGGAGGACCCGGAAGAAGCTCCTGGCTCCTGGCTTCAGATTGGCGCAGCTCCGGCTGTTGTGGCCATCTTGGGAGTGAACCATCGGATTTAAGACCTCTCTGCCTCTCCTCTCTCAAATAAATAAATAAATCTTAAAAAAAAGAAATTATAAATACTATAAATTAGAAATTGATTTATGTCTTATTCAGGAAAAAAGAGCCCCTATACCTCTAAATTATAGAGTCAAAAGGTTTTGGACTTCTTGTGAAACACATCTAATTTGGTTTAACTTAAAGCCATAATAAGAGCAGAGAGAAATGTGTCTATGAAGCACTTCTAAGGCAGACTTCTCAATATCACTGATCCTTGGTTCTTTCACTGAGTTAAATTCAACATCCTTTCCACATAAGACTGTAGAAGCTCCAATTTCATACCCTTAAACTTCTAAGAGGAGAAGATTCCCAAGAAGGAATGATTGCTCATTTTGACTTGTTCAATTCTCAGCCAATTCCTGTAGCTAGACATTGGAGATATTATAAATGTAATTCTCTGCTTATAACTCAACTAACTACATGCCTAAGAAATCCAATTATTTAAGAAATCGAGGTTTATATTTTAAACATTTTGAAATGTAATGTGTGATGCCAGGAAGGAGGGGGATGTCTCAAAAGAGAGAGGTTGCTTTTCTTTTTTTCTTTTTTTCCTTTTTTTTTTTTTTGACAGGCAGAGTGGACATTGAGAGAGAGACAGAGAGAAAGGTCTTCCTTTTTTTGCCGTTGGTTTTCAAAAAAGGAGAGAGAGGAGACTGAGAGATATAAACAGTAAATGAACTTCACAGTCAACCCCATTGGCTTTCCAAAACAGACTCAAGATACTGTACATTGGTATAGGAGGTACATAGGTATAGTACAGTTTATACTTATACTATAGGTTGAATATAGTATAACCTACTCACATTATTTTTTTTTCTTGTTACAATTTCCTTACTAACTCCAGATTAAGAAGACAATGATTTTGAACAAAAACTGGTAGGTTGTTTTTCTCATACAATGAAGAATTCAGGGTCATACAATCCAGCACTTACATAGATTCTCCATGGTGCCAACAATGTCTTTTTTTTTTTTTTTTGGACAGGCAGAGTGGACAGTGAGAGAGAGAGACAGAGAGAAAGGTCTTCCTTTTTGCCGTTGGTTCACCCTCCAATGGCCGCCCCGGCCGGCGCACCACGCTGATCCAATGTCAGGAGCCGGTACTTATCCTGGTCTCCCATGGGGTGCAGGGCCCAAGCACTTGGGCCATCCTCCACTGCCTTCCTGGGCCACAGCAGAGAGCTGGCCTTGAAGAGAGGCAATCAGGACAGAATCCGGCGCCCCGACCGGGAGTAGAACCCGGTGTGCCGGCACCGCAAGGTGGAGGATTAGCCTAGTGAGCCATGGTGCTGGCCAACAATGTCTTTTTTTCTGTCTCCTTTATCATCTCTAATGTGGTTTTCATTCATTCATACACACACACACACACACACACACACACACGTAAATAGAATCCCTTAAATGTATAAATTCTATTCTCTCAACCAAAATGCTATTAGGAAAAAGAAGAAAAGACAAAACATGGGAGAGTGAAATCAATATCAGAAAAAAATTATGAATATATCTAATAAATTCCAGGTTACATTTAATTGACCAAAATTTGGTCCACAAAGCCTGAAAAATTAGTTTCCTATGTAGGCAGATTGCTCCCTTTAAAAAATTCTGATTTTATTAATAATGAGTGAGTCCAGTAATTGAAATTTGCACGAAAACATCTTTCTAGCTCTAAACTCAGGATTTCTTTCATTTTTCATTATTTTAAAGATTTATTTTATTTATTTAAAGGCATAGTTACAGAGAGAGAGATGGAGAGAAAGAGGGGTCTTCCATCCTCTGGTTCACTCCCCTAATGGCCAAAACAGCCAGGATTGGGACAGGCTAAAGTCAGGAACCAGGAGCTTCTTCCAGGTCTCTCTGCTGGTGCAGAGGCCCAAGAACATTGCCCAGGCACATTAGCAGGGAGCTGGATTGGAAGTGGAGCAGCTGAGACTCAAACTGGTGCATGAATGGGATGCTGGAATCTCAGGTGGTAGTTTAATCCACTGCACTATGTCACCAGCCCCCAGGATATCTTAATGGTTTCCATTTTTCTCAACTTCAGCATATGACTGTAACTCTACAAATCCATTCAACAAAATGAAATTGTAATCATACTTAATATACTTGAAGTACTTGAAATAAAATGATGTTGAAGACAAAATTAAAAGACAAAGGAATTTTTCAATATTGAGAAAAGTATAAGGGGATCAACAATCCATAACATATACCCCATTCCTCTGTACAGTGCTGGTAGGCACTCATTCTTTGGGGTGGGATTTGCTATTGATTAGCCTAAGCCAAAATTAACATTTTGGGTTCTTGCCTTAAGCCTAGAGAAGAATTCTAAGTTCAGGGACAAATCAGACAGGCAACATGTTAAAGTTCAGGATTTATTTGGGGAAGTGAGAAAGATACACAGGAACCTGGGAGCTTTATCGAGGGAGAGGGGGTCAGAAAGATTAAACAGGAAGCTCCATCCCAAATCTCATGCGGCAGGCCAGGAGCCTCGTGGGGGAGTCTATAGGCCAGAGATGCACAGAGGAATCTTGTGGGCAGGGGAATGGCCAGGAGCTACAGAAAAAATAGGGCGAGCTAGGGAGCTCCAGAGCTCTTATTTAGGGGTATGGTTACATAGTCTGATTGATTAGTGGGTGGATACAGGTGAGATCAGATAGGGGAAGGGGGTGTGGTCTCTAGTTGATAAATCTAATCACCTAATCCTATCCCCCTTGTTGGGTCTTCTATCAGCTAGACTCTCCCTTGCTGTTGAAGTAAGCAGGCATATAGGCAAAATCGATTAGAATTGTGAGCTGGAAGACCACGCTTTCACCATGCCCCTGTGTGACCTCCTGCCTCTACCTGGCCACACCTGGGTGCCCACCAGCCAATCAGGTTAATTAATCACTCCCCTTTGGAAGTGGGTTAAAAGCCTGGGACACAGTGGGTCCTGCCTTCTCTTTTCCTTGGCCTTTTGCCAGGAGGGGGCTTGCTGTAGCTCTGTGCCTCCAGGGCGCGTGGCCTTTGGGCCATGTGCCCTAAGCTTCCTGGCCTAGATGCTCCTCCATGTGGCTGGTGTGGGTGCTCAGTATGAATCCATATTTACCTCTCTCTTTTTAATAAAGCTCTCACTCTCCTATGCATCTTTCTCACTAAATAAAGGCTTAAAATGTACCATGCTGCCTCATTTATCTGTGCCAGTATTTAGAATTCTTTGTTAGGCAAAACCCTCTTGGGCTTATTAATATTGGGTATTTATTAATAAGCATATGGTGAAATCGTATGGCACCCCAAATTCTGGTAGCATGTGTGGCACCCCAGATAGCACTTCTGGGGAACTCTAAAGGGCCACATTTTGGTGTAAATTTTAGGGTGTCATGTCCAATTTCACCGTCAGTTTCTCTATTGCAGGTCTTGTCCATCACAGGAATTTATCTGCACATAAGGAGTCTGCAACTACAACTTACACAAAATGACAGCTCAATTCTTGTTTACATGAGGGCCCGGGCAAAAGGGATGGCACAAACACAGCCTCCCTCCACTTTTGAAAGCAAGAACAACAGAAACCAAAACAAGGTTGGCCGGCGCCGCGGCTCACTAGGCTAATCCTCCGCCTAGCGGCGCCGGCACACCGGGTTCTAGTCCCGGTCGGGGCGCCGGATTCTGTCCCGGTTGCCCCTCTTCCAGGCCAGCCCTCTGCTGTGGCCAGGGAGTGCAGTGGAGGATGGCCCAGGTGCTTGGGCCCTGCACCCCATGGGAGACCAGGAAAAGCACCTGGCTCCTGGCTCCTGCCATCGGATCAGCGCGGTGCGCCGGCCGCAGCGCGCCGGCCGCGGCGGCCATTGGAGGGTGAACCAACGGCAAAGGAAGACCTTTCTCTCTGTCTCTCTCTCTCTCACTGTCCACTCTGCCTGTCAAAAAAAAAAAAAATAAAAAAAAATAAATAAAATAAAGGGCATGAACCTTTTAAAAAAAAAAAAAAAAAAAAAAAAGAAACCAAAACAAGGCCTTTAAATCGTAGTTGTGTATCTGTCAATTTTTGTTTGGGAAAACCAATTAGTAACTATTGGTAATAATGCCACAGTCTTTTCTGTTTCGCCATTTCTGCCCTGGATGCCATCTTAGGCCCAGGGCCCCATCACCACCTTGCATAGTAGGCTTCCATCCTAAGCCTCATGGCCCAACCACAGGTGTCAGCTCCATCCCCACCCTAATTGGGATTCGCTGCTCCTATTTCCCTGCCCCCCCCCCCAAAGGTTTAACAGGAGCTGTTCCTGAACACATGCTCTTTCTGTCTCAATTGCTTTCTTCACCCTCTCCCTCAGCCTGTTGAGCTAACTCGGTGTTTGTGTGTTTTGTGGTGGCCTTACAGTAACCAACAACAGGAATATTGTCAACTAGTCATTTTAAATTCTGGGCCCAATAGTCACTTTCTTTCTCAGCAACAGGCCTTCCTATCATGCTAGGGTTTGGTTCATGGCATTTGCTCTGGACTCTGTCCAGTAGTTATAAATAAGGGACTGAGACAGGAAGGGCAGGCTAATCGTCTCTGGAATGTGGCCCCTGACACCAAGCTACCTCTCCGCTATATTTTTACATTGAAATTCCTTTACCAGGCAAAGAGGACACAGCATGAGTGCTTGGGAAAGTTCTGAGATGGCAGATGTTCCTGGTTCCCTAGGTTCATCTGTCTTCATCAATACCATCATCATCCTCTTTGTGTGTCCTCAGCCTCTCTCTCCCTCCTTTTCCCTTGCCTCCTTAGTCTCCCCTTCCCTTAATGCTCTCCTCCCTCCCTCCTCCCTCCCTCCCTTCCTTCCATCCATCCTTCCTTTCTTTTTTCATCTCATTTTCTCTTCACTCATTTTTATCTCTTTACAATAAAGCACACACATAAGAGCTCTAGAATTTAATCCAAAATCACAATAAGTATCATCCACTGCCAGGAATTTCAATCAGAAACACCAGAATCTCAGAGAAATTCTGCTTTGCATGCGATGTTCAAGTTCTTCACATTTCCAGAGTGTGTGTACGATCCTGTTCAAAGAATGCTCTAAGAGTTTCCTGGATCAGGCTGCTGCTCAGAGTTTACTTTTTCAGAGACAGTTTCACAAGGCAAAGTTTGGACGATTTTCTCTTGCAGAGATTTTGGCTGTTTTCCCTCTTATATTTATTCCACCATTCTGCATTTCTGATGTTTTTCATTATTTTCCTCTATTGAGAAATTTCTTAAAATTGTCATTCTCTGTTAACTAAGTACTTTAATTATATTCTTCCTTCTTTGACACAGCCTTTTGAAGCATTGAATTCAACTGTGGGATCTAACAGGTTTGACACCCAAAATCCACCAGACATGTTTAAACTACTTGATTTTTATTAAAATGCCTGTCCCAGACTGCATCACATGGATAAACACGCCATTCAATATTCACTGGACTGAAACAGACGGTCTGGTTGAGAAGAGGCTTTTTAATTCTCATCCTAAGTGAACTTTCAGAGTTAATAAAAAAAAAAGTTAAAGTTTAAAAAATAAAAAAAAAACCTGCCAATCCAACTGAAAATATAGAAATGCATTTATCCCTAAATATTTTGTTATCCAAAGTCAATTTTCTATATAAAAAGAAACTAATTATGTTTGCTCACTAAAGAAAGATTTCTTATTTAGTAGGTCAGTTTTTTTTTCCTAGAACAGATTTATTATATTCTTTTTTTTTAATGTATTTATTTGAAAAGCAGAGTTACAGAGAGAGAGAGAGATAGAGAGAGAACCTTCATTTGCCCGTTCACTCTTCAAATATCCACAACAGCCAGGGCTGGGCCAGGCTGAAACCAAGAGCCAGAAGTCTATGTGGGTCTCTGTGGGTGACAGGAATCCAAGTAACGGGGCCTCTGTCTGCTGGGACTCACAGCAAGCACTCCAGTGTAAGATGCAAGTGTCCCAAGGATGGCTTAACCGGCGACACTCCTCCCTGGATTTTATTAGATTCTTCACACCACATTGATAAATATAACATGTCGACCGAATAATGCTGATTATGTTCAAGGCATCATATTTCATTAACTAACAAGATAACACTTTTCTCTCAAAATTTTACATACTGCCAGTTTCGCTTTCCTTTCAAGCTTTCCAGAGCTTTCCCTTCAGATATTCCAACTTCCTCCTGTATTTTTATTTCTCCCTGTATTTTGAAAAATCCATACCAGAAAAATCATGAAAATATTAATTTGCTATTGAAGCAGTGTCTTTTCCAATATACACCCCATAGAGTTGTATCAAAACTTTGGTTAAATTAGGGTCTAGTGTTAATACCATAAGAGGTACATCACAGTCAAGTCACAAATGAGATTATGACTATTTTTTACTATCCTGAGATCTGTTTTGTTTCTGTAATATTGAGAATGAGCTGGCCTCTCTCTTTTTTTTATTTCTTTTTGTTTTGCTTCACTCATACTCTCTTTGGTCACCTCAATTCTGTCTTCTTCAAGAATATCTTCCAGTGTTTTCTGGCCTACACCTACCTTCAGGCCTGGTTGCTTGTGAGGTCACCCCTTTGAATGGTACTTCCTATTTCTAAATCCCACCTCTTTCTTTTTGGGGGGTCTCCACCCTCATTTCAATAGGAATTCCTCCTTTAAAAAAAGTCCATTTCTTAAAAACAAAGCCTTTTCTTGCCTAAAATGTCCTTATCTAAACATAACAAACTGTCTTTGCTATGGACACAGCTTACTTCCCTCAATGATATATCTGAACATATTATCAGGCTATATATATATATATATATATATATATATATATATATATTTACATTTCATTTGTTTTCCATTCCTTGTATAATTTCTGTTTTTTTTTTTCCAATGTTGTTTCTTTTCAGTCTCTCTTAAGAGACTTTCCTTGTTTGTTGATCTTTGATTATGCTGAGCAAGCAGGTCTTTGTAGCAGTGCTGATGCCAATTCTGAAAAAACACAATCCAGGCCGGCGCCACGGATCACTAGGCTAATCCTCTGCCTTTGGTGCCAGCACCCCAGGTTCTAGTCCCGATTGGGGTGCCAACCGGGGGTGAAACAACGGAAAAGAAAGACCTTTCTCTCTGTCTCTCTCTCTAACTCTGCCTGTCAAAACAAAAACAAAAACAAAAAGGCCGTAATTACAATTGTCAAAATTCTGAAAACCAAAGTTTCTAAAATCATAATTCCCATTGGGAAGAAACAGCTATAAAGAGGGGTAACAACCAAATTTGGGGAAAGGAATCAGTATGTCTTCAGTTAAACCCAGTATAATGACATCATTTGAAGCAGGAGCGAGACATGGAAACCTGGAGTGCTCAGATCTCCCGAAGTTGCATTTCAAGGTGTGACCAATGAAGGTTGTTTTTCTTGCATTCAGCCCAATACACATGGCAGAAAATTCAGATGAGTGAACTGGCCACACGATACTATAATGAACTTTACTTTAAAAGTGTGTTATTTGTCTGCATTCGGATTCCTTTCAACTGATTAAATTCCAGGAACTTTTAACTAATGAAAGTCACATTTGCCTGAAGAAACCAGCAAAGTCATTGACTATTTGAAAAACAGTTCTACGCATGGCAAGATTAAAAAAAAAAAACAAAACAACACACACTTCATCCCTGGAATTTTTTTCCACCAAATCTATGGTCATTGTGGGTTTACATGTACTCATTTTTGTGCACCAAAGCAATGCCACAGAAATTTGTCACAGAAGATGTGAAAATGAAACAAGGAATGCTCATGTTGATGAATATTGAACCACAAAATTTCAATATAGAAAATGAATGGGAATGTATTTTACAAAGAGAGTCATGCCCAACAAGAGAAAAGGCAGCTATTCGACATCATACAAGACTTTAAAAAGCAGTTAATAATCATGAAAGTCAGCCAGGTTTAGAAGCAATCACCCTTAAAGGATCCTCATAATACACATTTTAATGTCAAACTTTCTTTTTAGTTATTTTATTTCTTCTTCTTTTTGCTTCTTTAGTCCCCCACCCCCCACTGTTTTAAATATCAGTATTTTTTTATAATTTGCTAAGCTCTATATTTCATCTTCATGTCACTTCCAATATTGAAGGTATGGATTGTGTGAAGACTTTTAGAGTTCTACTTTATTATATATTTTTGTCAAATTTGACTCCTTAATAGAGCATTTTTGTAACATTGACTTTGCATGTAAGCTTTATGCATGTACCTAAAAACATCAAAACTTCCTCAATAAATGAACAGTATTTTTGGCACATCTGCATTTGTGTGGGGCAAGATTTCTCAAGATCTTGATTTTTTGGGGTGACTGCATATATAGTGATCAAATATGTAAGTTGTCTCAGATGACAACTGTTACAAAGTTGAATGCACACTGATACCTACCATAGTGATACTTGTCTATAGATTTTGCTATTTGAGCTACCTTTTTCTTTTTTTAAAAAATGTTATTTTATTTATTGGAAGGGCAGAGTTACAGGGAGAGAAGGAGGGATGAGGTCTATTCCTCACATGGCCACAACAGCCAGGGCTGGAACAGGCTGAAGCCAGGAGCCTGGAACTCCATCTGTGTCTCCCACATGAGTGGCAGGGACACCAGCACTTGGACTATCTTCTGCTGCTTTGCCAGGCTCGTTAGCAGGGGGTGGGATTGGAAGTGGAGCAAGAAGGACTTCAAGCAGAGTCCTGTGGGATTGCAGGTAGTGACTTAGCACACTGCATCACAACACTAGCCCCTGAGATACTTCTTTATGAATATACTATGTCTACTTATAAATGTTATGCCCATGTCGCTGTTGTTTCTGTAAATCTGAGTGTTTATACTGACAGAAATACGTATGTTCCTATTGCATGGTGTTAAATAGCCCATGAACTGTTCTATCCTGTTTTTATGTTTATCAAATCAATCTGCACTAAAATGTAAATAGATGTCTCTTAAATAATTTTTATTATTTTCTCAAGAATTATATTGGGAGATTTTAATATTTTGCATTTTTAGAATGCAGGGATTTTGATGCTTAGGACTTCAACATTCTGGATTATAGCATTTTGGATGTCTTTCAGGATTATGTCTTTCATGATTGTGTCTTTCAGTATTATGGCCTAAATCAGATTATAGATTTTACTATGAATTTCACTGCAGAATAGTTTAGGGGGCTGATTCTTCAGAGTATCCCTAAAATAAACATCTTTAGGTCTTCTGGTTTCTTCTTTCCTTTTCTTTTTTTGGGGGGATGGGGAGAGTAGTTAAATTTTCCAAAGACATTTCCAATCTTTGATCTGGAGGTTATGTCTGATAGTTTCGTAGGGTCTGCTAATTTCCAACTTGGTTTTTCAGGCTTCTGTATTTTCCCTTTTTTCTTCTCCTTAGTTAATGCCTGTAAAAATGTCTTTTCTTCTCTTTTTTATGATATTTTGTGAAATAGAACTAAATGCATAAGCTCGACTTGCCAACCTTAGGAGTCAGTATACTTGTTTCTAAGTATGGGAAATTTGCACAATAATAAACAACATTTTCATACACCCAGAATAAATCATCACACTTAATCAGAGATACTACTCACACTTGTCATTTATTTGAGTCCACAACAATTGTCTTATGCATGCATTAAAATATCATTCTGGCCGGCGCCGCGGCTTACTAGGCTAATCCTCCGCCTTGCGGCGCCGGCACACAGGGTTCTAGTCCCGGTCGGGGCGCCGGATTCTGTCCCGGTTGCCTCTCTTCCAGGCCAGCTCTCTGCTGTGGCCCGGGAGTGCAGTGGAGGATGGCCCAAGTACTTCGGCCCTGCACCCCATAGGAAACCAGGATAAGCACCTGGCTCCTGCCATCGGATCAGCGCGTTGCGCCGGCCGCAGCGTGCCAGCCGCGGCGGCCATTGGAGGGTGAACCAATGGCAAAAAGGAAGACCTTTCTCTCTGTCTCTCTCTCTCACTGTCCACTCTGCCTGTCAAAATAAATAAATAAATAAAATATCATTCTGTGTATGTAACCAGCTGTGTCAGGTGGGCACAAGTAGAAATCTGCTACAGGTGAAAAGGGTGAGGCAAGCCCCTCCCTTCACATATTCCAACCCAACCGATTTATGTCAGAGGTGGAGCACGTCGTGGTAAGAATATAACTGAACCTTCCCAACACTAATATTCGGAGACATATAAGGAAGCCTCACAGATGATAGATTTAAAGAAAACATCTTGGATTTCTGAGTAAAAACTCACCATAAGACTTAAGCAATAATAATCTTGCATATGGTTGGTAAACAATGGGTCTGATTCCTAAACCCACCCTAACCAGGTAGCCTGCTGGTATTTTTGGCATGTGAGAAAATGACAGTGTGGGTCACATACACAGGCAATATCATCACTTCCTCTGATATGTTGGAACACACTTTGAATAAACATAGGGCATAGTGAACAGCCTGTTTGCTATTTTCGGAAGTGATCATGCTGATGTTCAGCGTCAGGGGATTCAGAAATCACAGTCAGTGATTTGGACTGACACTAGCAATGCCAAGACACAGTTGTCTGACTTCATGGAGGATAATAAGCCTCTTTCTCTAGTGATTGCTTAGAGCAACTTGCTTAAAATTGCACGTTCGTCCTGCAAGACCTGCGCTGTCAGGATGGTGTGGCAATGGCATTTTTCGACAAGAATCACCAGAGACAAGTTTCAGTGAACATGCCCATTTATTAACAATCAGGTGCAAACTTTTATGGGGCAGCCAGAGATGGTGTAGCTAGTTCAGGGTAACACTAATTCTATAGGATAAAACCAGTATTGGTGCTGCCATGCTTCTCAAATCAGCTTGAAGGTCACATAGCCTATGTAGCCTTCCAGGTGGTCCTTATGGGTCTGGGCCATACCTGGGAGTTGTTTACCTGATTGACAATTACAAGGCCCTTCAACAGAAAGTGAGCGTAGGGGAAATGTGCCTGGGGCTCCTGCAGCCTGCCAGCAGTCCGGTCATAGGGTCCTTCCTGGGAGGCATGGTGTGCCATGCCCTCTCAACCTCCTGCATGGGCTAGGGAGGCAGTCTCCCAGTCAGGCACAGGATCACCCACATAAAATAGTTTTCACTGTGTCACAGCAGGTTGGGCCACCACTTGCAAAACAAGCATCCCATATCTGACTGCTAGCTCCAGTCTTGACTGAACTGCTGCCAGTCCAGCATTCTATTACTGTCTCTTGGGGGTCAGCAGATGATGATTCAAGTACTTTGGTCCTTACCACCTAGAAGAGAGACCCAAATGGAGTTCCTGGCTCCCAAATTTGGCCTGACCAAGCCTTGGGCATTTGCTGTGGGTACTTGGAAAGTGAACCAATGAATAGAAGATTCTCTCTCCCCATCTCTCTGTCACTCTGCCCTTCAAATAATAATAATAATAATAATAATAAATAGATTTCATAGGAAAAGCACACATGGGATTGATCAAGTAGAGTGGTGGAAATAGATTTGAAATCAAACAGCTCTGGGTTTGAGACATAGTTTTCCCAGTGGATAACTGTGGATGACTTTGTATAACTTACATATTCATGATAAGACTTCATTTTCTCACTGATACCACAGAGATTATATTGCTATTGACATAAACATGTTAAGAGCATTTAAGCTTGGTAGAAAATGCTTGGTATGTTATGATGTTTCTTTTATTATTTGTATTCTGTTATTCTTACTGTTCAAGTCAATTTGATGAGAAAAGATATATTATCTCTATGAAATCAGGAGGACCAACTTATGCAGAATTTTCTGGATATATTTTTCAAAGCAAAATATTTATAGGCACATTGAACTCATGTACAAAAAAGCCACAGCTACTCGCTCTATTATGGCAAACCTACAATAGTGAGAAAACTTCAGGTGAATGCTATGAAAAAGTACAGCCTGCTCCAGTCCCTCCCTGCGTGCCTGGCACTCAGATCTGGATTAAGCATTCCTAATACTGCAGGCACTTAAGAATCTGGGAACTGTGAGAAAATCCCCTGTCTAAAATGAGTCTGTGGATTTTTTTAATAGCACTTCCATAATCCTAAACAAGCTAATGCCATGTGTGTCAGAATATTTGGGAGAATCTATAAAATAAACTTATGCAGAAATGGATCTCTGTGGGAAGACAGCTAAAGCAAAATAGGAAAGTTCAGCCAAAACCGAACTCAGAAACAACAAATGTTTTTCTGGATAGATGTCTTTGATTCACAGAGTTGAGGATTAGATTGAAATCAGTTGATTTTTCTTGGGGTACATCAGGAATGGACAAATTTTTCTTTCCAGGTGAGTGCTGTGGAGTAGCAGATTAAGCCTCCACCTGCAGTGCTGGCATCCATATGGGTGCCAGTTCAAGTCCTGGCTGCTCCACTTCCAATGTGTCTGGGAAAGAATAAATGGCCCAAGTCCTTGGGCCTCTGCACAAGGACTTTGTGGGAATCCCAAATAAAGCTTCTGGCTCCTGGCTTTTGCCTGGCCCAGCTCTGACCATTATGGCCATTAGAGGAATGAATCAGCAGATGGAGGACCTCTCTATCTCTGCCTCTCCCTCTCCGTAACTATGACTTTCAAATAAATAAATACATAAACAAATGAATAAATATAATTTTTTTCTTTCAAGGGACATATAGGAAGTAAATTAAGTAAAATCATGGAAGTAAATTAAATGCATCGTGGTCCCAAAGACAGAGCCTGTTTATTGTGGAATGAATAGCATCAACAGCTCTAATAATTCTTCCATGAATTCTTTTCTGGTCAGGCCAAAGTGAAGGTGTTGTGTTCTCTCCTCTGAACTCGGAGATCTTACTGTCAATGCTTCTGTTAAGAACTTACATAGAACCTTCTTAGTTCACTTACATTGTGCTTATATTGCCCTGTAACATTTCTGTTCTTTTCTGTTCTGTTTTTTTTTTTTTTTTTTTTTTGACAGGCAGGTGGACAGTGAAAGAGAGAGAGACAGAGATAAAGGTCTTCCTTTTCCATTGGTTCACCACCCAATGGCCACTGCCAGGAGCCAGGTGCTTCTCCTGGTCTCCCATGTGGGTACAGGGCCCAAGCACTTGGGCCATCCTCCACTGCACTCCCTGGCCACAGCAGAGAGCTGGCCTGGAAGAGGGGCAACCGGGACAGAATCCGGCACCCCGACCGGGACTAGAACCCGGTGTGCCGGTGCCGCAGGCAGAGGATTAGCCTATTGAGCCGCAGCGCAGGCCTCTGCTCTTTTAAACTATTGTGATATTCTTAGGAAGAAAAGCAATAACATGATTACGTTCATTATTAAATGACCAGCTCTAGGGAGATTTTAAGATTTGGATCTGTCCTGGGAGGTTCATATTCCCTGGGATTCTAGAGATGGCTGTTGGCTTTTTCATTTTTGAGATAATATGGATGTGCTGCGGGTATCTCTTAAGTCATTTTAGTTTAAATTTGTTTAAAAAAGAGAAAAACACTTTTAAAATATTCTTAGATTAATAGACATATTTTTAAAATTTTTTTGTGTTTCTCATCAACCCTTAATTGAGTAGGTTGAGAGAGAACAGTTGTAAGAAGGTGGGAGGGGACTCTCTGGACAGAGTTCCCGTCCTAGTGTCTCATTGTTTGGTGTATGTAACTCAAAGTAACAGCAGAGGGGTGACATTTGAAATTTATCACTGTGTAAGAAGGCATCTTCCAAGTTTTGTTAGTTTAAAATGATTATTTTCATCTTTTAAAATATTTGTGGGAGGACTTTCAGACCATATCCATTTCCTGTTTCTTGTCGATTTTTCATTCAAAGATTTTTAATCCAGTGATGAGAGGGTGATTTGTTTATTTGAATATTCTTCTAAATTTGATAGCTGTCATTCTACACTAAATAAATATGTCTTCTTTGAATTGCATAATCATTTATTTATATAAATATAGACTTATGAGCTCCTATTTTATCCATTGACTTAGGATCCCTTACTATCATTATCTGTTTTAGTTTTTAAACTGGCCTACATTTGACTCAAAGTGATGTAGGCAATGAATATCTTAATTTTTGATTCAGGTTCTTGTCTCCCATGAGGATAGCAATACTAAGTAGGGACTGGTATCATGTGCAAATAGGAACAGAATTAATTTAACACTGAGAGAATAAATATCCATTTATGCACATGTATGGGCTGCCCCACACAGAGAAAACATCCATTGTGAGTGGGCCATAGAGTTGCCAGTAAATAGAGAAAGAGAAAAAAATGCAAATGATACCTATATTTGGGAAGGTCTATCAGAGAGTGGGAGAATGGGAGCACCGGAGAGCAGACTGGGACAGGTTCACAGAAAATAGTCTAAGCAGGGTCCACAGCACAAAGAGAGCTCCTACTCACCTTCTATCTCTTTTTATAAGGAAGGGGGTGGTGCTCAAATTGGATATGCAAACAGGGTGGATTATTAACCTGTGACCTGGTGTCAGATGCAATAGGTACATCCCAGGAATCTAGGCATGTCAAACTGACAGTTAAATAGATATGGTTATATTTCTGGGGCACAAGAGTTCTACTTTGCCTTAACTTCAACTAACTAACTACAATATATCAAGAAGGGTACAACCTTTTCAAGGTGGCTTTTGACATACACCTCATTATTTTTTTTAAGATTTATTTATTTCACTTGAAAGTCAGAGTTACAGAGAGAGAGAGAGAGAGAGAGAGGTCTTCCATCCAATGGTTTACTCCCCAATTGGCCGCAATTGGCCCAATTGGCTGTGCCAATCCGAAGCCAGGAGCCAGGAGCTTCCCTTGGGTCTCCCACGCGGGTGTGGGGGCCCAAGGATTTGGGCCATCTTCTACTGCTTTTGCAGGCCACAGCAGAGAGCTGGACAGGAAGTGGAGCAGTTGAGTCTCGAACCGGCGCCCATATGGGTTGCCGGCACTTCAGGCCAGGGCGTTAACCCACTGCACCTCAGCGCTAGCCCCAACATACCCCTCATTCTTTAACTACTTTCTTACTTTCTAGAAAATAAGATGTTCTAATATAATCTTGTTCTTTTTATGCACTAGTCATAGAATCTGTCATTTTCTTAAAGAGAGCCTTGCTTTCTTCAAGAATGATATTTAGATGCAAAGACTGGTTGGTAGCAGTACACATTAGTGTAAGGATATGACTACTCCCAGAATTTCTCTGTGATAGCTACAAGGATTAGATATATAGATACACCTATAGATATATGGATAGATATGTGGATATGTATATGAATGACATATCAATATGTAGATGGATATATGGATATATGGATTGACATACATATACATAAATATACATCTTTTAAAAGGTTTGTGGAAAATGTCCATTACAAAAAAAGCTACATGAATTTCAAAAATTTTTGCAGAGTTACAAAGAGATAGAGACAGCAAGAGAGGTCTGGGACTGGGCCACACCAAAGCTAAGAGCCTCATCTGGGTCTCCTACATGGCAGCAGGGGCCCAAGCACTTGGCCCGTCCTCCACTGCTGTCTGAGGGAAATTAGCAAGGAGCTGGATAGGGAGTGGAGCAGCCAGGACCCAAACCAGCACCCATATGGAATGCCAGAACTGCAGGCAAAGGCTTAAACTTCTACTCCACAACACCAGGCCCTACACCAAAATGCATTAATCTTTCAGTTCTATTTTTTCACCAATATTTTAAAGTCCCCTATATGTATTTTACACACTGGAGATTTTGTTTGAATTCATTTGTGATTGACAACCATGAATTCACACTGATTCCTCCTATTCTAAACTACACAGTTCAGTCTTGTATATTCACTTCATTAATGTGTTACCCTTGTCTTCAGCAGCAAATCTGTGGGTGCCATCACGGAATGAAGACGTTAGAGTGCACTGTGTGTAGAATGCAGGGCCATGATGTGGATATCCTTAACTTTCAGCTTGTTTAGAAGAGTCAATCCGGGGTGATTTCTTCATTTCTCTCCAGCCTCCACATGATTTATTAGTCTCAAACAGAAGCTTTCCTTATTCCCTTGGGTTTGACACCCCAGCGGCTGACTCTCAAGCATGACTGTTCCTGAATGGATGAACTCGCTTGTTGTTGACCTTCTACCAGGCCTCTCGCTCCACTTGTGAAAAAGCCTGTATTACTCAATTGTACCTACTATATCATGGACTGATATATTCAAGGAAGAACAAAAAAGGGAATGAAGGAAGGAAGGAAGAGAAAGAAACAAGAAAAGGAAGGAAGAAAGGGAGGGAAGGAAGAAAAAAGAGAAAGAAAGAAAGAAAGAAAGAAAGAAAGAAAGAAAGAAAGAAAGAAAGAAAGAAAGAAAGAAGAGAGAAAGAAGAGAGAAAGAAGGAAAGAAGAGGGAGAATGGGAGAGAAGGAAAGAAAGGGAAAGGAGGAAAGAAAAAGAAAGGAGGAAAGAAGGCAGAACCAATGCCTTCATCAGTAGTGTTTTGAACTTTCTGAGGTAGAAGTTTCCCACATTTCCAATAATTATGCATCCATAGTATTAATTTTCCTAAGAAAATTTTAGACCTTCAGTGAATTTCACAAATCATATTTGTGGTTCATTAAGCTTAACTTACCTCCCATGTATTCCTGAACTTTCCAAAACAAACAGAACACTGAGAAAGAAAAAAAAGGAAAAAAGCTTTGTACCACGGTCTTCAAATTCTGCCAAAATAATTATCCCTTTCGTGGTAATTTATTTTATTTTATTCATACATCATCGCCAATTTTTTTATCTTTGAAATTTAATCATTTCATTGGCATATTTCTGTAGATAATTTTCCCCATATTCTCAGCTGCCTTCTTCTATATATAGATCCTAATGTTATTCTGTTTTTGGAAATTTTTGTTCGCTGCAATTATAAACATCAGTCATACCAATGTGTTGTTTTAGTCTATAGGGACTCAATTATGCAAATATTATTCCTTCTTTGCCTTATCTAACATCTCCACTTTGTTCTTTCTGGCCCTTTTTTATCTTTAATTTCTTTATTTCTTTCTGTATTCTCTATTTTTATTCTATTTGTCCTAAGTTATTATTAGAATGGATTTTTGGTTTATACTTAAGATATACAACATGATTTGACATATTTTATGCATTGTGAAATAGTCACTATAGTCAACCAAATTTATGTTTCCATCATCTCACACAGTTATCCTTTTTGTGTGTATGTGATACAAAAACTTAAGGTGGCTGGTGTCATGACATAATAGGTAAAGCCACTGCCTGAAATGCATATGGGCTCTGGTTCATGTCCTGGCTGCTCTCCTTCCAATCCAGGATCCAACTCCTTGCTAATGGTCTAGCAAATGCAGTGGAAGAAGATTCAAGTGCTTAGGTCCTTGCTTCCCACGTGGGAGACCTGGAAGAAGTTCCTGGCTCCTGGCTTGAGCCTGTCTCAGCTCTGGCCATTGTGGCCATCTGGCAAGTGAAACACCAGATGTAAGATCTCTCTCTCTCTCTCTCTCTCTCTCTCTCTCAACACACACATACACCTTTGTAGCTCTGACTTTCAAACAAATACATAAATCTTTTTTTAACTTTTATTTAATGAATATAAATTTCCAAAGTATGATTTATGGATTACAATGGCTTCCCCCACATACCGTCCCTCCCACCCACTACCCTCCCCTTTCCCACTCCCTCTCCCCTTCCATTCACATCAAGATTCATTTTCGATTATCTTAATATACAGAAGATCAGCTTAGAAATACATAAATCTTTAAACTTAAAATTAAAAAACAAGAACACTTAAGACTTACTCTCTTGGCAGATTTTCTTAATTTTGTTTTCGGTTGGGTATAACTGGTATTTTTTTGTTTTCATTTCCAAGATAACATTTTAATTTTATTTCAGATACCATTCCCATTTATTTATTCATTTTAAGGCTCATTTTTTTCATGGTTATTTATTTATTTATTTTACTTAAAAGGCAGAGTGACAGAGACTGAAATATATCCCATCTACTAGTTCATTCCCAAATGCCCTCAATAGCCAAGGCTGGACCAGGCTAAATTCAGGATCCCGGAACTCCATTCAAGTCTCTGACTGGGTGATAGGGGCCTAAGCACTTAAGCAGTCTTCTGCTGCATCCCAGTATGGATTAATAGAAAACTGGATCAGAAGCCGAGTAGCCAGGACTCTAACTGACATTCTGATATGTGGTGCAGGTGTCCCGAGCAGAAACATAACTACACCACAACACCCACCTCATTTATTTATTTAATTCAGTTCACCTTATTTCATTTCTCTTTCTCTTTTTATGACCTTTTCTGCTCTTAGATTTTTAATATTAATTTATTTGAAAGGCAGAGTGAGAGAAAGAGGAAAAGGTAGAAATCTTTGATTCGTTGATTCACGCCCCAAATTCCCACAGCAGCCAGGGCTCAGCAAGGCTAAAGTCAGGCTTTATGAACTCCATCCAAGATTCCCTTGTGGGTAGCAAGAGTCCAAGTACTTAAGACATTATTTGCTGCTTCCTGGGTTGTGCATTAGTGGGAAGCTGGATTGGAAGCAGAGGTAGCAATTGATCTCAAGACCTCTAATATGAGATGTGGGCATCCCAAGCCATAGCTTAACCCACTAAGCTACAATGCTCATGCCTGCTCTTAATCCCTAAATGCTTGCTTGTATGCATTTATGTGAATTTGAAATGTCATTTTGCCGTAGTCTTCAAATATATACTTGTCTTCTCTCTTTTTTTTTTTTTGAGTGATAGTTTTATTAGAGTGTATTGAATCTTATTTTCTGATTTTTGTAAAAATTTTGTGTAGATTTATTTAGTTTCCTTTGGCCCATTGTTATATAAATTTCAGGTGTTTCACAGAATTTGCAGTTCTGTAATAATACCCTCCTTTGTCAGTAGACCCAAATTCCTTCAAATTGATTTTTAAGAACACTTTAGTGTTTTTTTAACTTACCCTTTGATTACATTTTCCATGAACTATTTATTTATGTGTTTATTTGAAAGGCACAGTAACAGGATGAGAGACAGAAAGAGAGAGAGAGAATTTCTATTTGCTGGTTCACCCCCAAGTGGCTACAACAGCCACTGCAGGGCCAGGCCAATTCCAGGAGCTCATAACCACATCCTGGTCTATCACGTGGGTGGCAGCGGCCCAAGGACTTGGGCCATCTTCGCCTGCCTCCCCATTACCAGGAGGAAAGATTGGGAGTGGATCAGCCAGAACTTGAACAGGAGCTCTGATATGGGATATTGGCACTCCAAATGGTGGCTAAACCAGCAGTACCACAGAGTCAACTCTCTTTAGTGGTTTATTATTGCATTTTTGGTGTTAGAGAACAGGTTGTGTGTCTTTGATGTTTGATTCCTGTTTGTCTGGTAGTACCCTAACTATGCCCCTTTGTCGTTTTCCCCTCTTGTTAACCTACTGTCCCAAAGTATCCTTCTATTTTCTCTTTTCCCTGCAGATTTTTTTGGTCTGACTTTGCTTACCACAAAAGCATGTTGTTATTCCGTCATGTGTGAGTGTTCCTTAGGTTTTTTTTCCTTTATTTATAGTTATTAATATAGTTATTGAAGTTTGGTCATTCTTTGTCTCAAATTAGGCTTAAAACATGTTTATTTAAGTTTCCTCTGCTGCTCTTTTTTTAATTTTTTTTTATTTCTATAGTTTTTAATTGTTTGGGGGAATATATTGAAAAATAGGCATATTGGGGTCAGCATTGTGGCATAGTCCACTAAGCTTCCATCTGCACTATATGGCACTGGTTCATGTCCTGGTTGCTCTTCTTCCAATCCAGCTCTCTGCTTGTGGCCTGGAAAAGCAGTAGAAGATGGCCCAAGTGCTTGGGCCCCTACTCCCATGTGGGAGACCTGAAAGAAGCCCCTTGCTCCTGGCTTCGGATTGGCCAAGTTCTGGCCATTGCAGCCATTTGGGGAGTGAATCAGTGGATGGAAGATCTTTCTCTATATCTCTCCCTCTGCTGTGACTGTCTCTCAAATAAATAAATAAAATACTTAAAAATAAAAAGATAGACATATTACTGAGAGTCATCATTGTTCTCAGCTACCTGGAAGTCCCTTATCTTTTTAAGTTTTCATTTCTATTTGGGTCATGTTCCTTAACCCATAATATTTTCACTGAATTATGGGCAGTGAGCATGTAGGTAATCTTCCTTACCATCATTCTTTCCCAATAACCAGATACAAACATCATGATAATTACAATAAAATTATAATTGTTAAAAATGTACTACAACAAATAAAGTAAAACATGAATAAAAATAATACTGAGTCCTGGAATTGAAAATTATCATTCTGTGAAACCCAAGGTATACTGTGTAATCAAAGAGAGAATTTCATATTAACAAATTGCACCCCCGCTATAACTAGTATGTAGTTCCAGGCAAAGGATTTCATTCTTAAGAATGTTAACTGAGTGGTTTTGTTCATAATAAATGAAGGTTGAATACATGAAGACATTTAAATGAAACAGCACTATATTACCCAAAATGAGGTGGGCGTAGGTCACTAGAGTATAAATTATTGCCCCATTTTAAAAATTGCTAGGTTCTTGTTTTCTGGCAAGAAAACAGTGAGCCATTTTAGAGACTTGGCAAAACCAAGTATATTTTAGCACAGTTTCAAGATAAAAATGACTTGTCATGTCAATAGTGGAGGCTATGGGTTAATGAGATGTAGTTTAATACCAATATATTCAATTTTGCTATGAAACTGAAGTCAGAGTCAGAAGTCTGATTCAATATTTCACCTTACAAGTGACAAAATTACAGTAATTAGTGGAAATACTTTTTATCTAAGTAATAATAAACAATATTACATTTTAAAGCTTGTCCTTAGTTTTACCCATTTTTTTCTAGTATCCTCATCAAGAAAAGCAAGCATCAATCTCCTTTCTTCCAAATGTCTATAATATTCTAATGTTGCATATTTGGAGATTATAATTATTGTTGCTGCAAATGTTTGAATACTTTTTCTATACATTGCTCTGGTTCTATTTTCAATCCATACTATAGCAACCATCTCCATTATTTCTTTCCCCATTTTTTTCAAAGGGACTAACTATTTTTTTTTCTGTGTTGATCCTAGCAATCAGCCACTCTATACTATGCAGAGTTCCCTTCCGCAAAACTTAATATGAAATAAGGAAACTTACATTTATGGTCTTTTTCTTCTTTATTGCCACTATAAATACACTATCCAATGAATTCTACTGTGGCCACCATAAGTATAAAATAGACATCACAAAATAAAGTACAAATAAATTATCAAACACAAATTTCCTAGTTATTCATTCCAGGAAAATTATTGATTTTCCTTTTTAAAATTTAAATTTATGACTCCTATATAATTTTACCTTGCTTTTAGTTTCTATTCTTCAAATTTAGGTTTGTCAAATAAGCCAATACTCCTTCTACTTTTGTCTTTAACAACTCATTGTTTGCAACGTTCCTATAAAATTGTCCATCTTCTAATCAGAAAGTACCCAGAAGTCTAGGTAATAATTACTCTTTTATTCAAATGAGCAACTTGCATATCCTTAACATCAGACTAGGACAAAGATTTTCCTTTTAGATATCACCCTAACATGAATTGCATGGCAAGCATTTGGCCTAGTGGTCAAGAAGCTGGCTAACAAGCCTGCATCCCCCAATGAGTACCTGAGTTCAGGTCCTGGCTCTGTCCCTATGTCCAGCTTCCTGCAGACTCCTGGAAAAAAGAAAGTTTGGTACAAGAAGTTGGAGTCCTGCCACCCACATAGGAAACCTGAATTGGGTTTCTGGCTCCTGGCTATGGTCTGGCCCAGCTCTGATCATCGCCGGTGTCTGGGGAGTGAACTGGTAAATGGGAGCTTTGTCTCTCTTAAATTAATCAATCAATTAATAAAAAATGAGTCAGTCTCTGAAGGTTGAATTTTAGTATGTTTCTTTTTTCTGTAATAGAATTTTTTTTTTTTTTTTTTTTTTTTTTTTTTTTTTTTTTTTTTTTTTTTTTTTTTTTTTGACAGGCAGAGTGGACAGTGAGAGAGAGAGACAGAGAGAAAGGTCTTCCTTTTTGCCGTTGGTTCACCCTCCAATGGCCGCCGCTGCAGCCGGCGCACCGCGCTGATCCTGGCAGGAGCCAGGAGCCAGGTGCTTTTCCTGGTCTCCCATGGGGTGCAGGGCCCAAGCACCTGGGCCATCCTCCACTGCACTCCCTGGCCATAGCAGAGAGCTGGCCTGGAAGAGGGGCAACCGGGACAGAATCCGGCACCCCAACCGGGACTAGAACCCGGTGTGCCGGCGCCGCAAGGTGGAGGATTAGCCTATTGAGCCACGGCGCCGGCTCTCTGTAATAGAATTTTAAGAGTAGCTTTTAGGCCATAAAGAAATTGAGTAGAAAGTAGAGTTTTTATACCCTTGACTCTCCACTTTTGAGATCCCATACCAAAAGACATCTGTTACCATTGATGAACTCGCATTGATACCTTACTGTCATCCAAATTCCATGGTTTGCATTAAAAGTCACTGTTGCTTTTGTAACACAGTATGGGCTTTCACACATGTATAATGACATGTACTCAACATGATGGCCTCATATAAAATAGTTTTACAGATTTAAAAATCCCTGGTGCTTTGCTTATTTACCCCTCCTTTCCCCCAACCTCTGATCCTTTTACTACTTCCATAGTTTTGCTTTTGCTAGAAGGTCATATAGTTGAAATGATTATAGTACAGTCTTTTAAGATTGGCTCCTTTCACTTAATAATATACTTGTCATCTCCTGAGTTTACAACCCAAGTCTTTTCAGAACTAAATAGAATTCCCATGTCTGAAAATACTGCCATTTATTTACCCACTCACCTACTGAAGGACATCTTCATCACTTCCAAGTTTTGTTTTATTTTGTTTCTCCTGATGTTTCATATTTAGTAACTTGAATATTTTATTCTTTAACATGGGTGCTGTACAAACTTTCAGTAGCAGAATGGCTTTTTTTTTTTTTAAAGACTTATTTATTTGACAGGCCGTGTTAAAGACAGAGACGGGGAGGGACAGAAAGAGAGATCTTCCATCCTCTGGTTCAATCCCCACAAGGCAGCAATGGTCAGAGCTGCACTGATCTGAATCCAGAAGCCAGGAATTTTTTCCAGGTCTCCCATGTGGGTGCAGGGGCCCAAGCACTTGGGCCAACTTCTGCTGCTTTCCCAGGCCATTAGCAGGGAGCTTGATCAGAAGTGGACCACAGACTCGAACTGGCACCCATACGGGATACTACAGTGCTGACCTGTAGAATGTTATCAGATAGTGACTTGCAGAGTGTTTTTCAACTAATTATCCATACCATCCTCCATAAACACAACATTGGTGTATTTACTTATCCACATTCATGAGCAAATATTCTCCTAACCAAATAATGACTTCAAGTGTCCCAAACTCAGTTACTTCATAATAGACTGAAATTTTTGCTATATCTTATGTCATAACATTCATACATTTTCTTCTTTTTTTATTTACAGAAAATAACAAAATTACTGTGCTGTGCCCTGCTTTCCCCACCCTAAGATCACTACTACTTTTTTAAATAAAAAAGGCCTCTTGAAAGAAAGAGACCTAATTTTGGAATCTTGTTTATCCTACTTCTTTTGCTAGGATTTTAAATAAAAAAGAATAAAAAAAGGATGTAGTCATATGTGTGATTTTTATTTGAGGAAATTATTTTTAAACATTTAAAAAAATGAGTAATGAGTCACTTGTCTACTGCTGACCAAATAACCTATTGGGATTACATTGTCAGATACCAGAAAACTACCTACCCACTTCTGATGCAACTGTAGGTTTTTGAGTTATCAGTGATTATTAATCCACTGGCCAGAACAGTAAATTATTCATTCACTCTATCAGAAGACTGAAAGACCTGGAGCAGCATAACTTTTGGACGAATAGTTCCATCAGTATGCTCACATGGGCAGGTGCATCTTCTTGTAGTACAGACGAATAAAGAGCATTCTCTCTTGATATCTGGCATGCCATGGATTTTTCTATCACTTTATCCCTTTTCCCTAACAGAGGATGGAAGGTGGGGATCTTTCCTTTTTTCCACTTCTCAGACCTTGCACTGAACAGCATTCCTCTATTTTGTCTTCCTCTTTTAGTTTCTCTATTCTATTCTTCAGACTTTGTTTTGTTCTGCTCCTTATGTTCTAAAGAAAATACCAATACAAATACTTGAGATACTATAAATTGTGTGGTATATAATTAAAGAAAAAATGGCATTGTGAAGAAACTCATAAAAGGCATAAATAATGTATGAACTATAGGATTTTACTGTGCGTTCTGTAAAAGTCAGCATATAATCCGCATGCTTCACAACTGGACTTTTGAGCTGTGCACATGTTCAATGCTACAATCAAGCCTATTTGCTCCAAATGGTTATAGCAGACAAACATTAAGACACCAACAAAATATCCCTGACAATTTCCTCTCACAAAGCACATTAGGTTTTCTTTTATTCCCTATGTAATTTCCAAATGATTTATCTCATCTGCCTCTGAGGTAGCTAAAATTAAACAAATAATTCTGAGATCTTGCAAGGAAGTATTGAAGCTGACAAATGCTGTATAGAATTTCACAGCCTGCCCTTTCTTGTAGGGAAAGCTGAGTGTGCAGTACTTGAGGATTCAGGAAATAAAGGCACCTGGTTATAATTTATCACCATTTTCTTTGGCTGGAATAACCTCCATGTCTTGTGATCTTTTATTGCTCTTGACTTCCCTTGTTAACTGCTTCAAATGCATTACTGCATTATGTTTTCAAAGTTCACAAGGGTTCAGTAGACCTGGGATCTGAAAACACTGAATGGTACATAGATCAGCAGCTGCATTTAGCCAGTTTCCTACTTTAAGCATACCAGTTATCCTATGTGAGGTTAGCTATGTTTGTTCCCTTTGCTCTCGCACTGCCTGTTCCTCTTTGTTCAGAATTGGGAGAAGGAATTTTGTTTGGTGCAAAACTGTGACCCACTGGCCTTGCTTTTCTTGAAGGACATTATCAGTCAAGGAGACTGTCCCAAGACTGTCGCATCTATAACCATCCTAGTTGGTTGACCAGAAAATCTAGCCTCAAGCTAGCCATACCAACAAGCTGATTGAAGCTTTCTTTTAAGTCCCCCAACCCCAGAATTTATGATGGAATGAATACAGTCTTTCAAATACATCTGTATGTATAATATTATTAAGAAAGAAATGTTTCCTCTAATATTTGTCCATTTTTCTCCTGTAATATCACTGTTAGTAACTATAATTACTGTACTTCTATGATTTACTGAAGAACATTCATCCTCTTTGGCATTGAAGATGTTTAAATCACTAATGTTAGCCAACAAAAGTCTCCTGGGATTCAGATCGCTTTTCCAACTACCTTCTGATTTCCACTTCCAGTCGCATAGTCACCTAAAACTTTAGTATCTCACAAATTAAACTTACTGTCTCTTCCTATCTTCCTCAGTCCCTGCCTTATAATCCTTCTATTGGTTTTGACACTGACATGATTTTTACAGCTATTTATGCAGTTGACCTGTGCAGGAACTCAGGGCTTTATTTTGGACTACTCTATGCTCCTCACACCCAAATTTGTCCACTGACTTCAAATTATGTTAATATTATCTCTCAAATACTTTTTGAATGCTTCCAATTTTCTTCACAAACACTACTTCCTTTGTAACTACCACCAGCATATGCTAGTACTCAGTTTGCTTCTTTGTAAAACTACCGTATACTTTCAAGTCCATTATTCATGTTGAAGCCGCAGAATTCTTAAACAATGATCTTGTCATTTCAGCAATCCAAAGCCTACAAACAGTCCTCTCTTCTCTTAGGATAAATCCAAATTAAGTAGGATTTTTTTAATATTTTAAATTATTTAGGGCATGGTATTTTTGTAGCTTTACTTATTATCATTTGTAGCTAAACAAGTTTACGTCCTTGAAATCATTGTGAATTTATTTCAGTTCCTCCGCTTGATCATTTTCTCTCTAGATTTAGATAAAGTAAAATGCTCATATAAAAAACTTGACCTTTCTAGAGTGGTACTCTTTAGCTCCATAAACTGTTCTTACATTTTTTAAAGCTGACATTTTATAATGAACAATTATGAATCATAATTATATAAATATCTCTCAAAAAGACCACATACAATTGCCTAATATCAAATCAATGAATATCAACTTTACTAAAAAGAAGATGAAATCTAATTGAAGAGATACTTAAATGCTTAAGTTAATAACTAACTTGAGAAAAAATTACTGAAACTCAGATGAAACTGATTAATGTAAAGAATGAGGATTTAACAAGCACAAAAGAAAACATGAATGGATCTTTCTCTACTTGAGGATAGAAAAAGCTTTCTAATTATGACCGTAAGTCCAGAGGCAATAAAAGAAAGGATTGATTAACTGTATATGTAATGTTTTCTTTAAAAATTGTATGGCAAAAACACCATAAACAAAATAACAGTCCAGTTGAACAGCCAGGAGATACTATTCTCAATATCACTGACGCAGGGCTAGTCACTCTGGTGTGTAAAGAACTATCAACAAAGTAAGAACTCTTAAAACTGAAAGAAAAGTTACAAAAGACTCAAAAAGATAACTAAGGAAATTATGAAACTGTTGTCCTGAAATACATGAAAACATGTTCAAAATCATACACAGAATAAAGCACTTCATAACATCACTGAGATGCCCCTTTTCCACCTCCCAAATTGGCAAAAATGTCTACTTTAAATGTAAAACAAATATTCATTAGTAAGATTGGAGAAACCTACACTCTCATATATTGCTGAAGTGAACAAAAATTTGTGCACAAATTGTGGTGAAGTTGGCAACATCTGCCACAAGATACATAAGGTTTCACTTATTGATTCAGAAATTCCATTTTTGGGAATTTATCTGTAAGTCTATCCCTAACAACACTAAAATGTACATAATCTGCTCAAGAATATTCACTACAGTATTATTTGTTATTCCAAAAAAAGTTAGACATAATATAAATGCCCATACATAGAGAAGCAACAGAATAAAGTATATATTACATCTATCTGGTGGGTACTTAGCAAGTGTAAAAGCAAATGGGACCGGTGCTGTGGCACAGCAGGTTAAAACCCTGGCCTGAAGCGCCGGCATCCCATATGGGTGCTGGTTCTAGTCCCGGCTGCTCCTCTTCTTATCCAGCTCTCTCCTATGGCCTGGGAAAGCAGTAGAAGATGACCCAAGTCCTTGGACCTCTGCACCCATGTGGGAGACCTGGAAGAAGCTTCTGGTTCCTGCCTTTGGATCGGCACAGCCCTAGCTGTTGCAGCCACCTGGGGAGTGAACCAGCAGATGGAAGACCTCTCTCTCGGTCTCTACCTCTCACTGTCTGTAACTACCTCTCAAATAAATAAATAAATAAATATTTAAAAAAGAAAAGCAAACGAGGAAAATCTCTGAGAACAGACATGGAGAAGTCATGATTTCTGTTCTATATGAATGTGTGTGTGTGTGTGTGTGTGTTTGTGAAAAAGGCTTAGTGTAGAGGAATTTCTTTACTATATTACTTATTGTATAAGAAATAGAGAAAAATAAAATTTAGACATATTTACTTGTCTGAGCATAAAGGAAATGAGAGTGGGTAGAAATAGCATAAAGAAAATGGAAGAAATAGGTAAGGGAAGGACACTTCTCTGAACATACCCTTTCCTACACATCTGACTTTCAAAGCTATGCTAATGTGTCATACATTGAGAAAAATAAGTGAAGTCCACAAAAAAACACTAAAATTGAATACACACAGAAAAATAATTGTAACTATATTTCAAAGGAATTATAAATCAAAGTGGGAAAGGGATCGATTTCAAAACCAAGACATTTTTAACACAGAAATTAGATCATACATCTTCAAACTAAAGACCAGGAAAAAAAACCCTAAAACCATCTCAAAACAAAATAAAATTAGGTTAGAAATATCTTCCTTCTTTAAAAACCATGAGTAAGCCTTTCAGATATTGCCTTCTGTACATTCTAATACTGAACACATAACTAAAAACTTTGTGAAAATGGGTAATAGGCTTGTCACTCAGAGAAAAAAGAAATAAATATAGAAATCAGGAAGATAGAATGAACCTTGTGGGTTTTCCCTGGACTTGGCAACCCAATGGCACCCCAGTAGCAATTGGTATAACAAATACTTACATTTTGGTTCTAGATGCATTTCCTCTCAGAAGAACAAGGTATTCTTGAAAAAATGGCTGATTCTGTAGTCACAGTGGGGAAGTTACAAGGTAATTCTGGAATAATTTTGAGCCAAAATGTAAGGAAATACTCAAGAACTGATGGGAATGTATCAGACTCAGAGTCAAGTTGCAGAACTCTCGTTAGCACTATGACTCAAATATAAAAAAATGAGAGTAAGAAATTGCATAACTCATTCAATAAAATAAGACTTTAAAAGTTTACTAATGGGCCCGGTGCCACGGCTCAGTAGGCTAATCCTCCACCTTGCGGCACCGGCACACCGGGTTCTACTTCAGGTCGGGGCGCCGGATTCTGTCCCGGTTGCTCCTCTTCCAGTCCAGCTCTCTGCTGTGGCCCGGGAAGGCAGTGGAGGATGGCCCAAGTGCTTGGGCCCTGCACTCCATGGGAGACCAGGAGAAGCACCTGGCTCCTGCCTTCGGATCAGCGCGGTGCACTGGCCGCAGCGCACCAGCTGTGGCGGCCATTGGAGGGTGAACCAACGGCAAAAGGAAGATCTTTCTCTCTGTCTCTCTCTATCTACTCTACCTGTCAAAAAAAAAAAAAGTTTACTAATGGTAGAAAATGAATACATAAATGAAGAGAAATTACTTAATATTAAATGTATAGTGTAATAATTGCTAATTATTAAGTGACAAGAATGATGACATTTGAAATCACCATTGGCCAAACGTGATTATAATAATTGATTTAGTTAAGGATCATCAAGATATACAACAGACTCGTCAGTCATGAGTAACAGGATATTAATAATATCTTAGCATATTTCCCCGACATGACAATCGATGATCATAAGATATAAAATAGTAACACTGCAGGGGAAAAACCTGACAGAAACTACGTTAACTAAATGATCAAATTACTATTGCTAGTGGTGAGAATAATTCACAGCAAGTATTCCCTAGTATGATGAATAGAAAATTCAATCTGGCCGGTGCCGTAGCTCACTAGGCTAATCCTCTGCTTTGCGGCACCAGCACACCAGGTTCTAGTCCCGGTCGGGGCGCCGGATTCTGTCCTGGTTGCCCCTCTTCCAGGCCAGCTCTCTGCTGTGGCCCGGGAGTGCAGTGGAGGATGGCCCAAGTGCTTGGGCCCTGCACCCCATGGGAGACCAGGAGAAGTACCTGGCTCCTGCCATCGGATCAGCGCAGTGCGCTGGCCGCAGCGCGCCAGCCGCGGCGACCATTGGAGGGTGAACCAACGGCAAAAGGAAGACCTTTCTCTCTGTCTCTCTCTCTCACTGTCCACTCTGCCTGTCAAAAAAAAAAAAAAAAAAAAAAAAAAGAAAGACAATTCAATCTAAGATCTATGGTCATTTTACCCAAAGTATATAACATCGATGTAATCTTGAGAAAACACCAGATAGCTCAAATTGAAGGATATTGTACAGAAGTAACATCTGCCGTTTTTTTAAACTGTCAATGCCATAAAATACAAATAATAATAATAATAATAATTTTTAAATTATTACAATTTAAAAAAAAGTGATGTTATGACTGAATACAACAAAATATTTTGTATTTCCTTTGGTTCAAAGGTAACTAGTAGATAGGGATGAAATCACAATAAAATCTTGCATTATTATTAAATTGTTTTTCTTTTGATAATTGCACATCCTTTTGGTTATGTTCATGGTAATTAATTATTAAAGTATTTATGATAAGAAATATCATGTTGGTAATTTACTTTTGAACGGTTCAGAGGAATATTGTCTATCTATGAGGAAAATGACAAAGCAGATATAAGTAAGTTATTAGCAGTTTAGAAACCTGAATAGGTGAAAATTGTCCAGGGATTCTAAATACTATTCTTGTAGTTTTCCTTTTGTTCTTTTTAAAGAACCCTTCTGTATATATGCATACACACATACACATATGTACATAACAAGAAGTGTACATACTAAAATTAATAATCTTGGATTGAGAAATGAGAAGTAAACAATATATTTTTAAATTTCCTGTAGCCGGCGCCGCGGCTCACTAGGCTAATCCTCCGCCTAGCGGCGCCGGCACACCGGGTTCTAGTCCCGGTCGGGGCGCCGGATTCTGTCCCGGTTGCCCCTCTTCCAGGCCAGCTCTCTGCTGTGGCCAGGGAGTGCAGTGGAGGATGGCCCAGGTGCTTGGGCCCTGCACCCCATGGGAGACCAGGAAAAGCACCTGGCTCCTGGCTCCTGCCATCGGATCAGTGCGGTGCGCCGGCCACAGCGCGCCAACCGCGGCGGCCATTGGAGGGTGAACCAACGGCAAAGGAAGACCTTTCTCTCTGTCTCTCTCTCTCACTGTCCACTCTGCCTGACAGAAAAAAAAAAAAAAAATTTCCTGTAGTATAAACAACAAATTTTTTATGTTATAAAGCATTGCTTTTTAAAAAATCTTTTTGCCTTTTAGTTCTTTATTCTCTCATCTTTATGTTATTTTTTTGTAAAGACTCCACATCCTAGAATCAATCACTTAGTGTTCTTTTGGATTTAGAGTGAGAAAATTCTGTCAGTGTTTCTTCTTTCATCACTTCCTTTTCTCTATTTCTACGGGGGTATCTTGTACACTTGATTGATTTCATCTGGCATCCCCAGCTTCCATATTTGTACCCCACTCCTTCCCACACACATGCTTGGTTTTCAATGACGTTGCCACATACTGCAGCCAAAAAGCACACAGGCACAGCTTTGACTACATCATTTCCTTCTTCAAATTCTTCAAAGGGATTTCTTTGCATATGCAATTCAGATTATTCATATCCTTTTTCAAAGAGCCTTTATCCTCATCTACACATAATCCATGATATCTCCCATCAATCCTCTTGTACATACAGCTTTTTGTTGCTTAATATTGCCAATATTTAAAAAAATCATGTTAATGTTAATTTTATTTTAAATAATATTCTTCTTGTAAAGATTTTTCTTAGCATTTTTCAAGGTGCTTTTTTATGTTTTAATTTCCTTAATGTTTATACAAGGAAAGGAAGAAATGTCTAACATTTGAATATCAGTGTATAGAGGGGAGCAAATAAGTGGACTTATCATAGATCACATCTTGTAATTTAATTTGTTATTAAAATATTCTAAGTCAAAGTAAAAATTTCATGGGCTAGGAATTTAAAATGTTTTGATAAATTCTACCTTAGACCATTTAATTCTTCCTAAAAACTGACAACCATTTCACTGCCAATATTTTTTTTTTTCTTGTTTTTGTCCCTGACAAATGGGCAAGGAATAGGCACCTATGTTTTTCCTCACTATCTTCCAAATGAATTCACTTTTATAGTTAGTTGATTTTTGTACAGTTGGCTTCTATAGTAATTAAGTTCTTATTTCTCAAATAGCTAAGTTTCTTTCTCCAATCCTGACAAAGGGTTATAAACTTGTTATTTTTGTAAACAAAAGAAGTTTATATCAATGAAAGAACAAGTCTGCTATTTATAATGAAAATCATATCACAAGATGAAGAGTATTATAATATCAAAAAAGCAAACACTATAAAAGTGGTTTAATTCTGTATATAGAAGCCTATCTTCTTTTAAGAAGTAGAACTGGCCAGCATATACTGATATATCCAAGAATGAAAAAAGGTAGGAAAAATTATGATACTCATACATGAATACAAATGCAAGAAAACCAAAGTCTGGCATTTTATTTTATCTTACTGCATCATGTTTAACTGCTTTCTTCATATGCTTGTCAGTTTGGGCTTTTTATTCTACACCACCAGATACAAAGGGTAATTTGAATCCACTTGATTCAAGATTTTGTTTATTAGTCATCAAAAAACCTGTTATACTGGTACATTTGCTACCTGGACAGTATTATTGTTAACACTACAGTCTACATTTCTTGAAAAAACAGAAATTTATTATCTCATGGTTCTAGAGGATAGATTCTAGATTAAGGTGTCATTATGGTTGTTTGTGTCTTTTTTTTTCTCAGAAGTTTGCTCTTTGGTTGCTCCTTGGTTTACATATGAGTGCCTTGCTCCTGTATCGCAACAGGGCCTTCCTTCTATAGACAAGCATCCCTGCTGTATTTGTGTGTCCAGATTTCCTTTTCTTATAGAAACATCAGCTAGGACATCTTTAGGCCTACCCTAGAGATCTTATTTTAACTGATCCACCTCTTTAAAGGCCCTGTCTGAAAATACAGCTGGAAACACAGTTCAGTCCATAATAACTTGGAACACCATTACAATTGGATTAACAGCCCCCTCTAAGGTTTTTACTTTCTCTGAAGTCAGATATTTCAGTCCCAGTGATATTAAGACTGAAAAACTGGTTAGGTGTAACTGTGAGACAAGAATATATTTACTTCTTGTAAAAACTGTATTTTTAGTTGTTAAGAATTATTAATTCCTATGATGTTGAGAAACTAATTTGAGTTTTTCTGATTTTCTTGTTTTGAAAATTAATTTTTTGTTTGGCATACAATAGTTTCATATTTAAAGGACACAGCATAATTATTTGATAAATGTATACAATATGTATAAAACAAATCAGAGTAATTACTATGTCCTTCTTAATTTATCATTTCTTTATGTGAAAACTCTACAAACTCTTCTCTTTTACTTCTTTATAAAATATAAAATAAACTGCTATGAACTTAATTTTCTTTTTCTTTTTTTTAAAGATTTTTTTTATTTATTTGAAAGGCAGAATTACAGAGAGGCAAAGACAGAGGCAGAGAGAGAGAAAGGTCTTCCAACTACTGGTTCACTCCCCAAATGGGCAAAACCACTGGAGCTGGGCCATTCTAAAGCCAGAAGCCTGGAGCTTCTTTCAGGTCTTCCAGGTGGGTGCAGGAGCCCAAGGACTTGGGCCATCTTCCACTGCTTTCCCAGTGCCCATATATGATGTTGGCGCCACAGGTGGTGGCTTTACCTACTATGCTGCAGTGCCAGCTCCTTAATTTTCTTCTTATAAAAAATAAGTACTTATTTATTTATCTTGTTTGAAAGACAGGGTGATAAAGACAGACAAACAGAGATCTTCCATTTCCTGGTTCATTCCTCAAATGCCTGCACCAGCTAGGACTGGGGTAGGCCAAAGCCAGGAGCCCAGAACTCCATGATAGTCTCCCACGTGGGTGGTAGGGATCCAAGTGCTAGGGACATTCCCTGCTGCCACTCAGGGTGCACATTAGCAGGAAGCCGGAATTGGCAATGGAGCTGGTCCCAAATCCCAGACACTTTCATAGAATATGTGGATATCCCAATCTGCATGTTAACCAGTGCACCAAATACTGGTCCCTTATTTTTCATTTTATCAGACAGTGTAACTACTTTGGTTTAGTGGACTTCCTACTTGAGCAATGACATCACAGTAACACAGACTGGCCCAGTGCTTTTCTCCTTGTATCTCTCCCACATCATGGATGTAGCAAGGAGAAGTGAAGACTGTTGAGCACAGAAATGGGAATGTTTTAACGTTGTAGTTGCATTCTCAGAAGTAAGTAAACTCATTTTTGCACATTGAATAAAGAACACCTTTGACACAGTATAATACTATTTTTAAACTAGATTCAAAATGCGCCTTAGAATCTATTTCAAAGTCTAAATTTTACTTTTCTTTCCATTTTTGACTGAAAATATGCATAGATATGCCTTTATTTTTGGCTTTTGTAGGGGGGTGGATTCATTGATCTTGAATGTGTAGATGTGATCTTTTGGTTACAAGCAGCAGAGAGAGACTCAGTAATTTCAGCAGGCTTATTCAGCTAGTTCACAGAATTGAAGCTGAAAAACTTGGATCATAAACAGAAAGGACAGGCTTCAAGGCTGTTAGAAGTGTTATGTAGCCAATGTGCCACAGCTATGGGCTTTCTGGATACCCCAGCTGCTGCCAAAACTTACCTGGCCCCACACAATACTCGGTGATGATTTTGTATCTGCATGTTCAGTATTCGAACTCTTGGGCAAATACGTCTTACTGGTCGAGCTTCAGAAAAGTACTTGCACCCCCTCTACAGAAGAATCTAGCCCTTTTATCTGCCCTGGCGGAAGCAGCCACCGGAAATGATGCCCTAAACAAGAGCCCACATGGCACGTGAGCAATTCCACAAGGAAAGTGCGCTGGGGCAGCAGGTCCCACCTGAGGATGAGAGGCACTATTGTGCTCACTATGTGACCTGGAGAGCATGGAGGGGAAACGCTCCCCCGTGCTCAAGTTCAACCAATTTCGAGTCAAAATCTGGAGGAAAATGTCAGAAATCACAACTCAAAGATAAAAAGTTTCGAATATCATAGAAATGTCAAAGTAGCCATAGCCTCTTTTTGTTGATTTCTGGAAAATGGCAAGTCCCTTTGTTGCTGTTTTTGTCTTAAAGTAATAGCTGGGTTCTAGACGCGGCATAGTTGTCTCTGTTCAGGCTGCTGTTAACAAAATACCGCCAACTGAGTAGCTTGGCAATTTCCCTCTCCTGGTTTGGAGTTATGATCAAGGCGCTGGCACATTTCTAGCCCGGCAATGATCTTCTTTCTGTTTCATAGTCAGGGCCTTCTCTCTGCCTCCTGGCTGGTAGAAGCAGCCAGGTGTCTCTGCAGGGTCTCTTATGTAAGCCCATTCAGAAGTACCCACCCTCAGGAGCTAAGCACCTCCCCAAATCACCATTTCCTGATAGTATCGCACCGGGATTAGGTTTCAGCATAGAATGTTTGGGCCATCACAAACATTGATAGCATCATGGTAGAAAGACGGGGCTTATATTATCGTACTGTTGCCCAATTTTCAGACAATCCTGGCATCTGTATCTGGCTGCATCACTACATACGGTGCCCTGAGAGATGCATTCAGATCTGGAAGTCTTGAGTAAACTTGGCTTGATCCTAAACACATACAGACCAGAAAAACAAATACTGCTCTTTGCTACAGAAAGGCTACTGAAATTAAATACAACGAATAATCCAACGAAAGGAAAGATTTTCTATACTTTACATTTCATTAAGTTCATGGAGATTTCCTTGTGGGAAAATTTTGAAATGAGGAAATATGGAAAGAACAATGTAATGTATAAACATTCACCCACCAACCGGACCAAGCTGCGGGGCCTCTACACGACCGCCAAGGCCGACGCGGAGGCCGAGTGCAACATCCTCCAGAAAGCCCTGGATCAGATCGCTGAGATCAAGTCTCTGCTGGAAGAGAGGCGGATTTCGGCCAAGATCGCGGGCCTCTACAATGACTCGGAGCCGCCTCGGAAGACCATGCGCAGGGGCGTGCTGATGACCCTGCTGCAGCAGTCGGCCATGACCCTGCCGCTGTGGATCGGGAAGCCTGGTGACAAGCCCCCGCCCCTCTGTGGGGCCATTCCAGCCTCCGGGGACTATGTGGCCAAGCCTGGAGACAAGGTAGCTGCCCGGGTCAAAGCCGTGGACGGGGACGAGCAGTGGATCCTGGCCGAGGTGGTCAGTTACAGCCACGCCACCAACAAGTACGAGGTGGATGACAGTGATGAAGAAGGCAAGGAGAGGCACACCCTGAGCTGGCGGAGAATCATCCCACTGCCACAGTGGAAGGCCAACCCCGAGACGGACCCCGAGGCCTTGTTCCAGAAGGAGCAGCTCGTGCTGGCCCTGTATCCCCAGACCACCTGCTTCTACCGTGCCCTGATCCACTCGCCCCCACAACGGCCGCAGGACGACTACTCAGTCCTGTTTGAAGACACCTCATATGCGGACGGCTACTCCCCGCCCCTCAACGTGGCCCAGAGGTACGTGGTGGCCTGTAAGGAGCCCAAGAAAAAGTGACACGGCGGCAGACCCGCCCTGCGCGGCCAGCCTCCCTGGGGAAGGCAGCCAAGGATTTTCTGTGACCAAATAAATCCCCTCAGCGCGCAAAAAAAAAAAAAAAAAAAAAAAAAAAAAAAAAATCATGATCACCAACCAGAATTAAAAATGATGACAATTTGGATATACTTGTTTTATCTGCTTTTATACAATCAGCAACATATAACAGAGATAAATCTGAAGTCCCTCTGTTAGGAAACTGGCGCAGTTTTATCTATGGTGCGATCTACACCCTGATTTACATCCTAGGCTCTATTCGCGCTGCCATTGCTGGAAGCCAGGTGGCCACATGGTCCAACCGCTGTTGTCAAGCTCCACCCCCATCCTTATGGGATTTGCTGCTCCGCTGCTCCTGCTTCCCTGCCCGACCTCCGGCAAAGTTTTAAAAGGGCCTGTTCCTGAACACGTGGCTCTCTCTTGATTCTTCTCTCCTGCTCTCTCTTGCTCGCTCTTCTCTTCCCTCGTCTCTCTTCTCTCTCTCTAGCCTCCTCTGCTCCTGTCTCTTCTTTCTCTCTTACTCTCCTTTTCCTTCTTGCCCCTTCCCTCCAGTCTGCTGGGTTTTCCCCGATAAACCCTTTCTCTTACTCCGGTGTTTGGTGTGTTTTGTGACGGCTAACGCGTTCCTCCCTTAACTAGTCTCTTTCTCTTCCCTTGAGACAAACATTATCATGAATTTTTATACTTACTTGCATATACATGTGCATGTTTTCCTGAAGGGTATGTGGTTTTTATGTTTTGTTCTAAAATACCTAAATACATTCTAGGTTTTGTCATTTGACATCATGCTTTTTGTCATTTTGAGACTTATTTTTGATATATTAACTTGATTTCATCATTTTTAACTGCTATTTTATAGCCCATTATAACTTATTTTATATCTACTTGCACTCTTTTAACAATCATATTGCAGTAAACTTTTGTATGTATATTTTTGGGAAGATGTCAGAATTTTTCTAAAAAACACAAATACTGAACTGAAAGGCATGTGCCTTTTAAATTTTAGTTGACACATAATAATTGCACATATTTGTGGGGAACAATAGATGTATTTATGGGCTACAGTATCATATATATGCAATGTGTACTGATCAGGGTAATTGGAATATCCATAACCTCAAAAACGTATTAATTCTTCATGCTGGGAGCATTCCACATACTCCTGTTAGCTATTTTGAAATACATAATTATTGTCAGCTATGGTTATCTTACTGTGCTATAGAATGCTAATCCTATTCCTCCTACCCAACTGTAATCCCATACTTCTTAAACGTCTTCCCTCCAAAGGTTCCTCCTCAACTCCCTCCTCAGGTGGCAGTAAGCTATACTCCATTCTCTTCTATGAGATCAACTTTTTAGCTTCCATTCATGAGTATAAGTGAGAACATGTGGTAATTGTCATTTTTTTTTTGACAGGCAGAGTGGACAGTGAGAGAGAGAGACAGAGAGACAGGTCTTCCTTTTTGCCGTTGGTTCACCCTACAATGGCCGCCACGGCTGGCATGCTGCGGCCGGCGCACCACGCTGATCCAATGGCAGGAGCCAGGTGCTTCTCCTGGTCTCCCATGGGGTGCAGGGCCCAAGCACGTGGGCCATCCTCCACTGCACTCCTGGGCCATAGCAGAGAGCTGGCCTAGAAGAGGGGCAACCGGGACAGAATCCGGCACCCCAACCGGGACTAGAACCCGGTGTGCCGGCACCGCAAGGCAGAGGATTAGCCTAGTGAGCTGCGGCACCGGCCGTATCTGTCATTTTATGGTTGTAACATTTCACTTTGTGTAATGACCTCCAGTTTCATCCATGCTGCTTCAAATAATAGAATTACATTCTGTTTTGGTAGTCAAATAATATTACATTGCATATATATTTCACATTTTCTTTATGCAATTATATGTTTATGAACACCTAGATTAATTGGATATCTTGGCTATTGTGAATAGAGACATATTTTATATTTCTAGATGATTTCAAGTGAGTTTTCATCTTTTTTTAAGAGTTATTTTATTTATATAAAAGAGTTACAGAGACAGTGAGGGAGAGACAGAGAGAGAGAAATCTTCCATCTACAGTTTCACTCCCTAAATGGAGCATTTGGGAGAATTTTCAAAATGGCTCCTATTTGAAGGAGTATTTGTACACTTACAAATATACATATATTTACAAACATATATGCACGTGTCTATAGAGAGAGAGAGAGAGACAGGGAGAGAGACAGTTTCATTTATATAGTATTAGAAATATATCAGTATTTCCATGAGTTTCGTTTCTATCTATCCAAGTAAAAAACTTTATGTTTTATCCCACTGCTCGTTTCTATCTGTTTGATCAAGTACCAGGAGGATGAGACTAGGTAGCAATTTGAATTTACCAGAATTCCTGTTGGATTCTAAGAATAAGACATCAGCTGCTTTGGTGGGATTGATTATTGTGGGGAGCAACTGGGAGCAACTCAGACTAGACTAAGTTACTGGAATTAAGACTTATTCTATGCATCTGCTTTCCCACAATATGGCGCTGGGAGAGGAGGAAACAGCTTCTACACAGCTGCCTCCAGTTCAACCAATAAACAGCAGGAGCTGCTCCTGATTGGAGGAGAGCAGCGTACTCGGCGTGTGGGTAGCAGAGTTGGGATTGGTGGAAGAGGACTATAAAGGAGGAGAGAGACAGCATGCACCGGGAACATCTATCTGAAGGAACACCTGAGCAGCCCCCGAGAGAGCCAGCCGGTGGTGTGCCACTCCCCCGCGGAAGTGGGGAAAGTGGCAGGGGGAACCGCCCTTCCATGGAAGTGGAAGGGACGGTAGCCAACCCGGGAAGAACCAGCAGCAAACCCGGGAAGGGCCGAGCAGACGAAAGAACAGCGCAGGGTCCTGTGTCGTTCCTCTGTGAAGAGGGGGAGCGACATAATGGTGCCGTGACTCAGATATGAAGCCTAGGCAGGGTTTAGTGTCGTTCCTCCATGAAGAGGGGGAGCGACAGATTATCTAATAAAAGACATTGGAGACATTCTTCATCATTGGGGAAGTCAGCAATCATTATTTATTTTTCATCTCTTTTCTTTCTCCTGAAAGTTTTTTTAAATGGGTCTTTTACAATAGCAGAGTGGATAAGTTAATTCCCACATCCTCCCAGCTATGTAAAGTCAAAGCAGGGAAGAAAGTTCAAGGTTTTGTGTGTGTGTGTGTGTGTGTGCGTTTGGAGGAATCCAGCTACCCTATTTGTTCCATTCTGAAAGAGAGGAAATGTCTTCTTACGGTGTATAGATTCTAGTTGGTTACTAGCTAAATATATTCTGCACTCTCAGTGTGGGGATGTATTTGCAGTCTAGAGGTAGACTTTTCTGGGGAGAGTAAAGTGGTTTTGTTAATGCAAAGAAAAATACATCTGGCCTGAATATGCACATGTTTCCATTTGACTTTTGTTACAATTCTCCTTTGGAATTTGGTCAATGTAAAGGTGAAGTTCCTGCAAGTTGAGCTTTCCAGAGAAATAGAAGGGTGTCTTCCGGTTTACTGAAATTTCATGTCTGCTTATCTGTGGTGGACATGGTTGGACGGATGACTGTTCTTATTGGAAGCTGGCCTCTGTTAGTTCCTAAGATACTTCTAAAATTAATGTGCTGTAATTTTATCAATTTGGGAAGAACAGAGATCTGTTTGGCTCAGAGTTAAAGAAACAGTCCAAGGAAACGTAGGTCCTGGAACGTAGGTTCCGGCACACCACCGGCCGGAAGATGAGTTGAATTTTCACGTGTGGTGACAGTTCAGTTAGAGGGAGAATTAGACTAAAGGTACTGTGATGATGGTCACCTGGTATGTGGATTCCTTAAGGCCAAGCAAACACATTTGCAGAAAAATTGTGATTAATAGTCAAGGTTCCTCCACTCCTGGGTGAGAGAGATGGTCAACAGAGTGAGAGAGAGAATCTTGTAACTTTAAGTATATTGCCTATCCCACTAAAATATAAACATAATATTTGATGCTTATTTGAATGCTTGCATCCATATGGAAATGTTTGGGTTCGAGTTCTGGCTCCACTTTCTGTTCTAGTTTGCTGTTCAGACACGCATTGTGAGATAGCAGGTGATGGCTCAAGTAGGTGGGTTGCTGTCAGCTTTATAAGAGATGGTGATTAAGTTCTTGGCTCCTGCCTTTGGTCTGGCCCAACCTGAGCTGGTGTGGGCATTTGGGAAGTGGATCCCCAGATGACAGTGATCTCTCTCTCTCTCTCTCTGTTACTTTCTCCCTCTCTCTGTGTCTCAAACAAGTAGAATTATTTTTTTTTTCAAATTTAAATGCAACTATAATTTTTGTTTCTTAAATATGTATAAAAAGGAAATAAAATGTAAGTAGAAAGGTTTTCTGGGGAATAAAGAATAATAAAATTAAAACATTATAGGAAAAATGTTTTTTATGTTGATGTACTTTAAAAATTAAATAAATAGCAGCTGATATATCTTTAAACTCTATGTTATCTAACCAGCTGGTGAGAACAAGCTCAGCTCCATTACTTCCATTTAGGGATACATACTCCTTAATACCTACACTCAAGATCCTCATTATCTTCACAAAAATTTATAAGCTACTTAAGATAAGTTAAAGTAACAATTTACCTGAGGATTGTATGTAAGTATCTTAAACAAATATGACTTCAGTCAATGGCAAATGAACAGTTGCCTTTACCCTGGGAAAAATAAAGACAAATTCAACACAAACACACATGCACACTTTGGAAAGTCAAAGTGTTAATTAAAGTACTTGACATTCTTCTAACCATAATATACCTGGGGCCCATTTGCCTAAAGTAAACCATCTCTTTTTAACCAAAACTGGGCAAACCATTCACTCAATGTCATGGTGTTTCAATGTGTACCTTTTAGAAGTGATGAAGTCAGGGAAACTAACCTCAGAACAACTACTGAAGCCCATTAACGTGCACTTGTTTGCATTTTTTGGCTTTATGTGGGAAACACTCTCCAGACAGCTGTAGAACAAAAGCAACATGAACTTTGGGCTGAATGAGATAAAATTGAGCCTGATGCTTTTTTTGTACAGCCCTTTCAGAACTCACATGGTATGTGTGACTGATGGATCTGTCATAAACTAACACTTCTTGAATGTTTGAGTGGACAAAGAGATTCAGAAATATTGAACCTGGAAACTTTCAGATTTCAAGGCTAACTGAAGCGTGCTATTTAGAAAAACACATCGTATGCAGGTTTGGGATTTTGATACTCAATTTGTGTTGTTGAGATTTCTCTTCTTCACTGCATGATCCACTTGATAGAAAAGTAGGAGACTTCATAAAATAAATATTGATGTTTATTCAGTGTTGGATTTCAGTGTGTGAGGGCTAACAGAGAGCCAAACAAGCTAGAAATAGTGGACTTTGGCACAGAAGAACAGGAAGAAAAATTCTGTTGAGTGATTGACATGTCAGATTTCAAGGGGAAGAACATTCCAACTTCTTTAAGGAGGCACAGACAATAATGTGCTCTGAATATTCAATTGCATCCTGTTATTTTAAAGTTCAAATACAAATTGAGGAAAAGATGCACCAAACTAAATTTAAAAACGCAAACTAAACCAAGAGAATCCAATAGTATTTTTTATATTCAAACTGCTGTTACATACCATCAAAAACTTGAAAAATTTTAAAGCTCTATGATATATAGATCAAGGACAAAAACATTTAATGTGACCATGCTCTGATGCCATATTTACTTAAATTTTTCCTCAATTTATGCATATTTGAGTACAACACATTTAACATATAAAAACTGCTATGAAGACCAACATTGTAGCATACTGGATAAAGACACTGCTTGCAATGCCAGCATCCTAAATGGACTCTGATTTGAGTCCTGGCTGCTCCACTTCTGATTCGGCTTTCTGCTAGAGCGCATGGGAGGGAAGAGGAAAGTGGCCCAAGTTATTTAGGCCCTGCACCACCTAGAGACCCGGAGGAGGCTTCTGGCTCCTGGTTTCAGCCTGGTTCATACTCAGCCACTGTGGCCTTTTTGGAAATGAACCAGAGGATGGAAGCTCTCTCTCTCTCTCCCTCTCTCTCTCTCTCTCTAACTCTGCCTTTCAAATAAATAAAATAAATCTTAAAAAACCTCTGAGTAATCTGATTAATGAAATATTAAAACATTTTGTGTGATGTTTATCAATGTGTCTTACTCTGTTGTGTGCTGCTATAAACAAATTCCTGGGACCGGATAATTTATAAAGAAAAAAATCTTATTTTTAAGAGTTCTAGAATTAGGAAAATGGGATCAAGGTGCCAGCAAATTTAGTGTCTGGTAAGAGCTGCTCTCTGTTTCTAAGATAGCGTTTTGAATACCACATTCTCAGGAAGAGAGGAGCATTGTACCCTCACATGACAGAAGGTAAAAATGGCACAAGGGGTCAAACTCTCTTTGTCAATGTCTTTGTACAATTTATCCATTGAACACCTAAACGCTTTCCAAAAGACACCACTTCCAAGATTGTTACATTGGAGAGTATGGTTCCATCAAGTACATTATGGGGGACACATTCAGATTACAGTACAATATAAGAAGAGAAACTTCAGGATAGAAGGCCCATCATTTTTAGACAATATAATCTTAATGCTCCATATGTAAGAGTAAGTGGTGAGGCTGATTTTGTGGCATAGTGAGCTAAGCCACTGCCTATTACTCCTGCATCCCATATGGATGCCAGTTCAAGTCCTGGCTACTCCATTTCTGATCCAGCTCCCTGCTGAGGCACCTAGGAAAGCAGTGGATGATGGTCCAAGCACTTGGGCTCCTGCACCCATGTGAAAGACCCAGATGAGAAAATTGGATTTCCACATGAAGAATCATGAAGCAAGACCCCTACCTTTCACCTTATAGAAAAATCCACTCAACATGGATTAAAGACTTAAATCTATGACCTGACACCATCAAATTATTAGAGAGCATTGGAGAAACCCTGCAAGATATAGGTACCGGCAAAGACTTCTTAGAAAAGACCCTGGAGGCGCAGGCAGTCAAAGTCAAAATTAACATTTGTGATTGCATCAAATTGAGAAGTTTCTGTACTGCAAAAGAAACAGTCAGGAGAGTGAAGAGGCAACCAACAGAATGGGAAAAAATATTTGCAAACTACGCAACAGATAAAGGGTTGATAACTAGAATCTACAAAGAAATCAAGAAACTCCACAACATCAAAACAAACAACCCACTTAAGAGATGGGCCAAGGACCTCAATAGACATTTTACAAAAGAGGAAATCCAAATGGCCAACAGGCACATGAAAAAAAGTTCAAGGTCACTAGCCATCAGGGAAATGCAAATCAAAACCACAATGAGGTTTCACCTCACCGTGGTTAGAATGGCTCACATTCAGAAATCTACCAACAATAGATGCTGGCGAGGATGTGGGGAAAAAGGGACACTAACCCACTGTTGGTGGGAATGCAAACTGTCGAGGCTGGGCCAGCATGAAGCCAGGAACCAGGAACTGCATCAAAGTCTCTCACATGGGTAGCAGGGGCACAAGTCGTTCAACCAGCATCTGCTACTCCCAGAATGCTCTTTAGCAGGAGGTTGGAAGCAGAAGCAGATCCAGGAGCTCAAACCAGGTACTCTAATAAGTGATATGAGTATCCGATTAGTGTCTTAACTACATGTGATATTTGTCCTTGGATATTGTTGTTTGGTTTCTTTCCTCATTTATAAACATAATATATTTTTTAAAAATATTTATTTATTTGAAAGGCAGAGAAGGGCTGGCCTCTTGGCTCGCTTGGTTAATCCTCCACCTGCAGCGCCAGCATCCCATATGGGTGCTGGGTTCTAGTCCTCATTGCTCCTCTTCCAGTCCAGCTCTCTGCTGTGGCCCAGGAAGGCAGTGGAGAATGGCCCAAGTGCTTGGGCACCTGCACCCGTGTGGGAGACCAGGAAGAAGTACCCGCTCTGGCTTCGGATCAGTGTAGCTCCGGCTGCAGTGGCCGTTTGGGGGGTGAACCAATGGAAGGAAGACCTTTCTCTCTCTCTCTTTCCCTCACTGTCTAACTCTATATGTCAAATAAATTTAAAAAAAGTTTTTTTTTTTTTTCTTTTAAAGAAAGGCAGAGGGAGAGGGAGAGAGAGAGAGATATCGGGGGAGAGAGAAATTAATCTTCCATCTTTTTGTTCGTTCCTCAAATGGCCACAGCAGTCACAGCTGGACCAGGCTAATGCCAAGAGCCTGAAATTTCATCTGTGTCTTCCACATGGGTGACATGGTCCAAAGTACTTGAGCCATCTTCTGCTGACTGTTCAGGATCATTAGCGCACAGCTGGATCAGAAGCAGAGCAGCCAGACTTGAATTGACACTCTGATAGCAATGCCATTGTCACAATTAATGGCTTAACCTGCCACTGCCACATTGCCAGCCACTACGATAATCTCTTTCAATGGATACAATTTGAGGGTCTTCTTCACTCTACCTCATTACAACTGATATGTGTAGAATTGAGAATCTTGTTAAAATTTGACAATTCAAGTTTTGCTTTTACTATACAATACTAAATCTACTAAAACATCTACGTCAAATGAAAAGTATCATAAAATATGAAGTATAAATTTAAAGAAAGCACGGGACCAGTGTTGAGGTACAGCAGGTTAAGCCATAGTTTGTAACACTGGCATACCACATCAGAGCGCTGGTTCAAGTTCCTGAGCTCCACTTCCAATCCAGTGCTAATCCAATCCCTGCTAATGTGCCTGGGAAAGCAGCAGAAATTGGCTCGAGTTCTTGGGCCCCTGCCGCTCATGTGGGAGATCTGGATGGAGTTTCAGTATCCTGGCTTCAGACTGGCCCAGCCTGAGCCATTGTGGCCCTTTGGGGATTGAACCACCAGATGGAAGATCTCTCTCTCTCTCTCTCTCTCTCTGTCTCTCTCTCTGTCTCTCTCTCTCACTCTACCCTTCCAATAAACAAATATTTTAAAGGAGAAATTTAAAGGAAGCAAGCAAATAAGACCAATAACTTCATGAGCTTTTTGAGATTCTACTTCTTAATTTTATTTTTCATTTTCAGGTTCATATTTTATTCACATTTGAACATTGCCATTTTTCTCACTTTTACAAGACTCTTGTGAGCACTTTTTGACATTTAAGATAGTCTGCAAAGTTGGTCATAATACCTGTCAACTGCTTTCAAATAATGACATTTCATAATGACATTTCATATTTTAAGTAATGCCTTTGGATATTGGCCATTTTCTCCAAGACAGGTGAGATAACTCTCTTCTGATCTGTTTTTTAAATGATGCAGGGGAAATCGTAATTAGAGAACAGAATGAAATTAGCTTACTTAGTTTTCATCCCTGTGCATTTCCTAATTAGAAAGAATTTCACAGATGTCTGAAATGGACTGTCTTTATAACCTCCCTTCAGTAACTTGCATTGCCTATGAGAGTAAACTACCAGAGTTTCTGTTTAAATTTTTCTGAAGTTTCAAAACAAAAAGATAACACAGTTGATGACTGTAAGCATTCCTATATAAAAGTAAAAGGGTTTTAGAGAAGTTTCATCTACATAATAACATTTAATGCTTTGGGATTGTTTCATTGCAAGTGTTGTATATTTGCAAAGAAGTCTTCCATTCTCCTCTCTCTCAACTTGAGCCACAGATAAGAACTGAAGAGTTCTTTTTGTTTAAAAGTTATGTTTTAAAGATTTTTACTTATTTTTTATTTTATTTTTATTTTAATTAAAAAGTGAAGCGAGATAAAAACAGATCTCTCTATATAGTATATGCATATGATATGTATGTATATATAATATTTTATATATAATATGAAGGTCTTCATGTCAAATTGTATCTATACCTCTATATATACTATATATTATATACATATATAATATATGCATAGAGAGAGAGGGAGAGAGATCTTCCTTCCTTCCTTCCTCTGGTTCACTTCCCAACTAGCTGCAAAAGCCATTGGTGGATCAGGCCAAAGTGGGAGTCTAGAACTCCATCTGGGTCTCCCACTTGGGAGACAGAGACTGAAATATTTGAAGCATTACCTGCTGCCTCCCAGGGTGCACATTAGAAGGGAGCTGGGATTGGAAGGGCTAGGACTCAAACCCTGGTAGTCCAAAATGGTATGCAGACTTCCCAAGAAGCAACTTAACCAGTGTGCCAAGCACCCACCCCAAGAACTAAAGGTCTGAGACCTGTCTCTTGAAAAGAAATTACAGTAATATCAACTCCTTGAACAATCGCTAGAATGTTTTAATGACTAAAGCAGAGGAAATCAGTGCTTTAAGTCTTGAGTCTTTTGTGTTGCTATGCTATGCAGAGGACATGTGGCGGTGATTTCCACTGGAAGCTTGACTCCTAGCAGGGAGGATTGCCATGGTCCTGGGAAAGCACTAGTAGTAGATTAAGAAGCAGTTGGTAGCAACTGAGATTTAGATAAAGTAGTTTTTGATGGGTTTTGAATTTAGGAACGTCAAGTCTACCTATATTTTCCCGGAGATTGAATTCTGTTCGGGCTGGTGCTGTGGCATAGCACCTTAAAGCCCAACCTTCAGAAAACTGGATAATATACCATATGATCTAGGAATCCTACTCCGGGGAATTTACTCAAACAAAATGAAATTAGCATATGAAAGAGTTTTGTGTACCCCTGCGTTTATTGCAGCTCAATAGCTAAGATAAAGAATCAACCCATATATACATCAACTGATGATTGGATAAAGAAATTGTGATACACACACACACACACACACACACATATATATATATATATATAAATTATGGTATGGAATACTACTGAGCCATAAAAAAGAATGAAATTTTGTCTTTTTGCAACAAAATGGATACAACTGGAAATCATTCTACTTACTGAAATAAGCCAGAGCCCAAAAGACAAAATACATGTTTTTCCTGATCCTTGGTAACTAATAGGGAAACAAAAGTTTAATGTATAGAGTGAAATTCACATTTTGAAATTCGATGATTGTTTGTAGCCCTCTACTGTTAAGAACAGTGCTTTTTTCTCCTTACTATTTGTTCAACTCTTTACTTAGCATAGAGTTAATTTTATGATTATAAAGTAAACTGAAAGTACAAGTACATCATTATAAAAATTAAGAGAGGGTATAAGAGGGGAGGGAGGAAGAAGTGTGGAAGCATGGGCGGGAGGAATGGTAGGGTGGGGATCATTTCTATGTTCCTAAATATGTATATATATGTGTATATATATATATATATACATATGAAATACAGGAAATTTGTTTACCTTAAATAATTGTTTTTTAGTAAACAACTGTTTTTTAAAGGCACAATAAAAGAATAATATTTAATCATTATTAAACTGAAGGAAGATAAAATAAATTTTAAAAAGTATTGATGCTTTTTCCAGGTATCAATACTTTTCATTAAAGTTTGCTTATCCTTCACAATGTCTTCTGGGAACCAGAGATTTCCTGGTTTGTCTTTTCTCTCGGGCAAACTGAGCAATGAGACTGCTATTCAGAGAGCACAGGAGGTGCTGGTGGCTTCTCCAAAGTGGGAATGGGTTTCTAACAAAAGCATTGTGTTTTCTTTCTTTTCATATTTTGTTTCTTTTATTTTGAAAGTAATGTGATTATTTCTAAATACCCATGTGTTTACTTTTAAATTAAACATTTAACCATATTTTGCAAGTACTTCATGGATTCTGAGCTGAGTAATTTGATTTTTTGTACATTCTAAACATCTTACTGAGATCTAAAGAAAAATAATTCATCCTATTATTTTTCTATAGTATAATCAGTTTGAATAGTTAATTTATTTCCTAATGTTTCCCATAAATTCCTAGATCTTGGGATCACATTTTTTCCTTTTGATTCTTTAATTAGGTTTATTATATAACATTGCAATTCTCAGCATATGAAAGTAAAACAAAACACACTGCTTTTCTGCATCCATTCTATGAAATAGGAAAGTAACTTGTAAGCAAGTTCAATGTACTTTTATTCTATCATATTCTAAAAAACAAGTTCTTAAAACAATTAGTAAACTCATGATGTAAAAATAAGACATATCACACAAAAATCTCTAAGACTGCTTTTACATGATCAAAATTGTATTTTATCCTAAATTTTTTAATATGACTAATTTGTCAAGTTCGTACTGCCATTTTAGTAACTAGTGGAGAGAGGGTGTTTGGCTTAGCACTTAAGACGGCATTGGGATGCCTGCTTGCCCTACCAAAGTGCCTTCCATCAAGTTCTGGCTCAGCTCTCAATTCCACCTTCCAGCTAGTGTATACCTTGGGAAGTAGTGGTTGGTGGCTCAAGTGGTTGGATCCCTGTAACCTACGTAGGAGACCTACATGGAGTTCTGGGATCTTGGCTTCGACATGGTTGTTACAGATATTTAGGGAGGGAATAAGTGGATAGGTGCTTGCTCTGATTGTCTCTTAGTGCCCTCCAAATAAAATAGATAAATAATGTTTTTTAAATGTTGAGAACTCCAATTTGATTATATATTGTACTTATATATTGTTCCCCATAATATGTACATTTATTATGGGGCAATTTAAAAATGCCTTTATAACTCACTTCTTACCAGAAAAATAAATGTAACAATTAATAGAGACACTAATATTTAATGTCTCTAAAGACTCAAAGGCACTTTGACGTTGTGACTGGAATAATTGATTTTGTTCTCTTTGGACTCCAGGAAAAGCAATCTTGAAATGAGAAAAAAGTAATCTGAATTTATTTCTTGCCTAAGCAAGTTTTTCTTCTGAAATAGAAGACAATCTCTACAAGCTAACTTGCAAATATATTCAAGAGAATATGAAAAATGGATTTATCTGAAAGAGAACCACATATCCAAGGAAAGCAGTAATTTCTACTTCCTTTCGGGGCTTATTTAACAAAATCCCATGAGCTAACTCATTTTTCCATGATTCATTTAAAATTGGTAACAGTTTCCTAAACACAAAATCCAAATCTTCCTTTTGGTCTCTAGAAAGACTAGTTAGTACTAATGGTACATATGTATATTTATCATTTACATTCTAATCTATATGTTCATTCATTCACTTACTCACTTAAGACATTTATAGAGTTTCCATATACCCAAAGCAGTGCAAGACATTGGTGAGCATAAATTAAACCAATAGATTTTGTGACTTTCTTAACATCAGATTAGTCAAAGCAATTTTCTAAAAAGTAAAAATGTGATTTATTATGGCACATGAAGATTCATTATTTTCTTATTTCCCCGATAGCTGTATTATCCATAGATATTTCACTCTTCTCCCATTCTCTTTCCCTTTGAATGCTTCTATAATAATTTAAACTTATCTGCCTGAAAATTCATAGCTTTAATATGCTTTGGCATTTTGTTTATACCAAATTTGGGTTAACAGTCAATAGCTGAGGAAATTCTTGTCTTTTTTTTTTTTTTTTTTTTTTTTTTACTGTATACAAAATCACCAGACATTTAGTATGAACACAATTATGGTATGGTTAAATAAACACTTATTGCTATACTTTGTACTCTCCACAATTCTTTTTTATCTCCATTTGGCCCTGAATTCTCACAATGCCTCTCCTCCTGTTACACCCAAATGTCTTCTCTCTATGCATTTCCTGATCAAATTCCTCCTTTTCACTCCCTTGTTCTTATCAAAAGTTACTATTTTGGAATGATCTACCTCTTTCTAATTCCTCAGATAAAATTTAAAACTAACAAACCCAGCGTAATGCTGCTAAGGGATGAGTTCATCCTGAAAAGCAAAACTTTATTCCATAAATACACCAAAATTGGCACATCCATTTTTTAACAGTGACTTCTTGAGACAGTTTGTCTTGCTCACAAGAATTTTAAATTTCCATTAAGAACTTTTTCAACATACACAAAAATTGAAAGATAACAATTAATCCTCATATAATCTTTATAGAACATCCACAATAATTAATAATTCTGCTAATTTTATCTATCTCCCTATTCCACTTTTAGAGCCTTTTTGCATGTCCTAGGTATCTCATAATTTCCTTTATTATAAATGCTTCAGAATTAGCCTTAATATATTTTAACCCAACCATAATGTCAGCTACACCTTTCATAATAAATAATAATTCCTTAATATCACCCCCAGTTCTCAAAAATGTCACTTTACATTGGGTATAACCATGTCAGTATCCAAATAAGCCCTGTATATGCCAAAATTATTATTTTGATTACAGATATCTATGACTAAATAGAAACATAGTCCCATGATGTTCAGCATAGCACAAGATGAACACCACTGAAGACGGTTAAGTGATACACATCCCAGCTCTACAGTCACACCTTCTGTGTGCAGACTGGGTGTTGTGCTACTTACAAGTGGTATGATACTGGACAAATTTCTTACCTCTGAGTTTGCTTCTCCATCTGTAAAATAAGGTAACTGTGTGAATTTAATGAGTGTGTGCATATGTATATATGGATGGGTACATGTATTTATGCATATAGAGAAATAGATATACAGTTTGTGTGGTGCTCAGAAATAGTAATAATTGTAGTATTTTATTATTTAATGTACACATTTCACTGTGTGTGTGTGTGTCTCTCTCTCCCTTTGTGTGTGTGCTTTGTTTTATAATATGAAATCTTAAGGTACTAGGCTATCAGAAAAATAATCACGAGACACCTAGCTCTTTCTTGACCCTTAATTGCAGAAAGAAGCTATCTACTGATAGGTATATTAGCTAAAAACTTAGAGGTACAATCAAATTAAAACTGACTTACAGCTGTTTTTCAGCATGAAAAGTTTGGTCAATTTCACTAGACAGAGTCCATGCCTGAGTCCTTGACTTGGATATTCCACTATGTTGGAATATTACAGAAAGAATACTAGAGTGTGACAGACGTACCTATGAGAGCCCTATGAGTAGAGGTTGAACATTTGCCCTAATTTGCTTGAAAACAAGGAAAATTGTGTAATAGTTTTCTTTTAATCAGGGACACAAGAGTGCCATCTAGTGCTCAAATCCCATGAACTGCAGACACGTGTCCCTTAGAAACCTAATAAAAGGAGCTGGTATGTCCCACTCATAAAAGGTATACAAAACAACAGAAACTGTGATAACCATCTATTTTATCTTATTTTCTGGTAGAGTATAAATTGAGATTTCTTCTGATGTCATAATTTCTAATCATAATTTCTAATCAGATGAATTGTTATATCTGTAGTGTATTTCCCTCAATTTTTCTGAAAGTTTAAAATTTAACTTACTAAAGTGAAACACCATCGGGGCCAGCACTGTGGCCTAGCAGGTAAAGCTGCTGCCTGCAATGCCAGCATCCCTTATGGGCACCAGTTCATGTCTCAGCTACTCCACTACCCATCCAGATCCCTATTAATGCACCTAAGGAAAGCAGTTGAAGATGGCAGAAGTGCTTGGGCAGCTGCTACCCACGTGGGAGGCCTGGAAGAAGCTCCTGGCTCCTGGCTTCAGCCTTGCCCAGTTCTGGCCCTTGCAGACATCTGGGGAGTGAACTAGCAGACAAAAAATTCTCTCACTCTCTCCCTCTCTCTCTCTGTAACTCTTTCAAATAAACAAATACTTCTTATTAAAAAAGTAAAACACTGCCACCTTAGTTAATTGAAGACAAAATTTTAATAATAGGAAGAGCAAGCATATAATAGTAGTAATAATAAGGGTTAATGTATTTTGGATGCATATTATATGTCAATTAATGTGCTTTGTTCTGCATAGTTATTATCTCATTAATACACAAAATCTATAAATGAGGTGTTAACTGCGTTTCACAGATGTAGTTAAAACATTAAGAGATTATGTTTGCAACATGACATTGCTGGTAACCATGGAAGACATTATGACAGGGGCGAACTTCATGAGATGACATTAGGCTGGATTACATGCTACCCAATTCCATTCTACTTTAGTTATACCAACATCAAACTAGAGCATAAAATTGCCCAAGCAGTTAGAGATAACAAAATATGAAATTTTCCCACTTCTAATCTTGTCACTGAAACCATCTCGGATGCTGTGTCACACAATTATAAGTGTAACAAATTGATGCAAACAAAAACTTTATGATGTTATCTAAAATATGCGTTTATTATTTTTACATAGATCATTTAGTAATAAAAGCAGTGATACCTTTTTCACCCTAGACCAGTTTCTCAAACTTGTGCTGAGTAATTCTTTTTTTTTTTAAAAGGACTATACTTTTTTTTAAGATTTTATTTATTTATTTATTTGACAGGTAGACTTATAGACAGTGAGAGAGAGAGACAGAGAAAAAGGTCTTCGTTCCTTTGGCTCACTCCCCAAATGGCCGCTACAGTTGGCGTGCTGCGCGGATCCGAAGCCAAGAGCCAGGTGCTTCCTCCTGGTCTCCCATGTAGGTGCAGGGGCCCAAGCACCTGGGCCATCCTCCACTGCCCTCCCGGGCCACAACAGAGAGCTGGACAGGAAGAGGGACTGGAATTGGCGCTTGTGTGGGATGCAGGGGCGCAGGCAGAGGATTAACCTAGTGCACCATGGTGCCGGCCCCAGGGGGCTATACTTTGAATTGAAGATGAATATAGCTTTCAACCACTCAAATTCAGGGATCAGAGTGATGAAATACCTGTAGTGATTCTCTGTTAATAGTCCTCATCTTCTTGTTTCTATACAGACTCATTTGAAAATGATGTCGAAAATATTGGACACTCAGACAGTGGAGGCAGGACAATTGTGAATAAAACTAAATCCCTACGCTATTGTACATTATTGAGAGTGTAGCACAATTTTAGTTGAAATGCATAATTACTTCATAATAGAAATTAATCCTATTTCGGTTGTGGTAGACTATCTTTACAAACATCTGATCCCCAAATTCTTTTCCATTTGTGGAGGATAATCACTGTGGATGGTGAGAGAAGACTACATTTTCCAATTTTGTGTTCTATCTAACTTACTTTGTTTTTAGGGAGTTTATAGCTAATTTTAGGTAGAACACTTTAATGATCTGGCAATAGAGAATAAGCAATTAACTCTGTTGCCTCAAATAAAGCAATCATATTTCTTTTCCTTTTATCATCAGATGGTACAAAGAAGGAAGGAACAAAAAGAGCTAAAGGATCCAAGAAGCAACAAAAAATAATGTCAATGGCAGAAAAATAGACGCAATATGGCCAGTGGGAGCTCTTGAGTGAAATTTCAAAACTGCTTTGCTATATTTTAACTAGCTGTGTAACTAGGGATGAGAATTCATAAACATATTTTGAAAAAATGAATAATTGAACAAACTCCCAGAATCTCACTTTGATCCTCTAGAAACAGATGATGTACACTTTTGGTATCACTCAAAAAAATTTTAAGGAATCTAAGTCGATGACATTAAGGCTATTTTATTTGTAAAATTAAATAATATGTGTATTTCATAATGTTTCTCATAGTCCACTAAAGTGTACATAAACCTACCCAAAAAAGGTATTGTTAATCTCATTGTAAGAAGAACTTAGGTCATAACCAGAGAAAAATTTCAGCTCACTACAGACACCAAATTTGAACTCATTCCTTTCCATGCTTCTCAAAGTATATTAATGATCCTTCCTAATCTTGGGGTTCATGCTTTACCTGTTGATTCCTTTACTAGAATATTCATTTTTTGTCTTTGATATTGAACTTGCCTTGGCTATATCAATTATGGTTCCTATATCAACATTTTGGTGCCTAGCAATTATCAATCGCTATCTTTTTATTTTCTTTAATGAAGTGTCTCATGGATCCCTTGTAATTAAACATGACTTGTCCTCATGTTTATGAAAAACAAGTAGACACAAAGGAAATGGAATGCATTGACAAATGCCATTAATTCGGTAAATAGATATGATTTTGCTGGCAAGCAGCCACTCAGTGCTGATTGTTGTAAATATGTTACCTAATGGGATATGCTAAAGGTTCTTAAAAAACTATGCATAAACTCGAATTTGTTAAATTTAACAGAATTTCCCCAAGTAGAAAAGGAACCCCTCATGATAAGGCAACCAAAGGAAAAAAAGAAAAGAAAGAAAAAACCAGCTTTTATGAGTCAAGTTACAGAGCCTTATATGATAAAATACAGGTGACAATTTGCTTTACATTTATTTTTAGTTTAATTTGAGCCAAAACAACATACCAAATGTATAAAATGAGTTCTAAATACCAAACACTGAAGTAATGGAATAGGCATGCATGAATTATAAAAGCTTTTTAATGTACAGGGATAAACTATCTAAAGGAAGAATATGGAATATCCTTTTAGAAAGTGAAGTTTCTTCAGTCAAGTCAAAGCTCACCTTATTTCAACTGCTTTGTGTGTCCAAGTTACAGCATATTGGGTTTTCTTCAAGAGAAGCCCTAATTTACTTTGTAGTGTGGAGAGACTTTCTATTAGTATTTACAAGCTCAATGCCGCCTTGTCTTGTGAAACATGTTATTAACTGTCAACCCACACAACACCCCTTGTTAAATAGGTCATTATTATTATCTTCACTTTCCAGCTGAGGGAACACACCAAGAGAGGTCACGGAGTGAGTCAGGGCCAGGATTAGCCATGAAAAGCACCCAGTTGTTACTGCTTTCCTTGGTCCACCCGGCCACGTTAAATAGGTGAGATGGCTTGCCTAGCTACCCACAAAGAATGGGAGCCTGACCAGAGCTTGTAAAACCAAGCTCCTAATAAAGGCAGCCTGTGTAGCCCTTGCCTCTGGATTTCATACAAGTTACCCTAAATTTGAATTGGTGGGGCCCTCGCTAATATTCTTGACCTAGATCCTGAACGTTGCCCTTGCTATTCCTCACCTCATGTCACCATCACTACTGAAACCCTACGAGTTTACCTTTGGTTTACTCTAATCTGCACCCATTTCTGAGGAGAGAATGGTAAATAGTGCTGGGAATTTTACAACCTGGGGTGATATTTCTGGAGGGAATAAAATTTGCATTCTCTTGAAATAACTAGGTCAAATTTATAATCCTTACCTTTTTCTTATCTAAATATTGGAGAAAAAGGTGTATGTGTATGTCACAAAAACTATGAAATTTCAGACAGTTACTAGGGAAATAAATATTGTATAATGTGTTTGATGAAATACCAATGAACAATGAAGTCATAAATTAAAATGATTCAACTTCTGTTGTTAAGGCTTTCACTGTGGCAAAGATTTCAATCTTAAAAAATATGATCAAGAGAACAGAAATGAAGTGGGCAAGAGGGAAAAACTTCTTAAGAACATCTACTCATAAATGAAAAGCTGAGTTTTGTGGAAACTATATAGCTTTTATGCTTTTGAAATATGGAAAAACACGGATTACCAATAATATTTATCAAAATATATTCCTATTTTAATTAATTGAATATCACAGTGGAACAGTGGAAAATGAAGAGGTTTCATCAATGTATCATTTAGTGGTTGACCTATTGCTAAAACACACTATCAATATTACATAATATTTGATGAAATTAATTAAAAATTTTTGTTTTGTGTAATGAAATATGGCCCAAGTCAGTTTTTCTTTAATTAAAATGAAATGGGAAAACATTCCCCAGAGGGAAAAATAATATAAAATATACCAATGATGGCAGAAAGAGAAATAGAAATTCAAATTAGCCAGATGTCCAAAAAGCAATTGAATATGTTATTAAAAACCTTCACATTAAAAACACCAAGGCTTTGATGGCTTCACTGTTTAATTCTTCCAGACATTTAGGAAGACCTACAAGAGTTCTACATATTTTCAGAGAACAGAAAAAGAAGCAACAATTCCCAGTTTACCTTCTGAGGTCAGCAAAACTTTAAAGTTTTAAAAGAAGATTATAAAAAAAAACAAAGTTGCAAGCAATTTTTTTTTCAGAAACATAATTAAAATTTTCTGAATATCATGTGAGCAAACCAGGCAGATAATATGCCAAAACCAAGCTGAGTTTATTTTATGCTTATAAGGCAAGTTTAACATTCAGAAAAGGGGCCAGTGCTGCAGTGCAGGGGTTAAGCCACTGCTTGTGATGTCCGTGTCCCGTATTGGCGCCAGATCCTGTCCCAGCTGCTCCACTTGGCCCAGACTTGGTCGTTGAAGCCATCAAAACAGTGAAACAGCAGATGGAAGATCTCTCTCTGTGTCTCACCCTCTCTTTCTCTAACTCTTTCAAAATAAAAATAAACTTTCAAAAACAATTCAGAAAGCAATCTAATTAATCATATTTACAGAAGAAAGAAAAACAGCACTCTCATGTAAACAGATCCAACAAAAGCCTTTGATAACGTTTAATACTCTGCTGTGGAAAAAATAAAGACTAGAAAAAAAGCAAAACCAGGGAAAAGAGGTGAATTTCCTTAATCTGATAAAAGATATTCACAAAATCTATACCAAACATCACTTTTAATAATGATATATCAAATACTTCTCACCCGAACAGGAAACAAAGGAAAGCCATCTGATGTCATCACTTCTATTCAACTTTGTAATGAATTCCCTAGCTTGTGCAGTACCATTATAAACAGAATTAAAAATTAATAACTTTGGAAAGGAATAAATGATAGATATTGCTTACAAATGACATGGTTGCAAACATAAAATGCCCAGAAGTGACTGTAGATAAGTATTATATTCATAAGTAAATTTAATATGATTGCTAGATATAAACAATTGGAATATAAAAAACTTTAAAGTAAATAATTAATTTGACACAATCACATCAAATTCCTTGATATAAATCTAATGAAAATGCACAAAGTCTTTATACGTAAAATACTACTGAAGAAAAAAGATCCAAATAGTGGAATTGATCAAAGATTATAAATACGAAAATTATTCTCAAAATTATATATAGAATCAATGCAATCCCAATTAAAATCATTGCATTAGTGTAATAGAAATTGATGTTCATTTTAAAATTTATAACGAAATGCAAAAGATGAAAACAAGGCAGCACAATCTTGAATAAGAGCAAAGTCATAGTACTTCCATTACCAAATATCAATATCATACACTTGCAACTATTAAGATTTTATTCCATTAGTACAAGAATAGAAGAACTTATCAATAGTATATCAAAAATAGTCTAGAGGGGCCAGCGCTGTGACGCAGCGGCCTAACTCCCTGGCCTGAAGTTCCAGCATCCTAAATGGGCGCCGGTTCTAGTCCCGGCTGCTCCTCTTCAGTTCCAGCTCTCTGCTAAGGCCTGTGATAGCAGTAGAAGATGGCCCAAGTCCTTGGGCCCCTGCACGCACATGGGAGACCTGGAGGAAGCTCCTGGCTCCTGGCTTCAGATCGGTGCAGCTCCAGCTGCAGCAGCAATTGGGGAATAAACCATCAGATAAAAAACCTCTTTCTCTGCCTCTCCTCTCTGTGTGTAATTCTGACTTTGAAATAAATAAATAAACCTTTAAAAAAAAGTCTGGAAACAGTCATACGACCCTCAATTTAATATAAAGGTGACATTATAATGCAGAACGGGCAAAAGTTAGATGAATGAAACTTGATTTTCATGTCATCAACACGTAAACATCTATTCCAAATGGAGTGTAGATCTAAATGTGAACTACAAAACAATAAAGATTATACAAGATAATGAATGTGGATATTGTATGACTGAAGATACTAAAGAGAGTTTATTTTCTTAAGGAGGACACAGAAAGCATTACTCAAAATATAGCAACTGATATATTAGATATCATAAAAATTGAGATCTCCTATTTGTCAAAATACTCCAGGAAGGTAGTTTAAAGTCAGACTGTAAGAAAATGTTTGCTATACATATGTGTGTATATACAGGAAGTAGAGAATATAGGAAGAACTTCTATAAATCAAGAGAGAAAAAACCCAAAAGAAAAAAAATCAGGCAAAACATTTGAAAAAATAAATATTCCAAAAGTGAATAATAAACATGCCATATAGTGCTCAGCACTGTTAGTCATCAGGTACATTTATTTGAAAACCATAATTAAACATAATTAAATATACACAAGAAATTATTGGGAGGAAATATGCCAGTGAGAATGCAAACTGATCACTCTCTTTGGAAAGCTGTTTGGCTGTATTTCCAAAATTAAAGTATACAAATGCCTATGACACAACAATTACACTGGATATTGAAAATGTGTACATATTCACAATGAATACATGTATAATACAGTTAACTGCATCATCATTTGATATAATGAAAACTGGAAACAATCTAAATATCTATCAACAGTAATCTGAGTGCAATTTTAGAATGCAATAGAATAATTGATAGTAAGGAAAAGCAATAATCTAAACCTGGATACATCTAGACACAATATCTAGTGAATGCAACCATACATGAAATTTACATAATGATCACATTTATCTCACATATACACTGTGGAGTTGCTCAATTAAAATCATTTGTAATTAAAGTATTTGTAAACATTATAAACTGATTGAAAAATTAGACAAAAGCTACAGATCACATAGAAGACAAAGGCCCTTCCCTACCCTATTTGTCTCTCTTCTGTGACTGTACAACAATGACTCTAAACCAACTAACAAATCAAAACTAGCTGGATCAAAGTTTTGAGAAAAGACCATCACTTAATCCTTCAATCAAAATTCAATGATCTCTGTTCAGATTCTACTACTTGCCAACAAATATCTTCTCATTCAGCATTGATAACAGTTATTTCGTAAACCCAGGCAATTACTTCACAAATAAATTTCACAGTCATAAGGGAGATTGACTCAGCCAATGTATCAACACACTGCAAAATGAAATCCAAAGTACACACTTCTTTTGCCATGAACCAAATTCAAAATGTTCAGCTTATCTGCAGTGAATCTTGCTTGAGTGAATTTTATGACCTTCTTGGTTCCAAACACCATAGGGACCCCCCTCGGGCCAGCTGGTTTCTTAAGAAGCCAAATACAGACAAGAAACTGCAAATTTTAAAGCCACCAGTGGTGCCTCCCCTTAAACACCCTACCCTGTTATCAAATAACATAGAGCTTCTCATTTTAGCACCCTCCTCTTGGGTTAGTGACCTAGTATTTTAACTTCAAGTACTCCATCCTATAATAATAATAGTTAGCCCACAATTTCTAAATCCACTCCCTAACTAGATGAAGGCCCACATGTTCGTTAGCTTTGCATACTGAGGCCCATGCTATGGTCACTCTGATCATTAGTACTTTCCCAGCTAATCAGTGTCTGTGAGGTCTGTCCTCATTTACCTGCCATATTTTAGGCCCTTCCCTACCCTATTGTTTTACCAAATTTAGGATGAAAGGCAAGCAGAACTGGCTCCCTTGGGGCATAACCATCACCTGTGCTGCTCTGAGAATCCCGCGCTCAGAACACAGACCCTCTAATAGTTTATTGATTAAAAGGTGGTATTTGTTCTTAAAGGGAGGTACATTCATTTATTCAATATGTGGCTTGGAATTAGAGCATAAATTTCTTTTCTTCAGTTAACTATTTCATATTATAGAGATGCATCTTATCTAAATCTATCAAGAACAATCCAATTACAATTGATGGAGTTGTAATTGCAGAAATTAAAATTAAAAAAATTAATTTTTAAAAATTAGCACTGAACAGGACCTTAAAAAACTGTATACATGAAGGTAAGAAATTTTAAAAATTATGGCTTTCTCAAGATCACACAAATACGTGGTTGAGGTTAGGTAAATTGCCTCTCTTTTATTAGTATGTAATAAAGGGAAACAGGAACAAACGGAATAATTGCCTAAACTAAGAAAATAGCATTGTACTATCTGACAAAAGGGGTTCCTCAAAATATTTTAGAAATGCTAAAAGAGGACAAGTGTTTTGGTACTAATAAGAAAATAAATTATTTTAAAGTAATTCATCTTTGTGACTTTTCAATAAATTTAAAATTTTATATATATTTTGGGTTCATTTTATAGTAATATATTTATACTAATTATAGAGATAAATAGGTATGTATATATACATACATAAGTAGCACATTCTCAAAAATACTTTATTGAGTATCAGGAATTTGTACAGCAGTTAAGATGCTCATATCTTATATCAAAATCTATATTTTTTTTTTGACAGGCAGAGTGGACAGTGAGAGAGAGAGAGACAGGGAGAAAGGTCTTCTTTTGCCGTTGGTTCACCCTCCAATGGCCGCCACGGCCGGCGCACCGCGCTGATCCAAAGCCAGGAGCCAGGTACTTATCCTGGTCTCCCATGGGGTGCAGGGCCCAAGGATTTGGGCCATCCTCCACTGCACTCCCAGGGCCACAGCAGAGAGCTGGACTGGAAGAGGAGCAACCGGGACAGAATCCGGAGCCCTGACCGGGACTAGAACCCAGTGTGCTGGCGCCGCAGGCAGAGGATTAACCTAGTGAGGCGCGGCGCCAGCCAAAATCTATATTTTTGAGTAACAGCTCCACTTCTGATCCAGTTTTCTGTTAATGCACACCCTACAAGGCAGCAGGGGATGGGTCAAGAAGCTGAGTCCCTACCACCCAGATGGGATATCCAGATCTAGTTCCAGGCTCCTGGTATTGGTCTGGCCCAGTCCTGGTGGTTTGAGGAGTAAACCTGAGGGCTCACTCTCTCTCTTTTTCTCCTTCTTTTTCTCTCTCTCTCCCTCTTCCATTTCAATAATAAATTTAAAAAATATTTTACTTACAAAAGTGCATAGTAAACATTTTTGAAACAACAGACTTAGGTTACAATTCTTCACATGTATTATATTTGGTAGGGTTTGTGTAGATATGTAGATGTTTATATGCACACTACATACATATGCATTCCGATTTTTTGAGAACTGGAAAGTTTCGATGATCTGATAAATTGAAGAGCACAAACTACTCTATTTTCACGCTCCTTCAGCAAGACAAAAAAGAAGATATCAGAAGTTCAAAGGTCTGTGAACCCACTGATAGTTCTAATATATGAAGAACATATATGAGGATACTTCAAAAAGTTCATGGAAAATGGAATTTAAAGATAAATTTTTTTCATGCAAAAATTATATGTATGTGTATACAACTGTATATATGACTTATCTTAAAAAATTACAGGGAAAATGTGTACTATGAAAGAACTATATATGAATTTTTTAAAAATTTGCACCAATATGAACACGTCTTTGGTGTCAATTTTCCATGGACTTTAAAAAATTACTTAGCATTTCTAAATTATTTGTTTGAGAGGGAGAAAATGAGCGAGACATACAGAGTCAGGCAGAGAGAGCTCCCATTTGCTAACTCAATCCTCAAATGCTCATGGCAGCCTTGGCTGGACTAGCTGGAGCCTGGAGTTGGGAACTTAATCCTAGTCTCCCACGTGGATAGCAGGGACCCAACTAGTTGAGCTATTATCAATGCCTTCCAGGGTCTGCATTAACATAATGTTGGAATCAGGAGCTAGAGACAGGACTTGAACCTTGGTACCTTGGTATGGAACCCAGGAGTCTTGACCAGCATCTTAACCAGCATCTTAACCACTAGACCAACCACCTGCTCTTTTGTGAACTTTATGAAGTATCTTTGTCTATACATTTGTATATTTTTGTGTACTTCTCGAAATACATTGAGTCTTTAGCCTTTACGAGATTCCTAAAGTCATCTTTCAAAAGTGTCTATATTCAATTTTGTAATATTTCCTTAGGAAATGTGCTCTAGCATATTCTGAAAAAAAAGGCATTACTTCCTTTGTTGGTAAAAATCTGAACCTTTGAGATAGAATAATCTACATTCAGTAATTCTTCAAAGCTCATCTATTCACATCCAAAATCTGGGGGAATATGATGATATAGATCAAACCCTTAGTAAGTTTAATGCAGACCCTGGGAGGCAGCAAGTGGTGGCCAAGAAATTACCTTCTCGTCATCCATCAGGGAGACCTGGATAGAGTTCCCAGCACCTAACTTCAGCTTGGCCCAGTTCCTGCCATTTCTGGCGTTTGGGAAATGAACCAGTGGATTAGAGCATTCTCTATAAATAAATAAATACACAAATAAATAAATAATTGCAAAGCATGTTTACCTGTTGACTTCTCCAGAAAAGAGACTCTATGGCAGAGATGGCAAGTTTTCTTAGAATGGGATGGGAGAGGGAGGAGGATGTGGGATAGTAGTAGGGTTGGGAGGGCAGGTATGGGGGTGGGGAAACCACTATATTCCTAAAGTTGTACTTAAGAAATTTGTGTTCATTAAATAAAATATTTCATTAAAAAAAAAGTCTTATTGGGATCAACAGTTGGATTGGACATTGAGAAAAGAAAACTGATGATGCAACCGAGGCATCAGCTGGATCATTCTCAGGGAGCTCTAGTGCTAGGATGATCCATGAGAATTGCCTAGAACCAGGACATGATGAACAAGTGGGTGGCATTTGTACACTTGCATCAACCAATAACTAGAGGGAGACTAACATCTGCTCAAAAGGTCTAAGTGTGGACTAGGTTGTGCTGTGCTTTGGATGACAGCAAGAGGGCTTGATGATATAGCTGAGAGCTGTCAGCCACTAGTACTCCCAGGAATGGGGGAAATGATTTTGTTCTGGAAGGAGGTCGAAAGGAATCTGGGCAGCTCAGTGTGGTATCTATGTCATAAAGTATAAAGGAAAATCAATTATACACCTTGGCCCAAAAGCCCTGGATTTCAGTACAATTTCTTCTGCTCACTAGCCTCGGGAATTTGGACAAGTGAACATAATAATAATAGCACAAGCTACTTGTTATACATACCAATAATATCACATATGTTAAAGATTTGTTGTGGGGCCAGCGCTGTGACATGGCATGTAAAGCCACCACCTGCAGTGTCGGTATTCCATTCAGGCACCAGTTCTAGTCCCAGCTGCTCCCCTTTCCAATTCAGCTATCTGCTATGGCTTGGGAAAGCAGTAGAAGATGGTCCAAATCCCTGGGACCCTGCACCCACATGGAAGACCCAGAAGAAGCCATTGTGGCCATCTGGGAGTGAACCAGTGGATAGAAGACTTTCTCTCTCCTCTCTCTCTCTCTCTCTCTCCCTCCCTCCCTCCCTCCCCCTCTCTCCCCCTGACTCTCCCTGCTTCTGCCTTTCTGTAACTCTGCCTTTCAAATAAATAAATAAATAAATCTCTAAAAAATATTTGGTCTATTTTTAAGTCAGTACTCACATAAACCACACATATAACTAAAACCTGGAATGATATAGACAAAATTACAGAGAAAGCAACTCATAGAGAAAGATGAAATTTGGTTAAGCTACATTTCGTTTAGTCACTCATTCTTACATTTACTGTTTCATCAAATGTTTCACTAACATAAACACACTCTGTGAAAAGATCCAGACATCATTAGGAAATGAACAACCATGGTAGAGTTTGAACACGGATGGACATTGAACTTCTTTGACTTTTTAAATGAAAATAAGCACCCAACGTCATGAACTGGTGTTACTATACATGGACAGGCCTAGAAGAGCTTTCCAAGCAAAGTTATCAGGATCTGGGTTCCCAAAACAAACCCCATACCCCACTAAACCTTTTCATCACTGTTGTATAGTATATAATTTTCTTTTTTAAAAAAAGACATTAAATTAAAACCATGCTGGTCTGTACACGTTTCAACACACAATCTTCCCACAACTCCACTTATATTTGAGGATTCAGTGCAGTAACCAAGTCCTATGATGTATGTGCCAAAGACAGCATGGCAGGGTGGTGCGTGTGTGTATGTGTGTGTGTTTGGGGGGAAGGGGAGCTAATGCTTCATACCACCTACACGATTTCCTTTATAATTTTCATGACAGCTCCTGCTCTCAAGAGAATTGATGGTCACAGAATAGTGACACATTAGTCTTCTCTCTGTCCATTAAAGCCAAAAACCAGTTAGGTTGCCTCTTCTCCTAGTTGGCAAGTAAATAAATAAATAACCAACCACCTTCAGGTTATAGCCATGACACACCTCTCTTAAAAAGTAGCCAGCTGCTGGTTTAGCAAATACCAGGCTAAATTCTCTTGTTGTTCTGGCTACCCTCTAAGTAAGCATTCTCTTTTTTTTCTTTTTATAAGGTAAAAATATACACATTAAGAATTCACAACTGAATGAATTGAGTAAACAATTTTAAGCCCTGTATTAACTCTCTTATACCTACTATGTTCACACCTAATTTATTGAAAGAGTTAAAATTAAATAAGATCAAACCAAATAGTGAAGTTTAAAATACATTGAATAGTCCCTTGGAGGGCATACAGAAAGCCACAAAGAATTACCTTGACATTTTATTTATACAAGACCATACAATGAAGTTGGAAAAAAAAACTAACCTGATTATAGAAATATACTTTGAAAACACATCATGATTGCCTCTAATTGCAAGCTGTTCAAGTTGTCTATTGCAGTTAATTGAGCCACTCCAAAAATGAGTGATTTAAAGAACAGTCACAGACTGGGTGTTTGGGCAAGTGGTTAAGACACTGCTTGGGATGCCTGTGTTCCAAATCCAAGTCCCTGGGTTTGAGTCCTGACTCTGCCTTCACTCCAGCTTCCTGCTAGTGCAGCTCTTGGGAGGCAGTAGTGATGGCTCCAGTAATTGGGTTCCTTACACCCACGTAGGATACCTAGATTTAGTTCCCAGCTCCCATAATTGGCTGTCCAAACCTGGCTGTTGCAGGCGCTTAAGAAGTGAAACAGTGGTACTCTCTTTTTGCCTACCCATAGCTATCTCTCTGTCTCTGTTTCTCACTTGCTCTCTGCCTCCCAAGTAAAGAAAGAACAACCATTTCATTGCTTATGAGTTGCGCTAGGTCTAGCATAATAGCTCACTTGATGGTCTTGCCTGGGTCATTCATGTGGCTATCCTCCTAGTTGGCAAGTAAATAAATAAATAAATTACCAACCACCTTCAGGTACTCTGCAACCACCTTCAAGCTGATGGGTCACCTTGAGGCCTCAGTGGTGAGCCTCATGACTGTTTCACATCATCTTGTCCTCACGAGGGGTAGCCCAAGTTTCTATGTAACAACAGTGTCCCCAGGACAACGTAGCCTAAACCCCAATTCAGAAGGGCTTTTTAGTGTGTGTACTCATCTCATTTGCTAGTAGTTATGGATCACAGCAAGTCACCTAGACAAGCTCAATAAATGAGAGTGACAAGTAAAGGGATTATTCACTGAGGGCCATCATTGTAACAATCTAGCACAGAAGCCAACCAAATTGGGTGTTTAGTGGGGCCAAATAAAAGTAAGATATCCACACATGAGGGTCAAATCCCTAAAACTCTACTATGAACTAGCTGTGTGAGTACAGAAAGACCATTCTGCGTGTCAAATTCCTCTATTAAAACTATCATTTTCTGAACATAATGAAGATAAGGTGAGACAATTCTGTGTTAGCACACACTTAAAAGTTATGTTTCATAAATTATTAATTGTATAGTCAAAACAAAATAAGGTAAAAATGAAGAAGTCATTAAATTGCTATGTTTTATGACAAAATTCCACTGAATCATCTGTTATATAATGTTTAGAATTATAAAATGCAAATACACCCTGTACACTTAATACATGAGTGAAAAATCCAATGCACATTTTCAGAATTTGTGTTATTCTGTAAATACCATTTTTAGAGAATTTTATCTTTTCTTTTAGCATTATCATAAGCTTGAGAGTTGTAACTTTGGTTCATTTGCTGTACTATTGAAATTTATTGTTACTCTTAATACATACATAGTACTTTTATTAGGCAGCTTTTCATGGAGTACAAACAAGCAGTATTCTTTTTTCCCCAAGAGTTATACAAGTAATCATTATCTCATTAGACCCATTTACCAAATTAAGTTTTTTCCCCCTGTTTTTATGCTCAAAACTATCCCCCTAAATCCTTAAACTGCAGTGGATTAGGCAAAGAAGTACGTTGAAGTAACAAAAAGATCACCAAGCTAATTTATAAATAAGTTAGCGTGTTTCTTTCTCCATGAATGACTACTAGGTAGGTTCTGGCTCCAGAAATCAACTACACTATCCCAGAGAGTGTTTATCCCTGCACTTTATTAAAAAGCTTCCATGATTGCTCCAGATGTCAATGTCCTTAGCCATTAGGAAAGGATGAGAAAAAGGCAGGACACTTCAGAACCTGCTCAGTGAATGGATTTTGCACATACTACATCCATTTATACGCTAAGGATCAGAACTTGGACTCACGGCCACAGCTGGTCATACCTAAGTGTCACGAGGAACAAATGTAGTCTTGCTTCATACCTATTCTTTCAGCAGCAAGAGGGGAACAGACTGTGGAGAGGCCAACATTCTCCATCATATCAACATCTGAATGTGTAGTTACTACTTATTAGCTTAAGTAAATTAAATGTTTTTATATTTCTGTATGTATTAATTATGAAAACGCCTAAGGTTTAGATCTTAAAGTGAGAATCAGCTTAGTACAAGATTCCTCTTTTCTGTACTTTTATGCAAGGTTGTTCAGGTGCTGATTGGATGTTTCTACTGACAGAAAACTCCTTTTGGCCGGTGCCACGGCTCACTAGGCTAATCCTCCACCTTGCGGCGCCGGCACACCAGGTTCTAGTCCCGGTTGGGGCGCTGGATTCTGTCCCGGTTGCTCCTCTTCCAGGCCAGCTCTCTGCTGTGGCCGGGAGTGCAGTGGAGGATGGCCCAGGTGCTTGGGCCCTGCACCCGCGTGGGAGACCAGTATAAGTACCTGGCTCCTGCCATCAGATCAGCGCGGTGCGCCAGCCCCAGCGCACCAGCTGCGGCGGCCATTGGAGGGTGAACCAACGGTAAAGGAAGACCTTTCTCTCTGTCTCTCTCTCTCTCACTGTCCACTCTGCCTGTCAAAAAATTAAAAAATAAATAAATAAATAAATAAATAAATAAATAAAACTCCTTTTGCCTGATGTTTCCCAGTTCAGTTTCTGGTAGTTTGAGACAGTGATTGTTCTTCAAGTGTGATCCACGGACAAGCAGCATCAGCAGCATATGTGAGATTTTTAGAAGAACAGAACACAAGTGTTTGGACTCAAACCCAGACATACTGAATCAGAATCTGAAAGGGCAGAGTCTGGAAACTTTTGGTTTGCTGTGTGATGTTGCATGCTAAATGGAGAAACTTGGGGCAAAGGAAGTAAAAATAAGTCTGTCACTGATAGCTTTGATTTTGGCAGACAGAAAATGTTAGTTAATGTACTACTCACATGCTTATGTGTTTACTGGAAAATAATAATTCTTCATTCAGTAAGGTAAGCTATCCTTTTTGGAAACATATGTGAACTTCAGGTTGTTTTCCCTCTTAGGTAATGGCAGTAGTAATCAACATCTCCTGGCTTCACTCAATAGTCAAGAGTATCTGGGAGGTTTCCTAGGGATAATTTTCCTTGCTTTAATTGTTCTGCAAATATAACGAGTGTAATGAGTATAGCAGAAAGAGAAACCAGCTGAAGGGAACACAGTGTTTATTTTACAATCCTCTTTCCCTATTTCCATTTACTTGGCTTTATTTTCCAATTGGAAATGGTGAAATCCTCGATATCTTCCAAAAGCCAGGAACAATGTTTACACGACCCACATAATTTATATGGTAAATGCCATCCCATGTGTGACTAAATGTTAACTTCAGAAACAATATTATCTCCCTGGATTTTCAAACAAGCAAAGCTACCTTGCAGCGTGAGTAAAGAGGACAGTCTTTCATTTAATTTTGAATGTATTCACTGAATTTTTAGAAAACAATGCTGGATTGTATATACTGATTTAAGTAATGATTCATTTCAAGTTCCAATAAACATTTGAGAAGCTGCTAAGCTGCTATATGCTAGGAACTGTTTCTTGCCATCATGAAATCAGAGCACTTTCTCCTCTTCTCTGTGGTATGTAGATCTGACCACCCTAGAACTCTTAACCACCTTCCCAAAAGGTTCGCACGTATGTGAGATTCTGGAGAAGTTTTAGGTCTGAGTACAGATAATTCAGGGTATTCCAGTCCAGGAAAACAGCATGTTGGAAAATAACTTAGTGAAAAAGAAAAGTAGTAGACAAATATGAATTTATCTGAAAAACATTTATTTACATTAATTTGGGGTTTCTAGTGCTTTTATTTGTCACATAATTGCTAGGTTAGTATGAGTCATTAAACTTTATAGAGACGAGAAACCCTTAAAAACTTGGATTCCAATGACTACAGTGGTAAGTATTAAAGAAACCATGTGGTAACTCTTAAAATACAAAGGGGAGGCAAAGTATAACAGACATAGGCCTAGGTTTTGGATTCAGACTGATCTGAGTTGATTCCAAAGTCAACCCCAGTGTCCTAATTCAGACAGTTTACTTAACCTACCTGGATAAAATTCAAGATTCAGTTTCTGGTTGTGCTACTCTGACAGATAAATTGTTTCTTGGAGCAGCATCCTCATTTGTAGTATGATTATTACATTAGCTTCCTCCTACACTGTTTGTAAATAGTAAATGTGATTGTGAAGTAGAGTAGGACAGGATCCCCATGATAAGGATCCTTTTCCTCTATTTTAGCTCTCAACTGAAATGATTCTATGTGAAGCCGCCAATATTCAAGAGGCCCGTCATTCAGATGGTCCCCCTTTTCCTCCCATAATAGAGACAAAATTGTGTTCCCCATCTCAGATACAAAATCCCCTCCCCTTTCTCCTTTTTCTGTCACAGGAGCACAATGACAGAATGGTAGACAACACAAAATAGAGACTTTTTTTTTTCCTAAAAGAATATAAATTCAGGGAGCTAGAAACAGATAATGGACATGCAGAATCCCATCCTAGCATCAGGTAGGCTGAAGGAGAGCTTTTAGGAGCAATAACGGAATTCTAAGCCGTTGTCTGGCCTCTAGAGTGTGTTCTGCTGGGCTGAGAAAAGTGGGCGTTGTGTGACAGTGCACTGTACCTGCACACTCACCCAGACAAAGCAGAAACTTAGGTCAAGACACCATACCCTGGCAGATCGCCAGTCCCAATGGAAACAGTGGAGCAGCTGGTTGCATCGCTGCTGGCCTCACAGACTCCGAGTTGGTCTGACAGGAAGAGGGAGGAAGCAGGTTTTCGCCTTTAGGCTCTGGCTGTAACAGGAGACTGCATAACAGTGAGGATGAGGACAGTGAGAACGTATAAACAGACGTTGTTTTCAAGATGTCCCATCAGCCCCCAAAAGCAAAGCTCATGGAGCCGCCAGGCATTGTGGCGTACTGGATCCAGCCGCTGCTCCTGGTGCCAGCTTCCCATATGGGCACCGATTTGAGATCCAGTTGATCCATTTCCGATCCAGCTCCCTGCTAACATGCCAGGAAAAGCAGCAGATGAAGGCGCAGATCCAAAAAGCTCCTGGATCCTGGCTTTGGCCTGGACCTGCCCTGGCAGTTGTGGCCATCTGGGGAATGAACCAGAGGAAGGAGGATCTCTCTCCGTATAACTCTGACTTTCAAATAAATAAATAAATCTCAAAAACAAAAACAAGTTCAAACCACAAGTAAGTTCTGCTTTTCCCCAGGCAACAGCTATGAGAGTTCACTCTGGAGTGTATTTTAAATGGAAAATTTTCACACTTCCTGAATGATTATTCATTGCATTTTTTTTCTGCCCTGAAAAACACATGAATGTAAGTTCATAGTATGTTTTACCTATAAAAGATTCCAAAGACAAGAAGGGAAAGATCAGAGAGTTGGAATGTCTTACAAGTTATGTGCTTTTTTTGTAAGAAGTGAGTCATAAGTTGTAGCTCCAGCACAGCACAGAGGTGTCACTCCTCCATGGCACATGTGAGACAAATTATTTATCAACTGCAAGTATCAGTTTCCTCACCTGAAAAGTGAGAATATGTGGTTTCAAGAATTTACTCTTCTTATCTTACCTTTTAACAGGGTGACATAATTTATCTGTCCCTAGAGAACTTAGAAAGGAATGACCTCGTTTGTAACAACTCAATTATTTTTGAAAGGAGAGGCTATAATTTTAATGTTCTACAAATGTTTTCTGTTGATAAAAAGTGGAGAAACAAAGGAAAGAATCTGTGTTTCGGAAAGACTCTAAGACAGTGCTGGATTAGAGACTGAATTAGTTTGGCGAAGAGAGTTAAAATCTTAAACAGCTTCAACACCAGCTAGTTCAGCACCTTGTGTTCCAGACCAAAACAAACTGAATTTAAAAGAACTCCAAAAGAACTCATACATTCCAAAAATAAGACCACCAGCTGTTCCAGCAAGTCTCTTGGTTGACAAGATCTCTTTTCCTTTCCTAACTTCTGCCTTAATACAATCTGGGGACTAAAATCTCAACCTCCAGAGCCCTATACAAACCCTTCGCTAACCCTCCCCTCCAAACCAATGCTTTCTTAACTCACAATTTCATACTCAACCACTCTCCCTGGAGGCTTTTTTGAGAGCTTTAACCAGTTACAGATGAGAAATAAACCATCTTTTAACGGCCAGTGGCAGCCTGGGCAGAGAACAGCTTGAGACAGACGTGGGGTTCATTAACACTGGGGGGGGGGGTGGGACAGAGACCCCTAAAAAATTCCCAAGGTCTGAAACAAGCAAAGACACTTAAATCAAATCAGCAAACAAATATTAAATATTGAATACACTGCTGTCTTCTAATATCAACCTACTTGTTTACTCCAGAGGGAGTTCCTTTTGGGGAAAGTTCTTTTATGAACAATACCTTATGTGATTACTAATCTAGCTTTTGGAAAACTAAGATAGTGTGCAGAGACACACAAGGAATCTATGTCCCACCTGTAGCTTGATATGACACAGAGTGAAATAACAGTAGACATAGCAAAGCAAATTTTTAAGAAAAATTGACAATGGAGCAGCAAACAGGAATTTAAAGTAAATACAATAAAATCAATGAAATCCTTGATAATTTACAAAGATATTTAAAAGAATGCTATTTTCTCAAGTTACCAGTAGTGTATTCCCCATGCAGTTTATTTCAAATATTAAAAAGGGGTAATCCCAAATGGTTAGAGACTTTCCCGAAAGACAATGCCACATGAAGATTAAAGCAAAATGGAAAACAAATGCTTGTTAGTGTTATTTAAAAATCCTGGGGCCAGTGCTGTGGCATAGTAGGCTGGCTTGACCTGCAGCGCTGGCACCCCACATGGGTGCTGGCTCGTGTCCCAGCTGCTACTCTTCCAATACAGCTTCCTGCTAATGGCCTGGGGAAGCAGTGGAATGTGGCCCAAGTGCTCAGGCCCCTGTATTCATGTGTGAAACCCCGGAAGAAGCTCCTGGCTCCTGGCTACGGATTGGTTCTTCTCTGGCAGTTGCAGTGATTTGGGTAGTGAACCAGTGGATGGAAGACCTTTCTCTCTGTCCCTCCTTCTCTCTTTCTATAACTCTACCTCTCAAATAAATAAAATCTTTAAAAAAATCCCAATTACTCAACAATGAGGCATTTAAACAGATTGGTATGGAAGAACAGGGCAAAGAAGGGGAAACAAAAGGAGGTACATTAATTTCTTTTCTGCTGTAAACAAATTCACTCAGTGGCTGAAAGCAGCACAGACTTCCTGTCTTACCATTGTGGATGTCAGAAATGCAAACTCAGTTTTACTGGGTTAAAATCAAAGTGTGAGGGACTGTCATGTTTCTGGAATCTTCTTCCTTACCTTTTATCACCTTCTAGAGGTCTCTTCGGCTCTGGTCTCATCACTCCAGCCTCTGTTTCTGTTGTCACTTCTCCTTCTCTGATCCTGAAACCCTTGCTTCCCTGTTACAGAGACTTTTGAGGTCACCTTGGCTGCCTGGATAACGTAGGATCAATTTCCCATTTTCTTATCATTAATCATATCCACAAAGTCTCCTTTTCCATGTAAGATAAAACATCTACATGTTTCAAGAATTAGAATGAAGACATCTCAGGAAGCTATTATTCTGCCTACTGCCGAGAGATGTCCAAATGATAGGACTGAAAAACATGAGGGCACCTGAGACAAGTGGCAGGTAGTGATGTGTGCATATGTACATCTGTGCGCACAGTTGGAAAGACTAGAATGATGGGATTTTCCTACACTCTGATCTTCTCTCTCAGTAGGCAGGGCATTAGAGAAAGAGTGTGGAGCTAGAACAATTGCTTTGAGTCTAAATCCCACCACATTCTGGCTTTGCACTATCGAGCAAACCATTTACCTTCACTGAAAATCAGTGCAGTTTCCTTGCTCGTATGCTATGTGTGGTCACTCATAGGCAAATGCTTCACCTACACCCTCTCACGTACTCTTCATCACTCCTGGAAAGGTTAGATCCAGTGGGTGACAGGGTTAATAATAATTTATTGTATATTTCAAAATAGGTGGAAGAAAGGATTTCAAATGTTTCCAGCATCAAAGAATAAATGTTTGAAGCAATGGTTATGCTAATTGCGCTGATTTGCTCATTACGCATTGACTCATTATATATATGTATCAAAACTGTACTCCATAAACATGTACAATTATTATATGTCTTTAAAAAATTCAAGTCATAACAATGAGGAAGCAAGTATTCTATTTAGGATAACTATTCAAAGTCACCTACAAATTAATCTAGCTAACAAATTGATTCTTGGTTTATTTCCTAAAATAAGGAAATTAAGAATGCCTACCTCACAGGCTTGTTTTGAGACATCACATTGTTCAGGAGCCAGCACTATGGTATAATGGGTTAAACCACCTGCAACACAGGTATCCCATATGGGCGCCGGTTCAAGTCCCAGCTGCTCCACTTTTATTAGCTACCTGCTAATATGTCTGGAAAAAGCAGTTGAAGATAACCCAAGTGTTTGGGCCCCTGTACCCACATGGGAGACATGGATGAAGCTTCTGGCTCCTGACTTTGGCCTGGCCCAGCCCCACCCAGCTGTTACACATTTGGGTAGTGAACCAGCAGATGAAAGATCTCTCTCTCACTGTAATTCTGCCTTTCAAATAAACAAAATAAATCTTTGGGAAGGAAAAGTAATATTGTCTAAGAGCATTTTGTTAGCTATTTTAAAATTAAAATTGAATAGCAATATAAAAATTTAACTTCTCTGAGACTTAAATGAAGCAACCTATGCAAATTATCCTATTTGGTACATAATACATATTGAGTACTTAAAAACATTATTAACCTTTCCATGACACTTTTTTTATTCTTAATGAAAGAAAAAATATTACTATTGGTGAGGGAGAAGTGGTGGACTCTGGAACACCTCACCTCATTCCACTTTCTCCTCACCCAAATTAGAAAGTCTCATACAGATTCTCTGGATACAGCATTTCTTCCTTTTCATAACCCAACTTCTTTATTTCCAATTTATTTTCCCTGCCAACCCTAAGGAATTTGGCAAGTGTGAACCAGGAAGCTGGATGAAGGCTTGCCAATCGAGAATGACTTGGAAGGGTAGGGGTGGGAGGGTAGCAATACCACTATGTTACTTAGCCCATGAAATTCCTTCCACTTCTCTTCCCCTGCATTGTGGGCATGCCCACTCTTGGGATGAATTGAAAAATATGTGGTCAGCTATTTACATCCGATTGCAGAGAGATTTCCAGTTCAGAAACATATTTCTAAAAATTATTGGAGGCAGGAGTGGGAGCAGAGGTGGGTTGGGCAGGTATTTGGCCTAGCAGTTGAGATGTTCCTCAGGACCCCTGCATCCGTATTGTTGTGCCTGGGTTTGAGTCCTGGCTCCGCTCCCGACTCAAGCTTTCTACAAATAATGCTCACCCTGGGAGGCAGCAGGTGTTGGTTCAAGTACTTGAGACTCTGCCACCCATGTGGGAGACCTGGATTGAGTTCCTGGCTGTTGCAGGCATTTGGGTAGACAGCCAGTGAATAGGAGTGCTCTCTCTCACTCTCTCTCTCTCAAATAAATAAAATCAGCAAATAAAAAAGTTTAGAAATAAATAAACAAAATAAAAATTACTAGGGATGGAGAAACACCAATGCCTTTAAACCTGCTTTGTGCCTTTAAAACAGTGTTGCTAGTTCCTCAGCAGATTAAATAGAATTTCATGGATTAGCCAATGAATTTAGCCTACCATGGCACTATTTCATTACTAATTAATAATTTCCAGCTTTCCAAAAATATGACTAGTACTTTATAAATGCAACGTTTCATGGGCTATTTCACTTTAATAGACAAAGCTTTTGTGCAAGGTGCTATTGTCAGCCACCCAGCTATGACATCCCAACGGATTGTCTTAATCACCAAGGTTTTCTCTCTGACACTTCCCTAAGGAGTTGAAGACTGCTAAGGAAAACTGGATTGATGCATATCAGGGGACACCATCTCAGCCCCAGAAATCATTAGCTTGGAATTCTTCTCATTTGGGCATTTGCAACCTCATGGTTACTTGAGATAAAATCCTATTTACTTTTGAATCCTTTAACTTGGAGAGAATAATGCAGTTTCCCTTGGAAAAAAGCATTAATGAGAAGTATTTAAAGATCAGTTCATTTTTCTTGATTACTGGGGGCATGGGTGGAATTCTGGTTTGCAGTTTCTATCTGGAAAAGGAAAGCATCAGAGACTAAAAGAAAGGCAAGGAAATGAATAAATCTTTAAGGTTCAGCAAGGTGACCCCAGCACTGAGACCATTGCTATCAATAAGTGACTTTCTGTGTCCAGAAGGTCTGGGTCCTTATGGAATTAGAAGAAGCATGAAGATGAGTATGCTGAGCATGGTGAAGGCACTGACTCCCACTCAGTGGCTAGGTGATTCATTCCTCTTGATGGATTACCTACTGAGCAAGAATAAAAACTGTCTTATTAGAAACTTAATCATATCTCAAATCAAAAGTTGGCCGGAAATTGGAAAAAGATCCCAGTTAAAAATAAATAAGAGGGGGAGTCGGGGCGCCGGATTTGTCCCGGTTGCCCCTCTTCCAGGCCAGCTCTCTGCTGTGGTCCGGGAAGGCAGTGGAGGATGGCCCAAGTACTTGGGCCCTGCACCCCATGGGAGACCAGGAGAAGTACCTGGCTCCTGTCATCGGATCAGCGTGGTGCACCGGCTGCAGCGCGCCGGCCGCAGCAGCCATTGGAGGGTGAGCCAACGGCAAAGGAAGACCTTTCTCTCTGTCTCTCTCTCTCACTGTCCACTCTGCCTGTCAAAAAAATAAATAAATAAAACAAGAGGGGGAATAAGAGAGGAAGGAGGTAGTCTATGACTGTAAAGCAGTATAGTTCTGCATGCAGTCATACAGACTTACCTCTAAAGGCACAGCCTAAGAACTTATCATGGGGCTCCAAACCCGTAAGAATCGGAGGTATAAATGCCATCTTAACTGTTAAAATGATCACATTAAATGTTAAAGTCAACATATAGATTGGTTTAATTATAAAAGTGGTCATATAAATAACATCAAGTGCCCAGTAAAAATAATAGAATTTAAAAAGAAAGAAAATACAATATGGGAAGCAGTCCACATAGAGGACTCCTACAATGACATTTGCTGTAAATGACACTCTGACCTCAGAATCAACCCTTAAGGCTTCCTAGTCTGGCTGAAAGGTCTGTGAGAGCATTTCAAGCATGGAAAGCTCGGACTCTGTGGCAAAAAAAATATCCTACATGGAGGATCTCTGTGAGACCCCAGTGAAAAGAAGGGGTCATCAGAAAAGGATATACTCTTTGAAGGGAGGAGAGAACATCCACTTTGCTTATGGCCATGTCCAAAAACTGATGGAGTTTATGGTCACAAAAGGCTTCCATAGCCTTAGCAGCCATGGCAAGAGCCTCAGGTCATCACTGATGTCATAAATAAGAGTGTTAATTGTTAAAGGAACAACAGAAGTCACTGTGCACTTACTCCCCATGTAGGACCTCCGTTCCTAACGAGTTGTACTATGAGAATTGACTGCAAATTTTGTTCCCAAACTCTGCTCTATATGTTGTGTGTGGTTATGGGTGCAAACGGTTGAAATTTATGCTAAACATGGAGTTGGTCCTCTGTATATAAAATCAAAATAAAAATCAACCATAATGAAGAAGGAGATGGGAGAGGAGAGGGAGGTGGGATGGGAGATAGGAATGGGTATGGGGGAAATAAACACTATATTCCTAAAGTTGTATTTATGAAAAAAATGCATTCATTAAATAAAAACTTGAAAAAAAGTTTAATAAAAAAAAGTTGGCCTGAAATTCAGGGTGCAGAAGCAACAGCCTACCAGTGCTTCATGTCCTTGCATTCCTAATTAGTTGGCCATGCTGAGGTCACATTTTCCCTTTTTATCCCTGAACATGCCTGAGACACCACTAGACATCAGTCAGTGTCTGTAGGGGGAAATTTTCATGCCAGTATACACTGGGACTGAATTGACACATGCTAAGATACGCTGCACAGGTCTGGAGGGAATGGACATGTATTCACCATGACAAGGGAGATTTTTATTGTTTTTCCCCAGGCTTCCATTTCACCTCCTGCAGTGACATTAAGCTGATTTTTTTTCAGAGAACTAATTCTTCCCTGTGTAACTATCATTGGGGAGGTAACAAGGCTAAAAACATACACAACCTATGTTCATCTAAAACAAGCCTTAATCCTGAGTTTTCAGTTGCCTATGCCAATAATTTCACTTTTAAAAACAGTTTGCATTTATTTTTGTGTTATTTGTCTCTAATATATTATATAAAATTAATATAATATGTTATTATTTATACCATATAATGTGATATATATAATATTACATTATATATAAATATATACTATTTTTTGGTTATTAAATTCCACACTCTTGAACAGTCTATAATCTGGGTTATTTTTAGAACCTGAGCTTCAAAAGGGTCTAACCTTAAAACACTGAATTCTTGAAACACATAGAATTCAGGCAAAGGCAAGAATTTTGTTCCATATACTACCGATAATCCATTCACCTCTCATGGTTCTTCCTACCCATTGTTTTGGGTTTGTTTCTCCCTCAGCATTTCATACATTTGCTTTGCTGTCTGCTTTTGACCTCTGTTTTGTCAGTACATCAGCCTCCCCGTGCTTGGCTTCCTGTCTTTAGCTCAACTCTGTATCCTGGACACATTTATGGAGTGCCTTGGGTGAACTCCTTCTGCTGGTTATGACATCCCTAACCCCCAATCTCTTCATTGCACCTCCGCCCTCACCAAGAGTCACCCTTGCTAAAATAGCTGGATTTCTGCACTGAGTCTTACAGGTGTGTCATTTTTGCAATGGAAAGACTTTAATTACTTAGAATCATGAAACAGTGCTTATAATATGCAGAGGGAACATTGGAGATTACTGTATATCCTTCAAGTGGAGAGGACTCTAAACTTTAGAGTGTGGCTTGTTGACATCACAGAGTTAGTTATAGGTATCACAAATTATTACTTATGAAACTTTATTACACTGAGAATGTTATTTGCATCCTTGCATAATAATGTAAACAATATTGTAACAGGATTCGTGTACTGAGACAAGACACCAAGGCCTTTTAACAAGAAGTACTTTTATTATGCCGGCATAAGGCCCAGATGGAATTTTTTATCCAAAAGCCTGAACCTCAAACAAAAAGAGTTATTTTCTTATATATGGTTTCAGCCTCTTTGTCTCCATTATGTGGTTACATGCATATATTTGCTTGGCTATCCTAATGTTACATGGCAGCCACAGGATTGATACACTACTGGGCACACAAACATAGTTACTGATGATGTTTTTCCCATACACATACTGAGCCGTCTGCTGTCTGGCAAGGGTTAACATCATTCCTCTGTACTAGCAAACAGAACCTGGAATGAGTACATATGAGCAGATAGGGACTACGGTGGAAGCATTCATAAGCAAGCAGATAACAACCACATTTCATTCCAAGGACAGATGCCTCCCTTTTCCTTCTTCTGACCTTGGAAAGACCTCTACCACAATTTAATCATGTCCGAAACAAGTTTAATTAAAAGACAAAGGCCTCTACCACAATATCAAAGCGCTAACTTGGAGCAGGACTTCTACCTTGTGTGTTCCTAGAAGTTACTAATTGAATACTGACTGAAATTAGAAGCTCTTTTTGTGGTAATGCTTTCTAACACCATGCAAATAGTATTTGCTGGGGTAGGTGTTTGGCAAATCATTTTAGATGCTGGTTGGGACTCTTGTGTCCCATCTCAGAACCCTTGGTTTGAGTCCCCTCTGCTAACGTGTACCCTGGGAGGTAGCAGGTGATGGCTCCAGTAGTTGGGCTCCTGCCATCCACGTGGGAGACATGAATTGAGTTCCCAGTCATCTGAGGAGCAAACCAGCAGATGGGAGCTCTCTGTCTCTTTGACTCTCAAATAAATAAACAAGAATTTTAAATAATGCTTGGCAGAGAAACTTAGTCATGGCCAGACTTGTTCAAATCATCAAACTTTCTGTGAAGTCTTATTATGACTTTCTGACTTATCTCCCACTTCCTGCTACTTACATTAATTTCTCTGAAAAGTAAACATGTTGTAACCACAATTGTTTTGGCATTGTTCCTTACGTAATTGTCACTTCCTTGAATGTCCTCCCTTAATATCTAATCTTCATTCAAGCAGAACTGTTAACTTGCCAAAAATGCAATGTTTCCCATATTACTCCATAGTTCATTTGACTGCTTGGTTCATTTAGAAGAGCCTCTAGGGAAATAATAGATGAATCAGATCAGGAAAAAAAATCTCGCCATGTTTATGGAAAATGACAGCAAAGTGTGAAAATGTTTGTCCTCCTCTCAAAGTGAATTTGTCCTTTTTCTGATTAAAACCCTGGGGTGAGTACTGACCTCAAACTTACAAACTTTGCAATTACTCCTCCTGTGCTCTCAATCCCACCCCATTCTCCCTTCTTGGGAAAAGAGATCATTTTCTTCCATATCTGTTAACTCTTGGCTGCTTACCTGAGGCTCCCAGTCAGCAAGGTTGTTAGAGCAACTCCTACCTTAAAATCACTCACTCATTAAACCAACAAAATACCAAAATTCTCTGGTCCCTTGCCTGCGTCCGCTCTTTTAAAGCCAAATTTCTTGAAATATCTATCTTAACTCTTCATTTTTTAACACTTTTTTTAAAAAAGGATGTATTTATTTGAAAGTCAGAGTTACACAGAAAGGGAAAGAGATAGATAGATAAATAATAGATCAATTGATCCTCCATCTGCTGGTTCACTCCCTAGATGGCCCCAACAGCCAGGGCTAGGACAGGCCAAAGCCAAGAACCAGGAGTTTCATGTAGGTCTCCCACATGAGTATTAGGGGCCCAAACCCTTGGGCAATCTTCCACTGCTTTTCTCAGGCCATTGACAGGGAGCTGGATGAAGTAGAGCAGCTGGGACACACACAGACACCCATGTAGGAGGCTGGCATTCCAGGAGGCAACTTTACTGACTACACCATAAATGCCAACCTCATTTTCTCACCTGTCAATACATTCCTTGTTGGCTTTTGTTTCTATAGCTCCACTGACATTATCTCTTCAACACACTCATCTGCAGTCTCTGTACTGCTAAATACCTTGATCTATTTCTGCCTTAATATGGTGTTACTTCTCAGGCTACTTATTGAACAGGTGATCACTGATTCTGGAGCACCACACTGTTTGCTCTTTCCTTATTTATCTGCAAATCCCTTCTGAATCATGTTTGCAAGCTAATACAGACTCATAGTGCCTTATTCACAGTTGTTGATCTTATAGAACAGCAGCCACTCCATCGATTTACAAGGGCTGCTATAAGAAATAAATGAGCTATTATACAGGAAAACTTCATGCATATAATCACAGATTATAATAGACCCCCATATGGTATTTTAAATTTTTTCAAATTTCTTCATTTTTTATTTATCTGAAAGACAAAAGGACAAAGACAGATCTTCCATCTGCTGTTTCACTCACCAAATGTCTGTAATGGCTGGGGCTGCGTCAGAAACTCAACCTAGGTCTCCCCTAGGTTGTAGGGACCCACGTACTTGAGCCAACACCTGCTGCCTCCCAGAGTCAGCATTAGCAGGAAACTATAATTGGAAGGAGCAACAGAACACGGACCCAGGGAATCTGATATAGGATGCAGGTATCCCAAGTGGCATCTTAAACTCTAAAATAAATGTCTACTCCTCAAATTGTTATTTTTAATATATTGAGAAAGCCTTTAAAAGCTGTTAAATTTGTATTTAATAATTAATATAGCTAACTTGTTATTCATAATTATGTATGGTAAAGAAAAGTATCATGTTATACACCTTAACTATATGTAGTTTTGTCAATTATATTTAAATAGAGCTAAAAATAATAGATAATCTATTATGCTTTAATTGGTATAGCATTATCCCTTTCGAGGATAAACTTGTGGTCTAAATACAAATATATATTCAAAACCAGCAAAGTTTTGTTATCAAGTTATCCATTTCAGAACATAATAATGGCATGCCTTTCCAATTATAAAACTCATAAATTGATAATCAACACAAAGTTTTACAGTTAATGTTATTAGTGAATTTAAAGTATGGTTTATAAAAATTGTTAGAAATAAAATTACTTTGGGAAGTTGTCTCTAGGCAGGAAAGTAGGGCAAGCATAGCATTCACATGTTTCTCTTCTTTCCAGTACTACTATCCTACACCACTTGTGTAATACACAAAAACTGCTCTTTAATAAATTTTGTCCCCCTTTTTCGGTTGTTCAGAATGGGATATTAAATACAGGCTATCATTCTATCTTAGTAGGAAGTGCAGGTTCCTAAATCCTTGGGGGCATAATCCCACTGGTTTTGATACCGTCCTTACTTTCTGGTCCAATAAGACACAAGTATGTTTTGTACATTTCTACTCTAGGCCTAGATGAGCTATTTCTTCTTTGTTGTTAATAATAGTTTTTAGATAACATATCTGGGTACCAAGAGTGTTCACTGCTACTGAACTATCTTTGCCTTTGGTTCATTGTTCTTGCTATGGAAAAAGCTAAAATATATTTAACTTCAAGAGTTAGAAAAATTGTGGATTCATATGTGTGTTTTCAATTCCATTCAAAGATCACCTTATAAATTTTATTCTTTGGATTTACACTCATATATGTGCTATCTGATGCTGGAAATTTTGGTTTCTAACAATGTTAATATAATTTGTTTTACCATATGTATATATTAAATAATTTCAATGTACGATACCTATATTATTACCAACAAGAAAGACCACTTGATGGAAAAAAAAGAACTATTGTTCAGAATTAGTTTTGGTCTTCAGTTCTGGTAGCAGGAGCAATCATTTCTTCTGCATGATGATGTTGCTTTAAATTTTAAAAGGAAAACTTTTCCTAAGCAGGTTACTATTAGAGCTTTAAGATTTCTCATAGAAATCCATATTGGCAAATGAAGGCCCAGGAGTAGCTTTAGGCTTCTAGAACTACTAAATTACTGCCTAATTCAGTCGGCATGCACAAAGTATTATATCTGGATCAAACGATTTTCAAACTGTGGGAAAGTAACTTTCATAAGTGAAATTTTTACTCAATAAATCATGCCTAAATATTGGTCTTGATTCTTTTTACTTCACCAATCTTGAATTCCACTTTACTTAAGCAACCATTTTTGTCCTCAAGCAGACAGTTTGGTATGTCTAACTTTCTCTTCCAGTATGACATCAGAAAACTGTAACCTCTCATTATTTGCAAAACTATTAATTCAAAAACCTTGCAAAGTGTAGTATAAACATAATTTATCTGTAGTGTTCCAACCAAAATCCCTTGAAAATTTAAAATGCTATTCAAGTAAGATTATAACTAGACCTACAAACATTTCCTGTGCCAGTGCAATGTAGGATCTACTACAATAATAATTTCTATTAATTGTATGGCCCCTGACAATTTAAAAAGCACTCTTAGCCACTATCTCTTCTGATCACTGTAATAACAATTTATATCAATAGTATTATTAAATATCAAAGCAATTATTAAGTATTACTATAAAAATAGCAAATATTGCTTGTTGGTAAGGATTTGGAGCCACTTCTCATACATGGTTAATGGAAATATAAGTACAATCAGTTTGGAAAAATGCTTTGCAGTTTTTTAAAATGTTAACTATAACTTATCATAAGAGCAAGACGGTGCACTCCTAGATGTCTACTCAAGAGAAATGAGAACACATGTCACACAATATCTTGAACAAATCTCCACACTAGCCAGAGACTGGGAACAAACCAAATGCAGGTGTTATAGAGAAGGATCAACTGTGACTTAATGAGGCAAGTGGCTGTATGACCTGATCTGCAAGTGGCAAAGGTAAGATTGAAAATCCATACCTAATGTGGTTCCTTCTACTTCAATATTACATTCTTTTCTTAACAAGTAGATGGTGTTTATACTAAATAAAGCAATGTCTTTCTTCATATGAATACTCCATTCGGGTACATATTATTTCAAGTAAATCTCTGTGTCATAATATCTCATGATGCTAAATAAAGGTGAAATAAAAATAGTAGAGAGAGGAAGAAAGAGACATAGGGTGGGAGAGATGGGGAATGGGGGGCTCCATAAGTAGGAATAATGAGGATGAAACTATTTAACACTAGACTTAAAACACGAAGGATATTATTAAAATCTTAATTTCTTAAGTCTTTGATTTTGAAAGGATATTGAATTTATGATAAATGTCTTAATTGTGATCCAAGCATTACAAATTCAAAGGGAAGATATATTTGTAATTCTTGCTTTACAATTAACATAATCTGTCTGAACTTCAGTAAATTCCTAAGAAGAGAAATACAGTGCAACAGAGAGAGACAGAGAAAGAGAGAGACACGGACAGAGAGAGAATGAGAGATCTTGCATCTCTTGGTTCACTCCAAAATGGCTACAATAGTCAGAGCTGGGTGAGGACAAAGCCAGGAGCCAGGAACTCCATCTGGGTCTCCACGTGCCTGGCAGACACTCACGCACCTTGAGCCATCTTCTACTGCCGTCCCAGGCGCATTCACAGAGAGCTGGATTAGAAGCAAAGCAGCCAGGACCGAGATGCTGGCATCACAAGTGGCAACTTTGTGCCACAACACTGGCCCCTGATAGATTGTTCTCATACTTCTTAATTGTAAATCTATAGCTCTCAATATTAAAAGGATTGTGATATCTTCACAGCATATACCTTAATTTTTTCTAGAGAGCAAAGTAAAAGTAAATATAAGATCATCGTATCTTTGTTGACCTGTTCTTTCCACTGGGATCTCACTCGGGGAGATCTTTCATTTAGGATTTTTTTTCCCTCAGAGTGTCTTGGCTTTCCATGCCTGAAATACTCTCATGGGCTTTTCAGCCATATCCGCGTTCCTTAAGGGCTGATTCTGAGGCCAGAGTGCTGTTTAGACATCTGCCATTCTATGGGTCTGCTGTGTATCTCGCTTCCCATGTTGGATCGTTCTCTCCCTTTTTGATTCTATCAGCTAGTATTTGCAGACACTAGTCTTGTTTATGTGCTCCCTTTTGCTCTTAGTCCTATCATTATGATCAATTGTGAACAGAAATTGATCACTGAGACTAGTGACATGGCATTGGTACATGCCACCTTGATGGGATTGAATTGGAATCCCCTTTCTCTGAAGGGAGGAGAGAACTTCCACTTTGACTGCGACCTTGTCTAAATATGGTCAGAGTCAGTGAACTCGAAAGGCTTCCATAGCCTTGGCAACTCATGACAAGAGCCTAGGGTGATTACTGGTGCCATAAACAAGAGTGTCAATTTGTTAAATCAACAACAGGAGTCACTGTGCACTTACTCCTCATATAGGATCTCTGTCCTTAATGTGCTGTACATTGTGATTTAATGCTATAATTAGTACTCAAACAGTATTTTTCACTTTGTGTTTCTATGTGGGTGCAAACTGTTGAAATCTTTACTTAATATATGCTAAACTGATCTTCTGTATATAAAGAGAATTGAAAATGAATCTTGATGTGAATGGAAGGGGAGAGGGAGAGGGAAAGGGGAGGGTTGCGGGTGGGAAGGAAGTTATGGGGGGGGGGGAAGCCATTGTAATCCATAAGCTGTACTTTGGAAATTTATATTCATTAAATAAAAGTTAAAAAAAAGATCATCGTATCTTACCTAAATTATGGTAATAACTTTTAAATTTATTTAAATAATCCATTGAACCTGTTCCGAAACATATTTTCCCAAACTTACACCTGATATGATAATATTTTTCTGCTTAACACCTTTTAATAATTCCTTATTTCATATAGCAGTACTTCTCAAAATGTATTGGGGCCACCTCAGTCACTTTTACCTCTAGTAGAGAAGTTAAAATAGGAAAGTGTTAAACATAATTATAGCTATAATAATTTGTTAATGGACAGAATGTAGAAACAACTAAAGTATAACATCAATGATATAAGATGTGTGGTACAGGGTATAAAAATGTAGAATCTTTTTTTATGTATTAGAAATTAAGTTATCAATACATAATAAACTTATGGCTGTAATATTTTTATTTAAGACTAATGGTAACTACAAATAAAAACCCTATTATATACACACCAAAGGTAAAGAGGAGGATGTCAAAGCATACCACCACAAGAACAAACAAATCACAAAAGAAGACAGCAAGAGAAGGAACAAATGAATTACAAAACATTCAGAAAACAATTGACAAAATTGCAATAGTAATTCCTTACCTAACAATACTTAGTTTAAATGTTTATTACACAAATATCTCAGACAAGCTACTTATAATTGAAAGCAAATTACTTCATTCTACAGATTAAAGTCCAAAAGTAGGGTCCCTGTTAGTTCGGCATCTAGTGTTTGCATTCTTACTGACAGTGTCCACTATGATTTGAACAAAGAGGCTCCACCCTAATGACTCCATCTAATACAATTACCTTCCAAAGGCTAAATCCTCAACCAATATGAAGAGAGAAACTTTCTACTCTTATAATATCATTGACATAAAACTTTGAGGGCCGAATCTCAAACACATGGGTTTTTTGGGAATATTCAATATCCAAACTAATATCTAAACCAGCAAAAATAAATGGATTTAAATTCTCCATTCAAAAGGTATAGTGTTGCTAAATGAATGAAATTGAGATCCAAAATATGCTACCTAGAAGAGACTCACTTGGTGACACACATGGGATGAATGTGAAAAGATAAACTACATTATGGGGCCGGTACCATGGTGCTGTGGATTAATCCTCCGCCTGTGGCACCAGCATCCCATATGGTGCCGGTTCTAGTCCCGGCTGCTCCTTTTCCAATCCAGCTCTCTGTTGTGGCCTGGGAAAACAGTGGAAGATGGTCCAAGTGCTTGGGCCCCTGCACCCACATGGGAGACTAGGAGGAAACACCTGGATCCTGGCTTCGGATCAGCACAGCTCCAGCACAGCTTTGACAGTTGCGACCATTTGGTGAGTGAACCAAAGGAAGGAAGACTTTTCTCTCTGTCTCCTTCTCACTGTCTGTAACTTTCTCAAACAAATAAATAAAAAATCTTTAAAAAAAGATGAACAATATTATTCCATATTTCATACAAATTATAAACAAAAAAGCAGGGATGGCTAAATTTATATCAGCAAAACTAGACTTTCATACAATATATGTCATAAGAAATAAAGGTCATCATATAAAGGGATAAATTAATGAATATATATAACAATTAAAAATATATGCACCTAACATTGGAGCACCTGAATATCATAAAGTAAATATTAATATATTTTAAGGGAAGATTGGACAACCATTTAAAGATAATAAAGGACTTGAATCCCCACTCTCAACAAAGGGTATGTTTTGCAAACATAAAATTAATAAGGAAACAACAGGCTTGAATAACACTAAAGATCAAATAGACGTAGACCTATGTATAGAACATTCCATTGCAAAGCAGCAGAATCCATATTCTTCTCAAGCACACTTAGAACACTCTCCAGGGTAGACCATATTCTGGACCACAAAATCCATCTTAAACTTAAAACTTCAAGAAATGATATTGGGAACATTGAGTATGCATATAAAAAGAATGAAATTGGACTCTTACCTTACCTCATATAAAAAGATTAGCTCAGATGGATTAAAGACTTAAATGTAACACCTAAAGTCATAAAAATACTAAAAGACAAGATAGGAAAGATATTCATTGACATTAGTCTTAGAAATGTTTTTTAGATATGACACCAGAAGCAAAGGCAAACTAAAGTGAAAATAAATAAGTAGGACTACATTGAATTAAAAATCTCCTGCATAGTGATGCAAGCAATGAACAAAAGTGAAAAGGCAACCTATAGAATATGAGAAAATATTTGCAAATCACAAACCTCATAAAAATTTATTTCTACAATATACAACTAACTTATACAATTTAATAACAGAATAATATTCAGAATAGCATAAATTTGAAATGCATAATTGACCTGGATAGACATTTTTTCCCAAGAAGAATAAGAAATAAATAAATGGTCAAACAGAGATAAGGAAGTGTGCTCAACCTCATTAATCATCAGGAAAATGCAAACAGAACCACTATGAGATATCACTTTGTATCTGTTATAATGGTTAATATCAAAGAAGGAGTATTAGAAAGAACGTGAAGAAAAGGAAAACTGTGGGGCAGGTGTTCTGATTAATTCACCATTTGGGGTACTCGCATCACAAATTAGAGTGCTAGTTTGAGTCCTGTGCTACTCTGCTTCTGATCCAGCTCCCCCACTACTGCTCCTAGGAAGCAGAAGATGGCAGTTGAACTACTGAGTTCCTGCTATGTAGGTGGGAAACTTAGAGGAGTTCCTGACTTGGCTTCAGCTTGACCCAGTCCTAGCTGTGGCGCCATTTGGGGAGTGAACCAGCAGATGGATGATTCTCTCTCTCTCTCTTTCTCTCTCTCTCTGCCATTCCACCTTTCAAATAAAAAAGTAAATCGTTAAACAAAAAAAATTGAATTAAATAAAATAAAAATGGGGTTGCTATTTAATCCAGCAATTCTATTTCTGGCTTATATATCCAAAGGAAATCAAGAAAGAAACAAACTAAATATCCATTGATAGATGAATGGATAAAGAAAGTATGATGTGTATATACAATGGAATATTATTCATATGTAAAAAGAAGGAAATATTTCCATTTCGAATAACTTGGTTTAATCTGCAGAATTTTATGCTATGTGAAATAAGTGAGACACCAATAAACAAATACTGCATGATTTCACTACATACAAAATCTAAACAATGGCTTTCGTAAGAGCAGAGAATATAATGGTGGTTGCCAGGGGCCAGGGGAAGGGGAAATGAGGCAATGTTAGTCAAAGGGTAGAAACTCTTTTTTTTTTTTTTTTTTTTTTTTTTTTGACAGGCAGAGTTAGACAGTGAGAGAGAGAGACAGGGAGAAAGGTCTTCCTTTTTCCGTTGGCTCACCCCACAAAGTGGCGGCTACAGCCGGCGCGCTGCACTGATCCAAAGCCAGGAACCAGGTGCTTCCTCCTAGTCTCCCATGCCGGTGAAGGGCCCAAGGACCTGGGCCATCCTCCACTACCTTCCCGGGCCACAGCAGAGAGCTGAACTGGAAGAGGAGCAACCAAGACAGAATCCGGTGCCCTGACCAGGACTAGAACCCGGGATACTGGCACCGCAGGCAGAAGATTAGCCTAGTGAGCCACAGCGCCAGCCTAGAAACTCATTTATAAGATGAATAATTTCTGGGGACACAGTGTACAGTATACTGTTGATAACACTATGTTGTACAATTAACATTTCATTAGAGAGTAGATCTTAGATGTTCATATTACCAAAAAAATTAAATAATACTAATTATGTGAGAATTTAATGAGTACATTAGTTAACTTGTGTAAATATGTTGAATAATCACATTGTATATTTCAAATGTATATAGTTCTTATTTGCCATTTCTACCTGAATGCATTGGGAAAAAAGCATCAAAAACAATAAATATAAAATTACTCATTTAGAAATTATTGCATACATATTATGAAATATCTAACTAAAGGGAAAGACTTTCATTCAATGTAAGATTCTAGGGATGATCCTTAACATCTAGTTATTTTAAAGGGCTAAATTAAGGGTAAAAGTTGAGAACAATAAATATATTTATTTTCAACTATACCAAAGTACTATTCATATTCTGCAGACAAAAAAATGTTAAATTAATTTTATCCTTCAATAAGCTATAACAAACTATAATTTTCATCCAAGTTTGAGGGACATAATAATTTCAATAAATAAAGGCAATCATCTCTAAACAGAGAGCCACAGGATTTTGGCTGACAATTCAGAAGCTTAAATACACAACGGGACTTCAACAAATTCATGGAAAGGAAACTAAAAGTTAAACTAAAAATATAAACCATATTTCTCAATTTAAGCTGTTGTCAGTTCAAGATAATTTTGTGTGGAGACAGCACTGTGGCTCAGTAATGGAAGCCACCACTTGAGATGCTGGTATCACATTTCAGTGTGCCGGTTTGATTCATGGCCACCCCATTTCCAATCCAGCTCTCTGCTAAGGAGTCTGGGAAAGCAGCAGAAGATGGCCCAGGTACTTGAGTCCCTGTCATCCATTTGGATGACCTGGAAGAAGCTCCTGGCTCCCGGCTTTGGCCTGGCCCCGCTCTGTCCATTGCAGTCATTTGGGGAATGAACCAGTGAATGGAAGATCTTCCTATATCTCTACCTCTTTCTCTGTCACTCTGCCATTTAAATACATTAAATAAATATTAAAAAATAATTTTGTGAACAATGAGAACAGCTACTTAGTCTATCTCTAAAGAACTGAGAGTCCTGAGAATTTAGCTGTATCAATGTAGTCTTCTTTTTAGATTCTTAACTAAAGAAACGGGTGGTCTCTAAAGATTTTTGAAGATGAGGAAATGAAAAAAACAATCAGAAAGATCCAAACCAACTCCATAAGGTTATCTAATAATTTCTCATAAAAGTCTGGCAAAATTTAACTTGGTTGATAAGGACAATGAGTGAGAACATTATCATGATGCACAGAACCTTTCCCAAGGTGTTTTCTGCTAAAGCTTTACCTGATTTTCTCCAAAACCTCATAATGAGTAACTGGCCCTAAAGGAAGTCAACAAGCAAAACGTCTCTGAACAGTGTTGGCATAACCTTTGCTCTCTTCTGGTCTGCTTTTGTTTTGACTGGACCACTATCTCTTGGTATCCAGTATTTTGAATATACATCGTTTCTAGGATCATCCTAGTAGAGCCATGTTTCATCCTCCATGGCACTCATTTTGAGGAACTGCTTTAGGATCTGCATCACCCTGACTGAAATTTCAGTTGAAATCTCTGCTCTTCTCTACAGCTGCTCTAGGTGCAATAGTTGTGACACCCTCAGCAAAAGGTTTGCTCCGCTTTAATTTTTCAGCCAGAGTTCTGTAAGCTGGATCAGCTGAGATGCCTTTAGTGTTGGCTATAGTTTTTGCTGTTAACCATCAATCATCTTCACTTAAAGCATGATCAAAATTAACGTTGTCCTAGCAAAGCCTGGGAATGATTTGCCACTATAGGCTTCCACATGAACACCATCCTGCCCCTCCTTGAAATGCATTATCCACTCCTAAACTGCTGATTTATTTGGGGGCATTGTTTCATCATATTTCTACCTAAGCTTCAGAATAAATTTGGTATTTGTTCTTGCTTCAATTTTAGCATAATCCATATTACTCTGAGAAGGCCTTATTTCAAGCTGAGGCCATACCCTTCTTAGTGCCTCAAATTAGATCCTGCTCAGATGTGTTATACCAAATTTATTTTGGACCTCTTCAAAAATATGAAATCCATGCAGTTTTTTCACAATACATTTTTCCATGAATTTTTGAGACCCCCCATATCTGTTAAAATTTACACGGAAAACCTATTATAAATATTTATGATAGCTTTCTAAAATTTTGTTTTCATATTTTTTAACTAAAAAAATGAAATTTACAGGAACTTATGCCCAAAATAATTCTCTGGAATAGAGTTTGGAAACCAGATTTAGCTGCTAGGAAAAAGGAAAAAAAAAGTTCTATGTTGCCAATTGAAATAAGAATGATTATTAAAAAACAAGAAGCTGGTGTTTGAAAATTTCCTTTCCTAATTAAACTTTTGAATACTCCCAAAATCAAACCTCTAAATATTGAATGGGCTATAAAAATGAAATTTGCACTTGTTATTATATGTTAAACATTGTTCCTAGAGATAAATATATTGGCCACACTTTAATTCCAAAGAAAATATTTGAACATCATCTATTCTTCGGTTGTGCAAATTTTTCCAGCTTCTCTTTGAAGTGTGTTCCTTAAATATTCTGAGACACATGAACAAAACTGTTTCTTAAAAATCATTCACCCTTAAACACTGTGACTATTGGAATTCATATGTTTTCGTGTTGTTAATATTTGCTCAACAACTCTTGATGATGGCTCACTGTAAAGATCAAATGTAACAGCATATTTTGCTTGATCTTAATTTCTCTTACACTGTTACTTTTTATCCTAATGATATATGAAATCTGTAATAAAATACTTGGCGATGGTGGTGCCATATGCTCCACACGGTGGTCCCTGCCGTTTTGCTTTGCTACCTGCTGCAGTCGGATACTGCTTGGTGTTTGGTGTATGGCTGGTGTTGGGTCAAACAGATGTTTTCACAGTCTCACACTCCAGCTTCCCTCTCAGGCAGGCCCTGTGTTTCTGAACCTCATATAGGATTTTTGTCAGTGTTCCCTTCCTTCTCCTGGTGGTAAAAACATCTGCTTTCTCCTCATTACAGGGTCTCTGCACTGATTGGTTGAATGGAGAGTGAAGCCCGAGTAGCAACAGGTTTCTTACTCCTATCAGCTAAAGATCCTGTGCACATGTGTGTCTCTTGTGTCTGCAGGGGCCTTTATCCAGTGTCAGGGAAGACTGATGGAGCAGAGAAAGTTCTTCTACTCAGAGAAACATTTTCCTTCTGATTATTATAAACAGATGAAGAGATATGGAGGACAAGGTTTCTGGGAAAAAGCCTGAAGTTTCCATGCCAGGGCTGACACCCTCCTTGTACTTCCATGTGTTCAGCAACATACAAGCTCTCCCAACCCGGCAGGTTAGGAATACTTATGCAGCCTTCATCATGTGGGCATGATGGGCTATTGACTCATTCTCGACCATCTTTGATGGGAGAATAAGAGATGAAAGTTCTAGGTTTTTTAATCAAAGTTTAATCTTTCTTTAACCGGCCTCCAGCCAGGAGCTCACTGAGAGTCAACCATGAGAACAAAAGGCACTCCTATTACCTAGGAAATTCCAAGGGAGTAGGAGCTCTGTGCCAAAAATTAGGATTGAAGGGACCGGCGCAGTGGCTTACTAGGTTAATCCTCCACTTGTGGCGCCGGCATCCCATGTAGGCGCCGGGTTCTAGTCCTGGTTGCTCCTCTTTCAGTCCAGCTCTCTGCTGCGGCCTGGGAAGGCAGTGGAGGATGGCCCACGTGCTTGGGCCCCTGTACCCGCATGGGAGACCAGGAGGAAGCACCTGGCTCCTGGCTTCGGATCGGTGTACCTCCGGTCGTGGCAGCCATTTGGGAGGTAAACCAACGGAAGGAAGACCTTTTTCTCTTTCTCTCTCTCTCACTGTCTAACTCTATCTGTCAAATAAAAAAAAAAAAGAATTAGGATTGAAGACCATAGGTTAGAACAAAAGATGTACCTAGCATCCCTTCCACTCAGGAATAACAAATATGTTAGGAGGACTGTATCACTAACTTGAAGCAGAGACCAAATATATATTTCTTGTTATATCACAATATCACATTTCTCCAGAGGCACATCAGCAGGGAGCTGGATTGGAAGTGCCACAGCTGGGAAGCGAACTGGCACCCATACAGGATACTAGCATCACAGGTGACAGCTTAATCTGATGCACTACAACACAGGCTCCACCAATATTCTTTAAAGATGTATTTATTTGTTTGAAAATCGGAGTTGGAGAGAGAGAGAGAGAGATCTTATATCTGCTGGTTGATTTTCCAAGTGGCTGCAATGATCAGGGCTGAGCCAGGCTGAAGCCAGGAACCTGTAGTTTCCTCCAGCTCTCTCATGTGGGTGCAGGGGCACAAGTACTTGGGGCTTCTTCTGCTTCTTTTCCCAGGCTGGACTGGAAGTAGAGGATCCAGGACATGAACTGGTGTTCATAGGTGATGGAAGAATTGCAGGTGGTGGTTTTGCACACAGCCTCCATCAATATCCTTAAAAGGTAAGAAAGATAAGGCTCATGGAGATTAAGTCACTTGTTCAAGGTCTCAGACAGTAAATGGAGACGTGAGATTTCAAAAGCAGGCAGCTGGGTTCTAGTTGCCTTCCAAATTTGTCTTTGAAAGTCCTCAGCTCAGATCAATTTAATATTTTTAAATCCTACTGTATCAATATTAAGCCACACAAGTCAATTCCTCATGAATTTATAACAGAAGAAAATATACCAAAAAAGCAAAGAAACAAAAAACCCAAGCATAGTTTTTGCTAGCAAACCTTCCCTTAAAGTTCTCTGAACCAAAAGGAAATGCTAACAAAAGTTTCACAACTTCAGATTTTATGATATAAATACAACAAACCATATTTTTTCTCATGAATTATTAAGTAATAGCTGATTATTGAAAGCAAATTGTTGTGGTGGTACTCATAGCATATAGAGGAAATATTTCCTATGATTGTGCTTAAAGATTATAAAAAATTGGGCAGCTGTTTGGCACAGAGGTTAAGACAACACTTGGGACATCCACAACCCACACTGGAGTGCCTGGGTCTGCATCCTGGCTCTGCTCTAATTCCAAGTTCCTACTAATGTGTATCTTGGAGGCAGTGGGTGATGGCTCAAGTACTCGGTTCCCTGCCACCCATGTTAGAGATCCAGATTGAGCTCCTGGCTCCAGGCCTCAGCCTGGCCCAGCCCTAGCTGTTGAGAGCATTTGGAGAATAACTGGCAGATAGAATATCTCTGCCTTTTAAATAAAAGGAATAAATAAACTATTTGAAACATATGAAATATAAAAAGGTCTAAATGGAAGTAAGTTTTCTACTCTTTATCCAAAGTAGCGAAATGTTGGTACCAGTGTACTATGGCAGATTTACACCCTTGATCAAATATTTCCTTAAATCTAAATCATCTAGAGCAGGGGGTGTTTGGTACAGCAGTGCAGAGTCCGCTTGGATTACCCACACTCCGTATTGGACTGCCAATGCTCAAACCCTGGTTCTGCTTGCCAGTCCAGCTGCCTGCTAAAGACAATGAGGCAGCAGGGGATGGCTCAAGTATTTGGGTCCCTGTCATCCACATGGGGAGGCCCAGATTGAGATCCAAGCTCCTGTATTTTGCCCTGGCTATTGTGGGCATTTGGGGAATGAACTAGCAGATGAAAGATCTCTCTCTCTCTCTCTCTCTCTCTCTCTCTCTCTTTCTGTCTTTGCCTCTTGCCTTTGAAATAAAAAAAAAATGACAGCTTAAAAGGAAAATCATCTATAGCATTTTAAAAAGATTGACAGAACAGATTTCGTAAAATTATCCGAAGATAAGCTGCATAAAAGAAACTCACTTCAAACATAATGATATAAAGGGATAGGCAGGCTGGATGTAAAAGGGTAGAAAAAGATGTACTGAGCAAACATTAGCTTTAAAAAGTGAGGAAGTGTATCTGTTGATGTCAGATTTCATAGCAAAGAAAATTATAAGAGACAGAGGTAGTTAGATAATAAGAAGATAAATCTATCAACAAGACAAAGTAAATAGCTGAAACTCAAAAGTTGATGCATGTATCACTGTTTTTACGATTAATTAGATATGTAAAATATCAATGAGCCAGATAATTCAGAAAATTTCATTGTGAGCATTAGAGTTTGGTAATAGAGTTCTATCTTCCATTCTGATGTAGATGTTTTAAAGTCTCCACAGATTCATCATGAAAAATAATTTCAAACACTGATTATTAAACTTTTGTGTGTATCTAAATCACACGGAGGAGTTGTTAGAACCTAAATTACTGGTCCCTGACCCTAGAGTTTTTGAGTCAGAAGGTCTGGAATTGCCTTGAAAATTTTCCACATCATGGGATCTTCATTAGACAATAGATTTAATTTTAATTCTAATTATGATGGCACATTAGTAAACTTCCTATGTCTCAAATTTGATAGCATTTTTCTACATGATACTAGCAGTGGACTATTTCACATATTATGTCAGCAAGCATACCTTAAACAAATATTTGAAATATTCAAAGTAAGTCAGATGCAGTAAAAAAGCCAATTACATTCTAGTTATAAATACTTTAAAATAATATCAATTAAAAACTGATAGTAACAGCCGGCACTGTGGCTCAATAGGCTAATCCTCCACCTAGTGGTGCTGGCACACTGGGTTCTAGTCCCAGTTGGAGCGCCGGATTCTGTCCCATTTGCTCCTCTTCCAGGCCAGCTCTCTGCTGTGGCCCGGGAGTGCAGTGGAGGATGGCCCAAGTGCTTGGGCCCTGCACCCCATAGGAGACCAGGATAAGCACCTGGCTCCTGGCTTCAGATCAGCGCGGTGCGCCAGCTACAGCGCGCCGGCCGCAGCGGCCATTGGAGGGTGAACCAACGGCAAAGGAAGACTTTCTCTCTCTCTCTCTCACTGTCCACTCTGCCTGTAAAAAAAAAAAAAAAAAAGAAAAAGAAAAGAAAAGAAAAGAAAAAACTGGTAGTAACAAGGAAAGCTAAAAATAATGTCCACGGTGGAAATGATATCAACTTGTCCTTAGACATTGGGTAGTAACACAGCTGCCAACATATAACGAAGCTTTGGACTAAACTGAGGTCTATAGTCCAAATATGTCTGTGCAGAACTATCATATAGGGTACATTACAAATTTTGTGTTAATAACTACATGAGTCATTAAACAGAAAGTTAGTATTGTTATCAAATTTTTCTCAATTTGTCTCTAGTAGAACTCCTTGAAGAAAATTTAAGCTAGGTTTGTTGTAGGTGGAAAACAATGAATAAGTATATGCAAGTCTCATAGGTAAGAATGCTGAAGATATGCACATGGTTCTTACTTTCAAACATCATTTCAGTCCTTGAGTCATGGTAATTGGCCTCTGTTTCTGAGGAACAGTAAAAGAACCAACCAGCATCTTAAAATAAGAGATTGAGAAAGTAAATACAGCTATAAATAGCAACAGCCCGTAAAACAGCAGCTACAGACAAAAGGGCAACACTTTTTTAGACATATATTTTAAAATTGATGTTACTGTTGAGACTTTCAGACAATATCACACATGTATAAATTTGTCAAGCATACAAATTTTGAATGGAGACAATCTTATATAGAACAATAACTAGAAATAATGACTATTTTTAATTTCAGCTACTTTAGTTCACCTTTCCTAGTTTGAATCACTAATTTATTTTCATCCCTCCCAACATTCCTCATCTCTACATGAATGTTTTCATTTTGACATGCAAATTCTTGGATATTGCTTTCATTTTTCATCTAGAAAATCTAACAAAATTTTTTTGTGTGTAGTAGTAATTGTGTGACTTGTGGACAGGAAGCATCAAGCTATGAATTTTAACTTTTTATTCTCAGTAACTTCCTATCTTATCTCCAATAAAACAATTTGGGTTAAAGGTGTCTATTTTAGACACAAAATAAAAGTAAATTCTAGACAAGCTTACATTCAATTTTGGACAATGACTCTTATGCTAGGCAACATATGTGTATTTCTTGAAAATAAGCTTAGTGGCTAATTTCTTTATGAATGCAACCAAAAATAGCATAATTGGATTATAATATAATCTTTATACTACCTCTAAATGTCTCTATAATTAATTCATATCATAATAGTATGCAGCTTTTTGAAAGAGAGATCTCTAGTGTAACCTTTTCCATATTTAGGTATATTATTATTTTTTAAAAGCTGTATATCTCTTTCCAATAATTCAGCATCATCTGATAAAGGTATAAAAATGCCACAAACACTTCCCAGTGCCTGTCCTCTCATGTTATTTGAGTATTCCGTGAAGTGTATTTTGCTGATAAATACACTGAGATTTATTCTCAGGAGGCCAGGATTTTACACAACTTTAAGCACCACATAACTTAAAACACCTTAGGCAAAATATTCATTCAAAAATATAATTATCAAGTGCCTGAGTGATAGACATTGGGTCTATTCTAGTTAAAGACACAATCTGTCCTGGAGTTACTTGTTGCTTAATAGACAAAATAATTAATTAGGTAAATATCAGATAAGCCTAATTATGGGATCTGTAACTGTCTCAAGCAGAATCACTGATTCTTGGCTAAAAACCATGGGAGGCATCCTAAGGAACTGATCTCTAATTTAACTTGCAAGACAAATAATGTCTTGTTTGCAGCTACATAGAAACAGAGTTTGTTGTGACTAATTACCACAATAAGTTGGTGAGTACCTCCAAAATTTGGAAGGAGCATCAAGTTCATGCACTATCAGAGAGTGTATGCATGTGTACTGGAAGTTGTAAATGAGAAAAGTGTTATGTGTATAACTGTGGGGAGCAATCCGGACTGGACTGAGTTACTGGAATTAAGACTTATTCTATGCATCTGCTCTCCCACAATATGGCGCTGGGAGAGAAGTAAACAGCTTCTGCACAGCTGCCTCCAGTTCAACCAATAAACTGTAGGACTTGCTCCTGATTGGAGGAGAGCAGCGTACTCGGCGTGTGGGCAGCCGAGTTAGGATTGGCGGAGGAGGACTATAAAGGAGGAGAGAGACGGCATGCACCAGGAACATCTATGGGGAACATCTAAGGGGAACATCTAGCTGAAGGAACACCCGTGCAGCCCCCGAGAAAGCCGGCCAGCGGTGTGCCGCTCCCCTGCGGAAGTGGGGAATGTGGCCAGGGGGAACTGCCCTTCCACGGAGGTGGAAGGGATAGTAGCCAACCCGGGAAGAACCAGCAGCAAACCCGGGGAGGGCCGAGCAGACGAAAGAACAGCGCAGGGTCCTGTGTTGCTCCTCCACGAAGAGGGGGAGCGACATATAACAAGCAAACAGACTAAAAAAAATCCTACAGAGAAAGAGAGACATGCTTGTTCATACGTCTACAAGTGCTTCACTGTAGTGAGACCTGAGGACATGATGAGAGACTGGGCATGTATTTACAGGTGTTACAGTGACCAGATCTTGAAGAATAGCATATTCCATGGAAAGAACTTTAGAATTTATCCTAAGAATCTAGGGAGGAAACTGAAAAGATTTAATTAGGGAGAGCATCAGAGTCCAATTTGTAATGTCGGCAGTGGATAAATTAAGGGAAATGACTAAAAACAAAGTGGCAACTCAGGAAATGGTTAAAATAGTTATAGAAAAGAAAATGGTGCCATTACCTATAGGCCTTGATAGAGGAAATGGAGAAGAGAGAAAAGATTTGAAATTTAGGAGGGAAAGTGTTAGATTTAATAATACAGCAGAGATAGGAGCTGAAACAGAGGAAAACAGGGTGACTTCATAGTTTCTGATGTTGATAATTGGATTAACAATGACAGATGACCTTGACAAAGATGAAAATACAAGAGAAAATGTTTACAGAATATTCAGATGAAGATGTTAAATACAGTAATCTATGAAAATTTTTGTATGAAAGAGTGATTTGGGTGAGCAACTTATAGACCAAATGGAAGCAATTAGAACAGATGAATACAATTTAGGAAAAATGTAAAAAACAAAAAAGAAGTTGTGCCAAATTAAAAAATCTGAAGGAAATTGAGAGGAAATGATTGATCTCCTAATTTGCAAAAAGGACCTGTAAGAAGTGTCATAATCACTTTGCCTGTGTTATATTCAATTTGAGGGGCAAGTGCAATTTCTAATAAAAAAATACTTTGAAAATAAAGGAAATTACTAAACGAATAAAATATTGCTATGTCGTGGTTAATTAAATTATGTATTACTTATTTCACTATGCCTTCCTTATCTCTTTCATGTTTCTTTTCCCAGAATCTTACTCTCAGAAATATCTTAATCTCAGATTCATTCCTGGTTTGCTTTTCTTTTTCCTCAGCCCCATCTCTTGGCTTATCCCTTACATTCTCAGTTCTAACTGCTATCTACATACTGAGAAGTTTGAAATCTTTGTTTCCAACTCTAACATTTTCTGAGGCCCAGAGTCACATCCTGAGCTGCCTATAGCATGCAGTGAACTGAGTGTCCTAAAAAACAAGTTTCACTTTTAGTTTTCTCCAAGACATTTTTTTCTCTGTATTCTTGGACATAGCTAGGAGCACCATACCAGAGCATTAGGAATGCCTAGGCCAGAAACTTTCCCTCACACTCCATATCCAACCCACCACCAAATCCTTATGATTCTATCTCTTTACAATCCCCTGTTAGTCATCATTCTTTGTGGAAAGTATCACATTATTCACTTAATTTCCCTCTCTTTAAGCAATCCTCCACCCTGCAGCCAAGATAATCTATCAAACAAGCAAATCATACCAAATCTCTGGCTCCCATTCCTAGTAGGATTTTCGCAAGATCTTTAGTACTTCAGACAACCTTTAGCAATCTCTTCCTTCCACTCTGATTCCAGCTCACAAATCCTTTCCTCTTCAGGCTCAGGTTACTGAAGAATGATTCCTGGCATGAACTTTGAGATTCACTTGTCTTTGCATCCATGGACATTACTCCTTTTGCCAATAATTCCCTTCTAACTTTTTCTTTGGTTAAAACTAGAATCCTTTGACACTCCAAGTATCCTTCCCTGAAAAGAGCAATCCCTGAACCCACATCTTAGCTTAAATTCTGAATCCTTTCCATGAGCTTCTGTTAGGCTCTATATGAGCACTGCTCAGGCCTTATTGACACAAATGTGGCCATATCTCGGTATGTTCACCTGTTAGCAGCACTGTCTAAACCAAGATCACAGCTTTCATGCAGTTCCTGGGACAGTGTAAATGTTTCAGGCATATGTGTTGAGCTGAACTGGAAGTAGTTCATAATAATAACACCAATGCAGTAACTACTATGCCATCTCTCCTACATCTTGCCAAACTTCCCTTGATCTAAGGCTTCCCTTTTGTTCCTATGACAGGTGATTGAGATCAGGAAGAGACTTTACAGAAAAGTAAGAATTAAATCGAAGTTGAACAGGTCCTTCTGCCATGGGCTTCACTCCCCTTTTAGAGCTCATTAGCTCGTTGTTACATACTTAACTTTCTCAAGTAACAGGATTCATAGAACGATGAAGATTAATGAACGATGCCATGAGTGCTTGGTCTCTCACCATCAGAGACTGGAAGCTGGCAGCTGTGCCAAGGACTCGCAGTGAGAAGGCCTGTTTACTATTTTTGGCTCTCACTCCAACTTGCTGAATGTCCTTAAGCAATTTCCTTAACCTCTGCATTTGCTTGCACTCCTTGTACCATAAACGTAGCCCTTGAGGCTCATGGGAATCCTCCTTTGAAAGGCAGTACAAAAATGTCCTTCTCCACATATTTTTGAAAGTAAGGGATTTGGATATCAGCAAAAAGAAAGACAGCCTCCCAAGAGATTAAAACTAAAGAGCAATGAAAACTTTAAATCAGGTTAGGTGATAAATTACAAAGCTTACTCAGTTTTTCACATTAGTAGTGAGCTTATGGTCCCTAACCGATGTAGATGAGTTCAAAACAAGAAGGGTTTATTTGCTAGTCATTTGGGGCAGGCCAACCTGTGTGGCCACCCTACCAGCTAACAAAATATGTCTTTGTACAGCAACATCTATCTTACTTTTATGTTTTTACAGTCATGTACGGTACACTTGCTTAAAAATGATTTCCCCCCAAAATGACAAGCTGTTGAAATTCACTCCTCCTTATTTTTCACAGTTTGACCACATGGACAGTTGAATACACAAAGATCTTTGACAAGATATAGAGAAACAACAGGACAAAATTATAATTATAAAGATTCTGAACATGAAACATTAGGAAATGTTATTTAGTTTTATGACACGCATACCGAAATCTTAAAAAAAATAGTATTCTAAAAGACTTCTGATATAAATTTTATAAGTCACATACTTGTGGAATTTTGAAGTGTCTTTTATTTTGGCTGTTGTTGCTATTGTAACAAAGAAAAAATAATTGAGTTCTCAAAATAAGTTGTAAATGCTAGAAAATATAAAGATATTGATGGAAAGCCTACATCATATATTTTTTATATTCAGATTCAGATAAAATTAAGAATAACCTACAACTTTATAGCAATAGATTTAAGAATTAAGTTCTTATATATTGCCTATAGATAGTGTTGCAGAATAAAGACAGCTGGCCAACTTTACCAATCCCTGTTTTATACTGCCATGTGAATAAAAATATGGTGAAAAGATATGGCATAATTAAACTGCATTTTTGAATAACACAGAAATTATCATAATACACAAGTAAACTATACAATAAGATGAAATAATATAAGGCAGATCAAATAAAATTTTCATTTCCTTTGATTTTCCTCGAGTAGGTGCTATGGGGTCGACTGTTAACTTATTTTCCATGAAAAGCAGAGTTTAACACTCTAAGCATACATATAAAACAACAGAACTAAAATTTTTGATCATAGATGACATTCATAAATAATTTTAAAGTCAACATGTTCAGAGAATTCATATTTATCAGTCATGATTATTTTTGTGGGCTACTTAAAAGACATTTATGATTCATTTTAGCAAACTTTTAATACAATATACAATGCCAAAAATTGATAACTTTCCAAAAAAAAAAATAAGTTAGTTAATTCATCTGAGTGACTCAACAGAATGTATTTTATAAATGTCATATACTTTTTAGAGAATATTTTAAAATTTAGTGAAAAGATCTATCAATTTTGCAACAAATGTGTATTCCATATGCTCCACCCTGTTTTCTATATTTCTACTTTCTTACTTAGACCTATATTCATCTTACCTAGAAAACTGCAAATATATCTTTTTTAATGTATATATACATATATATTTAATATACATATTTGAAAGGCAGAGTGAGAGAGAGAGGAGGAGGCGAGAGATAGCCTTTATCTGTGGATTCATGGCCTCCGTTGGCTGCAACAGCCATGTCTGGACCAGGCTGAAGTCAGGATCCAGGAACTCTATCCATGTCTCCCACATGGGTGACAGGGACCACAGTACTTAGGCCATTATCCTCAGTCTTCCCAGGTACATTAGCAGGAGGCTGAATGGGACACATAGCAGTAAGGACTCAAAGTGGCACTCTGATATAGGATCTCAGAATCGCAAGTAACAGTTTAATCCACTTCACCATAACACAAACCCTTGCAAATACATCTTTTTATTTTTAAAAGTTTACTAAATTGACTTTTTAAGTTTTATTTATTTTATTTGAAAGAGTTACAGAGAGGCACTCACTCCCCAAATGGCCACAATGGCTGTAGCCACACCAATCCAAAGCCAGGAGCTTCTTTATAACTTGGTGCAGGGGCCCAAGGACTTGGGCCTTCTACTGCTTTTCCAGGTCATAGCAGTGATCTGGATTGGAAGTCAAGCAGCTGGGACTTGAACCGCTGCCCGTATGAGATGCCAGCCCTGCAAGCAGTGACTTTACCAGCTACACCATAGCGCCGGCCCCATGAATACATCTTAAAGTGTTTCCTTGTTTGCTATCTACTCACACACCCCATCCCATTTCCTTCAATCCATAATTATGAAGCCAATGTTTGATCTTATTCCTCCTCTATTTGAAAAGTCTTCCATGGCTTTTAAAAAAGTGTCTCCCACCTTATTCTATTGTTACAGTTATCCAGGACAAAATGTTTACAAGTGATGGGCAATTGGTAATATCACACTGTAGGTCAATTCATTCATTTGTCCTCAATAGAAAAAAAAACACCTTCCTATGTTGAGAGTTCCTATGCTTTTTCTTTCAGCCTTCCTCTTTCCATCATTTTCCCTTTTCTCTACCTTTTCATAAATCCCAGTCCTGTCTCATCTCTCAGAGCGGAAAGCCTGTTTCTGCCAATGTTGGCACTTCTACGTTGAGTACTTAAGGAAGTCACATGTTTGAGACATCAGCAACTTGATAAGAGGCAGTGATAAGAGGCAGGAGGGAAATGCAGAGAAATAATCTTTGTAAAACCTAACAACAATCAACCTGCTCCAGTAGGACACAGAGATGAAAAGAAATGGTCCAGTACAAGAATGGCTAACTGAAAATATATTTTGTTGATTAAAAATCAGACATAGCTTTTGAGGGAGCAGGTGAGAAGAATGAATTCTTGACTTTTGAGTGAGCTATGGGCACCAGGATGGCTGTCGGTGCGTGAATTTTGGAGAGAAGCATGACAGAGGGTCAGATGATGTGGAAAAAGAGGGAAGAAGACAAAAGTTCAGTTTGGAGCATTCAATTTGAAGATAGCGTCAGACATCCAGGAATCTGTCAGGATAGCAGTTAAAAATATATATTTGCAACTCATGGGAATATTCATCTGAACTTATCGATGTGAGTGTCATATTCAAAGGCTGGGAATTGAAGGCATCGATGCACATGAGATATTGCCCAAGGAAAAGATGGAGGAAGAAAAGAGCCCAGCAGTAAGCTTTGAGGGCCTCCAACTTTGACCCTCATTTAAGAAGTGTAAATCCAGTACAAAGATAGAGTAGCCAGAAGAGTAGAGGGCAGAAAAATACGGTATCACAGAAAGCAAAGGAAGAGAGTATTTCAAGAAGGAAGGAGAGTTTTTAATGTTTAGACCACATCTAAGAGGAAGAATGAAAAGCTGTTTAAATGTTTTTTCAATTTTATTTATTTTCCTTTGATTTGAAAGGCAGAGAGACTGACAGAGATCTTCTATCCTGTGTTTACGCCTCCAAATGCCCACAACAGCCAGAGTTGGGCCAAGCCAAAGCCAGAAGCCAGAAACTGCCCCCAGGTCTCCCTTGTGGGTGGCAGGGCACCAAGTACTTGAGCCATCATCACCTGTTGCCTCCCAAAGTGCACATTGGCAGGAGGCTGGATAGCAACCAAATTAGCCCAGATTAGAACCGGGCACTCCAAAATGGGATGTGAGCATGCAAGCAGCAACTTCATGCCTGTGCCAAACGACCACTCCAAACACACTGTTAATTGCATTTAGGTACCGGAAGTCATTAGAGATCAGTAGGTTTTTAGATAATTTGGTGGACCAGTAAGTCAACTCAATTAATAAAGAGTGAGAAAGCCATGAAGAAATGAAAGCAAGGCATGTAAGGGAATCTTTCAAGAATTAAGGCTATGAAAGGAAAAGAGACAAAAGTGTAGAAGGCAGAGGAGAAGATGGGGGCAAGAGAGGGTTTGTTTAAAGTGGAAAACCTTTTTTTTAAATTAATTGATTTTTTTTTCCCAAAGAGAACTTTTATTTAAGGAATACAAATTTCATGCATGGGAAATACACTTTGTTGCATGTATTAATAGCCTTAAAAATTGATTCATTGTGATGCAATAGTTATCCACAAAATAACTGAATTCAAGTAATCATCTGAAATAGAATTTAAAAGTTCATACCACCAAATGTGTACATGCTCACACAGACATCTTAGATTTTTGGAAGACAATAGCCCATAACATGGAAAAGATAATTATGATATAGCTTTAGATTGTAGCAATGAAGAAACAGACTTCCTTCATCCAGTAAATACTTACTGAACGTTGTTTTGCACAGCAGAATGTTTGATAACCAGAAAAATGAGAATATCTGTCCTCCAAATAAAAAATCATACTCATGGTGAGGGCCAAGCAGTTAACACAATAAAATACCTACTCTATGTCCTGTTCTTTATTAGGAAATTTCACACTGCACTTTGACTAGACTCAGAACTACGTTGGGAGGTGGAAAATGAGGATTCTGGTGGAGAACTAACGTGTCCCAAATCACAAAGCCAAGAAGGAGCAGGGCTGCTATACAAACCGTCATTCATCTGATTCTAAAGCCAACATTTTTCCAGTAAAATTTGTGTTCACTGTGCCGTGGTTCTGTTGTCTCTTTTGTTAAACTTACATTGGGATACAAATCCAATCCACAGTAGCTACAGAACTGGCTGTTGTAATATGCGATTTCTGGAGGACTGGGGAAAAGGATTCATTTTATATTTTTTTAGTTATGTTTTCAAAGGTATAGAATTTACCTAAAGGCCTCAACCTGGGTATAGATATTCCCACCTTTGGAGAATCATTTTGGAATGGAATGAAAGTGTTCCCTAATATAGCGGTAAAGTTGCAACCTAGTAAGAACATTTATATAAGCTTTTGAAATGGACTCGGTGCTCATTGGAAATCTACTGTATTCAGTTTTTGCTTTCAATACACACTAATAACTCAGAGTGCCCCTAGGAGAGCTTGAGCATGTGGTGTAAAATAAATAATGTGAAATTCACTTCACTTCTCTGGATTCATTCCTGATTGTCACAGTTAACAAATTATTGATCCTGAGAATTATTTATCAAAGGTAAAGTTGGCAGAAAAAAATAAAAATATGCCATCATTCAAATTTTAATGATGTAAACAGCCAGATTTACTCCAGTCTCACTAGGCTAACTTGCCAGTCTACAACATGAGCCAATCATAATAAGCACAGCTGACCTCATGCCAAGATGTTGGAGTATAAAGCTGAGGCTATTACAATGTTTCCATTCTATAATTTTCTATTGGGTTGCACTACTCATCTGTCCATGTAAACAAATGAATTTATTCACATATGAGGTATATTCAGCGATTCAGTTGGATAAGCAGTCAACTTAGGTTGTATAACTGTTTATGTCCTGTATGTAGACAAGTTAAGCATATGAGTGCTCATTTGAAAGGTTGTCATTACATTTTTATCTAAATGTCTATCTGACAATAATATAGCCTAAGATATTACTTTTGCCACAGCTCACAAGAGAAAGCCTTATTCTTAAATCAGAGATGTAAGCAGATACTTATGTAGAAAAGTATTCTTCACCATTTAACATTTCAAAATCTGGTAGAAATCATTCCATAAGAAAAAACTCACTAATATTAAGAGTGCAATAGCTTCTTCAAGTTTTGTTTCTTCTAGAAGGATTGCTATTGGCCTAGGATCTAATTGTAAGCTTGGTAGATTTTTCTCATTTCCTGAATAAGATAACACAGCTCAGAGGAACAGATTTATATCTACCATTCCAACTAATGAAATAACAGAATTTTAATTTTCTCATTTATGAAACTATACTATCAGGACATTTATTTTGATAAGGGAATGTAGCCATTCTATACGTCAATTAAATGTACAAGAAACAAAATGAATAAATTTAAAGCTGCTGTTGAATATGGAATTCAAATAAATAAAACCAAATGCTCTTGAAAAGTGTTTACCCTCATTATGGTAAAGTCTATAGGTTGCTCTTTGACCTACTGTGGAGTATAATACTTTAATTTTTTTTAAAGATTTTATTTTTATTTATTTAAGAAGTAGATTTACAGACAGTGAGAGGGAGAGACAAAGAGAGGTTTTCCATCCGCTGGTCCACTCCCCACATGGTGGCAACAGCCAAGAGCTGAGCCAACCAGAAGCCGGGAGCTTAGAGCTTCTTCCAGGTCTCCCATGCAGGTGCAGAGGCCCAAGGACTTGGGCCATGTTCTACTTCTTTTCCAGGCCATAGCAGAAAGCTGGCAGAAGAGGAGCAGCCGGGACTAGAACCAAGAACTGTATGGGATGCCAGAGCTGCAGGTGGAGAATTAACCTACTGCACCACAGCACTGGCCTGTATAGCACTTTAATATTAACAGTTTGTGTGTTTTCCACATAGTACCTCATGTTGTCGTAGTGTAGTGAATGAATGTTGATAATTTCAATCTCTAATTAAGAACCAAAAGCTTCAAATGGGTAAAATACTGCTTTCTTTACATTTATTTTATATGTATTCCCTTGCCAAAAGTGAATTGTCAAGATGATTTTTTTTACAATCATCTACTCCGGAAACAGGTTATACATAGCTAATGATCTCAACTCAAATTTCAAAATTTGTTTTCAAGGCGGATATTTAATTATTGGTGTCAGAAAAGCTCCTAAACTCAACCAAGTTAAAATTGTATATTACTTAATTTCACTCATGTGATCAGAAAATATTTATAACTCAATTCATTTCAACTCAATCCAACAAATATTTACTGGACAGCTACTACATACCAAACATGCTAGCCACTGCAGTGTGAAGTACAAAGATGAATCCATTATCCCTGCCATTAAAAAGCAACTAACTGTGGGGGAAAAAAAAAAAAAAAAACAAACTTAAGATTAAAAGCAGCTTCACAATTTTCTAAAATATCTTTTTTAAAAAAAAAATTCATTTATTTATTTGAAAGTCAGAGTTACAAAGAGATAAGGATAGGCAGAGAGAGAGAGGTCTTCCATCTGCTGGTTCACTCCCCAATTGGGCGCAATGGCCAGAGCTGTGCTGATTGGAAGCCAGGAGCCAGGAGCTTTTTCCAGGTCTCCCATGCAGGTGCAGAGGCCCAAAGATTTAGACCATCTTCTGCTTTCCCAGGCCATTACAGAGAGCTGGATTGGAAGCCGAGCAGCCGGGACTTGAACCGGTGCCCATCTTGGATGCTGGCACTGCAGGCGAGGCTTTACCCGCTACACCACAGTGCTGGCCCCTACAATATCTCAATATCCTAGAAAATGTATGTCTTCCTGAATGTTTTGGTTATAAGTTGTACAGGGAAATTTTTTTTAAGAAAAGTCTTCCAATAGAATGATTAACCATGTATTTTAAAAAATTGCTTTTTTTTTGGAAGCAAAGCAAAATGATACAATGAAAATCAACTATAGAAAAAGTCAAGCTGGCACCGCGGCTCACTAGGCTAATCCTCCGCCTTGCGGTGCCGGCACACCGGGTTCTAGTCCCGGCCAGGGTGCCGAATTCTGTCCCGGTTGCCCCTCTTCCAGGCCAGCTCTCTGCTGTGGCCCTGGAGTGCAGTGGAGGATGGCCCAAGTACTTGGGCCCTGCACCCCATGGGAGACCAGGAGAAGCACCTGGCTCCTGCCTTCAGATCAGCGCAGTGCGTCGGCCGCAGCGCGCCGGCCGCGGTGGGCCATTGGAGGGTGAACCAATGGCAAAAGGAAAACCTTTCTCTCTCTCTCTCTCTCTCTCTCTCTCTCTCTCACTGTCCACTCTACCTGTCCAAAAAAAAAAAAAAAAAAAAAAAAGTCTCATTTTCTTGGCCGGCGCCATGGCTCACTTGGTTAATCCTCCGCCTACGGCACCAGCACCCCATATGGGCACCGGGTTCTAGTCCCGGTTGCTCCTCTTCCAGTCCAGCTCTCTGCTGTGGCGCAGGAGGGCAGCGGAGGATGGCCCAAGCGCTTGGGCCCCTGCACCCAAGTGGGAAACTGGGAGAAAGCACCTGGCTCCTGGCTTCAGATTGGCGTAGCTCTGGTCGTGGCAGCCCTTTGGGGGGTGAAGCAACAGAAGGAAGACCTTTCTCTCTCACTGTCTCACTCTGCCAAATAAAAAAAAAAGTTTAAAAAGTCACATTTTCTAATTAATATTGTCATTCAAGCTAGAATATAAATTTTCACAAATTTAATCTATGTTAATTTTTTATTTAAAAATATTTTTTCACAATTTACCTTTATCCTGGACTTAATTTTTTTTTTTACTTTTTTCTTTTAATTTTAATATTTTATTTATATAAAATGAGCTAATTTCATTTTTTTTTTTTGGGAAGAACATGCCTGTAGGTTTTATTTTGCAGCCATAATACTTTGCATATTGGAAGACATGTATTTCATTTTATACAGATTTAAGAGCATATGATCCTTCCCACTCTATCCTCCCTCCTACCTACACTCCCACTCTCCCTCCTCTTCCTTTCTTATTTTTCTCATTTTCATAATGACATACTTTCAGTTTATTTGATAATCACAAGCTTAAATGTCCAAACAAAGGATTCAATAATTATTAAGTAGAAATCCATTGTTCCTCAAGACTATAGACAAGGGCTTTAAACAATATCCAAGTCTCAAAATGTCAGTTTCTCTCATCGACATTATTTTTTTTTAGCTCTGTAAATTAACTAGCACAAGTCAGGGAATGCATATGATACTTGTCTTTTTGAGAATGACTTATTCCACTAAGTATAATGGTTTTTTAGTTGCATCCATTTTATTGCAAAAGACAGGATTTCATTCTTTTTTGATGTCTGCATAGTATTTCATAGTGTATACATATCACATTTTCTTTATACAGTCAGAGAACAGGTATAGTGTTAATACCTTGAATAGCTCTTTTTTTCTAAATATTCTGTAAATAAATCTAAATATTCCATACATAATTCAAATATTTTCTCTACATTAACAGCAAATAGAATAAGAATTTTTTTCAGTATGAATATTTGAGACAGGTTATTTGGAGCATTTAAAAACTTGGTAAAGCTAAGGATCCCAAATTCATTTAATTTTGCATACTATTTTTCAAAGGTTGTCTCAGGTATGTCCATGAACTTCTACAGATAATAACAATAAAATGTTCACCTTGCCATTGCATTATGATACTCGATACTTGATGGCACACTTTTTCAACTTTCTCATTTCAATATTCTTCATTGGTAGCTTTATCAATTTCTTTATTTGGGCATACTGCTTTCTCTTGTGATCTTGCTTAATGCCATGCACTTGCCTTAGAAAAATTGTGTTTTCCCTCAATCAACTTAACATCATGTTGCACCTATTTTTTGTTTTTTTTTGTTTTGTTTTGTTTTGTTTTGTTTTGTTTTGTTTTGCCAGGCAGAGTTAGACAGTGAGAAAGAGAGACAGAGAGAGAATTATAGACAGTGAGAGAGAGACAGAGAGAGAGGTCTTCCTTCTGTTGGTTCAGTTCCCCAGTGGCTGCTACGGCCAGCGCTGTGCCAATCCAAAGGCAGGAGCCGGGTGCTCCTCCTGGTCTCCCACACAAGTGCAGGGACCCAAGCACTTGGGCCATCCTCTGCTGCCCTACCAGGCCATAGCAGAGAGCTGGACTGGAAGAGGAGCCACCGGGACTAGTACCCAGCGCCCCAAAAGGGACTAGAACCTGGGGTGCGGGTGCCACAGGCAGAGGATTAGCCAAGTAAGCCACAGAGCTGGCCTACATTTAAAACATTCTAACAAACCTTCTTTGCCCTTCAGAGGCAGTTCCCAATACAAGTCAGTTTTGTATTTCCCAAGATGCTTAATTTTTTTCTGTTCTTACATCTTTTCAATAGATAATAATAATCACAACTGAGAGACAACAACAGTGCTATAGACAAAGAATGATAATAGCAACAAGTTGGTTGAACAGGGGGTAAACTAGAGGCGGGTGGACTGGAATTCTGTTTCCATGAACTATGGCTTGAACTCAGGCACCATTGAGCACAGATTATTGACTCTTTTCTCCTCCCACCTCCTTTCCTCATCCCACTAAGGTACTACTTGCCCAATAGCCTTCATCTCCTGTTTTCCACATCAGTTGTTGTGCCTTGAGAGGTACAGGTCCAGGTCATAACATAGTAAAATTGCAAAATCTGAGTTTACTTTCCATCTTCTTCATTAACTTTTCCCATCTTCCATAATTTTCACTTTACCTTGGCCTTATATCTTTCCTTTCTAGTCCAATTTAAATTGTCTTAAGGGATACTGATTACCAATTGCCTAAAATGGCTAAGATGAAATAAACAGTAACTATGCTTATACTAGAATTTCACATAAAGAATTTTGAATTTTCCATTTAATTTTTTTCTAATTTTAAGAAGTAGTATTTACATAATACAGTACTGCATCTTTTGATTTATCTTCCAGGGTGCAGTAACTCTGCTTCTACTAGAAAGAATAACCTCTTTCTTATGGAGAACTCTCCCCCAACTCCACGACATTTAAGTAGAGTTGTCAATCAGATTTACATGGACTCCATCTACAGCAGCCATAGGAATGTCAGATTACCTAGGTCTGGCCAGTCAGGTTTCTCAAGTCAAAAATGGCCAAGTCTATCAAACTAATAATCCCCTCAGAATTTTCTGATCAGAGACAGTACCAAGGAAGATCCTCTTTCTCTTGGGGTCAATGTGCTGAAATGAGTAGGTGTAAAATTGTTTTCTGACATCTCACTCAGTTATGAGATAATAAGTGAGGGAATTGGGGCTATTTACAAAGAGCTTCATAGACAAGTAAATATAAGAGATGGATTAGAAGAGTAATTAAAAAAACTCATTTGAGCAATGCTGGAATAGACTTAGGGTTTAGAGTAAAATGTCTTGGTTTCAATTTAGCTTTAATAGAATTCAATAAATATCCATGTGCCAAAAACTGTTATATGTTTGTATGAGGAAGACTGCAATTAAAATGGTTCCAACAGTCTGGTGCCTGTATGCTTTCAAAGCAGGCACATTGCCTTTCCAAACTTCAAGCCAAAACACAAACTTAGTGGAGGGTCATGAACCACTCCTTCTGAGAAGACTACTATAAACTTACATAGTTCCTATCTGGGGCACTAACTACTCCTATATGCATTAATTTCCCCAACCAGCAGCCCCAACAGAATCTTGAATTTAGAAGAAGTTCATCTGTTCCAAGTCCATGTCCACTTTCCACTGCCACAGAACACCACTGAGCTGAAAGAACATCTATCCAATCAATGCCACAATCCTTTTACCTTTTTAGTCTTGTCTTCCTTTCTCCATCAAAACTATCTGCATTTTAGAACTATAATGGTTTCTGCTCCATGCTGTTTCATTGTGATTCCTAAAATGGCAGCTAGTCAAAAACCAAGCAAAAATAAAGGCAACTCAGAATTATATTTAGAAAATGGGTGGAAGTAAGGAAGAAGTTCCATATAATGAGCACATTTGCTGGCATGAAGCCCATAGGAAGACATTTGGGTGATAGGTACTATCTGACTCTCTTTGCATTACCTATATTATCTATCCAATAAAAATCAAGAGATTGGTTTCCCCAGCTTCTTCAATATGACAGAGGACATAGACAACTTCCTATACCTTCATCAACAGGAATCCACAAGATATTTCAACTCTTCTTTTGCTCTCAGCCAACAGAGATCTTACACTTAACTCAAATCCATTAATCTTCCCCCAAGGTCAAATTGAGGTGACTCTTTAAATTATCCTATGATTTGGTGACTGCTTACTGTCTATCACACTGGAAGGGGCCTGGCCGAAAGAAGTAGTTGTGGTAAAGATCTTCTGTCTTGAGACTGAGGCTGGAGATACAAGATGAAGTCATCAATCTGAGGAAATCTGACCTCAGTCAATCATGAAACAAGTTATGTGCCACCGGAATGTTCTTAACATCATCCTTCCAGTTTGGAGACACATTCCAGGCAACCAAGAAGAACATGGCTCTCTTGATTAACACGAGTATCTCACCATATTTTGTCCTGTATCTGGCCCTTTGCCCTTTTGCTGGTCCTGTGTGGGACTCCAGGGTCATGTCAGTTTTATCAAGTACATATTCACTTTATCCTTTCAAATTGTCTTGTGTTCACACCAAACAGATCAATGCCATTCTATTCCCAAACATCAGCCAAGTAAAGATGGCTAGACCACATACTTGACCTCCAAAAGAGAGAAATAGATTAGCTTAAAAAAATCTTAAACATTTCCAAAAATATCTTGAATGTAGTTCATTCTAAATGAAGATGTTAACAGAAGCATTTTCTGCCTCTGACTTCTTGGAGTCAATGACTATGATTGTGTCCATATTTCTTTGTATGAAAACTAAACACATAAAACAAATTTCACAGGATTAGGAATGGAATTGGTAAAGCAGGCCTGGAAAATGCAGATGCTTCCAGACTGTTTCCAGGGGTGGCGTGTCACTCTTGTTCCTTCCCTTTGCATGTCCAAAAAATCCAAAGGAATTGAGAATTGCCTCACACTCGCAGAAAATACATGGGGTTGAGTTAATTATTTACTTAAACATAAAAATACTACTTATATCCCATAACTTAAGAATAAATACTCTGGTCAGTCTGTATGCATATGACCAAGACCACTATTTCCATATGTAGCTATATAAACATGCACACAGCAAATAATTGATGTTGGGTTCACTTAAAGTCACTCAAAAATTGTTTTTCTTGCACATATGTAAAGTTTTGCATGCAAATAAAACCAATGACTGAATTTGAAAATTTGAATATGTCATCAGAGGAGGGAGGAAAACATTTAATTAGGTGTTCTAAGCAAATCAAGCCACCCATGAGTGTGTTTTCTGGAGATGATAGTATTTTTACTGGCATGGTATAGCTACATGATGTTATTTTTCTGTGTAATATATTCTGCTGAACAAAAGTTTGACCAAAAGAATTGGCAAAAGACATATTTTATTTTTTAGTGTGTGTTTAGGGAAGGGGTGGGTGCTAAAAGAGGCATCCCTTTGAAGATGTAATGTTTCAGTGGATGTCGTTTCTGAAATTGACTAAAATGGACTACTACGTAGCATTAAGAATTGTTAGGTGGAAAAAATGAAAACCTGGTGAAATCTGAGAAGATCTCCTGCAAATCTGACACTCTGTTTCATAAGCCATTCCAGTACTATTGATGATTAGGTAATTTTTCTAAGAAAATAAAAAGTTCCAGCCAGTGGTAAAATCATTAATTCCTAACATGAAATATATTAGACATCAAGAGTCGGTAAGATGGTACTGTATAAGCCCTGGCAAGAAGTGGTCTCTATCAAAAAAGTTATAATAGAAATCAAACAGAGAAGGCATAAATATGTAGCAAGATACCAGATGTTATGTAATTATAAATTGTACAGAAGGTTCTTTCTCATCATCCTTGTGTGGCCAATTTGTATTCATCTTTCAAGATCCATTTGACACACGTTACTTTGGAAAGCATGTCCCAATCTGTCACAACCTCTCATCCCAGAACCACACTTCTCTAGTTGGTATTTCATTGTACTTTGTGCTTATCTCCAACATCAGGGAATCCAACTGTGTCATCGCTGTTTACCTGATGAGACAATGAACTATCAAAGGCCATGACATTTGTTTGTTTGTTTTCCCTAGTAATTGGCATTACCAGACAATGAGTAGAAGCTCAATAAATGCTTGGTAGAATAAAACTGAGTAGAGTCCATCGGGGAGAGTAAGGAGAGATCAAGAACTGAGAAAAAGTGACTAGGAGAATGTATATGTCAAGCTGATAGTTCAGTGCAAAGGATTATAGTGGGCAATTTTTCCTTTTATGGCCAAAAATCTCTTTCCAGTGTAGAACTGCACTTCCCTCATCCCATATGAGTCTGCGAGTCTGTGCTAAACCACAGCCACGTGTCTCAAGGTAGTCAAAGAACTGGACACAAAACAAGAATCTACTTGAAATGTACCACATCAACACAGGGTGAAAGAGTCTCTATATCAGTCTATTTCCCATTACAGTAATGAAATACTTGAGTCTGGATGCTTTATAATGAAGAGAGGATTACTTAACTCATAGATTTGGGTATTCAAGAGCATGACATCAACAGCAGCTTGGCTCTTATGAGGGCCTCCTTCTCTAAGTCATATGGTAGATGGCATTGCAATAGTAGGATCAGAGGTGAGAGGGATTCAGGTGACCCAGGAAGCCAGAGAGAGATTCTGCTATCAGGATTGCTTTTTTTTTTTTTTTTATAACAATTCACTCTCACGGAGCTAACCAGGGCCCCGTGAGGACTACCTTAATCCCTTCCAAGTGCAGCGCCCTGAGGTCCTAACTATCTCCCACAAGACCCCATGTATGAGGCCTACACACCTCCAACATCATGACATTGACGACCAAGCTTCCAACACATAAACCTTTGGAGTACATACTTCAATCATACTGAAACCACAGCAGGTTCCTTCTTCCTTTTACATTTTAAGCTGTAAGCCCATCAGCTCAGGTTTTGGATTTTGGAGTTTTTTTTTTTTTTTATAAAGATATATTTATTTATTTCAAAGTCACAGTTAAAGGAAGAGAGGGAGATATAGAGATAGAGACAGAGATAGAGATAGAGAGATAGAGAGATAGAGATAGGTGGGGAGGGAGAGGGAGAGAGAGAGATATCTTCCATCCAGTGGTTCACTTCCCACATGGTCAAACAGCCAGGGCAGGACCAGGCTGAAGCCAGGAGCCAAGAGCTTCATCTGGGTCTCCCATGTGAGTGGTTGGGATCCAAACACTGCAGCCATCCTCCACTGATTTTCCCAGGCCATTAGCAGGGAGCTGGATTGGAAGCGAAGCAGCCAGGACACAAAATGGCACCCACATGGGATGTGCGCATTGAGAGCAGCAGCTTTACCCACTATACCATGATTCCAGTTCCTGGATTTTGGATTTTTGGCACTACTTTTGTCATTGGTGAAGCAAGAGAGAAGACAACACAAGGCAAGATGTACTGAAACAGTCAAAGCCAGCATCCAATCCAGATGTCCATACGTGGACTTTAATGCATCTTCTCTTTTGTTTCAGTAAAAGGGAAAAAGTATTCTGTCACTTGAAGCCAGATGGTGCCATCTCATGTAATAGGCTACATTCAAGAGTATAGTAAAACAAGTTCTCTCATGCACATTATCTCTTGAGTCTCCAATCACTTCTTATTGCGGACACTAGTATCGATCTTTTTTTTCCAAGATGAAGAAATTGAGGGTCAAAGGCATAAAATACCTGTTTGAGATCTCATAGATGCACTCATTTCAAGCATACACTGATTTCTTTTTCAAATTTACAAAAATACAAAACATGGTGTTATATATATAATTTACAGAAGTACAATTTATGGTATTATACAGAGCAGGATGCCCTAGGGTGAACATATATTGAGAACAGAAGGAAGGGAGAATAATACCCATGTTTGTGTCCATTTCTTCGCAGAGTACAGAATGACTTTTGTTGAAAAAAAAAAAAAACATAATGGCACCAAAGACGCAGGACTTAGCTTGCTAACGCATTCTGGGCTATTTTAGAAATTTTGGCATGGAGAACGAGGACCTTGAATGTATAATACAAAGAAGAGACAATGAACAAGGAAAATCTGTACATAGCACCTCATTGGAATTCACATTGTGAAGCTTGAAAACAACCAGGTCAAATTCTCTTTCTCAAATAACATATTTGAGTTTTAGGAGCTAAGCAATGATGGAAATATGCTTCCCTTCAAAATGTTTACATCTATTGACTTGTTAATGGATTATGCTATCTGGAGTAAACAAGATTATATTGTTTGTATATCTAGAAAGGTTGATTTTTGTTCCTAAATGGTTATTTAGAATCAAGAACACTCAGATGGAATTTGAAATGCAAGATAAGCTGGCTCTATGATCTTGAGCAACCTCGTTAAATTTCAGTTTGCTTACTTAATAAGCATGACATTAATAATTACTTCTCAAGATACTTGCCAAGTTAACACATTGGTATGTACATATGTGAATAATAAATTAGACAAGTATAAATATTAGCTTTTGAAATCTTGGTTATGATTTTGTATTCAATGTGATTTTGCTGATAACAAAATGTGAAAGGTGTTTTCCAGGTTTAAAAAAAACCAGTTTTAATAGCTATTATTAACATTATTTTGCCTAGACACAATTTCTCTTGTGTGAATTTATATTTTGCATTTGTTTATATATAATATCTTAAGATACTAAACACAATATGAATTGAACAAAAATGACTGTAAGTTAAAGCTCTTCATTTCAAGTTTTCTACATTTTCATCTGAGAGAACTTCAAAAAGTTTATGGCAAATATGTGTTATCTAATTCTATTGCTATTTTCTGATTTACCCTTGTATACAGAAAAGACGTCTGCTTAATTATGGGTTAATCTGTCTCTGCATTTAGGAAGCAATCCCATTACATCCATAAGTCTATGTCTCTTCATTTTGTCAGAATACAAGAACTGAAGGCAGCATGCAGGCAAAGATCTGCTCAGGACATGAACCAAAATAACCCAGCCTGTCAGCACAAAAGGACCTGCTTGCATTCGAGCAGGTGAGGTTTGGCACCACTTCCACTACCTGGCAAGGCTAGTGTGGCTCCCTGGCCTGGCTTTTCCTTACAGTTTACAGTCCTCCAAATTGTATTTCCCCGCCCTTCCCCCTCACCTCACATGTTTGTCCAAACTTCTGGATTGCTCTGCCCTATGAGGTTGGAAGACTGCCTTAAACCCGTAATTTGGGCTGGTAGGGGGTGGGGTTAAAGGAAAAGCAGTACTGGTCATCCCAGTATCTTCTATCATTTCATTCTGACTCTACTCTTCACTCCTCTATGATATCGTCTAGTACCCGCCTCACTGCCAAGCTATGGGCTTGGGACCTGCTTTAACCCATAAAGACTTGTCTGCAGTCAGGACTCTGTAAGCGCTTTCATTATTAGCATCACCACAGCTCAGAACTCCTGCTACCATAAACAAAATTAGGAACCAGGGGCAATCAATCTCTGCCCTGTTCAAACGGCAGTCTGCCACAGTCCCACGCGGATTTTGATTTGGGCTTTTTGCCTCTTCTATGAGAATCAAACCTCCACCATATGAAGTTCCTCCTGTGCTAGGGAAACAGATTATTTCCCTTATTTTTGTTGGCCTACTGTTAAGGGCCCTGCATGACCCAAAGCCAAGAACACACAGATTTTTGAAAATATCCACACCGAATAGAATGCCTAAAAATAAGTTATTGCTTTCATCAGCAAGTGAAATTTAATGTTCCTGTTAGCTATTTCTCTCATATAATTGGGAAAAAATGAAAATTATTTTAAATGTGCATTTCTTTTTTTTATAGTGACTCATTTTTTTCTTTAAAGATGTATTTACTTATTTTAAAGGCAGAGTTACACAGAGAGAAAGACAGACAGACAGAAGGGAGAGAGAAATCTTCCATCCCTGGTTCACTCCTCAAATGGCTGCAACATCTGGGGCTGGGCCAGGCATATGCCAGGAGCCAGGGACTCCATCCGGGTCTCCTACTTGAGTGGCAAGATTCCAAGGATTTGGACCATCTTCTGATGCCTTTCCAGGCACATTAGCAGGGAACTGGAATTGGCAGCATCAGAACTCAAACCAGGCACTCTGATACAGGATGTAGGCATCCTAAGCAGTGTCAATTGGTGCGCCAAAGGCCTGCCCCTTTGTCATCTTGAGAGTGCTCACTTGACACCCACTTGTATGTGTGTATGTGTGCACATACTTTTGTGTCTGTGTGTGCACAGGATGTCTCTATGCCAGATTCTAATTACTTCCTTTTCAAAAATTAGTAGCAGGACTTGTGTTTACTTTAATGCCTTCACTCTAGGAAGCCAAGATCAGTACTACAATTATGAATCCAGCATAATCCCTTGTTCAAATCTGTTTAGTTAAATTTTTATGACCTCTCTTACTAATTGCTCTCCTTCATATTCAGAATCTAATTCAACCACTCTAGTAACATTATGGACATACTATCCATTTACTTAATCTAAGCTTCCAGCAAATAGTTTATGATAAAATGTTCTTTCTCAAATTTCATTTTGCCTGTCACAATTATAGAAGTATAGGCTTTATGCTATGTATACCAATTAATGAGATGACTTCCTGTTTGCTTTATCTAATAATTTTCTCTTTGAATATTGAAGTAGAAAGTTAAATTTCAGTTTCTTGGCTTGTTATATTTCCAACAAGTTTTCTTTCTTTCTTTCTTTTTTTTTTCCCCCAAACATTGCCCCCTTATGCCTTTGGTCCCTCAATTTTTCAGCCCCATATGAAGTTAGTCATGTTACCCAATGATATATGCTGTTTCAGCATTGGGCACACTCCACTCTGGCAAGGTCATATTTCAGGAGTGACGCAATTTGTGTGCATAGGGTTAGGGGATGGGAAGGTAAGAAGAGGGGAAGACTGTATGTACATATTCATGTAAGGAATTTGGGCTTCCTTTGGGTTGAAACACCATATAGACACATCGTTGTTAGTAAGATTGAAGACCTTGTTAAACTGGAAAACCAGAGGCAAGAAAGACTTTTTGTTTTTAAATATGGAAACAGAAGAAGCCATAACTGAAAATAAAGTGGGGTTCCTGGATAGTCAGCCTCCTGTGTTTTTGGTTGGTGAAAGTCAATGGAATCCTTTCATAGCAAGCAAAAGTTGGCCACAGGGGCAGCTGACATTGGAAACATAGCACAGAGCTCATGTTTTGTGGAGCTTATTGACTGCTTCCCAAACAGAAGAAATAAACAGAGGACTGGGTTTTTAATTTTAGGATCTATTTGCACCCTATTAAATTAAAGAACCCAAATGACGTCTGCTTGGAGGAACTCCTGGCTGCAACAGTGCTTTCCCTCCTAGCCTGACAAAAGAGGATTCAGTTCTAAGTGGGCACATATCTCTTCCTTGTCCACCAGTAGGAGTCACGGGGATGAAACACAAAAATAAGGTTTTTCCCTTTATGTTTGTGATAATATCACACCTTATGTAGATTGGTCACTTAATTTCAATTCAGCATTAAGGGGTTCATGCCAAAACTAAGTTGTGTATTGAAAGTCATTAACTGTCAAGTTCACTAAACTGTGGCTTGAACTGGGGATCCCAAAATGAGACCAGTTGAACTTTCAAATTGAATTTTATTTTTAATACATATGTAACACTTTGCAGAGAATTAGTTTTTACTTATCTAGTTCAGATATTTTGTTAATTAATTTATTGTCTTTCATCATTAGAATGAGAGTGTAAAGACAGTAGGGATTGTTCATGTATTAATGGAGGAGCAAGATTGAACACATTAATTACACAAGAACCACTTTCACGAAGGAGTGAAGTAGAGCACATAGACACACACAGCTATGCAACCTGTAGTGCTTGATTTTAGAATGATGCATTCTTAGTATCAGATTTTCTCTGAGTTGTCCTTTGCCTTCCCTGATATTTATGAATTAATACAAAGATATAATCTGATACTTGTGAAGCAGCAGGGGGCAATTATATGTGGATATTTTTCTTCTCAGAATGGCTAATTTGTACAATATTCTGTGGACTTGGGGGTTTGGGGGGGAGAGTATGGTCTAGTGTTTAAGACACTGGTTAAGATCCCTGTGTCCCGTATGGAGTACCTAGAATATCCAGCTCCATTCCTGACTCTAGTTTCCTACTAATGCAGACCCTGAGAGGCAACGATGCTGGCTCAAGTTACTGAGTTCTTGCCACTCTCCTAGGAAGCTGGTATCAAATTCTCTTGGCTTTGATGATGAGGCTGGGGGCTATTATCGGCATTTGATGTGCTAACCAGCAGGCAGGGAGCTTTCTCTCAGTCTCTTAAATTAATAAGTATCTAAATACAACTTAATTTGTTAAATGAAAGCTCTCAAATAGTGTTAGCTTAAATATGTCTTATTCTAACCAAAAATGAGCATTAATCAGAAGATAGTAATTCCTAGATTCTTTCACTGAATTTTCTATTTAATGTACAGCTGAAAGCAGTGATATTGATTTTTAACTGTGATTGTCCTTTACTTACATGGTCACTTAAAGATTAAGTATTAAAAAGAAAGTTTTGGTGCCAGCATTGTGGCCTGAGTTAAGCCACTACCTGCAATGCTGGCATCCCGTATAGATGGGATGTGCCCCAGATACCCCACTTTCCATTCAGCTCCTTAGTAATGCATCTGGGAAAGCAGCAGAAGATGGTCCAAGAATCTGGGACCCTTCAACCATGTGGGAGACTTAGAAGCTCCTGGCTCCTGGCTTTGGCCTGACCCAGCCCTGGCTGTTGCAGCCACTTTGGGAGTGAGCCAGCAGATGGAAGATCTTTCAGTCTCTCTCTTTCTCTCCTATATCATATACTATTTCCTGGTGCTTTCTTGCTATAGAGTCACTTGTCCATTTAAATTCAAATAAATTCTTCCAAGACATCAATTCATAAATTCATAATGTAGCAATCTAATACAAAGACTATTTCATATGTACACACGTACATACACACATATGCCACCACCATCATCACTACCAAAAGTATAAGCAACAGATAGAAAGAATGGAAAAAATGGAACTTATCAAATTTAAAATGTTTGTGCATCAAAAACATTATCAAGAAAGTCTGGAAATATGCAGAATGTGACAAAGCGTTGGCTAATCAAATGTTAGAAAGGGATTTCATGTCTAGAATATTTAACAAATCTTACATTTCAGAAATTGAAAGATAAACTACACAGTTAAAATATCAGTGAGAGATTTAAATAGACACTTGCACAAATAAGATATATATGAATGAGCAATAAGCACCTGAAAACACTTTGCACTAGGTAAACCCAAACCACAATGAAGTACAACTCCACTTTCACTAAAATGGTTACAGTCAGAAAAACAAAAAATAGCAAGGGCTGGCAAGGATGTGAGAAACTGGAGCCCTTGTGCATTGTCAGTAGGAATGTAAAAAGGTACAACTGCTACAGTAAATGCATATTTTGTTAGATCCTTGAAAAGCTAGACATGGAGTTATGAAGAATCCATTAGCTCCACTCTTAAGAATTCAAGGGGTCTTCAAAATGTTAATGGAAAATATATACTATGAAAAACTGCACAGATGTCAAAAATGTTTAAACTAAAATAAACTTGTTATAATATGTCTGAACAAACTAGTTTGAGTCACTGAGAAAAATGACATCAGTTAGAAAACAGCCCTTATCAAAGCATCATGACTTCTGCTAAAACTGGAGCAAAAACAAACATCAGATTGGGTGAAATAAGGCTGCTTTATGAAACATTTATGGGGAAAATACCTGCCCCCACTAACAGATCAACAGGTTAGAGGTCAGGACTGTGGCACAGCTTGTTAAGGCACTGCTTATGATGATTGCGTCCCATACCAGAGAGCTGGTTCTAGTCCTGGATTCCCCACTTCTCACCCAGCATTTCTGCTAATGTGCCTGGGAAGGCAGCAGAGGATGGCTGAAGTACTTGGGCCCCTGCCAACGATGTTGGAGACCCAGATAAATTTTCTGGCATTTGACTTTAGCCTGGCCCAGCCCTAGCTGTTGTGACCATTTGGGGAGTGAATCAGCAGATGGAAGATATCTCTCTTCATCTATCTCTACCCTTATCTCTATATCATCTCTCTCTCTCTCTCTCTCTCTCTCTCTCTCTCTCTTTCCTGCCCAGGCTTTTGAACAAATAAATATTAACATAGAGAAAGCACAAGTTTATGAATGAAAAACTCCTTTTAAGAAGGGATAAAACAACATTGAAGATGAAGGATGAAGCTTTTAGCAGTGTGCCATCTTCATCATTTTGTAAGAAATAATTAATCTTATTTATTCCCTATTTGAAGAGGACCAACAAAACAATCACCTACATCATAGACTTCTTAATTGGTTCAACTTATACAATTTTGACTAAAAACATTAAAATTCAGCAAAATTTCTGCTCAATGAGTGCCAGAGCTGTGTTGTCCAGGTCAGCTATAGACAAAAGCTGAACTTTCAATAGATATTTTTTTAAGTGGGAACCACAATCCTCAAGAATTTCCTCAAAAAATTGAGAATTGTAACAGGTGCTTAAACACAGCTTTACCAGTATGATCTTATAGACAAAGCAATGAATAACAAAGCCCCGTCGAAGAAAAAGCAGGTTAGTTGAGATCAAAGTTCATGGCAACAATTTTGGGGGATTCTCAAGATATTTTGCTGGTTGACCTTCTGACAGACCAAAGAGTGATAACATACACCTATTGTGAGTGTTTTGTGAAACTAACTAATGCTTTATCCAGGAAATCTTCACCAGAGTGTCCTTCTCCACTGTAACAATGCTTTTACTTATTCATCACATCAAAAGGGACAGTTCTGTGAGATTTACAATGGGAAATCATTTCTAGACACACTATTTACATTGTTGATTTGACTCATTTGTCATTTATCTTGCATCCTAATTTTAAGAAATCATTGAAGGACGCTCATTTTTCTTCAGTTAATAATGTTAAAAGGACTGCATTGACATACTGCAATAATACAACGAAAGCAGCCATTAAATAGCAACTTTGGGGAAATCTTAAACAGTTCAGGGAGATGCTACAACTGACTAAAATATAATTTTATTACAAGAATCTATTGTGCTTCACTTATACATATCAGACAATTTTCAAGCCTTTGAAATATGATGACAAAATCATAAAAGTCAGACAGCTTTCTGCCTTCACAGAGTTTACTGTGTTGCTGAGAGGTACAACAGAGTGGAGTGTATGCGCTTGGAGAACAAGGGCATATTTTAAAGGCTGGGAAGAGTGAAGAGTTATTCTAAATTCTGGATGCACTGTTTTTCTGGACACTTCTTTAAGATTTGTTTTTATTTATTTGAAAGGGAGAGTTACAGAGAGAGAGTGAGAGACTGAGACAGAGAGAGATATTCCATCCACTGGCTCACTCCCCAAGTGGCTGCAACAGCCTGGTCTGGACCAGGCTGAAGCCAGCTGCCTGGAATTCTGTCTGGGTCTCTCTAGTGGGAAGCAGGATATAAGCACTTGGGTCATCCTCCACTGCTTTCCCAGGCATATTATCAGGGAGCTGGATTGGAAGTAGAGAAGCCAGGACTCAAATGGCACTCATATGGGATGCCAGAATTGCAGGTGGCAGCTTAACCCATCTCGTGACAATGCAGGCCCTTCTGCACACTTCCATGAGGGCTAGCTATTTTATAGCAAATGGAATGTACAAATATGTCACATATGAAGTAGGCTTTTGGTGCAGCAGTTTAAGTCACCACTAAGATACACACAGCCCATATCAGAGTACCTGGTTGAAGCCCCAGTTCTGCTCCAGATTCAGTTTCCTGCTAATTTACGAACTGGGAGGCAGCAGGTAATGACTCAAGTGAGTCCCTGTCACATACATGGGAGACCAAAATGGTATTTCAGGCTCCTGGATTCAGCCTGGGCCCAGCCCTGTATGTTATGGGCATTTGAGTACTAAACCAGGGGTGAAAGATTTGTGTGTGTGCGTGTATCAGAGTGTGAGTGTGTGCCTGCCAAATAGAAATTTAAACGAATAGGAATTATACTTCCATATACAGAGATTTGTCAAGAAAGGGAAAATTGAGTCTAAACTTCGAAATCTCTAAGGTCATTTTGTTTAACTGTATCAACTTATAAGAAGCTATTTTTGAGCAAAGAATGACATGGAAATTGTACTTATAAATAAAATTTATAATGTGGGCCTGTTCGAGTTTCCTGGTAGAACTGAGATTATGAGAAAGGACAAATACTATGACAAGGAGTCATGAGTGTAAAATGGGATGGCTGGTGTTGAAGTGTTGAAGTTTTTCTCTGGGAGAAAAAGACTTTGAAAAGTTCAAGAGATGGAGCATTTAAAGAACTAGTAAACAACAGGAGTGCAATCACTTTTTAATCACTGTTGTTTCAAATTTAATGTTTTTCATTACCTTAGACTAAAATAAGTCCTGCCATACACAAATCCTTCGGTTTTATAAAACTCGAAGTGAACTTTTCCTAGATCTGCATTAATAAAGAGTAGCAAGAAGATAATAGTGCATGAAAGGGAGACTGAAAATTAAACTGATCCATCATCACCAATTAAAAAATAAGGCCTTAGGAACTCACAGGAACAAAAGTGAAAATGGAGCACTGCCTCCCACCTACACTTACAGAAACAACATATATCTATGAGCTTGAGCCAAGTTTATTCACATGATATGTCAATAATGGATGACTTCCATTAATATGATTTCTTTCTATTTCAATGGGAGAGGCATCCTAAACCAACAAGGAGACGCAGAAGAAAAAGCATCATGCAAACTCTAGAGAGCTACATGTACCCAGATGTAGTTGGACCATAAATTCCGAGGTCAGAGTATCAAGGGATAAGGCTAATTGGATAGGATAACCCACTTTATGGACATAAAAAGCTTTCTATGCTTGAGAAGGAATTGGTCCCCCAGCCACCCACCCACACACACGGACAATAGACAGTTTTTTAGGCAGGGAAGTGATAGATGAGATTTATGACTAAGTAAAACCATTTGGCATTGTGGATAATGTGGCTACAAAGGACTGAGAAGAGTTCAAAAGGCCACTCATGGAGCAGGTTAGTGACAGGATTAACAACCTTCTAGTGATCTAATACGTGAGCAGTTTCATTCAACATTTTTTGCAGAGGTCTAGCATCCTGGCCAGTGGAAAGCATAAGGATCAAGAAACCACTGCCTAGAGAAATGGAAACTCAGATTCAAGTGAAAAAGACAAAACCACAGAAGGATGATTTTGGTATTTTCTTTCAACTAGTAAAAACATCAGAAATTGCTAACACCCACAGTTTTCCAGGAAGAAAGAATTGCTTTGCCTGGGCCTTTCTTGCCAATATTCTCTGCCCTCTCCTACCCGCTGTGATTTGGAAGAACACCATTGGGGCACTTCACTCCATAAATTCACTATTGAATTATTAGCTTTAATTTTCAAAATTTTGTATAGGAAGTGAGTTTTCTTGATAAAAAGTGTTTGTATAGATTGACTTTTGAGAAAGCCAGAAACTGACATGGGAAAAGGGCATGGTTGGATGTATTGAAAAGATAGAAGGACACTTTAAGCTATGATTAATTGAACAAAAAAAAAACAAAGAAAGATACTGTGAAAAAATTGAACACAAAGAATATTGTAAAAAATTTACATATTACAATTAGTATTTAAAATCTTCTATGCAAAAGAGGACATAAGACAGCATGTACTAAGAAATAGGAGAAGTAATATTCTTATCAGAATCCCACTAGTTGAAGAAAATTAAAAAAAGAAAGATTTGGTTCAAATACTTATTTTTTTCAATATCTTTCTGAAGAGGTAAGAAAAAGTGATTAAGAGGAAGCCATAGACCAAAATCAGTGAAAAAGAAGTTCTGAGAAGACTTAGCCACTTTAATTTAGTTTAAATGTTTGGGCCCAGAAAAAATAGATTTTATGGATCTAAAGGAATATCCAAGGTGGTCATGAAACCATCATCCATAATGTTTGAGTAGTTATACCAGCTGTATATCATTTTGCCTGCAAGAAATAGAACATTTGAATATTGGATACTTATGAAATAAAAACTTAATATTTTTGTTATTAACAATAACGCTCCTAGTGGGTGCTTCTATTATAGTTCTCTATGCTCAGACTAAATAGGTTTTATAATTTACATAAGGATAGCCAATCACCACCCACTATCTGGGAGTCTGTAAGGAATGTTCTTTCCATCTAATTGCAATTGGTCTTGTTCCAGTTTTGCTTATGCTAACTGACAAACTTATATGTTTCAGAACTCAACAACTTCTGGGAATAACTGACCATGCAGGAGACACAGCCATTGCGGTGACCAAGACTGCTCCAGCTCACAAAGCCAATTTGTTGGATGAGATAGGCAGACTTTCAGACTCAGGACAGGCAGGGCCTGTGCTACACTTCTCATAAGCAAGAAGCAGCTATAGAAGATATGATGATTCTTTGTCTTCAGTATCCCTTAGGATTAAGGGAATGGAATCTCTGAGGGGGGAATGATGTAGGCAGCCATACAGGATAAAATTCAGTTAGGTTTGTGAGCTAGAAGACCATGCCTTCACCACGCCCCCTGTTATCTCATGACCCTACTGGACCACACCTGTATGCCCACCTGCCAATCCCTTTCGGAAGTGGATTTAAGGCCTGGAACACTGTGGGCCCAGCCCCTTTTTTTGCCTTTCTTTTCCCTCCCTGCCCTTGATCCCCTTGCTGCCTCGTGCCTTCAGAGTGCCTGGCTTTGGGCCACCTGTTCCATGCTTTCTGGCATGTATGCTCCTCCATGTGGCTGGCTTCTGGTGCTCAGTATGAATTATTTCCCTCTCTCTTTTAGATAGGGCCCTCACTCTCCTATGCATTCCTCTCACTAAATAAAAAGCTTAAAACTTAAAAAAAAAAAAAAAAAACTGGAGATAGGAAGTTTCAGGCTTGAGGGCCATAATTCAACAAAATTACTTCTTAAAGTTTTAGCTTCTTACTATTTTTCTGCTTTTCCATCCTCCACGTATTAGCATCATTAAAATAAATGTCATCTCTTTTTCATATAATAAAAAAATCACAATTACAAGCTACTGTACAAATCTTCATATGACTTTGTCCAAGGTAAGAGAATATTTATCTTATTATTTGTATTTTGTTTGTTTGTTTTAAGTTTTACTTATTTTTCTGAAAGATAAAGTGACAGAGAGAGAGAGAGGGAGAGATATAGAAAGAGATCTCTTCCATCCCCAGATGGCTGCAATAGCAAGGACTGGGCCGATATTAAGCCAGGAGCCTGGAACTCCATCCAGGTCTCCCAGATGGGTAGCAGCTGCCCAAGTACTCGTGCTGTGTTCTGCTGCTTTCCCAGGTGCATTATCAGAAAGCTGGGTCAAAAGCTGATTAGCAGGGATTCAAACAGATGCCCTGATACAGTGGCGGCTTATCCAGCAGTGCCACCACACCAACCCCTACTACTCTTTCTTCCTTTCCTTCTCTTTTTCCTCTTCCTCTTCTCTCTCTCCTTTCCCCTTCCTACTCCACTCCTCCCCCTCCTTTTCTTCTCCCTCTCTACCACCTCTTCCTTTTCCTTATTTATTACAAAAAGCCATGAAGCAAAATCCTGGCCAGAACAAGCCTGCCCCTAAGCAGATGTCTCTTTAAATATCTTTGTTTATACTGCTCACCTCCCTATCCCCAATGAGATCAGTGGCAGAGTCAAATACTGTAACTATGCTTAATTTAGGTATCTGTGCTTCACCCCTTGGTGAACAGGGATAGATCTGTTTTCCTTGAGTATTTTAGCTCCCAAATAATAATGGAGTTCTATAAGCTAATAAGGAAGAAATATTGGGTAGTCCCAAGAGCAACACCACACAGAGGCAGGCTATCAGAAGACAAAGGTAAACAGGATGTAAGAATTTTTGAAATTCCTTTCTTAAAGTTTTATTATGAAAATCAAAACAGTAAAAGTAGAGTAGAAAAAACGAATGGTCCCCAATATCAATCTACCAGCTATAATAATTTTAATATATATTTTTATTTGACAGAGTTAGACAGAGAGAGAGAGAGACAGAGAGAAAGGTCTTTCTTCCGTTGATTCATCCCCTAAATGGCCGCTACGGCCGTTGCTGCGCTGATCCGAAGCCAGGAGCCAGGAGCTTCTTCCTGGTCTCCCATGCGGGTGCAGGGGCCCAAGCACTTGGGCCATCCTCCACTGCATTCCCAGGCCACAGCAGAGAGGTAGACTAGAACCCGGCACCCATATGGGATGCCAGCGCCGCAGGCAGAGGATTAACCAAGTGAGCCACAGCACCGGCCCAATAATTTTTAATATTTTAACAAATTTTTTCACTGATAAACTCATCATTTTCATGGGAATACTTAAAGAAAATCCAAAAATCATAATATTCCATCCTTAAATATTTTATTATAATATGTGAATGTATGGCCAGCGCCTCGGCTCACTTGGCTAATCCTCCGCCTGCAGCGCCGTCACCACAGGTTCTAGTCCCGGTTGCTCCTCTTCCAGTCCAGCTCTCTGCTGTGGCCTGGGAGTGCAGTGGAGGATGGCCCAAGTGCTTGGGTCCTGCACCTGCATGGGAGACCAGGAGGAAGCACCTAGCTCCTGGCTTCAGTTCCGCACTGCGTGCTGGCCATGGCGACCATTTAGGGGGTGAACCAACGGAAGGAAGACCTTTCTCTCTGTCTCTCTCTCTCACTAACTCTGCCTGTCCAAAAAAAAAAAAAAAAAAAAAAAAAGTGAAGGTACTCAAAGTCAAACAATATTTCTTCACATTAATACATTAAAAATACATAATCAATGCTTGTACAAAGTTTTCTAATCATCACAAAATACAGCATTTAAAAAAATCTTAGATTTACAGAAAACTTGCAAAGATAAGACAGAGAGGTTTCTATTTCTTCTTTACTCAGCAGCCCCTAATGTTTAATATTTTGCATGGCCATGTTGCAATTACAAAAATAAGAAATTAACATTGTTAAAGTACTATTAACTGAACTCTAGATTTTCTTTAGATTTCCCTAATTTTTCCTAAACATCTACATTTTGTTCCAGGATCCAATCCAGATTATTACATTCCATTTAACAATCATTTCTGCATAGTCTCCTCAAATATGTAATAGTTTTATAAAATTTCTTAATGTCTTCCTATAAGAAGATTTTTAAAATAAAGGATAGTGAAAATTTGTAATTGTTTGAATAGAACTATAATGAGATTAACATTTGAATTGACTGTAATTTCTCACTCAATCCTTTTATATTCATGCAACAAATAGTGAACTCATGATATCTTTCATATGTTGGTGATACAGCAACAAATAGAAAAAAAATCCCTGTCCTTGTGAAATTTACATTTTAATATAACTAGCAATAAAATCCTGAGCTAACTATAAATATACATAATTGGGGACAGAAAGTAAACAAAGAACCTCAGGAAGTCATTCTAAACAAAGATTTTCAGAGAAGAATTGTTATACAACTAGGAAGACAGCAATAACTCAAGTAAGGAGTGGTAAACTGACAGAAGGTCTTGTGATCTACAGGAAAATAAGAATATTCCTTGGGAATTTGTGCTGAGCCATGAAATGACCTCTGCATTTTAATTAGAAGTATCTTGCTTGGCTATTCTACATTTTAAGTCAACTTAGAATATTGCCCCCTTCCCCCAATAAAAACACAGCTTATTAGTTTCCAGGGCTGTAGCTCAATTCTGAAATCCCAAAGCAATTTCCTCTTTCTATTTTAATCAATAACTTAGATGGTGGGATGGATTGAATTACTGCTCAAAAATATCTGGTGTCCCTCCCTTGGGAAAGATTACATTTCTTTGCATCCTTGAAAAATGAACTTGACCAGTAGCCTTGGCTGATGAACTATGAGCAAAAATAGCTTAAGTCACTCACTTGCTGGGTACAGTGTTAGAAGTGGGGAGCATTTCACTGCATTTTCTTCTCTGACAGCAAACTTAGTATCTATGTTCCAGCTCATGTTGTGTCAGAAGGTGGTCCAGAGTGGGGACCACAGTGATGGGAGACAATGGCGATGCCTTTCCATCTATTTAGTTTCGATTCCATCATCACTATTTTGTGCAATAAGTAATAAAGATGTGTTTTTACAAGAAAAATCATGACTTCTGTAAATAAAGACTGTTTTACTTCTTCCTTTCCAAATATGATGTCTGCTCTAGCATACCTTTTTCTTACTTTATTCTAGAACCTACAGTATAACATCTTATTGACATGGTGAGAGCAGATATTGATGCTTTGCTCCTGACCATAGGAGAAAGACAACATTTTTTTTTACCAAATATAATTTTGGATTTGTGTATTTTTCCTTATGATTACATCATGCTTTCCTTCATGTGTTTTGAAGCTCTGTTATTAGGTGAATACACATTTAGGATTTCTATATTCTCTCTATGAATTGACCCTTTCATCAGTGTGAAATATCTCTTTCATGCTATATGAATACTCATATTTCTTATTAAAAGGTTTACTTTATCTACCATTAGTGTACTAGTCTGGCTCTCTTTTAATTAATCTTTACATGGCATATTTTCCCTCCTTTTATCTTTCACATATTTGTGTATTTATTCTTAAAGTGGAATCTTATACAAAAGCAAGTTACAATGTTATATCCAGTCTGAAAATGCTGCCCTCGCCTCTTGCTCCACATCCATGCTGATCCTGTTCAACCTGGTATTTCTTGGGGGCAACGAAGTTGGGAAAACCTACTGGAATAGGATCTTCATACAAGGCTGGCCATGGGTGACCCTCTCTGTCCTGGGATTCCTGTACTGATATTCCCACGTGGGCATTGCCTGGGCCCAGACATACACCTGGGACTAACGGCGCTGGCCCAGGCCAGCTCTCCCAGCCAGCCTCCAGGGCAAATGCTGCTGCAGCCTACTCCAGGACACTCTCCAAGGGACCAGTGCTTGATCTGTTCGTCTGTTGAACTTACCTCCCTGCAAGACAGAAGCCTGAGATGTCACAGTAAATTCACAACCACGCAGTCTTCTAACTTGAGGGCATTATTTGCCTGTCGAGTACCTTGGGGCATGGTGCGTAGGGTGTTTGGCCTGGCTGCACATGATGATGTTTTGATCTAGAACCTAGTCCCAATGGTGCTTTCATTTCTCTCTCTGCTCAGAATTAAATGCAATGGACATTTCTTGATGGAGGCGCAGAAATCCCCGTTAGCGATAGCCCCATCCTCCACTGGGCAGTATTTCTAGAATATCTTGGTGTGGTGGCTAGAACCGGCCCTAGCTTCTTCCTGCAGCTCCTCTGTAGGGAGGTGACAGCGACAGCTGTGTTTCTCATGACCTAGTCCAAAAAGACAGACACAGAGTTAGAGACTTCCTAGGAGTCTTCCTGTGATTTGAACTTCATCAGGGAGGACTACTTAGGCTACTTGTTCCTGAGACCTTCAGAAAAGTATGGATATGGTGGTTGTTCTGACAGTTAATTGCTTACTAATAGAGTTTAAAAGCCAGAGAATAGTGCTTGCATGAACATATCCTGTCTGGCAGGTCACAGAAAGTAAGGAACGGGGAGCCTTTTGTGGTCTTGTCTGCCCTTGCCATGCAAGTCCCAGCAGTCACAGCCTCCTTAGTGGTTTATACTGCTTTGTTTTGATTCAAATAAAATGAAGCCTTTTATGTTGCATTAAAAAAAAAATGTAATGTGAGGCATTTGGGACCACTGATTGCCCCCATCACTTCCAACCTGCTTACCTCTGTTCCATTGTGAAATAGTCAAGATCCGGAGCTGGGTTTGTTGAACAGTTAGTCACCCTCTGCCACACATAGTAACAGAGATTTACCCAGGTATGTGATCATCCAGATAAAAATTATATTGCTTAGCTTCTCATGAAGTTAGGGGTGCCCACCTTGCTCTGCTTGTTAGCTCCTCCATTGATCCCTAGTAATATTGGGGAGGAAGGAATAGCCTGCTTGGCACCCACCTTGTTCAGTCTCCTTGATGTCATGAAGGGGAGGAGTTTCATTTCATCTGGGCAAGGGAAAGGGCAGTGTGGATTGATAGAAGTTATTGATAGTCAGCACTGCTACTGCTGGATGGGGACTGTAGATCAGTACCCTGCTTAGCCTAGTTGCTGCTGCTTTGGGAACCAAATCAAAGCACCTCCTGCATCAGCCAGTGAGGATGGGAAGTCAGCTTCCTTTTTTATGTAACAGCATGCAGAGTGGATGATCAGAACATCACCTGTTTCTGAAAGAAGGGTGTGCAGTAGAAGATCAATTTCCCCTGTCTCTTTATGATAAAAATCATCAAGATGCAAAAGGGTGTTTGCTGGTGTTCAGTATTGGTCCTTTATCTAAGAAGAACAGACTTTTCTTAAAGAGTTTTAAAAAAACAAATCTGTGACTGGATGCTTCCAGGTTGGAGACTTCTGCAGCTCCCTATCTATGTTGTGGGAGGCAACAAGACCACTCATTTTGGTAGCTTTCAAGTCTTGATATTATGAAGGAACCCGTCTTCTTCTGCCTGCTCTTGGAGATATACTATGCTTCATTTCTGTGTTATGTTGAGGGATTTTCATTTGTAAGGGGCAGTACCTGGAAAGAATGGGACTATTTCATATTGGTAAAACTAAAGGTTGTATGTGTGTGTGTGTGTGTGTATATATATATATATATATATATATATTTTAAAATGCAGCCTTGATAAAATATCTCAACACTTATGTGATAATAGCTGCTACACACACTTACAGATGTCTACCTCTCTATTTTTCATCCCTAGAATTTGCAACCATGTCACCTAACACCAGCAATAGGAAACTAGTACATTTACTACACTTTTGGCAGGGTTGTCTTAGAACAGTTTCTCTTCCTATCTGAGTACTACATCAGAGGATGTTTTCAATATGCATTTCCGTATGCATGTAAAACCTGAGATCGTGTGTACTTGAGAATATTTTCAAATATTTATTTGAGAGGGAAGGAGAACACACAAAGAGAGAGAGACAAACAGAATCAAAGAGCTCCCTTTTACTGATTCATTATCCAAATGCCTACATGGCCTGAGGCTGGGCTAGGCCAAGCTGGGAACCAGAAACCCAACCTAGAACTCCCACATGTGCTTCAGGAACCCAATCACTTGGGTCACTATCTGCTGTCACCCAGGGTGCGTATTACCAAGAAGCTGGAGTCAGGAGAGAACATGGAACTCAAACTCAGGCACTCTGACGTGGAATGTGGGTATCCCAACCCAGCCTCCTACCTAGTAGGCCAAATGTCCACCCTAAGAAGATGTTTATTATACTCTCATATTTTGATTTAATTTGCCTGATTAAAATTATAAAATTCAACAAGCAGGATAGGCAAGCAGAAGTGTTCAGTGTTTGTCTCTTCCTCCACTAAGAGGAACCAAAAAAAAAAAAAGAAAGAAAAAAAACCCCACAAATAAAAAGTTGCATTTCAGGTGGGTTGTACTGGCAACCAGAAAGGGAGATTTGGGAATGATATAAGACATGGAGACTTAAGAAACCGACACATAGAGTGGTAAAAGGCACACAGCCAGGAAACTTCCTATAGCAGAAGGGGTGAATGGGACAGTTCTAGCAAGAGGCATCATGAGGAATACCAGCAACCCAAGGAATAGGAGTTCTCCACAAACACCAGAGCACAGTTAAGGGCAGTTACCAGGAATCTGCACCCTTGTTATGCTTTTGTAAACTTTACTACATTTTCTCCACCTAGTCTCCAAAACTCAGGCTGCTACACTATGGTGACATAGTGGTGGCAAAACCATGCTGCCAACCACAATAGACTCCCACCACTTCTGGACCTGAGATTCAAGTTCCAAGATAAAGGCCCTCTCTCAGCTGTGCTGAAATCTGCCAAGCTGCAGCTGGGTCTCAGGCTTTGCTTTCTACGCTACATGTCCCCTGCTTCTGACACTAACCCACACACGTCTCTGGCCTTTGCTCAGCAAGAGGAGCACGGGCACCACACACAATCACTGCTGCTGAAGAAATAGCCACTGCACGCTTCTAGCAGTACCATTCTCCTAACTATAGTGACCATATTGGTAGTGCCACACCACCACTGCTACGTGCATCACACCCACATGGCCACTCGAGCACTCTCTTCCCTGGTGTGGTTCAAAAGAGAAACTGACTTCACTATTACATGTATAATACCAAAAGGCATTGATTAAATCTAATGAAACTACAGGGAGACTACACTGTGGCATGCAACTGAAACCAAAGTCAACATAAGTCTACAAATCCAACTCACTATGGCATATCTTCAAGAGGAAACCATTTACTTTAAAAGCTGTGTTATAAAAGTAAAGAGACAATTGATTCACCAAATGAACAAATCTGAACGCAGGAACAGAAAAAAAAATATAAGAAAGTAAGGTAATATGATATTTCCAAAGGAACACAATAACTCTCCCAAAAGAGATTCCACCCTCCACCCTTCCCTAAAAAATGGAAAATGACAAAATATGTTACACTGAATTCAGAAGAATGATTAGAATGCATCCTAAGGAAATACAAAAGAAACATATAAGTACTTTAACAAAATTAGAAAAACAATGTACTATATGAATGAGAAATTTGGTAAAGAGTGATATCTTGAAAAAATTAAATAGGAATCTTGGAAATGAAGGATTCAAGAAGTCAAATTAAAAATACAGTTGAAATGCTAGATAACAAAGTATGTACAGTGTAAGTGAACTTGAAGACAAGCTTTGTGAAATACCAAAGACAGTGTTCAATCAGTAATAAGAATTTGACAAGCAGTAAGCAGAAAAACCACTGTTCCTTAAGAGCACAAAGGCTATAACCTATAATCAAATCTCAAAATGCCAATTTTGTTCATATATATTACATTTTTTAGAAGAACTAATCCCAATTCTTAAACTATTCTATATAGTTGAAAGGGAAGGAATCATCTCAAACTCCTTCATGAGGCCAGCATCAGTTTAATTCAAAACCAGAAAAAGATACTACAAAGAAAGAAAACTATAGATAAATATCCCTGGTGAATATTGTTGCAAAAATCCCCCAACAAATTACTAGGCAATCAAATCCAACAACACATCAAGGAGGTCATTCATCTAGACCAAGTGAGATTTATCCCAGATATTCAGTGATGGTTCAATATACACAAATCAATAATCACAATAAACCACCTTAACAAATTGAAAAATAAATACCATATGATGATCTCAATAGATGCAGAGAAAGCATTTGATAAAATACAACGTCCTTTCACAATAAAAACATTAAGCAAATTGGGTTTAGAAGGAACATCCCTCAACATAATCAAGGGAATATATGACAAACCCACAGCCAGCATCACATTAAATAGGGAAAAGCAGGAAGCAATTCCACTAAGATTCAGAACAAGACAAGGCTTTCCACTCTTACCATTGCCATTCAATACAGCTTTGTAAATTTTAGCCAGGGCCATTAGACTAGCAAAAGAAACCAACGGGATACAAATAGGAAAGGAGGAAGTCAAATTATCCCTGTTGAAATATGGCATGCTCATTTACATAGGGGAACGAAAAGACTCCACTAAAAGACTATTGGAACCTGTAAGACAGTTTAAAAGTTGCAAGATATAAAAATTCACAAAAATCAATAGCATTTGCCTACACAAACAATGCCATGGCTGAGAAAGTACTTGTAAGATCAGTCCCATTCACAATAGCTACAAAAAGTTTAAATAAGTTGGGACAAATTTAACCAAGGACCTGAAAGATCTGTACAATGACCATTACAAAACATTAAAGAAAGGAATAGAAGACACACAAAAAAGGAAAAATATTCCATGTTCATTAATCAGAAGATTTAATATCATCAAAATGTCCATACTACCCAAAGCAACTTATAGATTCAATGCAATCACTAATCAAAACATCAGATTAGTACAACCACTGTGGACCACAGTATGGAGGTGCCTCAAAATCTAAAATCCAAAAATGTATCTACCATAAGATACAGCTATCCTACTTCTGAAAATAGAGCCAAAGGAAATGAAGTCAGCACATGAGATACCTGTGCTCCAATTTTTATTGTAGCTCAATTCACGATAGCATAGATATGGGGTGAATCTAGAAATCTATCAAGTGATGACTGAATAAAGAAAATTTGGTATATGATGAAATATTATTCATCCATAAAAAATGAAATCCTGACATTTGCAACAAAATGGGAGGAACTAGAGATCATTATAAGTGAAGCCAGACACAGAAAGACAAAGACCACATATTTTTCCTATATGGGAAAGTTAATAAACAGAAAATATTAAAAATGTGTGGATGTCATGCTGTTACATAGCTATATATTATCTTCACTAAATAAGTCCATGGTCATCATAATATTCCTTCCTTTCCCCACATTATGATCATTGTTATGAATCTCACATTACATGATATTAGTATCCCCACTTTTAAGAAAAAAGATTAGGTATATTATTTATATATGAAGCGAATATGACAAAATGTTAAAAATTGATACATCTTTAAAAATACAATTTTAAATGAGCAAATGATTTGAATAGACAATTCTCAAAAGGAAAATATAAATAGCCAACAAATTATGAAAACATCTGCAATCTTATTAGCCATCAGAGAAATGCTAATCAGAACTTCAATGACACAGAATGGCTATTATCAAAAAGACACAATATATCAAATACTAGCCAGGATTGGGGGGGAGGGAGAATGCTTATACATTGTTGGTGGGGATGCAAATTTGCACAGCCATTATGGAGAACCATGTAGATTTTCCTCAAAAAACCTTAAAAATGTGGGGCCAGCATTGTGGTGCTTTGAGTTAAGTCTCCGCCTGTGACTCTGGCATCCCATGTGGGTGCCAGTTCATGCCCTGGCTGCTCCACTTGCAATGTTAATGGCATGAGAAAAGCAGCAGAAGATGGCCCAAGGGTTTGGGCCCCTGCCAGCAACATGGGAGACCCAGATGAAGCTCCTGGTTGCTGGCTTTCATTCTGGCCTAGTGCTGGCTGTTGCAGCCATCTGAAGAGTGAACCAGCAGATGGAAGATCTCTTGCATGCTTTATTTTGCTCTCTTTCTCTGTCTCTGTCTCTCCCTCTCTCTCTGTAACTCTTTCAAAATAAATAAATAAATCTATAAAAAGGTTTTAAAGTGCTCTACCGTGAGACCTAGCTATAGTCCCACTTTTGGATACACAGCCAAAGCCAATAAAATCAGCATTGAAAGAGGCTTCCGCACTCCCACATTTGTTGCAGCATCATTCACAATACTCAAGGTATAGAGTCAACCTAAGTGTCCACTGACAGATGAATGGAAAAAAAAATATGTTACATGTATATATGAAGAATGTAATATTATTCAGTTATAAAACCAGAATGAAATTTTATAATTTACAGAAAAATGGATGGAACTAGAGATCACGATGTTAAGTGAAATAAGCCAGGAAGACAAATTATACATCGTGGATGTATAATTGTCAATATGGAAGACACAGTCACTTTTGGTCTATGTTCTCACAAAGGCAATTACCGTACACATTTGACTTATAGAAAGGGTTTAGTTAAAAAATAACTTAGGAAGAAAAATAACACCATTTTAAATCTTTCAATTTATTTAGTTTTTTTTAATTGTGTTTGTGGCAATATATTTTTCTTATAAGAATTTAATTATTTGTTCATATCCTCTTTCCAGCTATGAAATACTTTAGCTGTTACCAATTTTATTTTACAAAGTATAGGCTAAAGTATATGCATGTAGACAATAATGGACACTCAATAAATGCTATTTATTATCAGTTTTTGTGTTATATTATTTGAGGATGTATTATTTGGAATGCAGTTTTGCTTCTTCTAGGTTATTGCCTATAAGCAAACATTCTTCTCACTTGATCTTAGCCAAAGGCCAAGAAACAATAAAGCAAGCAAACATTCTCAATACAAGTAAATTTAAACTCTTATTTTTAAATCAATAAGCATTTTTTGTCTCATATTGGTAGATGTCAGAAGTTTGGAAACAGACGCCTAGCTATGTTGCCCTTTCATTCCGACACTTTTCAACAAAGTTAAGAAATTTAATTCTTGTATAGGATTAGATTGACACAATGACCTGTATGCATCTCTCTGTACACACATGGGGAAGACTCAAAAGCACAAGAAAATATCTGCAAAACTCCACACTGAATGGGTGTGCAGTCTGGCAGTTGAGACACCTGTTTAGGTGTTCATGTCCCAGATGAGGGGGCTCAGGTGTAACATTCTGCCTAGCTTCCTGCTAACGCAGATCCTGGGAGGGAGGAGGTGACAGCTCCGCTAATTGGGTTCCTGCCACCTATCGCTTTGGTCTCATCCAGTACTGGCTGTTCCAGACATTTGGGTGTTGGAAACACACTCTCTTGCTCTGTCTCTCTCTTTTTTTCTACCTCTATCTTTCTTGCTTTCAAATTAATTTTTAAAAAGTTTAAGAATAATGAGAACAAAGAACTTTCTTGCCTATTGAGGTGGCATCCCCCCCACCCCGGAAATAAACCTTTCTCTTGATTTGTATTAAGAATAGTGTTATTTCTAAGTGTAAAGAATTTGCAAGAAGTCAATATTATTGACACCTTTATATGAACATTTTTCATTGTGTTCTTTTGTTTTAAAATCCCATAAAAGCAATAGCAGGAGGCTATGAATTATATGGAAACATTTCTTACTTTATTCACTCTAAAAATTCTTATGTATTTTTATTTTTATGGAAAAGCATACCCCAGTTGTTCTCTGTTATTTTTTTCCTGAATTTTTCCATTTCCTTTCCTTCACTCAAGCCCAGGTTTTCACATCTATATCTGTTTCTCCTTTCCAGTCAAGTGCTCCAACCAGTAGGCAAGCCTGCCAGTGAGCAAAGATTTACTCAGTGTGCAAAGACTTGGAGGAGTGTTTGGCTGGTGCCTGCCCAGCTTAGCTTTCTCTGGCAGGGCCACACTGAAGGTTACTGTCAAGCAGAAGATCATATTGACCAGAAGAGCTGGGGAGGAGCCATTAGAACCAGCGGAAATTATCTGTGGGAAGGTCTATTTTTTTTTCACTGTGAAAGAATATTCCTCCATTTCTTTCAAGATTGTTAGATTTCTCCAATTAGCACAAGGTAAATATTTAAGTGATTTAAATTTAAGTGATTTAAACATGACATACAGAAAAGGAAAGGCATTTCAGCATATACAACAGAGTTTATATTTAACAATAATTGCTATTAAAGAGAACTTAAAGGATTTCCCAATTCATATTCCTGTATTTAAAAATTGGTAAAATCCTCACATTTATTGGTTTAACTGCCAAAGGCTTTTTAAACAATTAATTAGCTGCACTATTGTGAGAGAATAGAGTGTATGCAGATAAAATAACTAATGCACATAAATAAATTATTATTATTTTTTGGACAGGCAGAGTTAGTGAGAGAGAGAGAGAGAGACAGAGAGAAAGGTCTTCCTTTTCCATTGGTTCACCCCCAAAATGGTTGCTATGCAGATCCGAAGCCAGGAGCCAGGTGCTTCCTCCTGGTCTCCCATGCGGGTGCAGGGCCCAAGCACTTGGGCCATCTTCCACTGCCTTCCCGGGCCACAGCAGAGAGCTTGACTGGAAGAGGAGCAACCGGGACAGAATCCAGCGCCCCAACAGGGAACCTGGGGTGCCGGCGCCGCAAGCAGAGGATTAGCCAAGTGAACTGCGGCGCCGGCCACACATAAATAATTTGCCTGATGATAAGATATAAATGTTTCTTAACATATGCAGTATATTTTGTGTATATTCACGTACATAAATCAAAATATGCACAAGTAGCTTTGAAAAAAATCCTACAAATAAAATATTTTTCAATGATAAAAACGCAAAGTAACAGTTAATAATTCAACAAGTCCTTTAAAGATGGTTGCAGATTCAAAGTAGATCTTCAACTGTAATTGACCAACATCCCCTTAAGTGGGTCCCATACCATACCCCATGAATTATGATCACTTTTTTATTTAAAACCGTTAAAACGTCAGGCATTTAGTTGATTGCACTATGTCAGCAAAGGAAAGATATAGTTATAAACTCTCCTAGTGTACAGGAGGTGAACACTAACACTTTTACATTCATTGTATGAATACAACACATGCTTTCAGAGAAGCTGCACCTGTGAGATTTCTCTTTCACATTACTGCCAAATGAACCCATTCAGACTCTTAATCCTTTCTGCTTTATCATCATTTTTATTGTTCTATTATGTTTATCTTGCTCTATTGAATTTTAATATTCTAGATTCATATTTATAAACCATGAACTGATTCCAACTTTTTTTTTGTCTTCTGTATCCTGGATTCCCATGATGCCTTTAAACCATGAAACCTCTTAGTTCTTAGGTTGTCAGGAAATTCCGATGGGAGACTCACTGATTTTGGTCCTAAGTGTCTGTTCTTCCTAGGTGTAGGCTGTAGCTCATGGTTTCTGTTTGGCATCAACTAAATGAACAGAGGAGTATCCTCCAAGCATGGATTTTTTTTTAAATAATATTTAGTATAAATTTGTTAATTTTGAAAAAAAAAAAAAACAGATATGCCAAGGTGTGTATAAAGGTATTGTCTTCTAATTGCCTTTCCCTCTTTTCTCTAAAGTTGTTTTCTATACATTTCTATGCACGTCATTTCATGTAGCCAATTTTAAGTGAAATGCATCTAATGACTTTAGAGTATGCAATATACATAAAACAGAATTAGAACCAGGATTTGATATAAGTCCTAATGCTACATAACATTTTTGGTACACCAATCGGATCTGGAGATCTTTTCCAAAGTTTAACATCAGTTTTTAAACTCATGGGTTAGAAATTTCTCCTTTTTTGCTGTTTGATATCTCAAACAAAGTAGTAAGTGACAGGAAGATTTAGTTTCCCTGCTTGGGATGTTTCATTGTAATATTTTTCTAAGTCTTTGTATTATTAACAGCTTGTTCTTTTAACCAGAAAAATTTCATAGCCTATGGTTTGGGAAGAACTGGTATTTTTCAGTCTTTTATGATGATAAAATACTCCAATATTAGTAACAGATAAAATAATTTTAAGTCATTTTACTATTTCAATTATACTGGGAGAATTATTTACATTTTGAGATCCCCTTCATAGGTTCTTAAAACATTTATAATATTTCTTATTAAACTTTAGGTACAAGTCATTTGCAGATAGAGTAATTCCAAAAGTGGTAAGAAATAACATACATAAAATAAAAATATCTGATGATATTTAAAAAAATTTTAACAGGCATATAAAATGTGCGTATTTATTGGATACTATGTGATGTTCTGTTACATGTCTAATTAGAGCACATTTATATATTCTGTTAAGATTTCTCTTTAGTGAAAACATACAAAATAATTTCTTATTGTTTTTTAATGAGAAACATACAGAACATATCTTTAGTCACTCTATTGTGCAGTAATATCCCAGAAATTCTCACTTCTCTTAGGCTATAAATTAGTATCTGTCAGTCAACTTTTCCCTTTAGTTCTCTCCTCACTTCTTTTCCAAGCCTCTGGTAACCACCACTATATTTTTAACATCTATGAAATCAATTATTTTTTTACTCGATGTATGAGTGGATATTTGTCTTTCTGTGCTTAACTTATTTCACTTAACATAATGAACACAATAACCTCCAGTTCCATCCATTTTGCTGCAAATGACAGGATTTCATCTGTTTTTTGGCTAATATCCCATTGTGTATGGCTATCTCATATATTTTATCCATTCATGGATGGATGGACTTAGGCTGTTTCCATTGGCTTTGTGAATAGTTTTGAAATAAACATGTAAATGTCTCTTTGACAGATGGATTTAATTTCCATTGGAGAGTGTTCACTTGGCACTCATTCCTGTGTGTGCCACAGTTTGTGCATACACACTATGTCTGTGTGATGCCCATAACTTCCACTCCTAAAGCTCCCAGCAGCATCTGTGTTTAATGCCTTCACTGCAGGAATTCAATACTTAACCAATACTTGTTAAAAAATAAAGCTTACTGGCAAGCACCGCAGCTCAATAGGCTAATTCTTTTAAAAAAAAAATTAAGCTTACTGTAACTCAGTATGCCCTGTTACACCTGCAGCCACCTCACACATTTCATGTTTATACTACTTCTCTTGGTTGTATCAAGAGGCCATATTGAGCATTGTGGTGCAGCAGGTTAAGGCACTACTTGGGATGCCCTCATTCCATATCAGAGTACCAGTTCAAGTCCTGGTTGCTCAATTTAAAGCTGAGGTGACATTCTTATTATACAATATATATGCATATATAATTATATATAATTAAATTAGAATTTCCCAAACTCATGAGAAAATTTCAAATAATTTCAAATACAAGAAAATGTGGCCGGTGCCGCAGCTCAATAGGCTAATCCTTCACCTAGCGGCGCCGGCACACCGGGTTCTAGTCCCGGTCGGGGCGCCGGATTCTGTCCCGGTTGCCCCTCTTCCAGGCCAGCTCTCTGCTGTGGCCTGGGAAGGCAGTGGAGGATGGCCCAAGTGCTTGGGCCCTGCACCCCACAGGAGACCAGGAGAAGCACCTGGCTCCAACCTTCGGATCAGCGCGGTGCGCCAGCTGCAGCGCACCAGCCATGGCGGCCATTGGAGGGTGAACCAACGGCAAAGGAAGACCTTTCTCTCTGTCTCTCTCTCTCACTATCTACTCTGATTGTCAAAAAAAAAAGTTATTATATGCTAATATAAATTTAGACTAGTGATTTATTTTTATTCTATACTTCCTAGAAGTTTGTGATTTACCTTAATTGTATACTACAGTAAACAAATCAGTGTGTGATTAATTATATTTGCTTTGAAGCTACTTATGCTGGAAGTTTCAAATACGGCATAGATAAGAGATAGTCTCTACTTACAAAGTGACACATATCTCTGTGTATCTCTTGTAATCATAGCAAGTATAAAATAATATGAAGACGGGGCCAGTGCTGTGGCACAGCAGGCTAAGCCACCACCTCCAGTGCTGGCATCCCATGTGGGTGCAGGTTCAATTCCTGGATGCTCTGTTCTGATCCAGCTCTTTGCTAATGGCCTGGGAAAGCAGTGGAGGATGGCCGACCCAAGTCCTTGGGTCCCTTCACCCACATGGGAGACTGAAAGAAGCTCCTGGCTCCTGACTTCAGCCTGGCTCAGCCCTGGCTGTTGCTGCCATTTGGGGAGTGAATCAGCTGATGGAAGATTCTCTCTCTCTCTACCCCATCCCCCGCCCCGCCCCTGCTCTCTCTCCGTAACTCAGCCTTTCAAATAAACAAACCTTTAAAAAATAACATGAAGATATTATCAATTCAATATTTTCAGGACTCAGAAAATAAAACAACCATCTAAGGCTAGACCAAAGCCAGATTCACTAACACTTCTTCACTATATTGAACACAATAATGAACCCCTAACATTACTTGGGTACTTAATCATGTCTCTCATTTTCTCACTGACTATTTTGTGATTTTTTTTTAGATAATTTGCCAAAAAGTCCTCAGCAAGAAAATATTCATTTTATGGCTGGCACCCTGGCTCAATAGGCTAATCCTCCACCTGCGGAGCCGGCACACTGGGTTCTAGTCCTGGTCAGAGCTCTGGATTCTGTCCTGGTTCAGCTCTCTGCTGTGGCCCAGGAGTGCAGTGGAGGATGGCCCAAGTCCTTGGGCCCTGTACCTGCATGGGAGACCAGGGGAAGCAACTGGCTCCTGGCTTTGGATCAGCACGGTGCGCTGGCTGGAGCGCGCCAACTGCAACGGCCATTGGGGGGTGAACCTATGGAAAAGGAAGACCTTTCTCTCTGTCTCTCTCTGTCACTGTCCACTCTGCCTGTCAAAAAAGAAAAAAGAAAGAAAATATTCATTTTAAGCCTAAGTGATCTTTGTAAGAATACTGTCTGAGTTACTAATACCTACAAAACCAACTATCTCAAGAATTTATGTCTTAAACATCAGTGATCAGTGTTTCAGTTTCTCTGAAATTCAAAACAGATACTACAAGGAATTGCACGCCCTGCTGTGTGATGTGTGATTCCTCAGCTGGAGAACTCAAAGCGATGGGTCAGGAATCTTCTAAGGCTTTACTAGGGCTGTAAGTCATTTCACCCAAATGGCGGGCAAGTTGGTGCCTGCAGTTGTCAGGAGGCCTCCATACTTCTCTATGTGGGCCTCTCCACAAGAGTATGGAGAATATGTCCTCTTTCTTTAGCCTCACAAGTTACATGCCATCACTTTTACATGATAGTGTGGTCACACCAATATGCTCTTTTCAATCTGGAAAGGAACTACAGAAGGACATGAATATCCCGGGGACCCTTGGAGGCAGGTTACTACAAAGCTACAGAAAGTGGAGATTGCATTCTCTCATATATGTGTGCTCAGGGGCATGTTTAATGCCAGATACACAGTTGGAAATCAAGAGGAAATAGATGTTTTTGAATACATAAACTAAAGAATAAAGAAAAGAGTAGATCAATTACTGGTTCTCAAATTTCAAGGTATTCAATGTAGCTGGCTTAACCCATTTTGAATCAGTGGCATTCTTCCATAACCATAAGGATATCTATTATTCCCTCTTCTATACAGGAATAATTATAGGAGATTTTTTATTTACAGCTAAGTGAAGAGACAGCTCTAACTAGACTTTCTTCCATATATGAATACTTTATACTAATAAATTAAAGCATTTTGTATGTAAAACTTCTATTCCACCTTAAACATAACTTCATTTCTCTCAGGTATGACACAATAAATGTATGGTCAAATTTCTGAGACAGCAACATAAGGTTAATAACTAAATATGGATATTCGTAGTTATAAAAATATTTCAGGAAAAATCTAGCCCTATGATTATTCGTGGCTAAAATGAATTAGTGTATATTTCTAAGTTTTTAGTACATACAAGGGATGTTTGTAGGTAAATAAAAGCTATGTACTAAGAATATTATCTAAGTTAATTATAAAACTCAATGTTGAAGCATATTTTGTTAGTTATTCTTTTTGGTATTAACTAGAATGTGTTGTTTATTTATATCCAGTGTTGCCATGTGATATATTTTAAACATTAATGTATCTAACTTCTACTTGTTATTCATCTTAATCATCATACAATTATTTTGGACCTCCTTTCTTCTATAATGACTTGGAGTTCCTACACGTGGTTCAGTCTTGCTAATATAAATTCTTTTTAATCTTTAGTTAACTGGGGTGGACACTGTGGTACAGCAGGTCAAGCTACCACTTGGGGTGTATCTCATATCAGAGTTCCAGCTACTTCATGCTTCTGATCCAGTTTTGTGCCAATGTACCTGGGAGGCAGCAGATGGTGGCTTCTGCAAAAAGCACAGTTCACTAGAATACAGAGAAGAACAATTTCAGGTGTTAATAAGGTGAAAGGTTTGGCTTGGCCTAGTGGCTCAGACATTGACACAGACTGTGGATCTCTCCATGCCTGTGTCAGCTCTGTTCTCAGGCAGGACCACAAGACACAGGGGCAACAAGCAGACCTAGCTGATTGTCCTTAGTCCATCTCTACAAAAAAAAAAAAAAAAAAAAAAAAAGAAAAATGTTTTGGAATAGTTTTTCAAGCTAATTCTGCTTTTCCAAAATAGTTAAAAACAAAAGTGCAGATTTTTTCTCATGTTTCCATCACAAAACATTTACTTTGGCCACAGAGTTTGAAAATGCTTTCTTCCAGGCCTGAATCATAGCTCACCCTAGGATTCTACAGGCAGAATGTGCTCCAAATTAATCAGAAGGACTGAAAGTATAGGAAGTATCATCCCCCCAAGTCCTACCAAAATGCCCTTACTAGGGGAAAACTGAGGGAAGGCTGACAAAGCAAAATCTACAGATTCCACTCTAAGTCTCTTCTTGATTCACAATCCCCTGGGGTAATTTTATGCTCCTCCTAAGGATCAAAGCCCAGAATTCAGGATCACTGTCTGAGCCTTGAGCGAATACTCAGGGACGTTTAGGAAAACAGGCATGGTCCCATAAAATTACTGCCTCTGAATCATGCTACAAGGTGTTCCTGGTCCCTAACTTTTTGAATCCACTGTAAGATGCTCTAGGAATACCAATGTTCTGCTGAAATGAAAAGTACAGAAATTATGGTAGAAGAAGTTATGATTATAACAAAAGATAAAAGTTCGGGGCACATAATACCATACCTGTGTTTTCCAACTGGACTATTTAACTGACAAAACGTCGTTATGTTTTCTATGGATAAATGAACATACTAGACTAATCAGAAATTATATTAAAGTATGAGTAATAAGCCATACCAAACATCTGAATACTGGTTCATAAATAGGGTGAATGGATCAGAAAATAGACTCAATAATTATATCAAATGTTTATGGAAATTCAGTTCAAATGAGGCAGGATTTTCAAATATATGTGGAAAGGATGGATTATTCAAAACACAGTGTTAGGGAAAACAGTCATCTGGAAAAACACAGTCTGATTCCTCCTTCTCTCAGTCCTCATACCAAAATAAATTTTAGGTTGATCCAACATTTGAACATAATAAATGAAAACTTGAAAGTGCTGGATGACAACACTAAAAATGTTTTAAAACATAAAAATGAAGTAAGAATTGCTCTAAACAAGACACATTATTTAGAAATCATTAAGGAAAAGATTTGATAAACAACACACAAATATAAAACAAAAAATGAAAAGAAAAATGACTGGAGACTGTTTTAAACCAATAAGGGAGTGCTAATTTTTAAAAGATTTATTTATTTATTTATTTTTATTTGAAATTCAGAGTTAGGTGGAGGAGGGTGGAGACAGATCTTCTATCTGCTGGTTCACTCCCCAAATGGCTGCAACAACTAGCACTGGGCCAGCTCGAAGCCAGGAGCCAGGAACTTCATCCGGGTCTTCATGTGGGTGGCAGGGGCCCAAGCACTTGGGCTATCTTCTGTTGTTTTTCCCAGGCCATTAGTAAGGAGCTGGACCAGAAGTGGAGCAGCCCAGACTTCAACTGGTGCCCACATGGGATGCCAGAGTCACAGGTGTTGAGTTTATCTGCTATGTCACAACACCAGCCCCAAATTTCTTAATTAGAGTAACACAATGTATAAAATTCACGTATATATGCACACATTCATAAACAGAGGTACACATATCTGTGATTGGAAATGCATACATGATCTGTTGAATTTGTAAAAGGAAACTAGGATTTGAGGTAATAATGACTTTCTTTTACTCATATATTCTCCAAACTTCATGTTTTTTTTTTTATTGTTGTCATGGGTTACATTACCTTTTCTGTACAAAAATAAACATTTGTAACCTTCTGTTTCCAAACATAATGGAATAGCTTGATTTGGACTAAGCCTGAAGCACAAAACAACTCTAAAAGATGGAAAATTTTATAAAACATATTTGAAGGTTTTGGAAATCAAGCAGTGTTGGCAGATCTAATCCTTGGGAGAAAGGAAGTGGCTAATGTGAGCTCCCATTCTTTCTGGCTTTTTCACTGAAATAATTTTCCAAATTTCAGACCAAAAGGATAGAGCCTAAGCAGGAAGTACAAGTCTTAAGGTGGTGGGAAGACTGAGGTCAGATCGGGGGCTGCTCCACTGTTGGAGATTTAGAGGACAAGAAACAGGCAAGGAGAAAGCCATAGAGACAGAGCCCAAAAATCGGTACACAAACTGCCCCAGGATGACTGGCCAACTCCTAAGCTGCATTCACAGGTTAAGACTAAGAAAGCGTACAAATAAAAAACACTTAGTGGAGTCAGCATCTGGAATGTCAAACCAATAAAGCAAGAGATGGCAGCAGACACACAATTGTTGGTAGGGAAGCTGGAGTTCAGGTCCTGCAAAGGTGGATGACATTGGTGAGTCCTCAAGGCTTTACTTTCATATCCCAGGAGGACTATGGTCTACTAATAGAGGGCACACCTTTAGAATAAATACAAGAACAAAATAATGAGTCCTAATAAAGACTAAACTCAGTCGTTTATAGGACCAACGTGATCCATTGACGCTCTGTTTTCCAGCAGGAAATTAAAGCCATCTGGAGGAAGATACCATCATTTAAAATTCCTGCAATTTTCCATCCAATCCAACCATAAAAGGCATACAAAAAGAAATGACAAAAAATCAAAAACAAAAATTAAAGAGAAAGAGGTAAGTTATATATGAGTTAATTACCAGCTTGTTATCATTCAGTTGCCAAAAATTAATGATAAGAATATTTAAGAGCACCCAAAGGGCCGGCACCGCAGCTCACTAGGCTAATCCTCCACCTTGCGGCGCCGGCACACCAGGTTCTAGTCCCGGTCGGGGTGCCGGATTCTGTCCCGGTTGCCCCTCTTCCAGGCCAGCTCTCTGCTGTGGCCAGGGAGTGCAGTGGAGGATGGCCCAGGTCCTTGGGCCCTGCACCCCATGGGAAACCAGGAGAAGCACCTGGCTCCTGCCTTCGGATCAGCGCGGTGCGCTGGCCGCAGCGCGCTGGCCGCGGCGGCCATTGGAGGGTGAACCAACGGCAAAAAGGAAGACCTTTCTCTCTGTCTCTCTCTCTCACGGTCCACTCTGTCTGTCAAAAAAAAAAAAAAAAAAAAACGAGCACCCAAAGAACATGACAGTTGGCTTTCAAAGAAGCAAGAGCAGGAAGCAGGAATTATAGCTGAATGGTAACCATTACCATGGAAGACAGAGACAATGAAATATCTATCTAAAAAGTGATCATAAAAAATAAAAAACAAAACAAAAAAATTAACCTAGAATTCTCCATCTAGCAAAAACACTCTTCATAAGTGAAGCAGAAAAGATGTTTCAAATAAATAAAAACTGAGTAAATACAGCACCATTAAGCCTGCACTGCAAGAAATTATGAGAGTTCCTAAAGTTAAGTAAATACTCTACTATATGGAAATATAGAATTTTAGGAAATATACAATATTAGAAAAGGTAAATGAATATTGACTACTTCAAAAACAATGTTATTAATGTCTTCTAATGCATATCACAGATATAAGAGTAGAATTTATAAGAACACAGCCATAAAATACAGGAGTGGAATAAATAGAACAACACTGTCTGGAGGTGCTTACATTGAGAAATGATGGCTGTCTTAATTTAATGTCAGCTGTAAGATATGAAAAATGCATATTAAAAGACTCCAAAAATTGCCACCATAAGGAAAATAGAGTGCATAGAGCTAAAGATTTAATGGGGAAGGACAAATACAGAATAATTAAATCCAAAACCAAATGGACAAATACGTACATGCATGGGCAAATGAAAAATATATACTAAATGCAGGGATTCGGTGGGTTTCAGAGTCCATAAAGGAATAACGTATAATCCTAAGGAGGCAGGAGCACACACGTAATGTATTGGGCAGTGCTTTAACAGGTTTGTAGGCAGGGGAGTCCCTCACAACATGAGACTATGCACAAGCTAAAGCATGAAGCCAGCAACCAGAGGAAAGGAAGGCAAGGGAGTTTCTAGGGGACAGAAGGGTTGGGTAAGGGGGGTAATGTGCTCAGCTGATGTCATTGAAGAGCCCAGTGGGGAGCTGTCTATCTGAGTATTGGGTGCTCTTCTACAGCACATGACTTCATCAGCACATTTGCTTAATATAAAAATACTGGGGCCAGCATTGTGGTGCAGTGGACTAAGCTGCATCTGCAGCATATTATATAAGTTCCAGTTCCAGGCCAGGCCACTCAGCTTTCCAGCCAGCTTCCTGCTTATGCATCAGGGAAAGCAGCAGAGGCATGCCCAAATGCTTGGGCCCTTGCCACCCAGGTGGAGGACACCGATGGAGCTTTGGGCCCCTGGGTTTGGCTTGGATACAAGCCTCCGCCATTGTGTTCATTTGGGTAGTGAACAAGCAGATTGAAGAGTGTTTTCTCTCTCTCTCTCTGGCTTGCTCACTCGCTCTCTCTCCCTCCCTCCCTCTCTCTCCCTCCCTCCCTCTCTCTTTTTCAAATAAAGAAATAAATCTTTAAAAAGAAGAGAATAATATATTCATATCTGAATCCCTTAAAATATATAGACAGTGACAGGGTTGGTGTACCTTAGATTGGGTTGTTTAAATATCTAATGAGAGGCTAGCATTTCGGCTTAGCAGCCACCAACCTGCAATGCTAACATCCAATATGGGTACCAGTTCATATCCAGGCTGCTCCACTTCCCATCGAGCTCCCTGCTAATGGCCTGGGAAAGCAGCAGAAAATGTCCCAAGTGCTTGGGCCCCTTCCAGCCATGTGGGAGACCTGGAAGAAGCTCCTGGCTCCTGACCTTACTCTTGCTTTACTTCCCAGCCCTGGCCAGCTGCCATCTGCAGAGTGTATCAGCAGATGGAAGAGTCTCCCTCTCTCTCTCTCTCCCGCCCTCTCCCTAAATATCTAATGAAAAAGATGCTATCTGTGGGAAGGGAACTAATTAAATAAGAACAGACTCAGATTTCATATTCTGGCTCAAATATTTGTTTCCTGAATGATTCTGGGAAAGTTACTTTAACTCCTCTTTTTATTTATAAAATGAGCATGAAGATAACATTCCCCTGCTTAGGTTATAGTATGGGTTGTGTGAGTTGATGTATAAATTACTTCCAACAGTGCCTGGCACATAATAAGAACTATGATATTCATCATGATACCTAAACTGCTTATACAATCACCAAATTTTGGTCCTTTTTGAAATTTGTGAGGACGCATTTAAAATATTCAGACATGAAGACTTTAAAACTTGATTTTAGTTCTCATTGTTGGCTTTTTTATCTCATGGAAATAAAAATATGACTGCAAATCCGAAGAAATTATTTCAGATAAGTTACAACTCCATGTGACTTTGGAAAAGTCAGAACATTTTCAATGTTTTGCATCTGCAGCTGAGGAAATGAATGGTAGGTTAGAGAAACAATGAGATGTTTTATAACACACTATTAATCATTGAAAAATATACATTTATAGACACACTTACACTCAGATGCAATTAGATAGAAGTTATCCAACTATAGCTCTCAAAATATTCTAAAACTTTTATTTTGTTAGTCATTAAAATCATATCAAATTTATGGACAATTTCCAGCACATCTGTTCTGGATAATATTATCATAATTATTTCCTTCCATTGAACATTTCAACAGTGCCAAAGTACTAAGTCAAGAAGGAGCAAAACTCCTATTATTAAGCAGTTACAACAGTTTTCTATTATTTTTGTCCTCTAATATATGATTAAGTGAAGCAAATTTCTTTAAGACTTCTGGTGGCATTCCTCAAGTTCCCATGAAGCTCTCTTGTACTTAACAAATTTAAATGAATGCTTACCTCTCAGCTAAGAGCAGATGCTTATTTTGGCTTATTTTGGTTACTACATGGACACTTTTTAAATTATTGACCTCTGTTTCCTCTAATTAGTGAAAAAAAACAATACAATCATTTCAACCCTACATAATAACTCTTCAATGAACTTTTCAAGTTTCAAACTTTGTGTATGTTTATGTTTTATATGATACACTATGCATAATTTAATAGGCTGCTAAAATGGGGATTTTACATGAGCTTCAAACTGGATGTTTATCAGTTGCTTCATACACAGAATTTTAAAAATATATTTGAGAACAATTCTCATAATTTTGAAATCTGTCACAAAGCAAAGATAGGAAACACTCAAAGTAAAGAAGAATCTGATTTTGTGAAGGTCTGCTTTTATTTTAATTTTTAAAAACATTTGTTTATTTATTTTGAAAGAGTTACACAGAGAGAGAGAGAGAGAGAGAGAGAGAGAGATCTTCCATCTGTTGATACACTCCCCAGATGGCTGCAATAGCCAGCGCTGGGCCATGCCAAAGCCAGGAGCCAGGAGCTTCCTTAGGTTCTCCCACATTGGTGGCAGGGTCCCAAAGCTTCCTCTGCTTTTCTCAGACCTTTAGCAGGGAGCTGGATCAGGGATCAGCTGGTACTTGAACATACATAAACAGACACTCTTATAGGATTCTGGCATCACAGGCAGGGGCTCTATCTACAACACCACAACCACAACCCAAGGGCTGTGTTCAAAGAGTGATCATGCTGTGACCTCACAACACTCTATGGTGCTGAGTGGAAGCAGTGAGGCCCTGAATTCCAATAATAAGTCAGAGTGTGAGATCTGCGAGGTTTCTCATAGACACGTTGTAAGGAGAAATCTAAAGTTTTCTCTCTTGGAGGCAGAATCATCAAAAGGGACGAGGGAACCATGAAGCAAGAACTTGTAGTTGAGTTCCTGATTTTGAAATGAGAGAGCAGTCTTAACCTAAGTAGATAACACTGTTAAAAAAGAAGAAGAAGAAGATGCCCTAGAAATGGGAAGCTGTGAAGCTGCGTAGAGTACACACACAACATGACCCCTAGTTGGATCAGAAACAGCCAGTAGTGAGTAGGCTAAGACACAACTTGAAAGACCAGAGGCTGAGCACAGCTGTGAAGCCAGGAAGCCAGCAAGTGCTAACAGGAGCAAAGGACCAGTAAGGAAAAAGTCAGACCTTTGAATGAGGGCGTGTAACATGTAGGTGATTTTTAATACAAAATATTTTCTAATTTTTCTAAATTAAGTCCCTTCTTGCAACTTTAAAGTAACTTTTGACAGATATTGAACAGAAAAATCATGAAGATTTCCCAGGTTTCCGTACTTTATAGGTAAGATTGTAAAACAAAATTATGTCTCCAGTACGTAGCACGTTATGCTTGTTTAACAGGATTAGGCGTTTTCTTCTGTAAATTTATGACAGTTGTTTTTATTGTTAGCGCTTGCCTAAATCAGTGTCTATCTCAAAACTCCCTGCTTCTCTTTCACAAAGTGGACTTCTTCACAAGCATCAAGTCAATTAATTGGGAAAGGGAAATTCTGTGGAGGGTTTGGGTGTGCTTAGTGCTATTACAGCACTTAAGATACTCTGATACCCAGAACAGGGTCCAGCACCCACTGCCATCATGTGATTCATCGGCTTCCAAACCTATTTACCAAATCTTTTTTTTTTTTAAAGATTTATTTATTTATTTGAAAGAGTTACACAGAGAGAGGAGAGAGAGAGGAGAGAGAGAGGAGAGAGAGAGAGAGGGACAGGTCTTCCATCTGCTGGTTCATTCCCCAGATGGCCACAATGGCCGGAGCTGTGCTGATCCAAAGCCAGGAGCCAGGAGCTTCTTCAGGTCTCCCACGTGGGTACAGGGGCCCAAGGGCTTGGGCCATCTCCGACTGCTTTCCCAGGCCATAGCAGAGAGCTGGATCAGAAGAGGAGCAACTGGGATTCGAACTAATGCCCACATGGGATGCCAGCGCTTCAGGCCGAGGCTTTAACCCGCTGAGCCATAGCACCAGCCCCCTAAATCTTAATTTTAGTTACTACATTATTGTTGGAACACTTCCAATTGATTTTAAAAATATTTCAAATTCTCAATCTTACCTATTTTTATATTAATCAGTTATTTTAATATCTGTGTCTGATTATTCTGTTAACTGGATCACCTCTGTGTCTGCCTATGTCTCTGTTTCTCTTCTTGTTGTTCCCTTTAATGACTGGTCATTTTTTCATTGAGTGCCAAGCATTGTATATGAATACTGGTGAGGTTTTGGATGATGTTATTTCTCCTTGCAGAGGATTCACCTTCTTTTGTAGCAAGCAACAGAAGGCAGACCACCTCAAATGAGTCACACGCTGATCTGACTTAAGGATTTCTTACAACTTCTGTCAGTCTCAAATCAACCTCTGTTTCATTCTCCCACCAAGGATAGAGGCTTCCATAAGTCTCAGATTTTTCTAGGGCTCTCATTATTGGCAGGCTCTGACCGATGTTCGTCTCTCTGTCACTGTGATTGACAGAAACTCTCCTGTTCTTCTTGCTGACTATGCTTGGCTTCCGAGCATCTTGCCTTTCAGAATAAGGAAATAACCCTGACTTTGTGCTTCTCCTCTCTCTGACACGTGAACTCTCAGGTTCTTGCTGCCTTACCTCCTCTAATCTTGAAGTTGTATAACCCTAATTCCTGGACTTTTCCCAAAGCACCAATGATTTCGCTGCCTCTCAATACTAACCTTCTAACTTCCCAACTTTGTATCCGACACCAAAATCGGTGTTTGTTGGAAAGAGCAGCATGTATAAAATCGGGCTTCCCTCTGGAATCTGGCCCTTTAGGTCTTGGATGCCTCACCAGTTTTCACATGACTGCAAACAGAAACATTTTTATGATTTAAAAAAATGTTACATGACTATTCTCATTCTTGGTGTTTTGGTCTGTCATATGCTTCACTGTTAGATCCAGAAGAGGAAGTTCCAGACTGTCTTGAAGGGCAAATTGGGGTTTGTAAGTTGAAAAAGAACGCAATTGGGCAATTACATCAGTCAAAAGTGAACAGTTATGTTTGTTGGGCATGGCATTTCAAGACCAGAGTCCACAGTAGATTGAAGAGAAATGAGATAAGAGGGATGTTCTAGGTAGGAAATTGCTGTGTGCATAGATTTTTAAGATGTATTTATTTTTTTGAAAGGCAGAGTTACAGAGAGTGGGGTTACAGAGGGAGAGACAGAAAGAGAGGAGAGGGGGAGTTTTCCATCTGCTCGTCATTCCCTAAATGACTGCAATGGTTAGCACTGGGATAGGCCAATGCCAGGAGCGTGGACCTCCATCCAGGTCTCCCACATGGGTGGAAGGAGCACAAGCACTTGTGCCGTATTCTGCTGTGTCCCGAGTGCATTAGAAGAGATCTGGATCAGAAGCGGAAGAACTAGAACTAAAATTGGTGCTCTTATTGGATATAGTTATCACAGACAGTGGCTTAACCTGCTGTGCCACAACACCAGCTACTGCATATATCTTTGGATTTTTGTCCTATAGATTTTGGGATGTCATTCATAGATTTTTGAATATAATATTACATAAAACACATAAAAATAACTCAGGATATTGTAAAGAACCAGCCTGAGTGTGGCAAGGGTGACAGATAGAGCAGTTAGGTGAGTATTACTACAATCCAAACCAGAAAGCCTAAGGTCTCAAAGCAACACAACAACAGCGATAATCGAGAGAAGAGGTAGAAATTATTCAGAGTCAATGCAATTTTGTGATGGATGAAATATTACAAAGGAATACATAGATTCACAGATAATTCAAACTTATTGCTAAGAGAGGATGTTGTTATTTAGTTACATATGGAATACAGACAAAAACATATTTGTTAGTGAAAACTATACTGGGCTTGCTGACTTTAAGACACCTGAAGCATGGTTACATAAAGATATACAGTTGGTGGTTAGATTTATACCCCTATTAGCAGACATCCTGGCCAGAAACTGAGATTAGGATGTCACTATGGACTAGGTATTGTCACAAGCATGGATAGGATCACCCATGCCGAACTCGGTGCTTGGCTGGAGGTATGATGTGATCGTCCCCCATAGCGGGTTGTGATTAGAGGTTTCGTCCTAAGGTGTTGGTATTGGGAATTATTGAGAAGCATTTGGGAACTAGGACCTAATGGAAGGCTCTTGGTAGGTAGTTCTCATGGGGGAACAGCTTTCAAAAAAGCAAGCTGGAGCTGGCGCTGGCTCAATAGGCTAATCCTCCGCCTGCGGCGCCGGCACCCCAGGTTCTAGCCCCGGTCAGGGCGCTGGATTCTGTCCCGGTTGCCCCTCTTCCAGTCCAGCTCTCTGCTGTGGCCCGGGAGTGCAGTGGAGGTTGGCCCAGGTCTTTGGGCCCTGCACCCCAATGGGAGACCAGGAGAAGCACCTGGCTCCTGGCTTCGGATCAGCGCGGTGTGCTGGCCACAGCACGCAGGCCACAGCGGCCATTGAGGGGTGAACCAACAGAAAAGGAAAACCTTTCTCTCTGTCTCTCTCTCTCACTGTCCACTCTGTCCAAAACAAACAAACAAACAAAAAAACAAAAACAAAAACAAAAACAAAGACAAAAACAAAAAAAAAACAAAAGCAAGCTGGAATCCTCTCATTCTCTCTGTTCCTGGTTCAAGATGTGATTGTGTCAAGGTGTGTTCCTGCCATTGCCATCTGCCTTCTGCCAGAAGATCCACATCAGAACTGAGTTTATACAGGTGGTCTTCCCTTGAACCTCCAAAATTGCGAGAAATAAAATCTCTCTTCCTAAGCAGCCTGCGCCAGGTATTTCAGTGTAGTAACACAAAGCTGAGTTGTACACCTGATATTGGTTTTCCACTAGCAATTCAGCTTAGTCATAGTTTATCAGGCCTTTCCAAAGAAATCAAGAAAGAATCTAAGAGTTTTTTCTGAACATTTGTTTGGGTAATTTGCAATTCTCAGGTTTGCTGAAGTTCTTCATATGAACTATCTGATTTGATCTATGTTTCTACTACACTGATGATTATGAATTTTATTAGGAATATTATTCTTAGGTAAGCATAACATTATTAGGGGCTTATAGAAAAGTTGAGTTGCAAAGGATCTTATGATACTTGCTGTGAATTGTTTTTCTTGCTCATGTGGGAAGACATTCTTACAAAATGAAGCATTTCATAGCAAGTATAGAAATACATTACTTGATATTTTCCAGCTCAAAACTCCTCTGTCATTTATTAAATTGCTTTGCCATTAACTTAGGTATTAGATAATAAGTTTATTTATCCTGATACTATTTACATAGAAAAAATTGCCTATCTAAAATTAAATAAATTTATATGATACATTAAGAAGTTGTATTGTCAAAATTACTTGGATAAACATTAATATTATAGCTATAATATAAAAAATTCAAGACAGTGGGGTATAGAGGAATAGTAACATAATATAAATGTCCAAACATATTAAATCAGTCCAACATCTAAGATCTTAAAATAACCATATCCAGTATAGTTTAACTTTATTTTTAGTTTTGTCTTTTTCACTTTTTCCATTTAGCATTCTGTTTTGAAGGATTTGTAGTTCACAGCTTATGCCTTCAACTTATTTGTAAGGTAACATTCCTGATTATTCAGAGATCAAATTGTCAGGTTGAATGCATTTTGTTTTTTCCTACAATCTCCAGTAAGCCTCTAGCAAGAATTCCTGCTGTTCTGATCAAATTCTTGGATCTGGTAAACTAGTGAGGTCTGTGAGAAGCCACTAACATTTCAATGAACTTAAGAATCTACATATTTGAAATAGTACCAAAAGTTTTCTCAAATCATAGTATTTTTAAAGGATGAACTGATTACCATTATTTAAATATTTGTAAGCAAACAGGAGTGAAAAGTAATGTGAGAGCTCTCTCTTCCATTACTTATCTTTTAAAAATAACTGTAGGATTGGCATTTGGTGCAGTTGTTAAGACACCAAGTGGGGTGCCAGAGTGCCTGGGTTTGAATTCCAACTCTAAACTGATTCTATATTCCTGTTACTGAGCAACAGAGGAGGCAACAGGTGATAGGTCAAGTACTTTGGTCCTTGCCACCCAAATGAAGGATCTCAACAGAGTTCCTGGCTCATAGCTTTGGCCTGGCCCAACCTTTGGGTTGTCAAGACATCCAGGGAAGTGAACTAGCATATGGGAGATTTCTGTCTCTCCCTTTCTCTACTTCTCTTTCTGCTTCTCAAATATATATACATTTAAATTAGAAAATATCTGAAGATTTTTATAGCTCACCATGATGGGATAATAGGAAAGAAATTATTTTCCTATCAACAGGTATGTAGAGAGGAGGAGAAAATATATGAAACAACTGTTTTCAGACATTGTCATCAGGCAACACATCTAATGCCCGACAGGAGGGAAACAGACAAGATGACTGCCTTGAGACTCTTCGAAAGCAGCCCTTCGGCTTATAATATGATATAGGCAAACATGTCTGTATGTTTCTGTATGTATGTATGTCAGGTATGACACAAAAAACAAAAACTATAAAACAAAAATCAATAAATTGGACTTTATCAAAATTTAAAAGTTATGCTCTTTTTTTGTGTGTGTGACAGGAAGAGTTAGACAGTGAGAGAGAGAGAGAGAGAAAGGTGTTCCTTTCTGTTTGTTCACACCTCAAATGGCTGCTACGGCTGGCCCTCTGTGCCAATCCAAAGCCAGGAGCCAGGTGCTTCCTCCTGGTCTCCCATGGGGTGCAGGGCCCAAGCATTTGGGCCATCCTCCACTGCCTTCCCGGGCCACAGCAGAGAGCTGGACTGGAAGAGGAGCAACCGGGACAGAATCTGGCTCCCCAACCGAAACTAGAACCCCAGGTGCCGGCACCACAGGCGGAGGATTAAGCCAAGTGAGCTGCGGTGCCAGAAAGTTATGCTCTTTCAAAGACACCATTAAAAAAAAAAAACTAAGAGGGAGCGATTGCCCTGGTAGTTGAGACAATAGAAGCCAAAGAGTTAAGCTGCTGACTTGAAGAAAATATTTGAACTACACATATCTGACAAATACTTGTACCATGACATAAAAAAACTAATTTACTATAATAATTCAATAATAAAAGGCAACCAATTCCAATGAAAATTAAGAGAAATTTGAATAGACACTTTAGAAAGTAGATAAGATGCTCGAAAGTATTATTCATTAGGTAAATGCAAAATAAAACCTTAATAAAGCAGCATAATACACATATTCATCAAAAATTTAGAAAAATTAAAAATGCCAAGTTTGCCAAACATGTAAAACAACTCAAAGCTTTCATGCAAATGGCCTGATCACTCTGAAAAATAGTAAAATCTGTTAGATATGTATTTGATATATATGGTCCACAATTATTCTAAGATTTACTCAAAAGTCTATGTGAAGACTTGTACATGAATGTTCATAACTATTTATATTAGCTCTGTTACTCATGTCAGCAAAAATTGTAACAATTTAAGTCTTTATACAGGTCAGTGGCTAAGCAAATTGACGGACATATGAGCAATGAAATACTACTCAAGGATGAAAAGGACCAAATTGTTAAATGTAGTAACATGAACCAATATCAAAGTCATCATTCTGAACAAAAGAATCCAGACAAAAGATTGTACATATGTGCTATTTATATTTATATGAAAGCCAATAAAAGATGAATAAACAGTGACTCTGAGGGCATTTGAGACATGTGCTGGGAGTAAGTGGCAGAGAATTTGAGGGGAGGTGTTACGGAAAGGTTTTATATCTTAACTTGGTGGTGCTCTGTACCAATGTGTAAATTTGTCAACACTTATGCTACAGTTTTAATTGTGCTTCCAGAATTTCTTGCATTTCCGTTCTAACCAATCATAGTACCCCAGAATGTGCCCTCATTTGGAAATAGGGTCATTGTTGTTGTAATTAGTTAAGATGAGGTCATACTGGAGTAGGATGGGCCCCTAATTTAATATGACTGGTGTCCTTATTAAAGTGGGAAACTTGGACACAGACACATACACAAAGAGAGAACGTCATGTGAACAATGAATTTTTACCACAAGCCAAGAAATGCACAAAACTGCCCACAACCAGAAGTAGGGCAGAGGCATGGAATAGGCCGTTCCCTAGTAGCCTCAGAGGGAGGCCTTGGCCCTGCCAACATTTTCATTTCAAACTCCTGTTCTCCAGGGCTGTAAGACAATAAACTCCTGTTGTTTAAACCATTCAACCTGTGGGACTTCATTACAGCAGCCTTGAGAAATTCATACAACTCATCAAAATGAATAGCTGAACGCATACATTTTGGTAGCTAAATTATCCCTCGATAAATGTGATTAAAATTATTGAATCTAGTTCATACAAATCTCAAATAAAATCCATGCAACCTCTAAAAGGATGCAATATTTGTGTGTCCATATATATGCCCACATATATGTAAACTTATATATACACATGAATGTATGGTCATTTAATTAGAATTTAGTAAGTGCTAGTTTCAGCAATATTCATTTTATCTGATTCTCATATAAACCCTGTGAGGAAGTCATTAGGATCCCAATATTACAAATGAGCATACTGTGTCTGAGAGAAATGTAATAAAACTTTGAGCATTATTCAACTAGGAAGAAATGAAGTTGGCATAGGCACACAAGCTTTTTCATTAGAAATTCATTTTATCACAGCTATGTCTAATTTTACAGGATTACTGACAATATCTAATGTTATTGTGTATCTGCATGCCTATGTACATTTTGTCTTTAAAAAGATGCACTCCACATCTATATCTCTATTGAAATTTTTTTGGTCTATATCACAATGTCCAAGCCTATCTTCATTCTTACTTCCTGGGATCCAATGGCTGAGTCTGATAATTTTCTTGTTTTCCAATTGTTTATTTTCCCTACTGGCCTACTGTTAGATGAATGAAGTATCTTCTAAACTTAGGATATTAATGGATACTCAGGTTCTTAATGATGATATTTTGGAGAGAATCCTCTCTTCCTAGAAATGTCATTGTGGAATTGGTTGATGGTAGTGATATCTGTGCTTATGTCTGATGATTGCTTTTGTCTGCTCACAGTTACATTTAAAGAACTGGATTGGTTAACACAAACATCTCTTACTATCCACCTGTCACATAGAAGAGGAAGACACAAGGTTTTCTCTGTGTGTGGTCCATGTTGATTACTGAATTCATCAGAAGGCATCAGGACAGGGTGAGATTGGAAAGTAAAGCAGGGGAGACCATCTGACCACTCCCACTGCAGCACGGCCAGGCCAGGGAGATGCGGGTCTGTGAAGGCTTCCTGTGTGTGACTCCTGGGTGCATGGCAGGGTTGCTGATGTCCACGGGGTACAACTCATCACTGACTCCATCAGCAGACCAGGGAGCAGACCTTCCCTGGCTCAGTTCTGAGCCCAAACTGGGAGTGCCAAGGCTCCTGCCACTTCATCCCCGTGCCCGGGGCTGTCAGAGCCACCAAGGGGTAGCGGGGAGCTCACAGCTGCGGAACAGGGTGCCTCTGCCTTAGTGGAAGATGGAAGATTCACCTAACTCCCAAACAGGAAAGTAAGGAAAGAAGGAAAAACCAAAGTTCTGGTACAGAGATGATTCTTAACAGATGACGACTATTAAAGTTAACGGGTAAACTTTGAAAGCTAAAACAATGATGATGGAGACCGAAAGTAGGGACAAACATGACGACGAATAGACTGACAAAATTGAGAGGGCTTCCCTTTTGGGGAATGCGGAACAAAAGATGAACCTGCTGAAGTCAAGGTGGTAACGTACCTTTGGCAAAAAGTGTTCCCATCAAATATGCTTTATATTTTGAAATTTTAAGACATAAATCAATAAGTTTTGATTAACTACATTTGGAACCACTTAACCTCCTGCCAGTACTTGATAAATAACCTTGAACCACTGGTTATGTCCTCATTTGCTCTCCAGCAGCTATTTGTTGGAGTCCCTCTCTTCCTTTGTAAGTTTCCATAGTATTTTGCCCTCTTGCTTTCTCTGACTCCTATGTGTAATTTATCTCCTTTTTATCTGCTCCTAAACTCTTCCTCATTTACTTTCTAAAAATGCTTCAAACATTTGTCTCAATTCCTTTTATAATCACTCTATATCTTTTATATTCATTTGTTGTGCCTTATAAATTACTCTCCCACATTGTATTCAAATTCTTCCTTGCTACAATGCTTCTAAATATATGGTTCCATGTTTTTTATTTCACAAATACCTAAATAATTATTTTGACTTTACATGACCTGTCAATAGGTACATTATTCGATAAGCCAAATAAGGCTTTCAACAATAATATTGTTCATTTTGGCCAAAATTATTTCTAAATCAACATAAGCATGCAAAGGGAACTGAAAATAATACTTTGAAACATGATTAATTTTAATGTTTACAGGAAAAGAGTAAATTCACTAGCAGAAAACAAAATTACCAAAAGTAACACTTTACAGATTTCTTTTAGTCTCAAAGCAAGATACATTTTTCATAGAAACAAATATATCACCACTACAGGTACCATAATCTGGCAACATTTATACACAAGGCCATTTACCATTAAGAAAATCAGTGGCAATGGAAATGCAATACATTAGTTCGTCTCTGTTCAATTTTTTCTACTATACTTCCTGGCCTGCAGGAGTATTTGCCAGGATACAAAAGAAAATGTGTGGCCTCAATTTCAATAATATATAGAAAGCTCTGGCTGCCCATTTTAGTCCTATATGTACTATACAATCACTAGGAATGTTTTTATACCACTACTCTGACTTAATCCATTTACTATTAAGTCCATTCCCAAGGAACAAAACATTTTAACAGATTCATGGGGATATTATATGATTATTTTATACAAAATAACAAGTGCAATATCAGAACTTAATATTCTCTATGTCTACCCTAACAGAAGGAGAAAAACTGTACAGGGATTAACTAGAAAATAATTTGACATTATTTGGAATAGGGAATGTTAGAGAACTGGATGGGGGAAAATACAGTAAGGTTTCTTTCAGTTTTACAGTTGATTGCTTTTAAATGCACCAGATGATTTTCCGAGGGCCATTCACATTCCATGTTTAGATTCACTTTATTAGTGGCATATACAAAGCACCATATAATATAATATATGAAATGTAGAACAATCATGACCATGTAATTAACTGTAGAAATAACTGCTAAGAAAATATAGCAATATTTAACACAGGATTTCTGAAACCATTACATATTCCTTACTTTGTCCAAAGCTAAAGTCCCATGTTTTATTTTATAGACTTTGTCTAACAAGATTTATATGCATTTGGCACTGTTTTGGGCTGAAATAGTTGATATCTTCTGTACAGTAATGTTACAGTTTTATACAAACTTCAGATATACGGCATTTGGAATAGTCTTTATGATCCCCTTTCCAAGTGTTCCGTTTCACACAACAGCAAATACTCTGAATGCCTTTCCTCCTGGAGGATTCTGTAAACTGCAAAAGAAACCACAAAAAATATATTGATGTCATCTTCACATATAATCCTCCTAATAAATCATGTTTTCTTCTGACAGCCAAAAAAGCAGCTCTATGAATCCAGATGGTCAACTTTCTTAGGCTGCCGTAATTTATAAATTACTGGAAAGCTCCGAGATGACATAATTCTTTAAATACTGGTTGCATGCTGGTGTGCAGATTCCCTAGAGCAATGTAAGACACCTAATGCTAAGGAAAGCAGTCTCTGTGGAACTTCACGGGTTCCAGATCATGCTTTCACACAGCACCTTCTGCCTCTGAATGTACCAAAGCAGAGTTCAGCAACTGCGATTTCACTTGACAGGGGGAGTACTGAGACAAGTTTTACAGCTGAATCGCATGGTTAACAGTTGACTGCAAGTTAAATACATGCTGATGCTTACGCAGTAGTCTAGGGTACTAGCTTATAGTTATTTCCTCAGTCTGACAAAATTATATTGACAATATACAGATTAATACTTTTGACATCTACAGTTTCAAGAAAAATGTAAAGAAGTGTAATGGTTAAAACTAAAACAACCAAAGAATTTCTTCTCTGAAATACAAAAACACCCAAACATATAATCATACACTCCTTAATATCATTTCATAGATATTTAAAAAAAGTATTTATGCGAGAGCCAGAAAGACAGACAAAGAAAGAGCTTCCACCCACTGGTTCACTGCCCAAATGTCCAGTGGGCCAGGGCAAAACCAGGAGACAGGAACTCCATCAAGGTGTCTGATGTGGATGGGAAGAAGTTAATTATTTGAGCCATCATTGCTACCTCCTAGAGTCTGTGCAGCAGGAAGATAAAGTCAAGAACCAGAGTGGAAGGACTTGATTTAGGATGTGAGAGTCTTATCCAGTGTCTTCAGCATCTTAGTTGGTGTCTCTCTCTTTTTTTTTTTTTTTTTTGACAGGCAGAGTGGACAGTGAGAGAGAGACAGAGAGAAAGGTCTTCCTTTTTGCCGTTGGTTCACCCTCCAATGGCCACGGCGGCTGGCGCACTGCAGCCAGCGTACCGCGCTGATCCGAAGCCAGGAGTCAGGTGCTTCTCCTGGTCTCCCATGGGGTGCAGGGCTCAAGCACTTGGCCCATCCTCCACTGCCTTCCCGGGCCACAGCAGAGAGCTGGCCTGGAAGAGGGGCAACCGGGACAGAATCCAGTGCCCCGACCAGGACTAGAACCTGGTGTGCTGGCGCCGCAGGCGGAGGATTAGCCTAGTGAGCCACGGCGCCGGCCTAGTTGGTGTCTTAACTGCTAGGTGATAATGCCCACCCTATGAGTACTGCTATTTATTTTTATCTTTTTAAAGAATTAGTCCGAGGCATTTGTTATGTATGTATGTGTATATGTGTATTTCAAAGTCAGAGAAACACAGAAACATCTTCCATTTGCTGGTTCACTCCCCAGATGCACACAACAGCTGAGGATAGAGCAGGCCAACACCAGGAGCCAAGAACTCAATGGTTATAATTGAAGGACATCATGTTGAGTGAAATAAGCCAGACACAGAAAGACAAATACTACATATTCTCTCTTATACATGGAAGCTAAAATTAAAAAAACAAACAAAAAAAGAAATGTCTGTGTGTGTCAGTATTGCTGCAAATATAGTGTTTTGTTAAACTCTGTTTCATATCTTGTCAAATTATTAACAATGACATATTACTGTAGTTTAATGATCTATGACTATTTCAAAATTCACTGTGACACTGACATATTTTCATTAGCTTCATTGTTTGTAGCCCTTGTCTGTATTCCTACTGAACTATGGTCTTTTTACTTGTCAAACTTTTTATGTATTGTAGCACTAAGTCTTTAATTATAATGTAAATTAAAAATGTCTTCTCAAAAATAAAAATAAAAAATAGATAAACAAAGCAATAAATAAAAGAAGCACCAGGGATATGACTTGAACCCAGGTGTCCCAAATGGTGTCTTACCTGGTGAACCAAATGCTAACACCAGTAAGTAGATGTTAAGAATAATGCAGAATCATAAATTTTCTTTTTTATGGAATTATTTTATATTTTACTGGGTAACATTAATCACAATATATTTTATTTAAAGGTGTAAGATGTAAAATGGTAATGCTATTAATCATTGCAGTAAGAATAAAGACACAAAGTACAATACCTTTCATCTTTTATTTATGTACAAGAGAAGAAAAGAAGAAAATGTAGAATAAGAAAAGGCTGAGGTATGCATACAACACACAAAGGCACACACATGTGCCCCAGTCTTTCCATGCAAGCAGATGCCATTGTAAAGACATGTTCAAACTGGAAACAGACTGACTATGTGCCTTACGAAGTGGATGCTTTTGTCTTCTTTAAATACAACGACATCCTAGAAAAATGTATATCCCTCGCCTAAAGAATTAGTGCTGTAATTTACAAGTTATTGGACCATTTTTTAATCAGTATGAGCCTCAGTTTACACACATACAAATTAGGGTCTACAGACTCAGGAAGAGAGGGCTGCTGGTAGAGATGAGCTAATATAAAGACTATCCAGTAACATCTACCTTCTGGGATATTCCTATAATTGATTCTCAAAAGTAATTCTCAGTTTAATAGCATATCTAACACTGTAAAGTTCTAAAATAAATATAAGAAATATGACAGGTAAATGAAACCACATCACTCAGCTTATAAAACTACAGACTGCATTCTAGAACTCAAGTATCCATAAATTGATCATTGATCACATCTGCTTAAAAAGGCCATGAGCCAAGTGACAGAGAAGTCACTGAAAATTAATACTAAATACTGATCTTTCTATGAGATGATACCCAGATGGTCAGAGAGAAGGCAATCTAGAAACACTGCATGGCACATCCTTTGTCATCCTGTAGAGCAAGGGTGGGGAACATCTGGCCCATGGGCCACAGAAGACTCACAAAATCATTCGGCCTGGCCCTGCCAAGCACTGGCAGGCGGGACTCAAAATCCAATAAATATATAGCAGGTTAATTTTCAAACTGATAATTTTGTCTGGCCCACAAATGATGTTCTAAATCCCCAAATGGCCCTCAGCAGGAAAAATATTCTTCACCCCTGCTATAAAGTCACCATTGTACATGTGAACCCTCACTGGCAATTTTGAGAAACTCATGAAATATCTTGAAGAGAAGAATTTTTCCATATTTACACAAATGGAAATTCATATTACTTGCGTAAGTACCAATGATTTAAAAAGCAAATTATTATAGGTTCATTTCTCTTAATGTGTATTAATATTTGATAATGAAAGTCCCTTAAATTTTCCCACATAACTAATATATATACTCATACATACTAGTGGACTGAATAGTATGAGATAAAGCTCATTTATATAATTCCAGGAATCTAATTTCCAATCAAAAGGAGAAATTTGGTTCCAGGGAAAATCAGACTAATTGTTTTGGTCAAATACTTTGTCAGATAACTGGATTAAAGAAATAATTCAGTGCCTTGCTCACCTCAAAAGACTTAATATAAAAACTAATCTACAAAATCCAGAAGAGGATGAAAGAAATTTCCTAATTATAAGATCAATTAACAAAAGAGTGGTTCTGACTTCTAATCCGATTTTCATGTTGATTTTTAAAAGCCTGCAGGAGACAGGCACCTCTGGTACTGCAGTTTCTCCCATCCTGGAAGACCAGTTGTTCCACTGTTACACAAATGTGCAAAGGAAACACTGACTCAGTCACTTCCCTTCCGTGCCACTCTGACGAGGCCCATTGCAAAGCAATCACAAAGAGAAAGATGGTATTAAAGAAAAAAATGTGTGTGTGTGTGTGTGTGTGTGTGTGTGTGTTGTTTTTACCTTTCTGAGAAGATTCCATTCTGGAAAGATGCGATGTAAGTCTTTCTTTTGTCCACAGGCATAACGTCAACATAACCACCATGATTTCGAACCACCCCAGCATGTACCGCTGCTCTGCAGATACTGGACAGCTAAGAAGGCAAGGAAAACAACGCCTATGATTAGGAAATTCCTGCCGAGATCCCCAGTCAACTTTCATGGGACCGGAGTCCCTGACCTCTGTCTCTGTTTAGACAGAGGTAAGCGCAGGGTGACATTTTGCACATTAAGGAATGTTTCAAAAGTCACATGTCAGAGGCAATTCTAAGCACATCTCCAGGCCTCTCCACCATTTCATCTGCAAACACAAGGCCAGTACAACCCGCAGGCTTGCAGAGTCAAAACAAGGAAAAGCAGATTCACTCCGTTTCTCTCTTCAAGGGCCCATCTGCCATCCTTAAATTTCAGCTTTTGCGAGTCTACTGGATTCACTCTGACAGACTAAACACAGGACTTTTTATGTCCAATTTTGATTTAGACACATCTCAGCCATAATTCTATACATTTCTATGGCCCCTTTTCCAAAATACAAGCATGTATCAAATGAGTTTTTTTCTTACTAAATAATATAATCTATGCAGAAAAATTCTGCCTGAAAGGATAACCTCAACAAAAAAATAAATAGAATAAAAAATAAAATGTCTGTTGCCGGTTTGAATGGTCCAATATAAATTGCTAGACCAGTTCTATGTTTCTATTAAACTGGTTATGTAATCCGAATTGACTGGGATTTCTGAGGAGGAGAAAATTACTGTTTCAGGTCCAAAACATTCATATTTTTTAAACTACCAACATTCAAAAGACAAACCATTTCTTTTGGCCCAATAAATCTCTAGATTTTACCATGTGCTTTAATCTAAACGATCCATAGCTGAGGGCAGCCTGAGGAAGTCCCACCACGGGAAATGCTTGAACTGTGTCAGTTAGAGAGGTCCACCTCATATGCCCACCAGTCTGTCCTGATCCCAAGGGCGTGTTCCTTTCTCAACTCCATGCACATGCGGGTGACTTAATGTGCTTTTCTAAGTTCACGTAAGCGTGTGTATCTTACATGACTTTGCTTTATTACTGTGCTCTGAACTCTGTGGCATCAGTCAGTATTTATTAGCTCAGAGAGCCTGATGCCAAGCTGTTTAATCCTTTGCAAGCTTTTGCTATATCACTAAATACCATATAGTGAAAATCTTCTATCCATACTCTGAAGAGGCATTTTGTTCTCCACTTAAAGACTCACATTGAATTAATAATTGTATTCAAAATGGTTCATAACAGATGGAATTAAAAAGAATACTGTGCACATTTCAGTATTTATTCTGTTATGTTAAAAGCGTACTATCAGCATTTTTCCTGAGGCAAGAAAAGTGCTTAGATATAACATTCACTAAACCCAACCACTTGATATGTTTTGAGACTATTGTTTCGCCTACAACAATGCAGTCAGCAGGCATTCCTATGTGAGTTCAGAGGTCAAAAGACATTTTCTTTTCATACCACACTTTATGAGAATTAATGTAGCATGAAAAGAAAGAAGAATTTATCTGTGAAAATGGAATTATGAAGTTAAAACAAACTATAAATAAAAGTTCAAATTAATGGGATGTACAAGTTCTAATCTGTAAATAGGAAAAGAAGAATGAGGGGAAAGGACTGAGAGGGAAGGGGCGAGACAAAGAAGAAGAGAAGAAGGAAGGAAGGAAGGAAGAGAATGAGGAAGAGGGAGGCTGGTTGGTGGGTTCCACCTTTCCTTATCAATCTTATTTGAAAAGCTAATGCATTTCATAGGGATTGGAAAGACTGACAACCAATGGTTCAATCTCTGACTCTGTATTTACCCTGTGATAGCAATCTTTATACTTCCAACTTTGTCTTCAGAGTACCTACATAATACTTATTACTTATTGATTTCATTGAGGTAGGAAGAAATAAGGTGATCTCAGGATGTAAGTTCTAACAGAACTGATTCTAGCCAAGAGACAGCTTTAAAGATAAAGAAGTCGGTAGGGACTTTCACCAGATATGACTAAAATAAAAAGCTCTGGTACTTAAAAACCAAAACATCTTAAAAAATAACTTCTTTGTCCAGATATGCACATTCTCATACATTTAATACTTTGTTATTTTTCAGCAAATATTTATATGCCTGGTACTTGCTTAATATCTGATATACTGTGTGCTCTGAAGTTCTGTTGAGGCAGGAGCAAGCTTTGTTCACAGCTTGGCACGTATCAATATGGTGATGAAAAAATGATGAATGGATTGCCCAGCTATTTCCCTCAGGGAGCTTACAAATAATATAAGAGACAGAGAAAGCAGTAGAAGATGGCCCGGATCCTAGGGCCCCTGCACTCACGTAGGAGACCTGGAAGAAGCTCCTGGCTCCTGGCTTCAGATTGGCTCAGCTCCAGCCTTTGCAGCCATTTGGGAAGTGGACCAGTGAATGGAACACCTCTCTGTCTTCTCTCTACCTTGTTCTATTACTCTTTCAAATAAATAAAATAATCTTTTTTTAAAAAAAGAGAGACAGGGTAACAATGACAACATCTAACAAAATAGACTATTTGCTAACAGGGAAAAACAAAGGTATAGGGGCTGAAAGAAGGACAAACATTAGGAGATGCAGCAATATCCCTCACAGAGGAAGTAGCAATCATTTAGGGCAGGAAGAAAGAACAAGAATTTGACAGAAAAATTCCAGAGACAAGGATAATCCAGAGACTAGGGAAATCCAAGACAGCAGCAGGATATTTAAGCTGCTGATAGGAATAATGTGAATAAACCTAGATCTTAAAAGAGTCTTAGAATTGGAAAATAATTTTAAAGGTGACATCACATTGAAAAAAAAAAACTTGGACCTAAATGCATTCATCAAGACTCATAAGACAGTGACACATACATATTTCAGGCCTCTTCATGCAAATCAGATCCCTACAGTGTTCTGTTGAATATGTACATCAGGAAGATACTTCTCCCAACTTGCTTTTGTAATTCTCTGGCCACATAAAACCTAAACCAATCAGCATGTACTTCCAGATTCTCCCTCAACCTGTTTCAAGAGCTGTATTCTTCTATTCCTCAGACTAAAGTGGCCCCTTTAGCTACAGTTCTCATCAACTCAGAGACAAGCAAAGCCATGTACTATGCCCTGCAGGCAGCGCAATTATTCTCACCTACATGTAGATGTCATTCATCCAACCCATAATGTGTTCCCTAACCCTCTTTACCAAAGAACAGCCCAACCTGGCTCACAAAAGTATTTATCTACACTGAAGCCATCACAGTGGGTATTTCTTGTCCAACCCCACTAAAGTCATCCGTTACCACTTCTCCTCAACTTCTCCCCTTTGGTATACATTTTAAGGTATTATCTGCTTTTAATTTTATATCCTTTGGCAGTGAGGATACTGTTTATACATTTGACACATTCTTAATCATCCAGTTTACACTTCAAATAAGAACCAAAAGGAAGACTAAAGAAAAGCTAAATGCATTTTTCCTTCCCAAGACTGCTGTCGGCTATTTAAATCATTGTGTGGTATCAGATATTTGGGGAAGACATAATAACATATCTAGTTAAAGTAAATGATTGTACACTCATAGTGAGAATGTTGGTATCATTACAGAAACTGTGCTCTTATACTGTATTGCAAAGCACATACATACACTTAAATATGCATAGGTATCAAGGGTGGAAACCTTATTTCTGCCAAAGGCAATTTAGATATTTATAACATTATTCATGGGCCATACAAAATTATTAAATTACAAATTAGCCTGCAATAGTTGTACTGACTTTTGTGTCCCACCTGCAGGATGTGGCAGGGCCAGATCAAATGATTTTGCAGGCCTTATATGGCCCGCAGGCCTGACATTCTCACCTCAGGGTATATTTTTATTTATAGTGAACACTGAGAGATGTATAACTAGAATACTTACATCAGAATAAACTCGAGTTCCAATTACACGAGCATAATGTGGATTAGCTTGCATACAATTGCGAGGACAGTATACTCTGAAGAAAAAAAAAAACATATACTTCCATATTAAGCGAGTTGGTTAACATCAGTCTTTCTTACTAGTAAAACCATTGACAAGCATACACAAAAGCAAACTCAAAATTCTACACTCTTTCATTTCTTTTTCTCCTGAAATACGTCAAGGGACCCAGACAGGCAGTAGATACAATCCCTTCTGTTTATTTTAACCAATTCCAGTTTTTGACACAAATTTGGTTTCTTTTTAACACTAGGAAACCTTCTAACTTCCAGTTTTAAGGCAGAAAGAAACATAAGAAAGCATCACTATATATGCATCTGAGAAGGTGGTACTGCAGAATTTAGTAAAGAGGTAACCTGGGAAATCTGAATCACCATTTGCCTCATAATGTCTCATGGTTTTTCCTCTTCACGTTAACATCTTTGGTATCACATCCAATTTCCCAGTTTGAATTATCATCTATAATCTGCCAATTCCCAAATTTGCATCTCCTTTTGGAGCTAATCTTAATTACAAATCCGTATATCCCACTGCTTATTCAACATCTCTACTTGGAGCTAGTACCTCAGACGCACTTGAGATGAAAACAAAATTTTTTTAAAGATGTATTTATTTTTTCAAAGGTAGAGTCAGAGATCTTCCATCTGCTGGTTCACTCCCTAAATGGCCTCAGCGGCTAGGGCTGTGCCAGGCCGAAGCCAGGAGCCAGGACCTTCTTCTGGGTCTCCCACGTGAGTGCAGTGGCCCAGGGACTTGGGCCATCTTCTGCTGCTTTCCTAGGCACATTAGCAGGGAGCTGGATCAGAAGTGGAGCAGCTGGGACTCAAATCGGCACCCACATGTTATGCTGGCACTGCAGGCAGTGGCTTAACCTGCTGTGCCACAGTGCTGGCCCCAAAAACAAATTTCCCAAATCTGTTCTTTCTGTAGGTCAAAACCTTTACTCTACCCTTAATCTCTCTCACACACCTTAAATTCAACCCATCAGCAATTTATGTATTAGCTATATCTTAAAATATATCCAAGAGCAGAGCAGCCCGAGCACGTCACATATGGTAAATCTGGATTCTATTATTCGCTGTTTAATTTATTGCAGCAGGCTTCCTAGTGATTGCCTTGCTTTCCGTGTGGCCCTCCTCAATCTATTTTGCACACATTTGCTAAGTCTAAACATGTCATTCCTCTGCTCCAAATACTCTACTAGCCTTCCAGCTCCTTCAGAATAAGTGACAAGCTCTTTGGAATGGCCAATAAACCCTGCATGTCCTGTACTCCCACTGCTTCTGACTTTATATCCTACTCCCCTTCTACTTCTACAGCCCCTGCTCCAGTCACATTGGTCACGTGGGAACTCCATAAATACACAATATACTCCTAACTCAAGGTCTTTGTACTTATCTTCCTCTTTAACGGAATGCTGTTCCTCCAGGTGTCCTGTTACTTTACTTATATCCAATTGGCTGACATCATTTACAAGAAACTGCCCCAATCTATTTATTTTCGTATACATCCTAATTATCAGTGTTCAATCAGTCACATGATATTAAAAAAAATTCATTCTCATAGTTCAAGAAACCATGAAGTGACACTTAAAAAAATTAACTGGTTCTTCTGAATACACATGTACACATAGACACACACATGCACTAAAAGGAAATAAATATTAAAACTAGAAAAATATATTCATTTTACATAGCAAATCAGACTCTCAACATAATAGCTACATTAAAATCATTGATGGGTGATAGGATCAATAATTTTGCTAAAAGTATTCTAAAAAAAATAAAACTTTAATGGAAACTACCCTCATTAATTGAAGCCGATTTTCAAGACAGCTTTGAAGAAATAGTTATAGCTTTTATTTCTAAAATTTGTATAGCATTACATACTCTAGAGTGCATAGAGTATTTAAATAAACCATTTAAATAAAAGTTTATAAAGGCATATGAGTTTCGTAACTCTGAATTAGAGGGTTGACTGTTCTAAAACACGCCATCTGAAATTTCTGCAGGCGGAAGGGCGTCCTGTTGACTGGAAAATGACCTCACTGTATTGGAGAACCGCTGTGCATTCACTGCATACCCTATGGCTGCAAACCACCCGCTCTAACGTTAGGATCACGCTGTTCTATGAGCTCTACCTTGCCCAGAGTTAGCACGTGGTTTATAAAAGGGCAACATCAGCTGCTTCAACTTGAGTTAGCCTCAGGTTAATTTAAAAAAAAAAAAGGTCTGCGGAAAGGCGCTTTTTGTTTGTTTGTTTACTCTGTTTTCCCAAATTACCTTAAATTTACCTTTGTTATGTTCAAAGATTTATTTATTTATTTGAAAGGCAGAGTTACAGAGAAGCAGAGGCAGAGAGAAAGAGAGAGATTGACTGATCTTCCATCAGCTGGTTCACTCCCCAGATGGCTGCTATGGCAAGCACTGGGCCAGGCCAAAGCTGGGAGATCATCCCAGTCTCCCACATGGGTGGCAGGGGCCCAGAGACTTGGGCCTTCTGCTGCTGCTTTCCCAGATGCATTAACAGGGAGCTGGATTAGAAGTGGAGCAGCTTGGGACTCCAATAAGCACCCAAATGGGATGCAGGTGGGTGCTTCAGGTGGCAGCTTTACCTGCTGCAACACAGCACTGAACCCTATGTTTTTTAAATTATGTTTTAAAGTCAGAGAGACAAGTTGCGATATCTTCCACTGTTGGCTCATTCTCCAAATTCCTGCAACCAGGTGGGGTTGGGCCAAGGCAATAAGCCAGGAGGAGGCAAGAACACAATCTAGGTCTCCTAAGTAGACATGGGTTCAAGTTGTGACTGCTCCACTTTCAATCCAGTTCCCTGCTACTGAGGCCAGGAAAGCAGCAAGAGATGACCCATTTACTTGTGTCAGGGCCATCCGCATAGGAGACCCAGATGAAGCTCCTGGCTTCGGCCTGGCCCAGCCCTGGCCGTTGCGACCGCACAGGAAGTGCATCAGTAGATAATGATCTTCTGTTTCTCTCTCTGCGATTCTTTCAATCAACAAACCTTTAAGTAAATAAATAAATTTTTAAAAAAATGAAAATAGGAAATTTGTTTAATTTTACTTGAATGGTTTTCCTCTTTTGGAACAATAGCGACACAATGACAGAAAATTACCATTCCAAGCATTTATTAGAGGGAGATCTTATGGTAGAATATTCCAGAAACTGTTCTTATACAGCTGAAATACGGCCTGGCATAATATGAGGGTCCTCAAAAAAATTCACAGATATGTGTATTACCAAAAAAAAAACCTGTATGAACGTCAAACTTTTTACACCAGCATAAATAAATTTTTAAGTTTATTTTTTTCCTAAACTCACTGAAGTCCACTTGTACTGGTACATAATAGGTATTTAAAGAACATTTATACAGGCAGCATCAAAAATTCCTGTTTTCACATATCATGATGCAAAAATTTACCAATTTGACCTAACAATCTGACTCTTCTTCCTATAAAAACAGAACCTGTGAGTTCAGAGGTACAATCAATCTGAAAAAAATATTCTAAGACTACAAAACAAGTCATTATTTAATCAGATCTGTGAGACTTACAACATAATTAGTGAAGTTCTAATATCAGGAGTCTAAGACACTATATTTTTATAATAAAAATATCTGACACATAATTCATTTATGGTCAGATGGTAAAAAGCATATGATGCATTTCACACGTAATCTGCACATTATCCTATAGCCTGAAATCTGCTGATTTCAGTAAACACATATGCTGAAGCATTTAAAAAATTCTCACATCAGCATGCACCAACCTAGCCAACCCAAACCATTACAACAATATTTGCCCACTAGCGTAGAAACAAAAAGATTTGTTTTTAAAAAGGAAGCAAGTGAGATAGTCACGGGAAGGAATGAATGTGTTATCTCACATCTGTAACTGAGAAACTCCCTACTGATAGAAAATGAAGTACACCCACTCTTATATCAACATCATCTACTGTTACCCCCTGACCAACCAATCTCATTCTTTAAGTGAATCACTGCTTTAGTTTTAAAAGGTTAAGAAATGAAGCTTTTCCAAAGAAAATTAACTCTGGCATAAAAATTAAGTGCTTTACATTTTTAAGCTGATACAGTTTGCCAAACTACAATTATCTCTCTAAATCGCATTACTGATTGTGTAGTGTGAATAGAACAAAGGTGGGATATATCAAGATATACTTTAAGGGTGGGCTCTGTGGTGCAGCTGGTAAAGCTGCCACTTGGAATATCCTTATCCCACATCAGAGTAGCATCTACTTGGTGCTTCCATCTAGTTTTCTGATGATGCATCTGGGAAGCGTCTGGGATGCAGCAGAAGATGGTCCAAGAACTTGGGTTCCTACTACAAACACGGGAGACCCAGATGATGTTCCTGGCTCCTGCGTTTGGTCTACCCCGGCTCCAGCTGTTGCAGGCATGTGGGGAGTGAATCAATAGATGGAAGATCTATCACTCTGCTTTTCAAATAAAGAACTAAATCTTTAAAAAAAAGAGTAATTCTTCAGTTTTCACTTGTATTGATTATGACTGTGGCCATAATACTTGTAATAGTAATCATCTGAGCGTAGCCAAGATAAATGAACCATTTTTTTTCTATGACTTTATAAACTCTATTATAACTTTTGAAAAGAAAGTACACAAAACAAAAATAAAACAAAGGCAGAGAGGACTTTTTGAATTACTAGTGGAAATGAAATTGATGCAATTTAGGGACTGGATAACACTGCTAATAATACGGGTAACATCACTTTAATTTTGTAGCAAGAACTTGTTATAGACTGAATACTTGTGTGCCTCCAAAATCCACATGTATCCCAATCCCAATCCCAATGTAACTGTTTTGGAGAAAAGATCTTTAGGGTAATTAACGTTAAATACAGACATAAGAGCAGGGCCCTTATCCTACACGATTAGTGTCCTTAGAAGAAGAGACAGAAGGGAGTAAACACTGTCTCCATGCACCAGGTGAGGACACAGGGAAGGTAGCTGCCTGCAAGCCTGGCAGAGAGCCCTCATGAGGAACTGAATCAGCAGGCACCTTGCTAATGGACTCCCCAACTTCCACAACGGTCAAAAGCAAGTGTCTGTGGTTTATACCACACAGCCTGTGGCATTTTGTTACAGCAGCTCAAGAAGACTAATGTGGAATTCTTTATATCAAATATGAGCATACAGATTACGTGCACAAGCCCGGCTACTATGCAACAGCAGAAAGTACTTATGTATTTGGACAAAGGACACCAGAAATACATGAAATACATGTAGATTGCTCATCCTGCTTAGCAGGTCAAGATCCCACACAACTTTGAATTCTGGAGACAACACAGTTTTAGGTGAAAACACTTATCTCACACACACACACACACACACACACACACATATATATATCATTCGTTCTTTTTGATGTTATTGTTTTTCACAAGAATTTAGAGAACATTACCTTGGGCAATGTGAGGCAGGCTTATGAAATGGACAGAGCTGTTCTACTGTTGTTTCACAAGTCACAGCCTGAACTGCAGAATTCAAACATAAAACAATAAATCCTTTGGAAGCAATACCACAATATAAAGCAGCAAGATAATTATATGAAAAAGTGCTTACCTGTTACTTTAGAGACTGTAAAGGAATTAGCAGATTGGTATTTGCTGAGGACAAATAAGAGTAAAAAAATTTTAGAAATCATCATTAGCATAATTTTATTATCTTTTAGTCAATGAATTTTTTTAAACATCTGTATTACAACAGTTAGGTAAGTAGTATTATAAGAATACAACATCTATTTTATGCTAAGTCCATATTACCTTCATGGATATACCAAATTATCATCATTCCTAACATTAGACATAGGTCTCTTTTCATTGTTAACCTCAAGAATTTATAGATAATAGAAAAAGCAATACATGTCTATATATTTGTTTCCTATCAAAATTAATTTTCAAATTTTAATCCTGCATTTCCATATAGCCAAACTATTTAATCCTTCACAATAGTATATACAAGGTAGTGTTGTTGAGACTGCAAATAATTAAGTACCTTATGGGATTGTGCATTAGTCATTTTCTATTTCACCTAGTATATCTAGTAAATTACCTACGGTGAATAAATGGACCTCTTCTCATTACATACACTATTTAAAACAGGAATATAAGATTAAGCACACTATTACATATCAAAATTTTAATTGGTTGATGTATATACTGATTCTCAGAAAACCCTCTATTGCAAAGGATAAGCCTTCTTTGGACTGGTACTTAAATAAGGTACACCCTCCAAATATATTAGCTCAGAATTGAAGTTGTAAAATATCTTGAATCTTTTTTATTTTTGTTTGCTCCAACATTTAATATCACCTACAATGTGCCCAAAAGATGTAACATTGTTTGAGGCACAAACATAGAACCTACTAAATGCAGTCAATTTCATGTTTTAAGGTAATTCCTCTAATAGATATAAGCAAAAATTAATTTAGATGAAAAAAGTAAATAATAGAGCAAATGTTCTTTGGTATAACATCCACTATTTGGCTTACTAAAGCTAATAACTAATTACTATTTATTGAAGGAAATCAATGTTTGCTGAATAAGTTAACTAATAAATATCACAAACATATTTTACTAAAGAGAGCTTCTGATAATGGCTGAAAATCACACATCAAACTTTTGAACAAAAGTGTACACATAGGAGATCATTAAATTTGTGAGAGTATATAAATTTTTTTTATAATTATGAATTCTAACTTAACCCTTCTGTTAAGTTTCATATAGCTATATAGTCACAACAGAAAGAAATTTTGGTACATTTCCTAACAGGCACTTTGCAAGAGGACTTAGAAGAAACAAGACACTACAAAATATTTCAAAAGTCCACGAAGTTCAAAATGCTTATGGATAGGGTGGGCATTGTGGCACAGCAGATTAAACCATTGCTCGTGGTGACCAAACACCATATCAGAGTGCCAGGAATGAGTCCTGGCTAGTCTGCTTTTGATCCAGTTTCCTATAATTATGCCTGGGAGACAGCAGACACAGCCCAAGTACTTGTGTGCCTGTCATCCACATCAAAGACCCTGATGGAGTTCATGTCTCCTGGAGTTGGCCTAGCCCTGTCCCGGTGGTTGCAGCATTTGCAGAGTGAATCAGTAGATGGAAGATCTTTCTGTGTCACTCTATCAGATAAATAAATATATCTTGAAAGAAAAAACTCATGGAAAATCTATATTATCTTTAAATTCCATTTTCTACAAACTTGTTTTTTTTTTTTTTAAAGATTTCATTTTTTTATTTGAGAGGCAGAGTTATAGACAGTGAGAGGGAGAGACAAGAGAGAGGTCTTCCATCTGCTGGTTCACTCCCCAAATGGCTGTAATGGCCAGTGCTGAGCCTATCCAAAGCCAGGAGCCAGGAGCTTCTTACAGATCTCCAAAGCGGGTACAGGAGTCCCAGTACTTGGGCCATCTTCTACGGCTTTCCCAGGCCACAGCAGAGATCTGGATTGGAAGAGGAGCAACCGGGACTAGAACCGGAGCCCATATGGGATGTGGAGGATTAACCTACCATGCTACAGCGCCGGCCTCTTCCCCTGAATTTTAAAAAAATGCAGTGCTTTGGAATAAGGTATTTCCTACACTTAAGAAGCATTTTAAAAGTTAAGCAATGCTTTTCATGTTGTGTTAAAGTACATATAAACTGACAAAAGATGATACAGTATTTTACATAGAGAATTTTTCAAATGCAGTTTTCCTATTAATTTATCTTGTTAATAATGTTTTTACTGCATGAAACAATTTTCTCTAAATAGAGAAGGAAAAATAGGCAAATTAATTAGCCTTCTATGGAGTACTTTATAACTGGAAAATGCCTTGCTTTACATTGGGAATCAACTATAAATGTATACATTTTTAATGTTACACTTGAAAGTTGAGTTTTCAAGACCCTCTGTAAACAGAAATGTTCAGCTTTGAATTCAGGTGATTTTTCTTCCTCTCCCACCCACCCCCTGGAAATTTCATAGTTCAATTGAATCTTGAAAGTTACGAACTTCTCTCTTCTATGCTTTGCTCTAAAAGAAAGTGTTAGTTTACTGTTACAACTTAAAATCACCTGGTCCAAAAGATCATCTGGATACTCACCCAATTGTTTGAACACCATTTCTATTAGACTTGATGAAATAATGTTTTCTTCCTTGTCTAGTGATATCTACCCAACCACCATCATTGTCTATTATACCATAATGAATTGCAGCTCTACAGATGCTGGATTGCTTGGGAAAAAAAAAAAAGAAGATAAAAGGATGTCAAAATATCAGAACTCCATATAAGACACAAACACTTATTAACTACATGACTTCAAATGAATTGAACATTTCTGAGCAAAATACCTACACTTATAGTGATTTTTTACACTAAAACTTGAAAAATTATATAGAAAGATTCTTTTCCCAAATAATTGTACTTATAATACTTACCATTTCATAATGTACACTGCCAATAACTTTAGCTTTACTATCCAAACAGCCAGCAGGGCATTCATACCTAGTGAAGGTAATTGGGAACAAAATTTAGTTTCTCGGAATGTCAGCATTAAATGAAAATATTTCATGTATTCTGTCAGTTAGTTTTGAGAATCATAACAGATATTACCTATTGCAGGTTGTTCCTTTGCACTGATCTCTTAATCTTACTTCGCAAGAAACAATTTGGGCTAAAAAGAAAAAAAAAACAACCAAATAATATGAAAGCAGCTATGATTCACCATATACATTATAATGACAAGTTTTTTTCTTTACTAAGATGTTTAAATTAATGAAGTGTAGACAGATATGCAATGGTCTTACACATTTGCTGTGTGCTTATGACTTCATTTCTGTTACTGTCATCCGATCTTGTCTGAACATAGGTATCACGGACTTGTGACTGCTGCCGTTCAATTTCATTTGTTTCTTCTTCCCGAGGAGGATAATACCTGTCTGACCCTTCTGTTAAGGAGAATGTTGTAATAAGTATGAATCCCATTATACATCAATACAAATGATCAAATAATTTACCTTTATATATCGGTTTAACATTTAAAACCAAAACCCTCCATACTGCTTTTGTCACTGGTTTTAGCTTAAGGTGGGACTCTTTTGTACTGAATCAGAATAAATGAAATACATGCAGAGACTTTGAGCTCCTGATTTGTTTATGTGTTTTGTTTTCATAATGAAACTATGAAATCTGCACAGTGATCTCATAAAGTCAGGATTCAGTAAATTTGAATTTGTTTCCTCAAATGAAATCAGATTCTTTAATGATTTACTTATTTATTTATTTGAAAGGCACAATGACAGAGACAGGGAGACAGCAAGAAATTTTCCATCTATTGGTTAATTCCTCAAATGCCGGCAACATCCAGGGTAGTGCCATGCCAAAGCCAGAAGCCAGGAACTCCACACAGGTCTCCTGCATGGGCCCAGCTTGGGTCATCCTTCCATACTTTCCTAGTCACATCAGAAGGGAGCTGGATCAAAAGCACAGCAGCCCAGACTCAAACCTGATAGGGGCTCACAGTGGATGCAAGTTGTGGCTTAATCAGCTGTGCCACAACTCAGCAGAAATCCTAACAATTCTATCTTCAGGAGGATCATGTTTAGAATTCTCCCAAATGGGAATTAGATCTAAACAAGGATTAACATGCCTTGTTTCTCATTACAGGACCTGTTTCCATGGAAAGGCTTGTCTATCTGGGGAGGAAATTCAACATGTAGAAATTTAAACTTTGAATTTTTTCCCAGATGGCTTATATTCAAGGGCTTAACAGTGACACTTTGTAAAGGTGAATTATTTTCACGTTTGTCCAAGAATTGAGAATCCAGAAAACAGGAAATATGAATTCAGAGGAAAGTCAATTTTCAGTACACTACAGAAGTTTTTGGTGAAGGGGCAGGCAGGGTGCAGGTTTAGGGGAGTGGAAAACACTCACCCAATAGCAAAAATGCTGCAAAGGCTTCCAGGATTTTAAAAATGGCTTACATAATCGAGTGACATATATGGGCATATGTATATGTATGTGAGAGCACTACTTTTACAACAGTTTTACAGTACTACATTTTTTGTTATTTTGGCTTGAGAATTTGTATTGAGCAAGGTCCAATTAGATACATGAATGGAGGGCCGGCACTGTGGTGCAGGGGGGTTAACGCCCTGGCCTGAAGCGCTGGCATTCTACATGGGTGCCGGTTTGAGACCCGGCTGCTCCACTTCCAGTCCAGCTCTCTGCTATGGCCTGGGAAAGCAGTAGAAGATGGGTCAAGTCCTTGGGTCCCTGCACCTGTGTGGGAGACTAGGAAGAAGCTCCTGGCTCCTGGTCTCAGATCAGTGAAGCTCCGGCCATTGAGGCCAATTGGGGCGTGAACCATCGGATCTCTCTCTCCTCTCTCTCTCTCTCTCTCTCTCTGCCTCTCCTCTCTGTGTAACTCTTTCAAATAAATAAAAAAAAATTTTAAAAAGATACATGAATGGATACTTTCATAAAAACTTTTAAGTGCTAAAAATAAATTGTATTAAATACTTCAAAACCACCAACAGTTATGTTAGTCAACAATATAATAGTCAATAATATAATAGCTTTAAGAATACAAACATACTTCTCACTCTAGTGTAATTTCAAAGTGGAACTGGAAGTGACTATCTGAAATAATCATGAAACTTTCTTTTAAATATGCAGTTATAAGAGAATTATTGTTATAAATATTTTAAATTAATTCTTCAAAATATTTGAAAGAGCTCTGTAAACTTTTCATGTAATAATTAGCATGCACTCTTGGCTTTTCTAATGCGAATTAATGTACAGCTGGATTAAAACATCAATCAAAGTGAATATTACAACAAAACAGCACTGACCTTTGTAGCACAGATTTTCTCTACAGCCCCCTCCAAAACTAGGTGGGCAAGCAGAGCATGGCCGTCCATGTTTGTAAGGGGCGTGGCCCCACCAGTTTCCCCTAAAGAGATGATCCATCCATTAACAGGGAGTCTAACAGCACAATTTGTAAGATGTTAAAAAACATTACTAAGGCTCTTCTAACTAATGATTTTGATGTGCTAGATTTAAGACATTTGCAAATTTTACTATAATAGTGTCCTTTGGGTTACAGGTTTAAATATAGATTACTGCTGCATTTTTTTTGAAAGTTTTCTAAGGCATCTTCTGTGTATACTGTTAAAAATTTTACAAATCAAATTTTTGCATGAAACAACTCTGCTATGGAATATACACCTATAGTCTATGTTTTTAATAAAAACACACTTTAGACTCAATTCATCATGAGAATTATGTAGTATTTTCAGTGTGATCACTTAAATAGTTTTTACACAGAGCAAAAGACACTTCTCAACCTATAGTTCCTAATCATCAATTAATAAAAATTAATAAATCTTTATGGAATATATAAATTGACATAAAATATATTCCCTGTATCCCCAAAGATCATATTTTCAATTTTCAAATTCTCTTGAAGCCCCAACTTTTACATATCACATAACTAATCATCACCACATTAAATACAATGAATTAAGACAATAAACTTTACTCAATTCACACCACAAATGAGAAAAGAAATATAAGAATATAAAGTAGCTTTCCATTTTTAAGAAAAATTTACATGTGAAAGTAATGTTTTATCCACTTACTTTGGGGAATAATTGCACACCAAGTAGACAGCTTTGGGCCAGATCTGTCCCCAGATGTTCATATTGTGGCACAAATTAATGGCACAGCCTATTCTGCTACTTGTTGCCCATACCACCTACATCAGAGAACAGAAAGGCTCAGAGATAACAGGCTCAAATGAAAAAAGCCAGCAACTTATCCAACAGAAAAAATGTACAAAACTGATCTTGAGAAAGCCACATGTATCTATCCAAATGAAATGAGGAAATATCAAAAGGGGTATTTTTCTTGTGACTTTGGATAGTCCCTAACTCAAATATACACAGAGATCTATAAGTAAAGAGCTCTATCTGGTATAAAACATAAGCATTTTCAGAATGTAAGCTCACTACATAATTCCAAAGTTATATCTTCACAAAGTTATATGTCATATTAATATTTCAGTGTAGACATATATCTATCCAAGAACAGAATTCTATCTTCAACACAAAGTACTCAAGCAAAAATTCAGGTGTTCAAATTTCTTACATAACATGATCTCTTTACTGTGTCACTAGTTGTCAGGTAGCTTGTAGCTAATCTTAGTCTTGTCACATGCAAAGCACATAGAACATCAGTATGCTTTATATTTACTGAAAAGAGGTCATAGAAATCTGGAAACTTAACTCAGTGGTGAGCTTCACCTAAATGAATCTGCCTTTGTTTGATTTAGAAATGCAGAATATATCCAATGCCAAATGTGAGCACATTTGAAAAAGTTCATGGAAAGCGTATGCTGTTACCTACATTTTCCATAAACTTTTTGAAGCATCAGTAACAGTAAATATTGAATGCTACTGGTAAATAATACTATACTTTCCATTTTGGAACAAAAATTTTGACTTTGAAAATGGTAAATTTCTCTCCATGTACATGAGTTGGTGCCAGACTGAAAGGTTTCACTGAAACAATGTTTAGACCTTCTGAGGAGGTAATTACTTACAGTGTTTATAGAAATATGTCAGCCTATTCCACACAATCAACAAATATACTTTTCTGTATAGTATCTATTAGGGCTTGGCTACGAGTTTGGATGTCGAATGCCTCCTTAAGGCTCATGTGTTAAAAGCCTGGTCCACAGACCAGCACCGCAGTTCAATAGGCTAATCCTCCACCTAGCGGCGCCAGCACACCAGGTTGTAGTTCCGGTCGGGGCGCTGGATTCTGTCCCGGTTGCCCCCCTTCCAGGCCAGCTCTCTGCGGGGCGCTGGATTCTGTCCCGGTTGCCCCCCTTCCAGGCCAGCTCTCTGCTATGGCCCGGGAGTGCAGTGGAGGATGGCCCAAGTGCTTGGGCCCTGCACCCCATGGGAGACCAGGAGAAGCACCTGGCTCCTGCCTTCGGATCAGTGTGGTGCGCTGGCCACAGCGCACCGGCCGCGGCGGCCATTGGAGGGTGAACCAACGGCAAAAGGAAGACCTTTCTCTCTGTCTCTCTCTCTCACTGTCCACTCTGCCTGTAAAAAAAAAAAAAAAAAAAAAAGCCTGGAAGCCTGGTCCACAAACTCCTATGTTAACGGTACTAAGAGACAGAACTTAACCTAATTACGGTGTTTAGTGGGGAGGGCCTTTTGGAAGTGATTAGATTTTATGAGTTTTTTAGGGTAAAGCACCCTTGACCGAATCATGACTTTGTAAGGAGAGACAATGAATCCCTTCTTGCCATGTGAAAGCCACTGCCTGCAGTGCTGGCATCCTCTATGGATGCTGGTTCAAGTCCCAGCTGCTCTGCTTCCAATGCAGCGGCATTCTAACCCACCCTGGATAGCACCAGAAGATGGCCCAAGTACTTGGCTCTCTACCATCCACGTGGGAGTCCCACATGGAGTTACGGTTCCTGCCTCACCCAGCCCCGGCCATTGCAGCCATTCTGCTCTGTGCTGCCTGAGGATCAGCCAGCGAGAATGCCATCACCAGATGCAAAATCAACTGGACTATGAACCTCAAAATCATGAGCTAAACAATGCTTTGGTTTTTTTAAAGTTGGTTTTCTCAGATATTTCATTGTCATAATGAGAAGCTGATAAATACAACAACCAGACAAAGGAACATAAGGAAGATGCATAGTCAGTAGCCTAATTCTCCTATGGGTATCCTAACTCAATTTGGAGGAAAGGAATAAAATACGCCTCAAACATACCTGGGTATAATGAGTGCACACAGGACCAGAACATCTGAATGGGCAGTAAGGGTTGCATTCATGTTCATATGGGTAGCTAAAGTCTTTCACCTCATCATACCATGCTTGTACATGAAAAGTTGGGGGCCTGTATCTATCAGAAAGAAAATAATCACAAAGAGCAAGAAAAGCAAGGTTAGCAAAATATAAAATACTGCAAAATAGATTGATAAAGCTTGATAGAAAGATATCTTAAATATCTATGTCCATTACATGATTAATATACTAACGTTTTAAAACAAAGATAAGTTTACAAAACTGCTGAGTCATATGGCATGATATTTGGTTTTTGTTGTCTTATAATAACTTATCTGTCTTCTAGGCAGCAAGCCTCTGAAAATGTGCAATGACGAATTAATAAACATTTCATTTCAAACTCTTACATTTGCAAAAACAAAGAGTTGCACGTTACCTACCTTCCCCAATGTGCTCCCAAGTTCTGCCCAATGGATGGCAATAAGTTTGCAGGTCCATGCTCCCACAAACAAGTTTCAGCCCAGGATTCTGCAGATCTTTCCAGTTCTACATCCCATGTCTAAAGTTTAAAACACAAACAAAATACAGATATATACACATAATGTACAAACACAGACACTGAACTGAACTCTACTGAGTTCTTATGTTTTTCTCCCTTCTTTGCAAAGTCAACACCTTAGTCCGGGTTCTCATCCTTTCTCACCTAAATTTTTGAACTAGCCTGATTCTCTCCTTGACCACATCTTCTTTCCTCTTATCTGCCCAACAACTTGTCAGAACTACCAAAATGATTTCAAATCCATGTAACTCCTCTGCTTAAATTGTCCAAAAAGTCCTTCCACACATGAAGTCCAAGGTCCTTATTTCTTAATGTAATATCTTTTGCCGGCATTATTTTCTCTGCTTTCTCTCAGGCAGACCCTATTATTTATCAATATAATACATTCTCTGTGATCTATTTTCAATTCTATTAGAAGTAAGCTCTTTCTTCCTTAGGCTCTTAAAGTTTTGTTGTTATGTTTCTTTGTTTAGCACCTAATAAACTGCAGTGTCGGTACTGTTTGACATGTCTATTTCACAAAACTATATATTGCTTTGGGGTAATTACTTACATTGGGCATATCTGGCCAACTTTCTCTCACATACACAGATGACTAAATGTTTGTTGAATATAGGAAGGATTAATAAATTTGATTCTCACAAAATACATTACTTTTAAACAAAAATTTATTAAGCGTCACTAATTCAGAATTTTGAAATAATTTATAAAGAATTAAAATTATAAAATGATTACTGAAATAAACATCAAATACTGGGCTTAGTAGTCAATTTTTCTTTTAAATTATTTACTAATTGAAAGAGTTAGAGAGGGAGAGACCGACAAAGAGATTGATCTTCCATCCACTGTTTCACTCCCCAGATGGCCAAATAGGGCTAGAAGTTTCTTGCTCGTCTCTTATGTGGCTGGCAGGGGGCCCAAGCACTTGAGTCACCCTCTGCTGCTCTCCCTAGGCCATTAGCAGGGAACTGGATCATAAGTGGAGCAGCTGGGACATGAAATGGTGCCCATATGGGATACTGGTGTTGCAGGCAGTGGCTTTACCCACTAGACCATAACGCCAGTCCCCCCAACTTGTTTTTAACTCAAAGAAACGGGTTGTACTTAAATGTGATGGTAAAAGCATAAAGTAGAACTGGATTCTACGTTGCCACTATAATTACAGCACTCTGGACATGACAGAGGACAGAAAAAGAGTCTACGGAACAGAACAGGGAACAACCGAAGGCAACAGCAATGAAGTTACAGAAGAGCAAAGACTGAAATGATGTTTAGACTTAAATTCCTAGAAGTTAGTGAGAGATCAAAGGTAAATGGTGAGCAAAGAGAAAAGGCAAAGAATGATCAGGTTACCAAACAGGGAGAAAGTGAATATAGGAAGAAAATGTATCTGAGTATTTTTTTAATTTTTAATTTTTAATTAGTTTTTAACAGATTCAATGTGATCTGCTGATATAATTCTAAGAACATAATATTCTCTTCCTCTCTCCCTCCCTGTGTATTTCTAGGCATATTTCAGAGGGGATGCAGGAAGACAGTATATGTCACATAGAGTGGGAATACACGATTGGGGTTCTAAAGAAAAAATATATACTGAAGATATGAGTTAAGTTATTTTCTCAGGGATTAATTTCTTCAAGTAAATTATATAGAAAGAGAATAGAAGTGAAAAAACGAAAGAGAAAACAAATGAAAAAAAAAACAATCCCAGGGTTATTAAAATTGAAGATGAGAAAAAAATGTGATTATAAAAGTCAGGAAAATGGAATCAGAAATGTTAAAGGAAAACAAAAACCAGATTAAATTTTAGAAATGATGTGACAAGAAATTTGAAAAGTAGAGAATGAGCAATAGGTCAAGTGACACAGAGAATTCAAGAAAGATGAGGTTTGCTAAATACTACTTCATGGTTAAGGGCAAATTAAAATCAATGACAGTAGAAATCAGGACACAAAAGATTAATGAGTGAACAGTAAGAGAAAGCAAGTGGGGGTTACTTTCTCAAAGCTTTAGAAAGGAAGAGGAGGTGAAACAGAAGGAAGGAAAGATGCCAGGATATAGGGAGAATCTGCTTGCTTGTTTTGATTTTTAAAGGACAGAAGAAGCCTAACCAAGAGTATAGTGGCACAACAGCTTAATTCTTTGCTTGAGATTCCCACATCCTGCATCAGAGTGCTGGTTTAAAGCCTGATTACTCCACTTTCTATCTTGCTTCCCACTAATGCATCCTGGGAAACAGCAGATGCTGGCTCAAGTGCTTAGCCCCCGTGACCCACATGGGAAATGCAGATGGAGTTCCAGGTTCCGGTCTTTGACCTGACCTAGCCGTGGCTGCTGCAGGCATTTTCCATTTGGAGAGTGAACCAGTGGACAGAAGATCTGTCAATCTCTCTTTTCTTTTAATAAGACTAGAGGCTGAAAGGAAAATAAACCAGAGAGAAAGAGGTGGCCCCTCAATCTATCTCTTCCACACTGTATGATAAGGAGAAATTTAATCAATTTATATATTTTCATAAATGAATATTTGCCTCATTTGACTGTAGGTATGAAATATGGAAAAATCAATGTTTTCAAAGTCACAAAATAAAATTTATATAAAACTAGAATAAGTATATTCTTACTACAATGACTCTTATTATCTAACAAAAGTATAAAATATATGGTTACATTCAAGTAAAAATTAGAAGCAAGAATCATTGATTTTCATAATTCCTTAATTTGCACTGAAATAATTTCAATTATTCAAGATGATCAGTTTTATGACACTGACATGTGAAACACATGCTATAACCATTAAGCAAGCAATTCATTTTTCAACAATAGGCATACTATGATTAACACCACTATTTGACTTAATTTTATAATTATATATTTTATTTATAATGTAAAGATATAAATTTAAGTTATTGTTATTGCCTATCCAAACAAAAATTAGGTAGGAAACAATGTATGGGACTGATGTCCCAGAAAATGGGAAAAATGCATTTCTTTTGTATCCAGAAAGCTAGAGAAATGAGAACCTCTCAAAAGCCAGCAGAATTCCAAACTAGAGCACCCCAACAGGTAGGAGACAAACTCTCGTCTTCAATCCTAGAAATCAGATTCTTATATACCACCACTTTCGCCATATGCACAGTAAAAAGCAAGCTCATATTCAAAGTGTAATCAATAACCAAATTAAATTATAAACAATTCCCAGATGGCTTTAAAAAATGCTTAGGAAACACTGTAATAGTTTTAAAATACCCTTCCCACAAAACAGTTGAAATTCTCTCCTCTCTCCTTCAATTTCAGCTGAACAGTAACACATTTCCCCCATACACACACCCCAGAAAACATCTATTTAAAGTATACAAAATTCATGTATTTCATAAATACAACTTCAGGAACATAGCGATTCTTCCCACCCACACCCCCACATCTTCTTCCTCTTCCCTCTCCTAGCCCCATTCTTATTTTTCACCGAGAGCTATTTGCAATTAACTTTATACATATAAGGTTAACCCTATACTAAGTAAAGAGTTCAACAAGTAGTAATGAAAAACAAAAAAATAACCCTGTTCCTCAACAGTCCGGACAGTGCTGTTCAAAGTCATCCCATCTCAAAGTGTCAATTCCATTGCGATGGCTTACCATAGGAATGTGTGTGCTCTATTAGCAACACACTTCTAATAAACAAAACAAGACTGTGTTATTTCTGAGGCTAGCTTGCAAAAACTCCATCTTTCCAGACTTTTATTTCTTTTAAGACATATCTTCACTGGCCTGAGCCAACAAATTAAGAGCATGGCTATTGTGAAGAGGCAGCAGGAAAGACAATACAGAGACCACACAGAAATGGAGACACAGGAATTGGCTCCAGCTGTGTGAATTTTCCCAGTCTAGTCACAAGACATGTGCGTTTGCCAGTCCTCAGACAATAGCAGTCCAGGTCATGGCAAACACCCTATAGGACCAGGAGTGAGGACCACCCAGCCAGCTGAATCCTCAGAGTTTCTGACCTCCACTCAAGGTCAATTTACTCTAGTTTGTCAGTTTTTCTTGTGAAACTGGATATGGATTCTGTTTAGCGAAGTACATAACTGGTTCCACACTCACAAATGTGTATATTTCAAAAGTTTATATATCTGTTCTACAGAAACTAGAATATGAACTAAAATAGATCATTCAAGTGCTTTAACTTTTCTTATTTGTAAAATGTGTCAGTTGAAATAGAAGGTTACTCAGATCACTTAGAGGATTGAAATTCATTTATTAATACAAGATATTAGCTGTTTTTAAGGTATGAGTTCGTTTTTCATTTAGCCCACAAACACAGGAAAGGAAACTGAATAAACTATAATACTGCTAAGATAAGAGCATATATTATTTTAATATAAGAAATAGGCAGAGAGGCATGCAACTAAAATTTATTTACGCATCAATATTTGATAAATATTAATTAGTAATAATTTAATACTTTTGAAAATCAAGCATGGATGTTTAGGTTAACTTCACTAATATGAGTAAAGATTTTTTTTAAAAAAATGTACTGAAAGTATAGCAGTCCTGGAAGAAATATTATGTCATGATAGCAGCACAGAATGTTTATTTTTATTCTACAACATATTTCAGGCTTTAAGAATACCAATAACTCATACTCATCCCATTTAAATGTAGGTTGGCTCTACACATTTCTATTTAAATTCAGGTTTGAAGATTAAATCAAGATGGCCTAAGACACTTATTGTTTTTTCTCTCTCTGAACTATTCACCCAGCACTAATTTTATTCACCCAACACTAATTTAAAGTCAAACCACACTAAAATTACCATTTCTTTATAAAATAGTACTTGAAGAATATAGAAACAAAAACAACTTTATTTTCCAACAGCATCTGTAAGTTGTTCCTTCTTAGAGCAAAGTTTCAATGAAGTTTTATTACTAAAAGAAAAATATAAAATACTACTGACATTTTAAATATTTTTAAGCAAATAAAACGTGTTTGTGAGTGTGAAATTTTAAAACTTGACAAAAGACATTGAAAAATGAACCTAGAAATACATAGCAATTTTAGTACTAAAATGCTATACTTACAAAAACTGGAAGTTATATATATATATCTCTAGACACATGGAAATTTAATTTATTTCTATACTCTGAAATCTGAATAAGCATACAATCATATTCTCACTAGCATATATGCTGTTCTGCTCTAGTAGTCATAAAATAGACAATTAATGATAGCTAGAAATTCTTCAAGAATGTAGTTTTTGGCACAGTTAAAGCTGCTAACTTACCACACAGTTGTGTCTCCATAAATTAGGTAAAAACAATCATCAGTGAAATAATTTTTCCTTCTCTTTGATAAGGAGAATAATTTCTTCTCTTAAAAATGATTACGTATTTTCAAGTCTATCTTCTGACTATAGCCTGAAGATTAATATCCTTTTGTTAACTGACGTTACAAGAATTCTAATAATTGGGGCCAGAGCTGTGGCACAGCAGGTTAAAGCCCCAGCCTGCAATGCTGGCATCCCATATGGGCGCCTGTAGAGTTCTGGCTGCTCCTCTTCCAATCCAGCTCTCTGCTATGGCCTGGGAAAGCAGTAGAAGATGGCCCAACTCCTTGGGCCCCTGCACCCGCATGGGAGATCTAGAAGAAGCTCCTGGCTCCTGGCTTCAGATCAGCTCAGCTCTGGCTGTTGCAGTCATTTGGCAAGTGAACCAGTGGAATGGAAGACCTCTCTACCTCTCTTTCTCTCTCATGTAACTCTGTCTTTCAAATAAATAAAACAATTCTTTAAAAAAAATGGTAATAATTAGCCTTTGACTATAATACTTATTAGGTACCCTAAGTAAGTGACAATTAAACATTAGCCCATAATATAATTTACAATTTCATTTGGACTTTTAATATATCATTTCTCCCTGGAAAGTAATAATCTAATGAAAGCATGTAGGTACTGAGAATAGTTATGCCAGAAATATGGATATAGCCTGTAAGATCTGGTCTTACCTCCCCACCATTAAAAACTACAAAAAAAAAAAAAAAACCATAAAATTAATTTAAATTGTTTAAGCATTTGTGATAAATCTGAAAAATGAATTACATACTCTTCTTTTGAGACCTACAAATATGAATAATTAACTCTGAATACTATTCCAGAATCTCCAATCCTACCCACTCCAGTTCCAAGTACTGCTGTCTAAAGTACTGACAATAACCTTCAATGGCGATGAAAATACCCTTTCCTTGGTGTTATATATTCTGGACATACATACATTCAAGGGTATTACTAACACAGTTAAATGATAAATGACATAATATATCCTACGAGGATTTTCTTTCCTATCTAAATTTTATACTTTCAAATTTATCTTTTTGATTATGCCACGTTTGGTGCCAGTCTTATTATTGATATTTATAATCTCTTAGAAAACACCCTGTATTGCTTATAGCACCTATGATAACTTATTAATTGTAAAATAATACTTCTGGTGACAATTAAAAGTCATTTTTGTGATTTGAAAGATCACATAACGACATAGGTTTCAGATTTTCTAATTATGAATCTAATTATTAGAGCTGTGATCATTTCTGAACAATTTGCTTTAATACTGTTCAAAACTGATATTTACAACTATAAATAGTAAAATTTCCTAGTTAGTTGACTAGAAGTATATTTTCATTAAACATTAAACCAGGCCACTTTTGCTTTGTCCTGAAGGTGTGATGATGGTAGACTTCTACATCTTATCTTATTCTACACCCAATATTCTTTTAAAAATTATCTTTTTTGTTACATTTACTTTATTTATTTGAAACACAGAGTTACAGAGAGAGAGAACGAGAGCGAGACAGAGAATAAGAGAGAGAGAAAGGAAAGAGATTTTCCATGTGCTGGTTCAATTCCCAAATGACCACAAAGGTCAGGGATAGGCCAGGCAGAAGCCAGGACCCAGAAAATTCTTCCAAGTGTCTCACATGGGTGAAAGGGCCCAAGCACTTGGGTCATCTTCTGCTGATTTCCCAGGCACATTAGCAGGAAGCTGGATTGAAAGTGGAGCAGCTGGGAATCAAACTGGCACCCATATGGGATGCTAGCATTGCAGGTTGCTTTACCCACTACATCATAACCCCAGCTTCTCTACACCCAATTTTTTCAGCCAACACAAGAATGTGCAAGTGGTTGAAAAAAAATCAAAGGCACAGATAATTTTTTTTCTAAATATCACCTTTGTAAGATTTTTCTTGCTATACTGACACTTTTGTAAAGGCTGGTTTGTAAAGTATCCATCTTATTTCACAGTTAAATCCCTCCCCATGTTATTGTGTTTTCCCTGTTAAATCAGAAACAATCCAAAAATATGGTGTAAGGTGTCAGTATAGCCCTTTTCTATAGCAATAACGCGACCTTCAAGATATCCCAATCATTTGTTAGTCTATGTAAGTAACACACTGCATAGTTCAGGAGACCTCGGATTCAAATTCCAAATATAATGCCTCACTACAAAAATCTCTAAAGCCACTTCACTTTCTCTAAAACAGACATCAATAGAAGAAAGAAATAAATAAATCAGTATGAAAGAGTGTGTAATTTTTTAAACTAAGTCTGCCTGCATTAAAGCACTATGGAAAGAGCTGTCAAACACATTCCTTACAATTCAGATTACCTCTGGTATTTAGCAACTAAGCCTCACCTGCTCAGAAAAGACTGTGGTTTTAGGGAAAATGCAGAAGGCTCAGATTTCAAAGAAAACTCTTGGGTTACCAGGCACAGAGGCACTGCCAGTTATTGAGAAAGTTGCATTGCCTCAAGGCAATACACATTAGGGTCTCCTGGAAATTACAGAGATGGCAGGTAGGTAAGAATGTTTTTACTTAAAATGTAGTTTAAAACAAAGCGTTATATTCTCAACAAAAAGTAGTACCCTAATCACGAAGACTAGAAATGCCTCTTCATTTTGAAACAGAGATTTAATATGGAGAAAAACGCCCAAGATGATTTCAACTAAACCTATTGTTTCAATATCATATAAACACATTCATTATTTTAAAAGATATACAATACAGAGCAGACTCCTCATAGGACAGCAGAGCCATTCATTTTTCACAATCCTTATATTTTTTACAGATTTTCTACCGATTCACTACATCATGCTGTCAAGGCTCCCCTCACCCCCATCACAGGTTCCTTACAGAGGTCTCCAGCGGTCTCCAGCAAACCTTAAGAAGCTCATAAGCCACCAAAGGACCTTGTAAAAATGCAGATTCTGATAACTGGGTCAGGAGAGAATCCCAAGCTATGACACTTCTAACACCTGGGGCTAGGACAATCAACTGAATAACCACACTGAGTGGCGGGGATCCAGCACTTGTCCACATCTCAGTCCCTGAACCCACAAGAGACTTGTGCCTCTAGGACTACTGTAACCTTTCCTCCTTAGATATTTAAACCTTACCCTTTCTCCAAGGAATGTTCACATTCCTTCTTCGTTGTGAAGTCATTCCAACCGCAAGTCTTCCTTTATTCCAACCTTGTCTGAATCTTTCTAAACACATAATTTACAAATTACTGTAGATTCTCTCTCTATATAGTCTTTAGCTCTGTCTCTATGGCTTTCAGTCTTAACTCCCAAATCAGAATGTATTTGTTTAAAATCTTATGTGAAATGTAGAGGGGAGAGAGAGACACCACAGAGAACTTGCAGCCACTGGTTCACTACCCAAATGTTACCAACAGCCGGGGCTGGGCCAGGTGGAAGCCAGGAGCACAGAACATCTGGGTCTTCCACAGGGGTGGCAGGGACCCATTTACTTGAGCCATCTTCTGTTGCCTTCCAGGATGTGCATTAGCAAAAAACTGGAATTAGGAGCCGAGCCAGGCACTCCTATATGGGATGCAGTTTCCATAACAATGTCTTAACACCCATTCCCCCAACTAGAATTTTAAGTGAAAACTGTGTCATACTTTGTGTGCATTTTCCATAGGCACCTAATATAAGACTTGGCTTATAAAAGATCACCGATATTATTCACTAATTATTTCCGGTCTCACATCCTAGGAGTGAGCAATAACTTAGGGCAGAGACAACTCAATTCCCTGCTTCAAATACACATGGCTGATATAAATTCAAGTGGAAGGGAATTTATAATGGGTCCACGTTAGATAGAGGCAAAGCCCTACAAAGTTTAATCTGTATTTTTTAGTCAATGTCATATGTTTTTATTGACTTTCTCATAAATCCAAGGCTGAGTTGCTGTCATTATTTTAATTGTCATATAAGAGGGAAGACCTCAGTATTTAGGAAAATCCTTTAGTAAGGGAAAAAGTACCATCTAATTTTTTTTTGGACAGGCAGAGTTAGACAGTGAGAAAGGTCTTCCTTCCGTTGGTTCACCCCCCAAAATGGCCGCTACGGTCGGCATGCTGCACTGATCCGAAGCCAGGAGCCAGGTGCTTCCTCCTGGTCTCCCATGAGGGTGCAGGGGCCCAAGCACTTGGGCCATCCTCCACTGCCTTCCCGGGCCACAGCAGAGAGCTGGACTGGAAGAGGAGCAACCAGGACCGAACCGGCACCCCAACCAGGACTAGAACCCAGAGTGCCGGCACCACAGGTGGGTGGAGGATTAGCCTAGTGAGCCACGGCGCCAGCCTATCTCCTACAATTTCTAAACAAGGACTATGAGGAGGATCTCCCTCCCTCCCTCACACACACACACACACACACACAGTTTTCAAAGTCTTTTTGAGAAAGTGACAGGAACACTGCACTAAATATCCTTCATCTGTGCCACAAAGCCACTCAGCCCACTGCTGCTCTGCTCTGTGTCCCAAAACACTAAACACCGCCCACTGAGTTAGCTGGGGCTCTCTTGCTCCTTAGCTTCCTGTTGGATTTAGCCATAGAGGACACAGTGAGTCAAAGGAAAGGAGAACAGTTTCAGTAAGATTCACCCCTCTGCCTTCTCTCTGCTTCATCTTGCTGGTGAGCTTGTCCTCTCACACAGCCCTATTTCCAGGCTCCGGGCCTAACCATCCCCTGTGGATCTCCTTTACCTGGTTCAAACCTACACACACACACACACACACACACACACACACACAATTTCCACTCAACCCTTATTATTGTGACATTTATTCCCAGTGAGAAACAAATATCTCAGAATAAATATATCTCAGAATTTTTATGTAAATTGTAAAATTTTATGAAAATGTATTACCTGGGATATACTAGATCTCAATACATGTTCTTTTCTCTTTTGTTTTAACAATCTGCATACTTTGCTGTGATTAATATAGCACTTTTATTTGCATTTAGAACACTGTTGGTATTCATATAACTAAGGTAGGAATTCATGTCCAAAGTTCTGAATCATCAAAAAACAAGGCAGAGGTGTTTTTTTGGCTCAGTGGTCAAGTTGCTGCCTGGGACAACCGCATCCCACATTGCAAAGCCTGGTTCAAGTCCTGACCCCTCCTCTTCTAATGGTATCTTGCTCATGTGCACCCTGGGAGACAGAGACGACGTCCCAAGTACTTGGGTCCCTGCCATCCATGTAGAACCCCTGGATTGAGTTCCTGGTTCCTGGTTTTAGCTTGGTCCAGCCCTTGCTATTTTGGACATTTGGGAAACAAACCAGCAGACAGAAGCACATTCTCTCTGTGTGTCTGTCTGTCTCTCTCTCATATACAATAAAATTAAATAAATGAGAAAATTTTCAAAACATATGACAATCACTGCCACTGAAAGTTCCAATGAAAGAATAAACAAACATCTTGGAATTTAAATTTCAAACAATATTAATTATCAAGTAAATTTAGAAAAAGTTACTCCGAATTTTGCTGTGAATTTCTTGACATTTAACTAATTTAAGAACTTTTTGCATTAAATTTCCATGATATTTCTACAGGAGCCTGTATCTCTGAAGATACACACACATACACACACACACACAGGAATATTGTATAAGCATTAATAAGCCCAAACTCAGAAATAATTTGTACTAACTGTTTAACTTAAAAAGCCAAACGATAGGTAAGTGTCTGATATAGCTCAGGACATCTGCATTCCATACTGGAGTGCCAGGTTCAGGTCCAGGTTGCACTCCTGGTCCAGCTTCCTGCTAATGTACACTCTGACAGGAAGCAGATGTCAAGCACTGGCCTGGCCCAGCTCTGGCTGTTGTGGGCTACTGGGGAGTGAACCATCAGTTGGAAGATCTGTTTCTATCCTGTCTCTCTGTCAAACAAAATGAAAATGTGTAATAAAAAGTCAAACCATCACATTACCTCAAATGAAGTGTGTCTTCACAGGTTTGCAGAGGAGAAAAAAGAATAGTGCTGGGCTGCTCGAGTCTGCCATGATTAACACATACTACAACCAGGTTCCTTTCAGCACTTAGAAAAATGTCTTTAACCAGCTCCCTAAAAGAGGTGTGCTGAGATCATGACTGCCATGTCCTCCCTTAGAATGAACTGCGCACATCTTTCCCCATCAATAACTTAATGATAAGGCTGTCAGCACCCAAATGCTTGAGGACACAGTACCTACTACACAATGACTATAATCTCTTCCTAATACTGCTACAAATTACACCTAAGAAGCCTTCCATGGTCATCGCTTTTTATTTTGAAAATCTTTATTATTCTTATGTAATCTACAACATAATATTTTATATATTTCTTACTACTTTAGGATTAACATTTTGAAACCAATTCTCCAGGAAGAGCCTTAGCATCCTGATCATTCTAAATCCTGTAAGACCCCATCCCTCTGACCTGAGGGGATCTAATCACCCCCCAAAAAATAAAAGAGATGTCAGAAACCCAATGTAACCCTGAAGGATACTGAAATCCAACGATAATTTGGCCATCTTTCATAATTACTAAACAATGATATTGTTCCAACCAAAGTTTTCGTGTACTAGATAAAACTTGAACACAATACTTCATGGGAAAAAAATGCTTTCAAAGGTCTTTAATACCCCTAACTTGTCAAAACAGAATTACATTTTTTCCTTCTATCCACTTTAACTTGTTGAAAACCTAGTCATTTTGTCATGTTTTTCATTCACTGCATTGTTTTTCTAGCATCTGTCCAACTAGCATTAATGGAGATTACAGCACGTTTTAGTGGCTCAGCCTAGGAATGCAAAGATGACTACGGCACAGCACCTTCCCACAAAGGAATGCCAGGCTGGAGAAAGAGGCAAGGATGCAAACAGTAACGTCATGTACAAAAGATTATAGAATCTAGGAACCTAAGCTGGTGCTGCCTAACTCAGTGGAGAGTTTACACAAGGCCTGCTTATACTTTAGGTGAGGCTTGGAGGAAGAGTGGGAATTCACTAGAGAGAAAACACGGATGGCACAAGCCTCTCCTATCTACAAAAGCAAGTGGGTTTGGCAAGATTCAGCATCAAAAAACAAAAGGTATATGGGGTAACAGCACAGTTGTTCATGTGAAACAGCACGCTTTGTTTGTTCAGGTGGTACTCACTTTGTCCACAGTACTCCTGATTTAACAGACTCTTGACTTCTTTCCAGGCAGTTCTGATGTTCTTATTCCATCTCCATTCAGAGCCACCCTTCCCCCAACACTTTCCTCATTTTGGTTTCCCTTCTCTACCCAACATCTGATCTCACCATTCAGTTCTGCGGATATGGGTTGGCCCCATCTTGAGCAAATGTTAAGACACAGTTTTATGTTTTAGGACCAGCACTTTCATTGGATTATCCATTGTTTGGTTACTTGCATTACTTGAGTTGCAATCATACATAAGGGACTAACCATAAACAGTAACTTATACATGTGTCCCTGCTCTTACCAAATATCTCATTCCCTATTATCTAGTGGCCGTCCCTTCACAGTTCTTGCCCAACCTGAAATTTTAATTTCTCCTCTCTCCCATAGCCTTTAAAGTTTATCCTCTCCTTGGCTGCACTTCACTTCTGACTACCCAGAATTGTGTCACTAATTTTGAGATTCCATTTTCCAATCCTCTTGCAATGAGGTTGCTTTAACATTAGACCGTGGGGAGTCTTACTGTTCAAGCTTTTTCATCATTTTGGTTTTTAAGTACCTGGTAAAACTGAGTGAGGAAGAGTTTCTGTTTTTCTTGCATTAACAGTTTACAGTTGGGAAGGGGAAAATAAAAGAATCTGAATTCTACAGTCATCTGTTCTCATCAGGACTGTAACCCTGCTTCCTCCAAGAAGCCAATGCCTTCTTTCTCCTCAAACTGAGGTGATATGGCTGCCATATCACCTGGGAGCTTTTTAGGTGTGTAGAACATTGACATCCACCCACACTTACCTACTGAATCAAAATCTGAATTGTAGTTCATATGTACATGGAAGTCTGAGTAACATTTGGCTTAACACTTCTTATATTTCTAACCCTCAAATTATATCTAGCTCTTTTCCATGATAAACACTTCCTACTCTTTGGTTTAAAACCTTAAGATATAAAGTGTGCACAGCCTATTAAATAGATTGAATCCATATTAATATTTTGCCTTTAAGGTTGATAACCTGCCAATATAGAAAATCTGTTGCTATCTTGTCCTCAAAAAGCTGTATGTATTTAGCTAACTTAATCATACTTACTCATAAACTAGTAAAAAAAATGAACAAACTGAGATTTACCAGTCATAGTTTATCTTTGGCCAGTTTTGTAACCCACTAATCAAAGTTATTTTTTGTGTCATTAGTTCCGTAATTTAATTTTATATTACTATACCACTATCTATATTTAGTATTCAGTGCACAGTTGAACTTCAAACACACTGTTTGTTATGTTTCTATACCTGTACTTTGCTCATATTACCTAATATCTGAATCTTTGAATATCAAACCCTAAACTAACATGTCTTTGAACAAATCTGTCTTATCTGCAGGAGTTTCACAGGCAAGTATCTCCAAAGCTCAAGCATGTGATATGCCTGGATAGAGTTATGTGACCAAAGGCAAACCAGAGAAAACCTTACTACTTTAAACCCGACTACTGGCAATAACTTGACACACAATAGTAAGCTTCTTCCTTATCTGTTAGACCTGAATTTACAGAACTATGGAACCAGTGAACATACATTCTGACTTGACAAAGTCTTCTTTACAATATCTTTAAAATCAATATCTCATAACATACTAATCTTCAGATTCCCTCATTTTTTTAATTTTTAATATTACCCAAAAGTACAACTTTTGGATTATAGTGGTTCTTCCCCCCATAACCTCCCTCCCACCTGCAAACCATCCCATCTTCTAGCCCTTCTCCCATCGCATTCTTCATTAAGATTCAGTTTTAATTATCTTTATATACAGAAGATCAACTCTATACTTAGCAAAGATTTCAACAGTTTGCACCCACACAGATGACACAAAGATAAAAGTACTGTTTGAAGACTAGTTTTACCATTCTCATAGAACAACACATTAAGGACAGAGATCCTACAAGGGGAGTAAGTGCACAGTAACTCCCGCTGTTGATTTAACAATTCACACTCTTATTTATGATGATAGTAATCACCAGAGGCTCTTGTCATAAGCTGCCAAGGCTATGGAAGCCTCTGGAGTTCACAAACTCCGACCTTATTTAGATAAGCATAATCAAAGTGGAAGTTCTCTCCTCCCTTCAGAGAAAGGTGCCTCCTTCTTTGATGGCCCCTTCTTTCCACTGGGATCTCACTCACAGAGATCTTTCATTTAGGTCATTTTTTGCCACAGTGTCTTGGCTTTCCATGCCTGAAAAACTCTCATGGGCTTTTTAGCCAGATCTGAATGCCTTAAGGGCTGATTCTGAGGCCAGAGTGCTGTTTAGGGCATTTGTCATTCTATGAGTCTGTTGTGTATCCTGCTTCCCATGTTGGATTGCTCTCTCCTTTTAATTATATCAATTATTATTAGCAGACACTGGTCTTATTTATGTGATCCCTTTGACACAGACTCCCTCCTTTCTTGCCCGCTCAATTTCACCTAATGAAATTTTAGAATTCACTGAGAAAACCAAAAGCATCCACCTGGTAATTCCCATCTCTTTTCTTTATTAAATGCCCTGAATTTCCTGCTTCTGTACCTTCAGCTTCAGCCTATTTTGTTGGAATAAATGAACTGACTTAATTATTACTTCTTCTCACCCATGCCAAGTGCTTTTTCAACTTATCCAATCAAATCAACCTATAAACATGCTCTCTCAAAATCAAAAGTAAAAACTAAAACAAGGTTTCCCATCTTCCTCTCTATAACCATCCCATCTCTTTGATCATCATCTTCATCTTCAGAAGTCAGTTACTACTCCACTCCCTCACCTCCCTTTCTCTTCTTACCTCGTCAAAAAGGCTTCAGGGCCTTACTGATTTCAGGGCCTTCAGAGCCACTGAAATTACTCCTAAGAAGGTCACCAATGGCCTCACATTGACAAAACCATTGTTGCCCTTTCAGCATATGCAGTTCTTCAGTGATACTGAGAAACATGGGCTTCTCCTTGTGGAACATTCTTCTGGCTTGTGGGACACCAGAGTGTCCTGTCTTTTCCTCCAAACTTACTGACCATTTGTTCTCTTCTTCTCCGCTAGCATCTCCTTTCTGCTCAACCTCCACACAGTGTTGTACTCCAAGACTCAACCTTTGACCACAAATATCTTCTCCTCAGATGATGTTGCTCAGTCAGTTCAGTGCAGGTAATTTCTAATAATAGTTGTATGATTTCCACATTTTTATATCTAATCTCATTCTTCCACTGACCATTAAGTAACTGATGCATGGCATCTCAAGCTATGATCGACCAAAAAAAGGAACTCTTGATTTCATCCTCACTTTCTTCTGTTTCTCCTCCTGTCTGAACAAATGCTTCAACTATCCAAATGCCAGCATCAGTCAGAGCTGGACCAGGCAGAAGCCTCCAAGAGCTCAGAACTCAACCCAGGACTCCCTCATGGGTGGCAAAGACCCTAGTAGTTAACCATTATCTGCTGCTTCCCAGGTTACACATAGGTAGAAAGCTGATATCGGAAACAGGGTCAGGACTTGAACTCATTCTGATATTGGATGCTGGTATCCTTAGTGCATTTCAACCACTATGCCAAATGCCTACCACTCATAATATTCTTGAATCCCTCTTGGATCAGTATATCCCCACCCAAACTATATTATCAGTTCTCCAGTCTCCATATTGTTACATATGTCATTAAATGTCATAACTGCAGTTTATTTGAGCTTTATAAGCTGCACTTAACAGACTGGATCATTCTTTCTGCATTTCTTTATTTAATTTCCAGGTCCTCATGCTCCCATGGCCCTCTTTCTAATTGTTAACTCTCTTTAATTAATCTTCCCCACTGCTCTATCCTGTAAAGGGCATCAAGTGCTCACTTCTTGGCCATCTCTGTATTCATTCACTAGATGATCTGGTCTTTCCTCATGACTTTAAATACTATCTTAATGCTGATGAATCCTAACTTTTCAAGACTAGACCACATATAGCTGGTTGCCATATGTCTGAATGCATTCATGACAAGTGCACTTGCATACCTATGTGAAGTAGCAGGTTTAGTATGTCTTAACACTTAGCTCCAGTATTCACCAAAAGCTGGTCTATCCACATTCTTCCCCTTCTTAGAAACTGAGAACTATAAAGATGCCAGTTCCTCAGGCAATAACTGTATACAACATCCCAAGTCCAAAATCTGTCTACTACACTACTGTCCTTTCTTGCTTCTTAGGCTTAAGTTTTCATCTCTTTTATTTATGGACAGTGAGGAAGAAGAATGGGTTTGGGGAGGGGAGGGCAGAGTATGTCAGAAAACAGGCAGTATCTCCATTCTGAGAAGCAGAAGTTAGAAACTGGGTTCTGTGTCCTCTAATCTCTTGGGATTGTGCTGATAAATTAGTACCAAGAAACTAGTGATTTTCTGGAATCTCAACAAATAGTCTGGAAGCCTCTGCAAGTTAAAGGATCCAGAATTTTTCCCACTGACATTTAAATGAAAATGAAATTGCCACCAGTCTTTAAAAACCTGCAACCAAGCCTTGGAAGGGTTTAGATCTTGCATCACTTGCAGGATATCCCAGCCTAGTGGCTGCTTGGCTGACCAATTCAATTTCAATAGCATTACAACAGGTTTCCTTAAATTTGTCAAAATTAATGTAATAATTACAAAGAGGTTTACATTTGTGTTCTTGACATTTCTTACCATCTTCACTGCCACTACCCCACTCCTAGCCACCATCAACTGTTGGATGGATTACTGCAATAGCCTTGAATCTCTGCTCATACCCTTGCTCCTCTTCCTTATGCTTTTAAAGTCTTTTCTCAGCAAAACCAGAATGAAACTGGATAACAGGAAGATCATGCTACTTCTCTATTCAAAAATTCAGATGGTTTTTTATCAATGATTTAAGGTGAATCTTTACAATGACCTGTATCTGTCTTTAACTTTCTGATCTCAGTTCCCACAGTCCTTCCATGCCCAGTCTGTCAGCCAGATGGAGCTCCTTGCTGAATGTAAAGATTTGGGGCCTTCACAATTGCTCCAACACAAGGGATAACGCTAGTTGTGTTTAAGGCTGAGCCCTAGACAGTGACTGGCTTATGATTAATTCTAATACCTGCCAAATGAAGTAATGAATGAATGTACATTTCCAAAATTTTGGGGTACTTTTCCTAGTCCAGGTTGTTCCATTCCCTGATAGAAACTACTTCACCTAAACATGTTTATATTGTTTATATTTAAGGTAGAATCAGTACTCTCCCAGAAGTCCAGAATTTCCAAGTTCAGTGGAACTGGGCTATGATGTCACTTTCTTCCTACAGGAGTTGCCATCTACAGTCAATTTCCAAAACTATAACAGACCGGCACCATGGCTCACTTGGCTAATCCTCCACCTGCAGTGCTGGTACCCCGGGTTCTAGTCCCGGTTGGGGTGCCGGTTCTGTCCCGGTTTCTCCTCTTCCAGTCCAGCTCTCTGCTGTGGCCCAGGAAGGCAGTGGAGGATGGCCCAAGTGCTCGGGTCCTGCACCCGCGTGGGAGACCAGGGGAAGGTGCCTGGCTCCTGGCTTCAGATCGGTGCACCACATCGGCCGTAGCAGCCAAATGCCTTTCTATCTCTGTCTCTCTCTCTCTCTGTCTAACTCTGCCTGTCAAAAAAAAAAAAAAAAAAAGTAACAGCAAAACAACTGTCAATGACTTAAGGGAAATGAAGATTCCAAAACGTTTTGTAATCTAAAATTTTGTGCACAAAGATCCTTAAAAGACAACTTTATTATACCTAAACAACATTATTAAAGCAAAAATCCTAGAAAAATTAAATAAGCTATTTTAAAGTTAGAATAAAGAAAGTCTGGTAACTTTCAATAATGACAATATTCTTTGAACCAACAAAGAGATTTCACATATTTTTAAGTGCATATAGATACAGTACATCAATAAAAGATAAAAGGATTTAATTTCCGGAAGTTTTCAGACAAGCACTACTTATCAGACAGAAAGCCACTGTTTCAGGAATCAAGAGTTGCAGTAAAATCTTAATTGCTTGAATGCTGACACTTTCAGCGAGGTTAAGAAATATCTAAACACTGAGCTATGGGCAAACAAACTATGAGGCCATTATCTCTTTATCTGCAGTCACTCTGTATACATGCTGCTGACAGCAAATAATGTCAGAAAATATGGGTCTATGAGAGTAGACAGAGTAACAAACAATAACTTCTGTATACCCTAGACTAACATCACCCTCTTCAATAAACTAGCTTGCCAAAGTCCACTGTCTAGAATTATCTGCTGTTCTGAGGAACAGAAGAGAAAAAACAACAACAACAACAAAAAACAGCAACAAAACCTGATTTCCAATTTTAGCATGGCCTAGAAAGAACATAAAGTGACAAACTGGAATCTAGCTGCTATTGTAGCAACACGCACCATAGGCCGAGAGCACCACCGGGTGTTTGGCTCACAGCTTCTGGTTGCCTAGCAAAAAGAGGAGTATTCACATGTGTTTCACTCTACATGTGGAAAAGTGTTGTGCCAAGCTTCTGCCCATATCCTCACCCAGATGTGAGGCTAGAATAAGCATGCGTAGCTACCAACCCTCCTGGCAGAGCATCTGCCAACCATTCTCATAAAGACACGGAAAGTGTAATAGCGGAAAGCGGTGGTTTATAAAATTGGCCCAAGTGTCGTGATTGCTAAGGTACATTTTAGACTGAGGTATACTTTAATATTAAATTATTTTGGATTTTACTCAACTTACGATGTTTTAGAGGCTCTGTTAAATTTTATGACAAAAAGTAAATACCCAATAATTCATTTTATTAATTAAATTCTAGATCATTTGAGTATTTTTCTTGTGATCTTTATAGCTCTATACTACAGGATAAGTCTTAGCATCCTATGACTATTACAAAGAATAGGGGGAAGTCAGCGCCGCGGCTCACTAGGCTAATGCTTCGCCTGCGGCGTCGGCACCCCAGGTTCTAGTCCCAGTTAGGGCACCGGATTCCTTCCCGGTTGCTCCTCTTCCAGTCCAGCTCTCTGCTGTGGCCCAGGAAGGCAGTGTAGGATGGCCCAAGTGCTTGGGCCCTGCACCCGCGTGGGAGACCAGGAGGAAGCATCTGGCTCCTGGCTTTGGATCGGCGCAGCACAGCGCATCAACGGTAGCAACCACTTGGAGGGGTGAACCAACGGAAAAGGAAGACCTTTCTCTCTGTCTCTCTCCCTCTCACTAACTCTGCCTGTCAAAAAAAAAAAAAAAAAAAAAAAAAAAAAAACAAAGAAAGAATAGGGGGAAATTCCTGAATTATGTGAAGTATTCATGTCTTCCTCTCAAGTGTTTCCAAATTCCAACCTCTTGTTAGTAATCTCCCTTCCAAAATGTTTACCATTTTAATTCTCTTTCTTAACTGTCCTCCATATATGTTTCATATATAATTTTACCCATTCTTCCATCCATCCCTTCATTCAACATCACAATATTCAAACCACATTTACAGAGTACCTCTTCTATTTACTAGGCAATGGGTTAAAAAGATATATAAGGTATGATCCTTACCCTTCCAGGAGTTCAAAGTCTTAGAAAGAAAAACAGACACATAAATTTTTCACTGCAACAAAATGCTGATACCATGAATCAATAGAATATTTTAGAAGTAGGGCAGGAGAATGGGCACACCAGAGAAATCGTTACAGGAAGGCAATGTATGAGCTTAGCCTTGAGGATGAGTTTGCCACAAAGAGACAAGATACAGAGGTACTGCAAACACAGGAGACACTGAGTATATTGGGGATTCAGAAGCCTGACGAGCACATCTACCAATCAGAACAGGGAGCAGGTCACTGTGAACCCAAGTTCAAATATACCCAAGGAAATTGAAGGCTATGGTACAGATTGGACTACAGGTGTTTTCTTTTATGAGTGATCCGAGGTGGCTTAAACTTGTGAGCAGCCAAGATGCAACAGAACTTCAGTGCAGCTGCATGAGCAACTCAGATTAATATGAGGGAGAAGCCAGCTTTAGTAACAGTGAGCAGGGTAGACTAGTTAGGAACTAACGGAACAGACTGGCACAGGCTGCTGCATAGGAAGGTGTGGTACCAATGTGGGTGTGAGATGATAACCAAAGATCAGGAAAAGACAGGGTGGATTCAGAGATGTCTCTGAGACAGACTCTCTAGGATTTGGGAAGTAACTGTATGTTTGTTTGTATGGGTGGGAATGGGTAGCAGGAGTTGAGGATGCATCCGATTTTCTTTTTTGTTTCTTAGTGAGTACTGAACAGATGTTCATTATATTCACTGAGAACAAATACAGGAAGGAAAGAAGATTGCCAGGTGAGGGTAGAGGAAATGGATAAGGCAGTTAGTTTTCTTTTTGGATATATTCAGCTTGAGGTAACCAAAGTAATATTACATGGAGATGATCCAATGGCCAGTAGGCAATATGAAAGTGAAGCTGAAAGGGTTGTGGGATAGAGATGTAAAATATGAATACATGACACGAATACACAATAGTATTTAAAGTCAGAGCTGTAGAAAAGGCCCTGCAGGAAGGGAGAATGATAAAAGTAGAAAGTTGACGAGCAGGAAACAAGGACATGGGAAATGAAGAGAACCAAGGGATGTGGTCTTGAGGCTCATGAAAGGAAAGGCTTGAAGCAAGTGACTCTGTTCAGCAGCATCAAGTCTTACTACAGACCCTGCAGATTGTATCCTTCCACCCATTTCACCAATGAGAAACATGCCTAGAAGAGTTGCTGTCAGAGTTCACATTACCAGCAAGCAGCAGAGGCAACACGTGATGCTCTCTAGGTACAAACACAGCTTTGTGCTATTCTTTTTCCCTCCTCTCTAAAATCCACTGCCCCTTCTGCAACAGCTTCATTTGATGACCCACCTCCTAAAGTTCATCAATTTACCCTAAAATGAATGTAAGCCATCTCCCTGTTTGGGATTACTGATTCCTATCATCAGTAACTCATTTCTCCTCTTTTGGATTCTGTCAGTGGCCTGTACTTTCATCCACCTAACCTGCTTCTAGTTTTCTACAACCATCTTGCCAATGCCTGCCACATGTTGCTTGTCTACTCCTCTTCCTTTAATGTACTCTGGACTCTTTCCTACAATTCACGGTCCCAATCACTTTCTTTTTCTTTTTTTTTTTTTTTTTTTTTTTGACAGGCAGAGAGGCCAGTGAGAGAGAGAGAGAGACAGAGAGAAAGGTCTTCCTTTGCCGTTGGTTCACCCTCCAGTGGCCGCCGCAGCCGGTGCCCTGCGGCCGGCGCACTGCGCCTATCCAAAGGCAGGAGCCAGGTGCTTATCCTGGTCTCCCATGGGGTGCACTGATCTGCTCTCACAATCGGGAACAGCCCACCATTCTGTGCTCCCCTAACACTATACATAGACATGAATAATTGCTTACTAGAAAATTTTCAAATTCGTCTATTCTTCCTTCTCAACGAACCTATAAGCTCTTCAAAGAGAGATATGCCTTTCTGGTTTTAGACCTACAAGTTAAATGATGCTAAGAAGGAGGTAGGAATGCAATATGAGTAAGTATAAATCTATCTTGGCTGCCATGGGTTCAGAGACAAAGGACAGATTAAAATAAGTACCAAGTATGGGGCCATCACTGTGGTATACCAGCTAAAGCCAGTGCCAACATCTCATATGGGTGCCAGTTTGAGACCTGACTGCTCCACTTTTGATCCAGCTCTCTGCTATGGCCTGGGAAAGCAGTAGAAGATGGCCCAAGTCCTTGGGCCCCTGCACCAGCATGGGAAGACCCAGAAGAAGTTCCTCACTCCTGATCAGCGCAGCTCCGACCATTGCAGCCAATTGGGGAGAGAACCAGCGGATGGAAGACCTCTCCCTCTGCCTCTCCTTCTCTCTGTGTGTAACTCTGACTTTCAAATAAATAAGTTTTAAGAAAAAATAAGTACCAAGTGTACACAATGTAACTGGCCATTCAAACATCTCACATGGAATATCTTACAGGATATAAGTGGCCAAAAGTGGGAGCATTTTTCATAGGACATTGCAGATTTTACAGGAAACAGTTCTTTGCCAGTTCTGATTTTGCTTGCTTAGAGCACATTTTAAGAAACAGAGTAAATTGTACTTTTACAAGATTTAGAACAATATAAGTACTGGTGTTGATCAAAGACATAAATCAACAGTATTTCAAATAAAATAGTATTATCTTTTAGACCTCCCCATAAATGTGTATTCTAGAAAATGAATTCCACTATTACAGTCAGTGAACTTCTCTGCAGTCTGGTTAATGGCCAAGACGCAGTTCCAGTGCTAACAGTATCTAAGGGCAACACAACATAAACCCTGGCTAGTTTCTGAATCTGCATTTGAAGGATAAAATGAAACCAATGAAACTAAAAAGAAACTCTTATAAACAGCCCAGACTAGACATCATACAATGGACAGTTATTTTTTCTGGAAGTCAGTCATGAAAACAAATCACAAAACTGTTCTTTCATGATTTCCATATTACTTAAAATGCATACAGATATTCTCAGATTTCTTTCTGTGGGCTTGAACTCCAAGTTCTTCTTTGTTTTAAATAGAGAGCAACTGAATACCTATCCACATGGAATAAGCATACTGTGGCCTACTTGGAAAGCTTCCACAACTTGCTCTTTCTGTCTGAATCTTCATAGATGAAGGAGCCATAGGATTTTTCACTTGGAGCAAACAGTCAAAAATCAAAAATAGAACACTTTTTACAGATATCTTATCCTGTACTGAATTTTGAGAAGAGCATTTCCTTAGGTAGAATTAAACAGTATGTGAAAACACAGAATTCGTTTTATACAAGAGCACTTCAAATATTAATTAAAAAATGGAATTGAAAGGTAACTTTATTTTGGTACAAAAAATTGAAATCCATGTATACTTTTTTCTTAATTTACACTTTTCATGAATGTTTTGAAGACCCCTCAGATGAATAGATTTCATGAATTTTGCACCAAAATAAAGTTGTATTTTCAATGCATTTTCCACAAAATTTTTAAAGTACCCTGCATATGTTTTAGTGATATTACTAAGATCTTGCAAGTATGCCTGATAATGAGTTAAGATTTACCCAGGTTATCTCACTGAATCTTAACCTTTTGAGGCAAGTGCATGTGTAGACACAAGGAAACTGAAGTAAGCTGAGTGCCCAGTCTCACACAGCCGTCAGTGCCAGAGCTTAAACCCAGAGAGCCTGATTCCCAGAGCCCCAGTTCTTAATCTCTGAGTTCTCTCGAGCACTACCTACTTTCTTGAGGATAAATTTTGTTTTCAACTAAAAGTCAAAATAACATAAGTCCCTATGTTGTAATGGGTCATGGAAACTTACAAATTTCCCATTTCATGGAAATTACCCATCAAAAATATGTAAATGCAGAAAAAAGGAAAAACTAGAATGCATTAAAATTAGGTGTAGGTTTTTAGTCTAGTGGTTAAGATGCCTGCGTCGATGCAGAAGTACCTGGGGTCCATTCTTAGCCCTGGCTCCCAATTCAACCTTCCTGCCAATACACACCCTGGGAGGCAACAGAAGATGGCTCAAATTGGTAGGGCCCTGCTACTCAAATGGGAGACCTGGGTTGAGTTCCCAGCTCCTGGCTTCTGCTAGGCCAGCTTGTGGGCATTTGGGGAGTGAACCAGTAGATAGCGCACTCACTTGCTCTTGCTCTCTTTTTCTTTCTGCCTCTCAATGAATTTTAAAAAATAAAATAAAATTTTAACTACCTGGCAACGTACCGGAAGGATACACGTCATTTGCAATGCTCATTAAGTAAGCTTTGCTATCACCAACTACTGTTTAATTTCAGGCTTTACTAATGCATTCTGCATTCAAGGAAGTAATAGAACAGATTTCAGTCATACAGAGTAGGAAGTAGTATGCTAATGAGTCATATGCTAATAGTCTTAGAGAAGTAATTTTGTTTACCAAACATACTTATTTACTCTAAGAGTAAATTTAAGGTGATTGAGAATACACTGTACATTTTCAGTTAATCCTTTGCAAGGCTTCTTTTCATACTTCAGAGTTTACAAATACTGAATCCAGATAAAAAAGAAAGCCATTGCTAAAGCACACCTTAACGTAAAGCAACCACAGAACTATATCCTTTACAGGAGAGAAATTACTAAAGTGCCCAGAGTCCCACGGCTGGTGGTGTCATGATGCTTTACAGTGGCACTTACACATCTGTAAGAAACAAGGCGCCATTAGAACCTATCTGTATAAAGCTTCTTCAAATTATTTCTGAGTCTTCCAGATCCAGTAGGCACCAGAAGATTCTTTGGGGAATGAGAAAGCAATTGTTCTAAGTCATTTAAAAGCAAATGCAAGAGCAGCTGGGCATTTGCAGTCCTCTTCCCAGTAAGAGTACAACTCAGAGCACTTAGTAGGCATACCACATCTACAGATCTGGAATTCTACTCTGAAATTCAGCTTTTTTTTTTTTTCTTTTCTTAGAAACAAAAGGAATACCAAGTAACAAAAGAATAAGCACAGGAAGATACTCTCAAAGGAAATCTTTTCTTTAAATTTCATGAAGGAGAAAGGGTTATACATGAAAGAACAACAGGAAGGAAGGGATTTAACCATGGTGGCTGAAAATATCAACAAACAATTCTTTTGTACATAGCACTTGATAAACTTCCTTACCATATACTCCATATTAGAAGCTGTTGGATACACCTGACTTCGTAATTTATTATGAAGGTCCAAGATACTCTGCATGTCATCGTCTGTGATGGCCCTTTTCCCTCTTTGCTTGGCCGTCCACCACTCACCGTCCTCATCCGTGTACTTTTCCAACAGTTTCTCAAATAAAGTGGCATTCGGAACCACCATGGCTGGAACTGCTCTAGCCATGAACAGCACTGTGGTTACTCGGAGCCACTCCCGCGCGGTACACTTCATAATGAATGACCTCAGGATTTCCCGGGCAAGATCTCCAAGAAAACGCTCTTCCACTTCTTTTGGCTATAACGACATGTCATGTGATCAAGATGAAAATATCGGCAGATATTTTCTAATAACAAAAGCAAAACAGCAGTTATGAAGGGGGCATGTCAGTCTGTCTATATCATGCCAGCGAATGGACACCCACTTTTGGAAGTAACTTTTTTCCAACTCATTTTTTGTTCCAGATGTCTTTACACAGAACACTATTTACACACACACACACACACACACACACACACACACGCCTATACTTTCCAATCTAATATCCCCAAGGATGAAAATAAACGGCAAAATTATCCCAGAAAGGTCAAAGCTTGAAAATAATTTCTGAATAACAAGACTCTAAATTATGTGCAGTTTGCAAAAGGTATTACCTACCTGGACTGCTTTATTTCTATCTAGAGGGCCCTTTTTCTCTACAGAGAATTTTAAGGTGTCATTCTATATTTCAGGCACTCTCTCTGGCTCACATTCATAATGCCCACAACATTCTAAAACTAAAGGTGTTTTAAAGCTGCCACCCACCCATGTAACCACGGGCACATCTAGAAGGCCCAAGGAAATATTGCAAAGAATTAACTGAGGTCACGAGGAAGTCTCCAGGCGCAGGGCACGAACGCGAACATTTCCTGCAAAGTTTGTGCTGACCCTGTGGCCTGCATCCAAACGCGCCAGCAGCGCCCGGGCGGCTTCCAGCTTTTCCTCGCCCTGCACGGCGGCCGAGAGCGCATCCGTCTCTCGTCCCCCACGCGAAGCGCGCGGCACAGCGAGGAGGCGACACTCACAAAGTCACTTCCAAGAGCAAGCTGCCGCTCACCAACACCGCCGCTGCCTTACAAGGAGCCCACCCACCTTCCGCGCTGACCATTCTAAGTTGGTTCCCCTTCTCCCTCGCCTTTTTCTTTCTTTTTTTTTTTTTTTTTAATTTAAAGTGGAGACGGGAAAAGGTGGCAGCTTGAGCACTGCACGCCGTCTGAGAAAAGCCCTTACCTCTCCAGTGTGAAGCGCCCTAGAGAGCAGAGAGCCTCCGTAGCCGCCCCAGCCTCCACCCACAACTGCACACACAGCTGGGTTCGCGAAGGAGCAGGCGAGAAGCGTCTGGGGGCTTCGCGGGCGCAGACTGCGGGACGCGCGTCTCTGCGTCTGCCGCTCCTCGGCAGCCCGGGAAGAAGGAGCAGGCAGAGCGTCCCGAAGTTAGCGGCTGCAGCTGGGGCGGAGAGCGAGCTGACTGGTGGGCGCCCGAGCGTCTCTGAGCATCGTCCGCTGGGGCGAGGGGCGGGGACTGCAGCGGGGCTCGGCGGCGACCTCGCGTTGCTGCTCCGGGGGGCCGCGGCGGAGTGCAGAAGCAGGCGCCCAGCGCTTCCGAGGCTCCCTCGCGCTCGCGGGCATTTATTGCGGTCCCTGCGCGCGCACGTGACGTGAGCGCCCCTCCTCGCCCACCCCCACCTCCACCTCCACCCAGCCCTGGCCAGGAGCCCGCGGGCGCCGCGACCAGCTGCCCGCCCTGCCTCGGCCCCGGCGCAGCGAAGCCTGGGCGCTGGGCCTTTGTGGGCGTGTTTTGGGCCTCAAAAAAGGGGGCGGAGAAGGTGTGGACCCTGTTGGTGTGTGTGTGTGTGTGTGTGTGTGTGCGCGCTTGAGTGTGTGTGTGCGCGCTCTCGCTCAAGGAGGGCCCCCTGCTCCAGCCGTTCCTCTCAGAACTCCTACTCCTCGTTCCCTCCTGGCGCGGTGCTAAGATGCCTTTAACAGTCCTGACGGAAAAGGACTGTTCTGGAGAGCCCCCGGTGGGTGTGGGTGGGCTTAACACCTGCAGTCTTGGAAACTCAGAAGTGGGGGCAGGGTGCGGAGAGAAAGACTTTTTTTGTTTTCTCCAGGGGTGCGCATCTGTTTCCAGGACCTAGATATCTAGAAAGGAGAAGCTGTTCTGTTTGGCTCCCTTAAGCCTTGATGAGGACCAGATGGGAGGGAGTTCCTTAGACTAACTGACAGGCAATCTGCGACCCAGTGTGGCCTAGCAGTTGTGTTCCCCTTTTCACCCATAAGTAGGCAGCACTTTTTTTTTAATAATGTATACATTTATGGAGTTAATAGACTTGATACCTTCAACTTATGAATTCAGTTCCTTCATGCCTATGTTATCTGGAGAAGGAAAAATCACAAATTGTACATTCATTAAGGCTTATTCTACTCAGTGTAGTGCTGTTTCTACACACACGTTTTTCATTTAAAAAACATTTATTGAACTCATTTGGCTTTGCTTCTCTTTACTGGGCCATAATCTCAATTTTCTGTACTTCTAAATGCTGGTGCATCCAGCATAGGACCACTTAAAATAATTATGGTAACTTTCAAATCACCCTCTTTCCACTGCCCACCACACTTTTTTAAAATCACACCTAAAAATCTCAGATTTGAGCCTCAGGTGAACATGAACCCTTGCTTTCTCTCACAAAGAAAAGGGAAGCATTGCTTCCAGAAGCATGCAGAAGGTGAAGGGTTTGGTACAAAACAGCTTTCATAGAAAGTGAAATTGTGCAATTTGCAATTTTGTGATGCTGTAAGCACAAAAAATCAAGTTTGCACTTTTCAAATATTCATAATTCTAATGCACAAGGTTCAGAAAACTGGCTTTCTCTCCTTCTAGAAACTGGTAAAAGACCCCAAATTCATGGCAGAAGAATTATATCAACTGTTATTGTAGATGAATATTTTTTCTGTACTGCCATTTTAATGTGATGTTGAAAAGCATACTGCATATCAAAAGCTCATTAAAAGTAATACATTACTTGAAACATCAAATAAATTGGTATTTTTAAGGGGTTGAAGTTAAGTGCATCGCAAACTCTTCAATGTTTTGTTTGTAAACCTTTGTACACAACAGATGAATATGACACATAAAGACTTTACATTAAAGAAAACAAAATTTGGCCTTCAAGTATTAATCCCCAACCTTTCTCTAGGAAACAAAAACAAACAAATGAAACAAAAGTCCTTGACTCTTTGTTTCTATTGGTGGTTATACTTCAATATAAAAGAGTGATTTAAACATTCACCATGTTGCAAATACCATTTTGAAGGGTAAAAGTCAAATGCAATAATCTTGAATGTTCAAAGATGATATTGTTCACATTTTTACCTGTTGAGAAATTTATGTGTAGACACGGGGAAAATGTCTTCACTCAAAATCAATGCAAAAATGGCACTTTGGTTTGTGTTAAGGCTATTAACTTGTAAAACCATGGTTGTCTTTAGCATTACTACTTTATTGTGGCATATGCTGTTTGGTTGCCTAACCAATAACCGGCCTTCCACCCTTACTTCCTTCCAAGCACATAGCCTCAAGTTTACTGGGGTTATCACACTCTAACATGTTGTCAAACTAGCATCCTCAGAAGGTAAGTCAAGGCCAGGCACCACAATCTATCCCTGCTGCAGGGATGGATTTAGCATGGCTAATATATATATATATATATATATATATATATATATATATATACATATATATATATATGTATATGTATATATACACCTTGGCTACTGAAGGGACAGAAGATGTTTTCTTGGGGGTAGTAATGAGGATGAGTAAAGTTTTTTTTTTTTTTTTAAGATTTTATTTATTTATTCGAGAGGCAGAGTTAACAGACAGGGAGAGAGAGAGAGAGAGAGAGAGAGAGAGAGAGAGAGAGAAAGGTCTTCCTTCCATTGGTTCCCTCCCTAAATGGCCGCAATGATGGGAGCTATGCCCATCCAAAGCCAGGAGCCAGGTGATTCTTCCTGGTCTCCCATGTGGGTGCAGGGCCCAAGCACTTGGGCCATCCTCCACTGCCTTCCTGGGCCACAGCAGAGAGCTGGACTGGAAGAGGAGCAACCAGGACTAGAACCCAGTTCCCATATAGGATGCCAGTGCGGAGGATTAACCTAGTGTGCTATGGTGCCTGCCCCAGGTTTTCTTTTGTGATAAAAGTAGATAAACAAACAGAAATGTCTCCTCTGGTACTAATGTGTGAGTTTGTGCAATCTGAGCCTACAGCTGTTACTGTGTGCAAAGACAAGATGAAGAGAGAGAGGAACCATCTTGGAGGAGTGGAAAGATAGCCAGTGCCTGAGTCGTCCTGCCATTGACCAATTGTAAGAACATCTACCTTCCATTTTTTTCTATAAAACGTAATAGATGTATTTATTAAGTCAGTTAAGGCGCATGGACCTGGATATTAAATTATTTGCAGCTCAAAGAATTCCAACAAATACAATTCTACCAAGACACTTCCTTCTGTCAATGTCATTTTCTCCATGCTATTATTATTTTCTGTTTGTGTGCACAGTTACAGATTCTCTCTAAAATAGCCATGTTTTTCTAAACCCTACCCTCATCTCAAAGAATTTCATTCACTGTATGACTTAATGGCCACATAGCTGCTGCATCAGCACCTTGTTAATAAGTCCATTCTCCACTGGGCAAGAATAAGAATGGAATTCTTGCTAAGTTTTGGGAGGAGGAATCAGTGTGGTACAATGTTTGACAATACGAAATTTCAATTAACCTGCCTAAGTTAGACTCATGAAGTATCACTTATAATTGAACTTTGATTGTGCTACTTGGCCCCCAAGTGCCTGGGATCCTTCCTCTTTAAGGGGTGATAAAAACAGTAGCCATATGATGCTGTCAATTTGTGTACAGGATGAATTAATACAGGGAATCACTTAAAACAGTGACAGGTAAGCAGAAAGTACTCAAAAAGGGTTATATTTTATCAACATATATGAACTAAATTAGAGATTTTATATATCCTTTTAAAATTAATGGACTTTAATTAAAGTGTTAGCATAACATTTTAACTACTAAATAGAAATAGCTGGCTATACACATTTTAAAAACTATCTGTAATATTTTTGACAAAGTGTTGTGAATTTCTTCCCACAGCTGAAACAGCTTTCACTCCTTCTCACTATAGAACTCAATTTTCCTTCTTATCCAAATCAGACATGCTCTATTTTCAATACTATTCAGTATTTGTATATTATATGACAAAATTGTAATGAATAATACAGTCTTAGAACTCTAAGAATGTAACTTAAAATTTTGTAACTGAAATGTAGCATACACTCATTAAGGTGCAAAAATCTTGAGGCAGCTCAAGGAAATTTTCCCAAGTTAACAAACCTGTGTGAAATCACTCAGATTCAGTAGAGAACATATTCACCCCTCTAGAGTCCTCCTTGGCACATCCTTCCTGGTACATCCACCCCAAAGATAGCCAATATTCCAACCTCTTGTCTAACAATTAGATTTGGCAGTTTTTCGTTTTTGCATAAATGGAATCATACAGTACATGATTCCGTTACCTGACTTCTTTGTGTATGTTGTCTTTGACTTAATATATCTGTGAGACTCATCCATGCTCTCATACATGATAGGATTTCAAAAAGTTTGTGGAAAAATAGAATTAAAAGACAAGTTTATTTGGATGAAAAAGAATTTGAAATCCAGGCATAGTTTTTTTTTTATAATACATATTTTCCATGAATCTTTTGAAGATCTCATGTAAAAACAATAGTTTTTTTTTCTTTTCCTTTGATGAACATACCATTTATTTATTCATTTTATTGTTGAATATTAGGATCATTTCCAGTTTAGTTTATTAAAAATAATACTTCTAAGAGCATTCTTACATGCCTTTTTGGATACATATTTATACATTTTTCTATTGTCTATACAGGCAGGAGTATAGCTCCTGGATCCTAAGGTATGTAAGTGTAGAACTTGAGTAGATAATCTAGGCTTTATACCTTTTGCTTACTGATTTGTAGGAACTTTTTGTTCATTGTTGGGCCATGCCCACTTTAGTTATAAAGAATGTTGCAAATTTACTATTCCTCTCCTTTCTTTGTCTTTTCACCCTCTTAATCATATCTCTTGATGAACAGTATATCCTAATGTTAATAAAGTCCCATTATTCAGTGTTTTTCTTTACAGTTATTGCTGTGTGAGAACTGTTAGAGCAATATTTCCAATCCAAATTCATGAAAAATTCTGTTATATTATATATTTATTATTTTGCATTTCACAATCAAGTCTTTGATCCATCTGGAATCAATCTGTGTTACAGTGTGAAAAAGGAATAATTTTTAAATTTTTTTATGATTGATCCATAAAATTACATATATGTGATACCATGTGATGATTTGACTTGTATATACTATGTAATATACAAATAAGTATATACATATTATAGATTTGCAGATAACCTATTTTGTCATCCTTTTGAAATTTGTGCAATGTTCAAATTTGGATAAGTATACCTCCTCAAACATTATCATTTTTCTATGATAAAAACTTTCAAAATCCTTAATTCTTATTTTTTAAAAAGTATACATTATCATTATCTATAGTCATGCTACTATGTGGTAGAACATTAGAACTTCATTCTTCTATCTATGACATGACCCATTAAACAGCCTTCCTCATCCTTCTCACCCCCTTACTCAGAGAGAGTACTTTAGAGTTACAATGGTTATATAGAAATCCTGCATTTCTTGTAGCCATCTCTATAAAACTCTTCATGAATTTGTTCTGGGGAAAATTCAGATTTCAAAATTAAGAGATAAATGTGTCAGCACTGTGGCACAGCTGGTAAAGCTGCCACCTGTGGGTCCAGCATGCCACATGGGTGCCCATGTGTGTCCTGGCTGCTCCACTTCCCATCCTGCTCCCTGCTGATGTGCCTGGGAAAGCTTTGGAGGATGGTCCAAGTGCTTGGGTCCCTGTACCCACGTGGGAGACCCGGAAGAAGCTCCTGGCTCCTGGCTTCAAACTGGCCCAACTCCAGCTGTTGTGCCCATTTGGTGAGTGATTGAATCAGCAGATGAAAGATCTCTCTTTCCCTGTCTCTCTGCCCTTCAAATAAATAAATAAAATATGTGCAAAAGTAATTAAAAGATAAAATGCGATTGTTCTTTAAATCTAGAATTATTCGATTGAATTATTTAAAAATGCAAGTGCTGTGACACATATGAATGCCATAACTTGGAATCCCCTTAACCTATCTCTTGATAGGTAGGAAAGTAATTGTTTTATCCTATTGTTAGATTTGCAGAAGATATATTTTGCCATTCATTTGAAGTTTGGCTGATTGCAATCACTAGATGCAATGATTTATTTTCAAGTTATTGTCATCTACCAGCTATGCTGCCCTCTTCACGTTTGAAAAATATATTTTCAATCATTTCCATGAATGCTTCTCTGCCTTTCTTGACAGTATTCCCACTGGTTGAAGTCTTCCATTCATTCTGCTCTGAGTGTCTACACCCTAACCATTCTTTTCCACAAAGATTTTTTCACGATTTAACCAGGTTTTATTCCATTAATTTACTTTTCTCTAAATTCTACCATTTTCTGTTTTGTAAATTATAGCTGCTTATGTATTTGTCATATTTCTTCACAATGCAAAAAGCTCCTTGAGAAATTGTATCTGTGTGATCTTTGTATTATTTACAGTGTATGTTAAATGAACATATTAATTTGTATTTTTTTAAATACTGTGCATTTCCCTGGATGTTATGTTCCTGGATGTACAATCCTGTGGGCAGGAAAACTAGAATCCACAAAATAAACACAGAACATCATGCTAGAGATGATTTTCACCTTGATTTTTTTTCCTTTGAGGGAAAACATACTGAAGCAAACATATAATAAATGTGTTATAGAAAAGTCAGGCAATTCAGATTATTATTTTATCAAAAGTAAAACCAGGCATCGCATAACTACTGCCCACATATCTCCAGACCCACTACTACTAGAAGTTTTTCAGTATTTAAGTAATTTTAGGAGTACTGTCTTAAGTCATTCACTAAGCCTAAAATTTATGTATGAAAGCCTTTTTTAAAACAAAAGGAATGTAATTCACATCTATAAACTTCATTCTTTTCCACATATACTTCCTAAACATCACAGGAAAATGTCTCCTGAAGTAAAGAGGAAAGAGTCAAATATTTATGAAGAATTATACTTAAAATGATGCTCTATTTGGTAGGTGTTCTAATATGTATGTTTTGTATCAGTAGCTTATATTTCCGTAATTATGAAGATCTGGCATATGCCTGATGTTAGCGTCTGCAGCGTTGTAAGTCACAGCAGGAGCTATAGATGCTATAGATGTAAAAGTGAAGAGAGCTGTTCACTGTTATAAATCTGTCCACCCAGGTTGAAGCACTGCATTTCAATTTCTTTAAATCACAATTCCCAGATCAGTAGGTAATGCTAATAACTTCCAAAACTGAAGAAGTATTTCTGAAGTGCATTCAGGGTGGCATGAGAAATCTGGCTGCTGCTTCGTCTTTGGATGATCTCTTTTCTTTCTGGAGCTGCAGAAAGCACTTCACAATGTGCCTGGGTTAGAGGTTGCCTTTCAGGTTGACTAGGAAGGCTGTTGAAAGGCAAGCATTTTAAAAGGCAAAGTATTCACCCTTTCATCTATCGTATTAATGTCACAGACAGGCTTTTCATCTAATATGAGGATGAAAGCTTTCTCAACTGTCATTAGCTAGTTAGCTCATGAAGAAATAGTTGGCAAAAACCGTGCATTCTACTTTTAATGGTAATTTTAAAGAATCTACTTAACAAAAAATGAAACAAATAAAATCTCTGGTGTTCAGCAAATACTTATTTTCCCCAATTAAAAAATTCTATATATTTCCGTGTATGTGTGCATTTGAATGTTAAACACATTATTTCCCTAGATCACAAGGGAGAAATTAAGAAAATTTAATTTTAATTAGATACTTTTAAGTATTTGTGGGGAAAACCCTGGAAATAAGGGAGGAAATATAAAAAATACAAATTTTCTCCTGAGACTGAGCCTAAAAATTAACACAGAATTTAGAAATGCTTTTGATCTAAAAAAAAAATGAAATGATAGCAATATAAAGGATTTGGTAAGTAATGACTTTATTAAACAATAAACAGAGCATATGGACAAATAGAAAATTTGCTTAAATAACTGGATTTCACCAATGGATGTGAAACATTCACAACCTCAGTAGTATGGAACTGCATTATTCACAGAGGTGTCTTTTGCTTCTGTTTCTGTCTTGCTTCTTGCTTAACTTTGGTACTCGCTCTTGGCATCTCATTGTCTCCTAGTCCTGTGATATTGTGTTATTCACCCAAGTTCTTCAAATTATAACATCTCTCTCAATTGCTACACATAGCTCTCTTCCACTTCTTTCCACGTTTCATCTCAAATCCTAATACTTCAAAGTTGTCTTCATACAGAATATCGTATCTATACTCTATCAATATATACCAAAACATTCAGGGAAATCACAGGTTAACATTAAGACCAGGTTTTGCAGACTTAAGCAGATCCTGTTCTTAAATGAAAGGATTATTATACTGTTGACTCACATATTATGTTCTTTAAAATATAAACTATTCTGTTTAAAATAAATATTTAGCAATCTATACTCATGGTAAGCAAGGTTAAATTGAATATGTACTTGCTAGAATTTATATGTAAAAGTACAACTTCTCAAAAAAGTGTCTATTTTTTTAAGCATTCATTGCAAATCAAGTATATTCCATATGATGATGGATTAGATTATTTGCCTACAAATCTTTCTGTTGCCATTGGCTTTGAGCTTGGCCATGTGACTGGCTCTGCTCAATAGAACGTGAAGGGAAGTACCAGAGTATCTGTATCAGACTAAGACCTTTGGGAGCATGTCAATTTCCACCTACCGACTTGGAGCTTTTACCTTCTGAGAAGAGCATGCCAAGATGGCTGTTACTCCTTTAGTTTGGATATTTCTGAATTGTCCTAAACCCTGGATTCCAGCCTATGCAAGCTAAGGCTAGCCAAGACCAAAGCCAGATCCATGAAAATGCAATAAATGTTTCTATAAGCCCCTAATATTTTAATGTTGTCTGTTGCATAAACAATCATAGCAAAAGACTGGCTGATTGGGGCTGGCACCGTGGCTCACTTGGTTAATCCTCCGCGTGCGGAGGAGGCATCCCATATGGGCGCCAGGTTCTAGTCCCGGTTGTTCCTCTTCCAATCCAGCTCTCTGCTGTGGCCCAGGAAGGCAGTGGAGGATGGCCCAAGTGCTTGGGCCCCTGCACCCGTGTGGGAGACCAGGAAGAGGCACCTGGCTCCTTCCTGGCTTCAGATCAGCGTAGCTCCCGCAGTAGCGGACATTTGGGGAGTGAACCAATGGAATGAAGACCTTTCTCTCTGTCTCTCTTGCTCACTATCTATAACTCTGTCAAGAAAATTAAAAAAAAAAAAAGACTGGCTGACAAATACTTTCCATTTTATGTACCTATCTTATAACAACTCTGTAAAAGAAATATTGAAGTTCAGGGAGATTAAGTAACCTGAACAGTCTGATGATAAATCTTTCCCTGAAAGCTAATGTGCTTACCACAACCTCCCCATCCTGCTACCACACCTGCCCCACCCCGCTGCTTCGTGCTTTTCAGAGCAACGAAAAAAACTTTGGAAAACACAAAAATGGCATTGGAAGTAGGACACAGTAGCTAAGAAAGAACAAATTAATAGAGAACATATGTACCCAGCATTTTGCATTTAGTGATCCAACTTACAATGGCAACAGGAAGATGGTGGGTGAAAGATTGTATTATGTTATTCTACATTTGTCTAAAATTGGAGATTGCTCCTCTTTTCAGAATTATTACTTTCCTAAAGATTTTCATTTTAAATTCTATTTATTTATTTATTTGAGAAGCAGAAAGTGAGAGAGAGAACGTGCTCCCATCTGTTTTTCTCCCCAAATGTCCACAGTGACTGGAGGTGGGCCCATGTCAAAATTAGCAGCCAAGAACTCAATCCAGATCTTCCACATGGTGGAAAGAGCCTAATTAGTTGAGTTGTTGCCTCCCAGGGTCAGCAGGAAGCTGGAGTCAGGATCCAGAGCCAGGTATCAAACCCAAGTCCTCCAATGTGGGGACACAGGCATCTTAACTGCCAGGCAAAATGCCACGCCTGAGCCCCTAGAACATTTCTTGATTTGGAAATATAAATAAATGTCTGTGATAGTGAATCTCAAGTTAATATAATTTTAAGAAATTAAACACATTATTAAAATATCCTTGAAAGAATGGTTTAATATGAGCAGGATTCTGAGTTCAATCAAAGGCATCTCGTGGTGCAAAGAGGCATATTCACTTGACTGAAGAAATGAACAACAGGAAACATAAAGGCTCATGTCCAAGGTAAGACATTATTTTCTGGTATTGGAAAACGAAAATGAAGCACAAAGGCTTTCTGCCCTGAACAATATCATGCAAAGGAAGTTATGTTCTGAGAAGTAGGATCCCGCTTGTGCCAGGAAGGAAGAAGTAGGTGTGTATGTTTTGAGAAGTGAAGGGTGGCTGGTATCCAGGTGCCAGACAGAAAGGCTGGAGGAGGAATCAGAAGAATTCAAGACACGTTTCTCAGTTTGCCAAAGCAGCAGTCTACCCAAGTTTATTCAAGATTTAAGGCTTTAAATTGAGGTGAAGCTCTAACTTTAATTATACACTTGGAATATTTGAAAATTAAGATCGCCTGTAGTTATAAAAAAGAACATCTGGAAGGGAACATATAAGAAAAACCATTACTTCTGCAAATCCCATAAGGTGGATTCAATTTCTATTTAAATTAATAGCTTATCTATTACTAAAGATTCTGTTCACAGACAACCTATTAACAAGAGGAAGCACTGGTCCCACAGGTTGAACAAATTGCCTTTAGTTTATCAAACCAGGTTTCCTGTTCTGCTTCTGGCTTTTCTGATTTTGCTTAAAGTCTACCCTTGGTCACTTTGTTAAACCAAGGGATAGGAATAGAATTAATGGAAGGCAAACATGAAGAAAAATAATTTAAATTATACAATATATGTATTCTTCCTTTTTCTCTTTGTACTATTCTATCCATAATTCCTTCTTTATTATCTCTTCCAAAAGAAGATTTCTAGCTTATAATGCTCCATTTTGCTTTTAATATTAACATGTTTATATCTGAAGGATTGATTTAACTAAGAATTGTTCTCTAAAAAAATTAGCTGTTTAATTTGGTAAAATATACCTTGTTATTGATCTTTAGCTTGTGGTATAACCCTGGCGTCACTGTACTACTGTGGCTGTCTAAGGGAGAATATAATATAGTTAGACAGAAGTAGCTCTGTCTTGGCATTTCATGAATACTCAGTAATTATGACTTACTGATTCATGAGTCCGTATGACTTTGGTCGCTTTCCATTGGTAATCAGTGCCATGAAAATACCTACAGTGAGTTTTTTTTTTTTTTTTTTTTTTTTTTTTTTTTTTTTTGACAGGCAGAGTGGACAGTGAGAGAGAGACAGAGAGAAAGGTCTTCCTTTGCCGTTGGTTCACCCTCCAACGGCCGCTGCGGCCAGCGCGCTGCGGCCGGCGCACCGCGCTGATCCGATGGCAGGAGCCAGGAGCCAGGTGCTTTTCCTGGTCTCCCATGGGGTGCAGGGCCCAAGCACCTGGGCCATCCTCCACTGCACTCCCTGGCCACAGCAGAGAGCTGGCCTGGAAGAGGGGCAACCGGGACAGAATCCGGCGCCCCAACCGGGACTAGAACCCGGTGTGCCGGCGCCGCTAGGGGGAGGATTAGCCTAGTGAGCCGCGGCGCCGGCCTCCTACAGTGAGTTTAAACAAACCTCTGGAAACGTATTTTATTCACCAGTTTAGTTTTCACTTACTCATCCATTTTATAATAACATGGTAAATACCTTTGGTGATTATAAACATGAGCAACTTCAAATTTTTATTGGCAAAATGGTAGATTTAAAAGGCATATTAAAAAGAAATTTTCTTTATTCATGTTTATGTGGTAAGCTCAAATGAAAACACGATTGATTATTATGTTTATGCATATACATTTGCTAAGGCAAATTATTGGCAAAGTGTTGATTACCTTTTAAAAATTAAAACTGCACTAATTTTAAGAGTTTTCTGCCAGGAAAATGCCATAATTTGGTTTGACTTGGTCTGTTCCCAAATGTAAGAATCTTTCATGACTATGAGAGAATAGTGAAAGCCAAAGGTCACTCTAGTCTTGAGGTTTAACCACTGGTGATAATATCTCAAAGGACAACACATGTTCAAGAAATCAATTTCATTATTATATGCATTCAATAAAATATGGCAAATCTAAAGGCCATCATGCCCGCTAAGGACAACTAATAACAGTGGTTCCATATTCTGAGGAAACGTTTCCACCTCTTTTGCCAGCTTCACTAAAACTATTTTCTTTTTAGTCCATTGCTATTTCAAGATTTCCAGTACAAAAAATAACCCTTGCTTTTCAACTCAAGTTTGATAGAATCATAGTTTAAGCAATATAAGTTAATGAATTTGGAAGAATGGAAGACTCAGCACACATGGACATTTTTCTATGCCTGTTTCTTTGGTTTTAAAGGCAAAGTTTCCTTTTCCAAATAGAATAAATTTACAAATAAAATGCAACCAATGAAATTTGTATTTACTCTAAGTGCTTAAATCCCTAATCAAAGAATCTTCCACTTGATAGGGCTACCAATGGGATTATTGCACTACTTTTGGTAAAATCTGAATATTAGTCCTGAATATTAGTCCTTGAGGCTGCATCTTAAGCATGTATTGATGGACTGATAGTTTTTATTTGAAAGTCAGAGTTACAAAGAGTGAAGAAGAAACAGAAATCTTCCATCTGCTGGTTCACTTCCCAAATGGCTACATTGGATGGGGCTGAGCCAAGCCAAACCCAAGAGCTAGGAGTCTCATCCAGAGCTCCCATGTGGGTGCAGGGGACCAAGCACTTAGGTCATCCTCACTGCTTTTCCAGGTGCATTGGCAAGTTTTGAAAGTGGAAGCTGGGACTGAAACCTGTACCTATATGGGATGCCATCGCTGCACGCAGCAGATTAACCGGCTGTGCCACAGGTCAGCCTGAGTGATGGCCTTTTGACTTCTGTCAAGACCAGGTGCCACACCTACCACAGGTGCACATAGCATAGAGGGAAATGAAGAAAAAATAATCAGAGAAATGCAGCTTTTGATGAGGTTAATAGACAAACCATATAGTTATAAAACTCAAGCCAGAGTTCCATCCCATTACTCTGTCTATCTACTCAATCTATCATAGTGAATTCAAAAGAATGTAGGACTCAGAACACATGGATATTTTTATGACTTTTTCTTTGTTTTTTTTTATAGTCAAACTATTCCTTTCTAAATAGAAAATGATTATACTTCAATTGTTTTTGTTAAACCTGTTTTAGGAGGATAGAACGTTACAATGTATAAAAGGATATTAATTCTTTTCATATATCAAGGTTGTTTTCTTTCAAATTTCTAAGACCAGAATAAGACAAAGCATATTTATGAACACACCAACTTTCTCCCTCTCAAAGGACTGAACTGGACAAACAATGAGGAAATGGAATGTTTCTACAAGTTCAGAAGATTTTCAAGTTTAGGATTTGGAAAAAGTTCCAAACAATTCCAATCATGAATTGATAAGGTGGTTAATATAAATGAGGTCTTCTCTTCTGGTCAAGACACAAAATGATTAAACATGAGAAAAACAGTGCTTACTATCCCAGCTGGGGAATGTTTGGCAAAGCTTGGTGAAATTTGATTTACTAAGGGACACTTCCAACAAATATTCTAAAATTCTATTCCTCTAAGATTATATTTTTTCAGATTACATCTATAACTTAGCATCACAATTAGTGATGTGATAGCTCAACCAGATGATTTTCAGGTGTCTTTTTATAAAGACTTTTATCATCCACTGAAGTGTTCAGTAAGTCAAGAAGACAGCAGTAAGTCAGCAAGGAATTACTCTTTGAAGGTAGCATCTCATAATAACTTCTGCACAATCAAAGTGAGGTAGCTAAAAACCTTTAAGAATGAACTGAGGGAAAAATAGTGGATGCTATCCATGAGCTTGGGTATGAGCCTCATTATACTTTATTGACAAATACCTCTCTGTCATTAGCTATTTGCTGGCTTAACAGTTGACTGTTAGACTAACAGGTCAGAACACAACAAGCCCACATATATATGGAAACTTGGTATGTAATATGTATAGAGTTTTGTATAAATAAGTGAATTGGACCAATCAGTAAATGATGCTGTGAAAAATTGTCTTCATTGTGGAAAACAAACTTATATAACTTAATTCACATTACAAACAAAAAATAATACCAGTTCCATTAAAGATCTATATGGGAGAGTGCATAAACTAGTAGGAAAATAATAAGAGGAAAATCTTTTTAACATCAATTAGTGAAAAAATTTCTTAGAAGCAGGTGCTGTGGCACAGTGAGTTAACGACCTGGCAGGAAGCACCGGCATCCCATATGGGCGCCGGTTTGAGTTTTGGCTGCTTCACTTCCGGTCCAGCTCTCTGCTATGGCCTGGGAAGGCAGTAGAAGATGGCCCAAGTCCTTGGGCCCCTGCACCACATGGGAGACCCAGAGGAAACTCCTGACTTTGGATTGGCGCAGCTCTGGCTGTTGCAGCCATCTAGGGAGTGAACCAGCGATTGAAGGACCTCTATCTCTCTCTCTCTCTCTCTGCCTCTCCTCTCTCTGTGTAACTCTGACTTTCAAATAAATAAATAAATCTTTAAAAAATTTCTTAAACAATGTAGGAAAAAAAATTATACCCCAATTAAACCTGATACATTTAGCCATGATAAAGAGGTAGTAGCTCTGGTATAATAACAGAAACCAGTAACAAATCACAAATTAAGAAAAAAGATTGTTGTAATTTGTATTACTGACAGATTAGTGTTCAGAATAAGCAAATAACTTCAAATATCACTAAGAGAAACACAAATGATCCACAGGGGAAAAATGGTCAAAGAACAAAAGGAGAAAACTGAATGGCTAATAAACTTATGAAATGTCTACCTCATTAGTAATGAAAGAAATGCAAGTAAAATAATGGAAATAATTTATTTTATGATTTGAGAGGCAGAGAGACAGAAAAAGAAACACAGCGACACACAAAGTGAGAGATAAAGTACACTCCCATCTGCTGGCTCACTCTTCAAATGCTCTGAATGGCCAGAACTGGGCCAAGTCCAAAGCTGGAAGCCAGAAGCACAATCCAGGTCTCCTATTTGAGTGGCAGGGGCGCAATTACTTGAGACATTGCCTGCTGCCTCCCATATTCTGCTTTAGCAGGAAGCTAGAAACAAGAGTTGGAGCTGAGACTGGAGCCCAGACACTCAGGCGTCTTAACCAACATCTTAGCTGACAGGTCAAATGCCTGACCTGTATATCATGTTGAATCAATCACACTGACAATACCAATGTTTTATCAGGGCATAGAGAAAGATGGACTCTCAGACTGACATTATTGGAACTTGCTATATGCCAGGACCTTTTCTAAGCACAAGCTTTTGCTGATATATATATATATATATATATATATATATTTATGTAAATATATACTTATATACACATATATACTTACATTTATATAGGCATGTAAACACAGGTAAATAAATCATAACAATTGCTTGGGCAGGAAACATACAAGCTTCCATCAGTGGTTGCCTTTAGGAAGGATGATACAGCTATAAAATAATGTAATCAGGGAAGGCTGCTACAAAGAAACTTTGTCTTCAATTGTTACCCTTTAAATTGACAGTCAGTGTTGTGACACAGTGGGTTAAGCCAACGCCTGCAATGAGGGCATTCCATATGAGTGACAATTTGAGTCCTGGATGCTCTACTTCCAACCCAGCTCCCTGCCAATGCACCTGGGAAACCAGTGGGAGATGGCCAAAGTGCTTAGCCTTTGCTACCCATGTGGGAGATCTGGATGGAGTTCCAGACACCTAGCTTCAGCTGGACTCAGCCCCAACCATGTGGCCAGTTAGGGAGTAAACCAGTGGATGAAGATTCTCATTCATATTCTCTCTCTCTCTCTCTCTCTCTCTGTAACGCTGCCTCTCATATAAATAAATAAATAAATCTTCCAAAATAAATTAAGAGACTGACACAGATATATATACACTAGAAGGATAACTATTAGATTTTGTGCCTTCTTAAGCTTCCTCCCAGAGTTCAGGTCCTTCATATCTCTATAAATGCTCACAGCAATCCTGATTAGGAACCAGCAATCCTGAAATCTCCATTTCCTAGCACATTGCCTTCTACCTAATAAGCATTCAATAAATATTCGTTGATGGTGATGTTGACCTCATCAATAACCGGAACCTAGAAGTCAACCAGAACTGTCAGCTCTCTATCAAAGTCCCCTGCAAACATATCACCCTATACAGGAGTAAAGGATCCTGACAACATAATATATTTATCTACTGCATGAATCCTAATATTTTCATCTTTGCATGAGTAGTCTTTAATTGACTCTTTATATGACAATAATTTTGTGATCTTTCCCAAATAGATAAAGGAATTATAGTTTTTCTCCAGCATGGCTGATCAAAGACTCTATTTCTAATGCACATGATTAGCAATAATGTAACTAAACCTGGAAGAGATTGTAAACTATTTAAATGTAGCCCTCTATTGCAAACTTGCCAAGTAACTACCAAACTCATCTCCTTTGCCCAGTCTCTGGGGCTGCATGAAGATCATTGGACAGGAGAAAAAGTGTGAAGACAGGAATTGTGGCACAGCAGGCTATCTGCCACTTGTGATCCCTGCATCCCCTATCAGAGTGCTGGTATGAGTCCCAGCTACTCTGTTTCTATCCAGCTTTCTGCTAATGTACCTGGGAAGACAGTCAAAAATGGCCAAAGTGCTTAGGTCCCTGAACCCAACATGGGAGATCAGGATGGAGATCCGGGCTCCTGACTTCAGACTGCCTCCGGGCCTGGCTGTTGTGGCCTTTTAGGAGAGTGAGCCAGCAGATAGAACACATCTCTCTCTCTCTCTCTCTCTCTCTCTCTATTTCTCTCTAACTCTCCCTCTTTCTGTCACTCTGGATTTCATATATATATTTTATATATAGATATATAAGTATATATTATATATAAATTTATATATCAAATATATAAGTATATATTTATATATATGTATTTATATATATAAAGCAAAGAAGTGTGAAGAAAGGAGGGGGAGACAGAATGGAAACAGTTCTTAATTGTCAAGAAAAGGGTAGTATAGAAAGTCCATGGAAAATGAAATAAAAATATATTAATTTTGATGCAAGTTTTTTGCAAAGAAGGGGAAAGAGAGAGAGAGAGAGAGAGAGAGATCATTAATTTGCTGGTTCATTCCTCAAATGGCTGCAATGGCTAGTGAGGGCCAGACCAGGAGCCTAGAGCTTCTTCTAGGTCTCCCACATGGGTGCAGGGGCCCATGTACTTGGGCCATCTTCCACTGCTTTCCCAGACACATTATCAGGGAATTGGATCAGAAGTGGAGCAGCTTTGACATGATCTCTTATGGGATGCCGGTATTGCAGGTGGAGGCTTACCCTCCCATGCAACACACTAGCCCCTTGAAAAAATTTTTGAAATCCATGTGTAATGTTTTCTAATATACATCTTCCATGAACTTTTAAAAAAAATTATTTGAAACATACAGACACACAGACACACACACACGGCAGTGGGGGAGAATATATCTTCCATCTGCTAATTCACTCTCCAAATGCCTGCAACAACAAGGATTTGGCTAGGCTAAAGTCTATCCAGGTCTTCCACATAGGTGGCAGGGACACAAGTATTTGAGCCATCATCCCGTGCCTCCCAGGATGTAAATTAGCAAGAACCTGCATGGATGGAACAGAGGTAGGGCTCCATCCCAGGCATTCAGTTATGGGATGTGGGCATCTGAGGCAGCAGGTGCCACAATGCCTGCCCCCATGAACTTTTAGAAGACACCTCATATGATATTTTGCAACTTTTCCAGAAATATAAGACCACATTAACATATTGCTAGTGCCATTCCTGGGGGTCCAGAAAAGGACCCAGGCAAGGGAGGGTCCTGAAGCTTAATCTTTCTCAGCTTTGGGGTTTATCCATCTCTCTGTGTCCTCTTAGCAGGGCTCTCTAGTCAGTGTGTCCTCTACCTGTCAAGATAGAGCAAGATGGAGGCCAGTAAGGTAGGTGGTGATGAAAGGTGAGGGAGAAGAGAAGCATCTCTCCCTGTCCTGTTACTTCCTAACTGCCCTGTCGTAATGCCAGTTGCCAAGCCTGCCTAAAAACTGCCCAAATTTTGAGTCTTTTCTCCAGCGGAAACTGTAAAGAATTTCACCTCCCTGCCAAAGCTTATGCTCTTTCACTGTTAAAGAAATTAAAATCAAAATGCCATTTCATTGATGTTTTAAGTAACCTAGGCTGACCGAAATGGCCGCTTTCATCTTTGGCTGGAATTGCCTTATTTGGGAAGATGCCTCAATACTCTGAGGCTGGGAAGGTCTGAATGGCACTGTGGAAGCTCAGTGTCACTGAACTGTGAACTGAAGGGAATTGTGAATGTAACCCAGGTAAATTAGAATGTCTACAGATCTTTCATCTTGCTACATGGAACTATGGTGGCTGACAGGAACACTGTCTGTTCAGGTCACCACTGTATAGCAACATAATGTATATGTTGTTATAACCAGAGAGAATATTTGACACAGAGGAAAATAGGGCTCCAATGTGAAATCCAGCTCTCTTCTGCCTTTCCATCTAGGTCACGCAGGAGAGGGAACTGGAAGTTCAAACAGGGACAGCTTCACAGAGAAGGCAACTTAAAAAAATAAGAAAAAAAAAAAAAAACCTAAAACCACACCACAGCCATCCTCACACCAGCCTGGCCCTGTGGAGCCCTAATTCCAGTAACACCCTTGGATTGCATCCACTTTTCCCAAGGCTCTCTCCCAAGTCAGAGCGAGCCGAAAAGTGCCTTTCTGCTCAAAAGAGACACTGTAGAAAAGCAGTCAGCAATGTCAGAGCACTCAGCACTATGGTTATTGAAGGCAGATGAACCAGGTGAACAGATATGAAGAACATAACAGTTCTTTCTCCCTACTAGTGTCAGGTTGACAGTACATCCGTTCTACCAAGTCATAAAAATTCACCTTTCCTCAATGCAGCTGTGGGAAAATCAGTTTGTGGTAATTAAACGTAACAGGTGTATCCGATTTTACACCTGTATATTCATGATTCTATAGTTCATATGTTTTTCTATACTTCTAATATGGAAGGTAGTCAGGAAATTCATTATTTAAAGGACATATTAGAGAAATATAACAATGTCAGTAAGCATCATATTTGCCATGGACAAAGCAGGTTGAAATATATAGTTTCCTCGTTATTTAAGTTAAACGTAATTACTGATATATTTATGGGCAAGGTCAGCTAAAGATGGTATGTTATATATTATAATTTGGAGCAAAAATGTAAGGAAAGTTTATATGACATATTATTCTATTCCTGCAATCTTCAAGTGACTACTCCAAAATAAGTTTATGTTGGTCATTAGCCAATCTACACATGGCATTTTTGTTAACATATTGTAAAAACAAGAGATAGAAGATCAAACTCATCACACAATATCACTTAATCCTTTCATGATTAAATGGCCAAAATGGCATCAGCTCAATGGTATAATAACTACTTCAAAGTCATTAAACCACCTAATTAACATTTTCTTTCTTCTGTGGTTCTAACTGTATCAACAGTTCACTTAATTTTTTCAGGAAAGGGAGGTATTTAAAAAGCAATTTATTTCCTAAATATTTATTGCCCTTACTATATATAATGTAGAACTATAAATTTCCCTTTTTTAAATACAAAATAAAACTTTTAGAAATAATTATTTAGTTATTTGAAATAGTTACAGAGAGAGAAGGAAAGACAGAGAGAGAAAGAGAGAGAGAGAGATCCTCCACCTACTGGTTTACTCCCCAAGTTGCTGCAACTAGGCTGACGCCAGGAGACAGGGGTTTCACCCAGGTCTCTCTTGCAGGTGGGTCCCAATCACTTCAGTGATCCTCCACTGCTTTCCCAGCCTCATTAGCAGGAAGCTGGATTGGAAGTGGGGTGGCCAGCAAATGAATCAATGCTCAGATGGAATGACAGCGTTGCAGGCTGCAGCTTAGCCTGCTAAACCCAAAGTCAGTCCCAAAATAAAACTTTAAAGCAACAAGTACACACTCACATAAAACTGTAGCTAGTTTTCAAAAAGTTTTGAAAAATATATTTATTTTGTTTTAAAGACAGACTAAGAGTTCCCACCCACTGATTCATTTCCCAAATGCCCATAACAGCTAGGACTGGGCCAGGCCAGAGCCAAGAGCCCAAAACCCCATCCAAGTCTCCCCATCCAAGTCTGGGAGACAGGGACCCAACTACTTGATCCACCACCTGCTACTTCCCAGGGTGCACATTAATAGGAAGATGGAATAGGTAACAGCTGTTACTCGAACACTTGAGCATCCCAAGCAGTGGCTTAACTGCTAAGCCAAATACATGCCCCTAGTTCTCAAATGTTTTATCTTTATTCAAGTACAGAGAAATTTACAAAAGGTAGACAGATCAAGCATCTAAGTAGAGACTAGATAGATTGCTCCCTCTTCTGGTAAATTGATATATTTTAAAACAAAAAGTCTTGTATTAATAAATGTGAGGAATTTGGTTTGCAGTAGGTTTAATCATTCAAAGAAATAGATGTTAGTATAAACTACTTAAAACAGATCATAGTTAATTAATACAGTTCCAAAACTGAGACTTTAGATGGGAGCTTTAAAATAGCATCATTGAGGGCTAAAGCTAAGTTTCCTTGACTTTGGCAAGTAGTGAAAATTTTCTACCTCACAACACTTGAAGTATTTCTTTGATCACCATTCTCACATAAAATTATGCTTCAGATTAAAATTCAAGATAGCTGGAAAGCACTATATTGGAAGTAAGGGGAGGAATGTACTGGAGCAAAAACATGCTTTTCCAATTCTTTATCAAGAAGTCTGAAAGAAGACTTTAGCAAAACTCACTTTCCCTTGACATTTGTTTATTTAATTTCGCCTCTTGCACAGCAAAGCAGATTAGGAATGGGAAGAACCTCATTTACCATGTGACACTCAAAGGGAAAAAAAAAAAAACAATAGTCAGGGGCACTTGAGAAGTAAGGGAAAAAATTCTTGCTGGTTTTCCTTCCTCTGTATTGTTTGATTTTTGTTATTTCGGTGGTGGGTCATTTATAAACAGATAGTGTCTAAAGTGAATTTGGAAGTCATTGATTTGCATTTTTTTTTCAGAAACTCAAGACTCTAAGAATGGTTAGTTTCTTAAATATCTAATGAACACCTAATGTAGCAGAAAAGAGGAATGATCACTTAACTACCTGGTGTATTCATTCCGGGAAATACCTGACAGGCCACTTTGGAGGAGAATGCTAGAGCCCTAAAAATTTAGTCTGCAGAGAAATCACCAGGCATCAGATTAGATGCTGCGTAGCAGGTGAGGCGCCGAGAGAAGGGTAAGAGGGAAAGCCCGCACACTCGAGAAGAGCAGAACCTGGGAGGGGGAAGTCCTCAAAGTGACCACCTGAGTCAGGTGAATGGAGAACTTGTGAGAACAGTGAGGTTTTATTTTGCAAGGCCCCTTTGTCTTCCTGCTCTGAAATAGTGAGAAGGCTGGTGCCCTCTAGGGGACCATTTCAGAAATTTGTTAGGGTTTGGGGTTTGGGAATTATTTAGTTTCATGGTTTGGTTGGGGAATGGAGAAGACACTCTGGTCTGGTGTGGCCATTGGCCAGCAACAGACAACAGACAGCTTTATTCAAAGTAAACTCATCATTCTAGCTATGAAAATAATAATTTCTTCAGGGAGCTTACACTTACTATAACTACATGTCAGTTACACTTTTAAACCCTGTTTAAAAATCTTACAATTTGTGAACTTATTTCTCAAAAATAAAAACAAGAAAAAAAAAGAAATAAGAAATTCAAACTCTATGTATGTATGTGTGTGTATGTATATATGTTAAAATGTCTTTAGCCATTATTTTCAAATGCAAAGATGTGTATATGATAAATAGCACAGGTGTTTGTCACCGTGGTTAAGATGCCATTTCGAATGCCCACATCCCATATTGGAGTGCCTGGGTTCAAGATTTGGCGCTGCTTCTAATACCAGCTTCCTGCTGTTGTGCACCCTAATAGGAAGCAAAGGGTAAGTTTGGTGCTTGGGTTCCTGCTCCCATGTGTAGGCCCAGATTGGGTTCCAGGGTCCTGCATTTAGCCTGGCCCAGCCCTGGCTGTTGCAGGTGCTTTGGCAGTGAGCCAGGAGATGGGAGATCTCTGTCCCTCTTTCTCTTTCTCTCTGTCTCCTTGCCTGTTGAATAAAGAAAGACATTGAATAAAGAAAGAGTAAATAAAACATTTCTTTAAATGTGATAAATAAAAACACTCAGTTGAATGTTTGAGAGTGGATTTTTTTTAACTTTTATTTAATGAATATAAATTTCCAAAGTACAGAATATTGATTACAATGGCTTCCCCCCCATAACGTCCCTCCAACCCGCAACCCTCCCCTTATCCACTCCCTCTCCCCTTCCATTCACATCAAGATTCATTTTCAATTCTCTTTGTATACAGAAGATCAGTTTAGCATACATTAAGTAAAGATTTCAACAGTTTGCTCCCACACAGAAACATAAAGTGAAAAATACTGTTTGAGAACTAGTTATAGCATTAAATCACAATGTACAGCACACTAAGGACAGAGATCCTACATGAGGAGTAAGTGCACAGTGACTCCTGTTGTTGACTTAACAAATTGACATTCTTGTTTATGGTGTCAGTAATCTCCCTAGGCTCTTGTCATGAGCTGCCAAGGCTATGGAAGCCTTTTGAGTTCGCTGACTCTGATCATATTTAGACAAGGTCATAGTCAAAGTGGAAGTTCTCTCCTCCCTTCAGAGAAAGATACCTCCTTCTTTGATGGCCCGTTCTTTCCACTGGGATCTCACTCACAGAGATCTTTCATTTAGGTCATTTTTTTTTTTTTCCCCAGAGTGTCTTGGCTTTCCATGCCTGAAATACTCTCATGGCTTTTCAGCTGGATCCGCATGCCTTAAGGGCTGATTCTGAGGCCAGAGTGCTGTTTAAGACATCCACCATTCTATGAGTCTGCTGTGTATCCCACTTCCCATGTTGGATCGTTCTCTCCCTTTTTTTATTCTATCAGTTAGTATTTTCAGACACTATTCTTGTTTATGTGATTCCTTTGACTCTTAGTCCTATCATTATGATCAACTGTGAACAGAAATTGACCACTTGGACTAGTGAGATGGCATTGGTACATGCCACCTTGATGGGATTGAATTGGAATCCCCTGGTATGTTTCTAATTCTACCATTTGGGGCAAGTCTGATTGAGCATGTCCCGAATTGCACATCTCTTCCCTCTCTTATTCCCACTCTTACATTTAACAGGGATCACTTTTCAGTTAAGTTTCAACACTTAAGAATAACTGTATTAATTACAGAATTCAACCAATAGTATTAAGTAGAACAACCAAAAAATACTAAAAGAGTTAAAGTATTAAGTTGTTCATCAATGGTCAGGGACAGGGCTGATCAAGTCACAGTTTCTCATAGTGTCCATTTCACTTTAACTGGTTTCCTTTGTGGTGCTGGGTTAGTTGTAGGCCAATTTTAAGAATGATAGACTAAATGGTTACCCTGACACACAGTGTGATTTTTTGGACAGAAAAAGAATTTTTCATCATACCTATAGAAAGCCTTACTTGGGGCTGGCACAGTGGCAAGGTGGGTAAAGCTGCCGCCTGCAGTGCCAACATCCCATATGGCCACTGGTTCGAGTCACAGCTGCTCCACTTCTGATCCAGCTCTGTGCTTTGGCCTGGGAAATCAGTAGAAGATGGCCCAAGTCCTTGGGCCCCTGCACCCGAATGGAAGACCTGTAAGAAGCTCCCGGCTTCTGGTTTCAGATAGACTTAGTCCAGCCGTTGCAGCCAATCGGGGGAGTGAACCAGCAGATGGAAGATCTCTCTCTCTCTCTGCCTCTCCTTCTTTTTCTGTGTAACTCTGACTTTCAAATAAATAAATAAATCTTAAAAAAAGCTTACCTCATAATATAACATCAGGAATTTGGATGGTACTGAAATTTGAAAATTCAGTTCATGCTCAAGAATGTCACATTCTGTTGTTTCTCCCTTCAATAGTTAGTAATCTTTATTGGAACAACATTTTTATTTCAATTTAAGTTATTTCTACTTTTCTCTTACTACATATAAATCACTTTGTTATCTGTCCTAGCTTTTTCATTTTTTCTGATTGTCTTTTCATCCCAAATGTTTTATTATAAATTTGTTCAATGATCATCTGATCACTTCATTTTGTCTTCCAGTATAGTCAATTCAGAGTATTTGTAGATAGCAATGCATATTTTAACTACAAATATTCCATAAGTTGGGTTGTAATGATCTGAAGTTGTAGTGATCTGAAAAAATTCTTTACTGTGGAAGGTCCTATAAATTGGGATACTGAATTGTTACCTTATATCAAACTTCTTTTCCACTTATAAAATTAATTTTATCTCCATTTAATTTAAATTTAAAATGTCTGTATGTGATATATTTAATCATTGCAGTAATTTACAAAGCTTCAGTTATTTCAAAACTAAAATGTGATAATTATAAACTTCTATATATATTTTATATATAACTTAATAATATTGGTATGGAAACCCCCAAGTATTAGTTTAGTTTTATATAATGAAGGCTATAACATCTACTTAAAGTATTCTTTTTTAAAATTCTATTTAAGTTATATGTTTCATGTATTTCATATATACAAATTTAGGAACATAGTACTACTTCCCCTCGTTCCAACCCTTCCTCCTCTTCCCTCTCATATTCTCACTTTTAATTTTTACCAATACCTATTTTCAGTTTACTTAATGATCATATAGTTAATCGTACATTAAGTAAACAGTTCAACAAATAACACAAAGAGAAAAAAAAATAACACTGTTCTTTCACATCTAATTTTGAAACGTGTCCAACACAACTGGAGGAATCTGGACATATATAAAAATTATAATATATGAATAAGCTAGACTTTATCTATATGTCAGAAAGCTGCCTTGTAATATTTTTAGTACTCAAAATATGCTTGAAGTATTTACTACAGTCCCTAGCTAGTGTTGTAATGCAGCAGGTTAAGCCACTGTCCATGACACTAGCATCCCATATGAGTGCTGGTTTGAGTGCCCATGGCGCTCCACTTCCAATCCAGCTACCTGCTAATTCACCTGGTGGGAGACCTAGATGGAGTTCCAGGCTCTTTGCTTCAGCCTGGACTAGCCTGGTCTGGTGTGGCCATTCAGAGAATGAACCAGCAAATAGAAGATATCTCTCTGTCTCTGCTTTCTCTCTGTAACTCTGCCTTTCAAGTTAATCTTTTTTTTTTTTTAAAGAAAGAACTTCAAAAGAATCATGCTCTCACCTAAAAATCAAAATAAAGTATAAGGGGCTGGCGCTGTGGTGCAGAGGGTTAAAGCCCTGGCCTGAAGCGCCGGCATCCCATCTGGGCGCCAGTTCTAATACTGGCTGCTCCTTTTCCAATCCAGCTCTCTGCTATGGCCTGGGATAGCAGAAGAGGATTGCCCAAGTCCTTGGGCCCCTGCACCCGTGTGGGAGACCCAGAGGAAGCTCCTGGCTCCTGGCTCCTGGTTCCTGGCTCCTGGCTTAGGATCAGCGCAGCTCTGGCCATTGCAGCCATTTAGGGGGTGAACCAGAGAATGGAAGACCTCTCTCTCTGTCTCTACCTCTCTCTGTAACTCTTTGTTTCAAATAAATAAAATAAATCTTAAAGTAAAGTATAAGAAATCAGTTATTTTGGAATTGAAATCTCCAAATACTCAGATGAAAATTTAAAGATTATGGTTTCAAGAAAACACAATGAAATTCAAGAGAACATAGAAAAACAATATTCTAAGAGTGATTTGATAGAGCTAGAAATAACCAAAATTAAATAGAAATCCTTCAACTGAAAAATACACTAAGTGACATTAAAAATTAGATAGAATGCATCAATAGCAGAATAAAGAGAAGAAAACATTAGTGAGTTTGAAGAGAGATTGTTTGAAAAATACATAGGTTACAGGAGAAAAAAATTTAAAAATCAAGAAGAATGAACAAAGTTTATGGGAAATATGGGGTAGCATGAAAAGAACAAATATTTAAGTTATTTGGATTCAAGAGGGACTTGAGAATGCAAAAGAAGAACAATGCATATTCAAAGAGGCAACAAGAGAAAATCTCCCCAATCTAGAGAAAGATGTAACTACCCAGAGACAGGAAGGTTATAGGTCACCAGATTCAACCCTACTAAGTCTACCTCAAGACATTTGAGCTCTACAGGTTAAACACAAAGGGATGATTTTCAAAGTTTCATGAGAAAAGAAACAATGCATAAAGGGATTCCAGTTCATTTTACTGCAGACTTCTCAACAGAAAACCTATAGGCTAGGAAGAAGTAGGATCAGACTTCCCTAGCACTGAAGGAAAAAAACCCTTGCACACTGTTAGTGAGAATAAAGATGGGTACGTCCATTGTAGAAAACAATATGGAGGTTCCTCAAAAAACTAAAAGTGGTATTAACATATGTTCCAGCAATCCCACTCCTGGTGTATATCCAAGGGAAATGAAATGCATTTGTTGAAAAGGCATCTGTACTCCTGTGTTTATTGCAGAACTATTCACAATAGCCAAGAAATAGAAGTAACTTAAATGTTACTGTGGCAAAAAATATCTTACATGAAGGATCTCTGTGAGTCCGCAGTGGAAAGAAGGGGCCATCAAAGAAGGGTGTAGTTTTCTCTGAAGGGAAAAGAGAACTTCTACTTTTCTTATGACCTTGTCCAAATACTGATGGAGTCTGTGGTCACAAAAGGCTACCATAGCCTTGGCAGCTCATGGCAAGAGCCTCAGGTGACCACTGACATCATAAATAAGAGTGTTAATTGTTAAATTAACAACAGAAATCACTGTGCACTTATTCCCCATGTAGGACCTCTCTCCTTAATGAGATGTACCATGAGAATTAACTTCAAAACTTGTTCTCAAACAGTACTTTATACATTGTGTGTGGGGGGGCATGCAAACTGTTGAAATATTTACTTAGTATATAGTTGGTCTTCTGTATATAAAGTTAATTAAAAATGAATCTTAATGAAGAATGGGATGGGAGAGGGAATAGGAGGTGGGACGGCAGTGGGGGTGGAAGGGCAGGTATGAGGGAAAGAACCACTATATTCCTAAAGTTGTACCTATAACATTTGCTTTAATTAAATAAAAGCTTTAAACAAATAAAAAGGGGAAAAATTATTTTCCCTCCACTTTTGATATAAAGCCAGGCTACCTTCATAATTATGTAGGGGAAGCAAGTTTTAATAGAACAGAGTCAAAGTGTTCTTACTCCTTTCTTGCTTTACAATGACAAAGAGACAGAGACAAATTAATATCTAATTTTAATATATGTCTCAGAAAAAAAACTAAATAGCACCTGAACTCTGTTTCTCTTTATGTTTGATTTTAAAAATAATTTTAAGACATATAAAAATGATATTTATGGGGTAGAATATGATGTTTTGCTATATGGATACATTTTGTAATATCCAATCAGGATAAATATATTAATCTTTTGGAGCATTTAACATTTCCTTATAGTGAATACATCCAAAATCCTATATTTTAAGGGTTTTTTTTTTTAATGGAGAAATACACAGCACATTAACATTATAAACTGTCACAGTAGTTTGCAACAGAACCCAACACATTTTAGTCCTATCTGGCTATAACCTAGCATTCATAAATCAACTTTTCCTCTCTCCCTGCTTTCCTCCCCAGCCTCTGGTAACTACTACTGTATTTTTAACTTCCATGAAATCATCCAATTTTTTAGATCCCATCTATCAGTGAAATCTTGTGATATCTGTCTTTCTCTGGTTGACTTATTTCACTTAAGATAGGGACCTCCAGTTCTATCTATGTTAATGCAAATGACATGGATAGACTAAGTAATACTCTACCATATAAAGTTATCACATTCTCTTTATGCATTCATTGGTGAAAATGTTCTCATGGGCCTTTCCAGCCACATCCAAATGACTTAAGGGCTGATTCTGAAGTCAGAATGTTACTTAAAGTGATTGTTATTCTATAAGTCTGCTGTGTGGACTGTTTCCCATGTTGGACATTCCTTCTTTTTTAATTCTATTATTACCAGGCACTTAATGCTTTTTATATGATTGCTTTAAAACTTAATTCTACATATATGTTCACTTTAACACTTAATATGATCACTTTAACAATTAAGATGGCATTTTTACCACCAATTTTAATGGGACTTGGAGTCCCATGACAAGTTTTTAAACTGTACCCTTAGAAGTAAGTCTGTAGGAATGTATGTAGAACTATAAAGCTTTACAGTTACCAACTTCCTCCTCCCTCTCTTATTCCCCCTCTTCTTTTTTACTGAGATCTATTTTCAATCGATTTTATATACATATTATTAACTATGTTAAGTAAAGAGTTCAACACATAGTATGAAGAATAGAAAAATATAACTGTTCCTTGACAGTCACGATAAAGGCTGTTCAAAGTCATTGCTTCTCAAAGTGTCAATTTCACTTCTACAGCTTTCATTTTAGGTGCTCTATTAGTTCTCATAGTTCAGGGAGAACATATGATATTTGTCTGTTTGGGACTGGCTTATTCCACTAGGTATGATGTTTTCCAGATTCATCCATTTTGTCGCAAATAACCAATTTCTTTCTTTCTTTTTTAACCATTGTGTAGTAGTGTAGTATTACTTAGTGTACATATTCCATAATTTCTTTATCCAGTCATCCGTTGATGGATTTTTAGGTTGATTCCATGTCTTAGCTATTGTGAACTGAGCTGCAATGAACATGGAGGTGCAGATAGATCTTATGTTTACTGATTTCATTTCCCTTGGGTAAATTCCCAGGAGTGGGCTGGCTGGATCATATGGTAGGTCTATGTTCAGCCTACTGATAGAGGCATGTACCAGAGCTTTGGTGCGCTAAACCCCACCTACTGGGCCTGGGCTCGCTTCTCACTAGTGTGTGAAACAAGCTCAGGTTTTTGATGTGTAAAAATACTCCTTGTTGTATAGCTTGCATGATAGGGAGGAAAAAACTCTGAAATGTGAACCTCCTTCCCAGGTGGGGGATGTTAGGTGGCCCCCACAATTGACGGACATGTGTAGAGGAGGCAAACACTGCAGCCCCCTGCTTACACTCAAAAATGTAAATAATCAATATGGCTTCTCCACGGATGCTATAGGTCCAGTTGCGGGGCAGGGGAAGAAATAGATGGACCAGGGCATCCCTGACCTCTCCTCTTGTTCCCCTATAATTTCTCCTTTCGGATCTTCAAACACAGTTCACCAAGTTCCCCTGCCTGTCACTAGCAGCTATCCATAGCTCCGGAGACTCATGACCTCTCACCTGGTTCACTGGGGTGGCACCAATCACCTCATTTAGTGTCTCTGCTGCATCTTTGCTGCACTTCTACTGTGCCTTCACCACTTCCACTTCCTTTTGTTCCCTCAGCATGGACCTGCCCAGTCTCTGCTGGACTCCTGGGCTTCTCTGTGCAAACTTCTTGTGACTCTTGCTGGATTGTATCCCCTCTGCTTATTAATTATCTATTTTGCCCTGCTCAACTTGGAATGTGCTGTTGCAATACCGCCCTCTTGACTCCTCTTCCAAAAAATAATTCTTGATGTACTTTCTCTGTTGTCAGTGAAAGACATACCTTGCTACTTCTAGGCCAAGGGATAATGGGGAAGGCATTTGGAATGGGGCTATACAGTAAATCAACAGGATCCATGGAATCACTATCTTTTCACCACTGTGATCCCAAACAGAATCATTATACACATTCAAAGTATTAGAAAGCCATACCTTTGGTAAGAAAATTTGAAACAAGTTTCTGTGTGCTACAAATACCACATTTTTTTCCCTAAAATTTTGGTAATCTGCTTACTTCACAGGAGTTAAATGATGGAATGGTGTGAATCAAAAATATGGATTAATACAAAACTTGGACAATTTGAACATTACTCTTCAAGTTGTTTTCACTAATCATTTCATTTTCCAAGATATGCTTAAATAAATCTTCCCCCATATTACACAAAGGGATTACCACCTTGAAATTTTAGGCTATTCCTTTCCCTAGGCCACTGGACTATTTTCAGCTTCTTATAATAATGTAATTTTATTTTGTAGGTGGTGATATTTGTAAAAGCTGTATTTTAAAATAGCAACACATTATAAAAATTAACTGCATTTGATAATGGGAAAAAAGTTAAAGAAATGATGCTTGTTTAACAAATCCTAGGTCTTTGACAGAGTTAAAGAGTAGATTCTTTTTATCTGAACTGTTCTGATGTAGAGCCTCCAGGTTCTATTTAAAAACATATTTCTCCACTTAAAAATATGATTTGAAATTTATGAAGCTGAAACCATTTCCAAAATTTTCAAACAGTCTACAAAAATATATTCAAGAGAGTATATGTAATAGGGATTTTGGCTACCATTCATTTACTTCTACAGCAAATATTTATGGTGTATCTACTGCTATGTGAACACTAATTCACACATATTCATGTGAAATGTAACTTAGTTGTTTCCTATTTCGGCTTTGATTAGGAAAATTTCAAGTTCTGTTTATTATGGCCTGACTTTGATGAATAAGAAAGAGGAGGAGGAAGAGTCAGGTTATTATGGAGAATGTCTAAATTAATACTATTTTTGATTCCTTCATTTAGGAAATGGAAGTCTGGATATGATTTAGTTTTCTCATGTGTATTTTTTTTTTTTTAGTAATTTTTGAGACTTGTCATTGGAATTTTTATTTCTGGTCATATATTTAGAAATTGAACAAAAAAGGAAAACAACAGTAGTTTTTTTTTTTACAGTAAAATACTAATTTAAAAAGATAATCTTCAAAGAAATCACATGTTCTATAATTACCTAAAGAGATAGAATATTTGAATAGCAAAGTGAGACTGGGAGAAATTGAGATCATTACCAAATACTACTACTCCAACACTCAGGATGACTTTGCTACAAAATTACTTCAAACCATTGGAGAATAAATGGTCATATCCTGTTTCACATGAACCACAGAAAAATAAACAATGGTTTTCTGAAGAAGTACGCAAAACTGATATAACTCTGAAAACACACTATAGAAATGCCATAAAATATATAAAAAGTAAATGGAAGATGAAAAAAATGAAAATAATAGATCATTATCCTTGATAATGTGAGACATGAAATCTAGCAAATTAAATTCAGCAATACATTAAAAGAAATGTTTAAAATGGCCAGGAAAGCGTTACTTCAAGAACCTAGTATGATTGAATTTCAAGTAATCTATGGTTATAACTCATCATAAAATAAGACACTTAAAAAGTATATGATAATATTTCTGTATTTTTAAAAGTTTTTTCATAAATCTTCAGATTGATTTTAGATTTACAAATCTTTCAAGAGTCAGACTTCTCAAGTTCGCCCTCAAAATCCACTAAGAGGGGCTGGTGTTGTGACGTAGCAGGTGAATTCTCCCTCTGTGATGCTGACATCCCATATGGACACTGGTTTGAGTCCCAGCTGTTCGACTTCCAATCCAGCTCCCTTCTAATGCACCTGGAAGGCAGCAGGGATTTGTCCAAGTATTTAGGCTCTTGGACCCATATAGGAGACCCAGATGAAGCTCCTGGCTCCTGGCTCCCACTGAGGAGTGAACCAATGGGTAAAAGAGCTCTCTCTATATATATCTGTCTCTGCCTCTCTCTCTGTAACTCTGCCTTTCAAATAAATAAATAAATGTCTAAGAAAACACAAAAAATCTAATAAGGAATAATAACTTTTGGCCTCTAGGCTCAGATGGGAAAAGGAAAAGAGTAAAATCACTTGGGAAGCTTCTAAGAACAGACTTGGAAGTGATATATATTGCCCATATCTCATTCAATTGTAGGGCCCTTCTATTGTGGTCAGGATGATGGGAAATATGGTCCAGCTGTGTACTAAGGAGGGAAAGGAAATGGGGCTACATAACTGCATAGCAGTCTCTCCCTTTTTGAGAAACAAGCTAAGGTTGCTTTCTATCACTATTTTGAGTCATCATTCCAGAAAGGTTAGATAGTATAAACCATATGATATAGTACATTTGGTAAAAATATTGCTAAATTACAGAATTATAATTATTTACCAATAATCTCATACAAAACAGAAGAATCAATTGAAAAACTCAATTTTTCACTTACCAAATAAAACAAAAAATCAGATCAGTTCACAGTTTTAAATAAAAATCAACATATATTCATAGTAACTGAAGAATTATAGATACAAGATACTGAAGAATTAAAGATGCAATAAATGTGTTTAATATCACACTGGAGCTGTTGTTGTTAAGGACAATGCCAAAATATAGGATCAAACTACATATTTCTTTTTTTAACTCCACAAGTATTACTGGAGTGCTGAATATATGCTAGGCACATATGCTAGGCTCGTTAGATCAGCAATGAAAGGTTTTCCACATTTTTACAATCTAAACCATCACATAAATATTTGATGAAACAATGCCAGCATGAAGGATAATTATAGGAAAATATGACTACATAATATGAGGAAAGAACTTACTTTGGAGTATAAGGGAATAATTTCCTGAGGCAGTGACATGACACTTGGAGTCAAAAGATAAGTAGAATTTAGTCAGGCATTGAAGGGGAGAAAATTAATAAATAAACTTATAGCTGAGGTAGGTAAAGGTAGATTAATATCAATTTTTCATAATTAGTTTTTCCCTTCCCTTTATCTTAAGAGCTTTAGGAATTTCTCGGAACAATCTGCAGTAAGCAGATCTTTTTTTTAAAAAAATACTTATTTGAAAGGCAGAGTAAGAAAGACAGGGAGAGGCAGGGAAAAGATCATCCATCGCTGATTCACTCCCCAGATGTCTGCAGTGGATAGGGTTGGGCTAGGCCAAATCTAGGAACCTGGTACCTGATCTGGGTCTCTCATGTGGGTGGCAGCAGCCCATGAACTTAAGACATCATCCAGTGCTTTCCAAGGCACATTAGCAGGGAGCTGGATTGGAAGGGGAACAGCCTAGACTCAAGCCAGCCATCATATATAGGATGACAGTGTTGCAGGCAGCAGCTTAGCCTGCTGTGCTGCAGTGCCAACCCCATCAGGTTTGAATTTGTTTTGAAGATTTATTTATTTGAAAAGCAGAGTTACAGAGAGAGGGAGAGACAGACAGATCTTGGATCTGCTGATTCACTCTCCAAATGACTGCAACTGCCAGAGTTGGGCCAGGCAGAAGCCAGGCGCTTCATCTGCATCTCTCATGTGGGTAGCAGCGGCCCAAGGACTTGGGCCATCCTCTGCTGCTTTCCCAGGCATATTATCAAGGAGTTGGATTGGAAGTGGAGCAGCTGGGACTCGAACTGGTGCCTGTATGAGATGCTGGCATTGCAGGTGGTGGCTTAAACCATTATGCCACAACGCTAGCCCTGAGCTTTGAACTTTTAAGAGATTATTTTGGCTGTACTATGAGAACAATAAATTTGTCCTGAGGGGAACTGGATGTCCCGTCCCGCGGGACAGCAACTGGGGCCGAGCACCTAGAAGGAGAAATGAAAGGGACAGGAGACACAAAGATGGCAGCAAGACAGGTGCCGATCAAGCTGCGACTTTATTTTTCAACCACACACTTATATATCATAGAGGCAGGGTGTCAGTGGGGGAAGGAGGGGTGTTTAGGAGGGCAGGACATCGGGCGCGGGAAGGAGGAGGAGCTTATCTTGTAGCTGCAATGCTTGTGCAAGTAGGGGAAAGGTTACAAGGTCTTAAGGCACAAGGTCACACAAGGTTGTGTTATCAGTACTATCCGGCCTGGGCTGTCTAGTCCTGCCTCACTAGTTTTCCACTAAAAGGCCACATGTTGCATGGTACCCAACAACTGGGCAGAAAGCTAGATGAAAAAAAATGAGGGTTTGAACTCTGTTAGTGACTAGTGGTGGCTGGAGAGATTATTAGAGGAAGAATCCACCAGATATTTTATAACCCATACGTGCAGATCTCTTCTAGGTGCACAGTGCTTGTGGCCCTCCTCTGATTGTTTAGCAATGAGAGTTCCATCATATTATTTTGGGAATTTTGATGATGATAGGTGGTTGTTACTTTTTGCTGAGGACCTAGGGTTCCTGTAAAACAAACAAAACATAAAAACATCCTAATACAAAACTTAACATCATGACGTTATGATGTTGTCTATAGAGGAGATAAATGAACTTGTGAGTCTTGTGATCTCGGATAGCATGAGGCTGTCTGGACCTCATTTACTACTCCCTCAGTGCTGTGAGTTAGTCTTAGTAAGACTGATTTACCATCTTCGAATCAGGACAGAGAAACTTAGGACGGAAACCTAGAGACTAGGACCTGAGATAAGGTACATCAGAGGCACTGTAGAGGGGAAACCTTCAGACTGAAGTGATCTGTGGCTTGTGGTCCCATTTCCTGAAACTGGGTAGTCTGCAGGAGGCATTTATGAAGTTGAAGGAAAGTCAACAGCTGAACTTCAAACATTTGAATTTAAAATGTCTATGAGTTTTCTAACTAAATGTGCCAAGAAGGAGGTCAGAAAAGCTCTGTACTCAAAGTAGTCTCACCTAGATTGGCAAGCCCACATAGGAACATCTAGAAGAACTGATGCTTCAGGAATAGATGACATAGTTTAAGTATAGAGAGTTTAGGCCGGCGCCATGGCCTAACTAGGCTAATCCTCCACTTTGCGGCGCCGGCACACTGGGTTCTAGTCCCGGTCGGGGTGCCGGATTCTGTCCCGGTTGCCCCTCTTCCAGGCCAGCTCTCTGCTGTGGCCAGGGAGTGCAGTGGAGGATGGCCCAAGTTCTTGGGCCCTGCACCCCATGGGAGACCAGGATAAGTACCTGGCTCCTGCCATTGGATCAGCGTGGTGCGCAGGCCGCAGCGCGCTGGCCGCAGCGGCCATTGGAGGGTGAACCAACGGCAAAGGAAGACCTTTCTCTCTGTCTCTCTCTCTCACTGTCCACTCTGCCTGTAAAAAAAAAAAAAAGTATAGAGAGTTTAATCAATGTGTGACAAGGATCAGAAGAAAATAAGAGGGATGAGGTCTGTGACTCAATGCAGGGGAGCTCTACTATTTAAAGGTCCTAAAATGGGCTATTGGTCAAGATATTTGGAATTCCAACACTAGTTTCCACATAAAAGCTTTATATACTCTAAATAAGGTAGAGAAAAAAAACAGATTTTAAGAGAGAAAAAGAACAATATTCCATTTGGATTTACTGTTATCAGTTCTTTTCCCAGGCAGTATCCCACTGTAAGTATAAAGTGATAGTACTTTTGATGAACTAAATGGATATTTCATTCATTCCCTATGTCACATGGTAATTTTCTGCTCACGGAATGAATGGTACCCATGATGGCAAGGTGCAGTGCTTTTTATATTATGTGGCCTCCTTATCCATTTTGAACACAAGGGAAATCTGTTCACACCAGAAGCAGGGCTCAGTCACCCTTGACATTTCCCCTTTCTGCACCACCTCCAAATGGCTCAAATGAGCAGACAGGGCTAAGACTTTGGAAGCACCTCTCACTCCTCTTGGCCCAGACTCCCTGCTTCCTTTGCAGCTGTCACTCCAGCATTTTCTGGGTACTTAACAGTGACCACACCCTCCTCACAAGCAGATATGTGTACTGTAGCTGCCAGACACACTGTGCCTGCCTCTCCTTTCTGCCTCACTGACTTGGGCCAAAAGACTGTCCTTCATACTCACTGCACCTCTTCTGCCCAGGATCTGTAAGTAACACTCTTTGAATTGTTGTCTTAATGTGATGATGTACTGAATTTGCACTTTCTGTCCGAAGAACCAAGGGCAGCAGGTTGAAGACAAGGTCCAGCTCCCCATGCCAGATCAATGATTGGGCAGGCACAAAGTAGACATCTGCCCACGGGGGCCACGGTGTGTCTGCCAGCTGAGCAGGTTTCCTGTGTGAAGGATCCCTAGCCACAGGTGGGACAACTCAGAATGAGGCCCTCTGCTAGGTAAAAGATTTATCTCTTGAAAAGCACACCGTAAACCCCACATCCAATTTGCCCAGCAACATTTGTTGAAGAGACTGTCTTTCTCCAGGGAATGATTTTAGTTCATTTGTCAAATATTAGTTGGTTGTCAATATGTGGATTAATTTCTGGGGTCTCTATTTGGTTTTCATGATCTGCTTATCTGTTTTTGTGTCAGCACCAGCTTGTTTTGCTTATAACAGTCTTTTAATACATCTTGAAATCTGGTATTGTATCCCTCTGACTTTGTTATTCTTTAAAATTGCTTGGCTGTTTGGGTCTTTTGTGTTTCCATATGAATTTTAGGATTATTTTCTCTAGATCTCTGAAGGATATCTGTGGTGTTTTGATTGGTATTGCATTGAATTTGTAAATTGCTTTGGGTAGTATGGACATTTTGATGATATTAATTCTTTTGATTCGTGAACGTGGAAAATTTTACGCTTTTTTGTGTCTTCCAATTCTTGCATTGATGTTTTGCATTTTCATTATAGAGATCTTTCAGGCCTTTGGTTAAATTTATCCCAAGGTATTTAAGATTTTTTGTAGCTATTGTGAATTGAACTGATCTTACAAGTTCTTTGACAGCCAGATCATTGTTAGTGAATAAAAATGCTATTAATTTTTGTGTGTTGACTTTATATCCTGCAATTTCACCAGGTTCTCTTGTGAGTTCCAAAGTCTATTTGTGGAGTCTTTTACTTCTCCTGTATAGAGAAACATGTTTTTTGCAGATAGGGATAACTTGATTTCCTCTTTTCCAATTTGTATCCCTTTGATATATTTTTCTTTGCCTAATGGCTTTGGCTAAATCTACATAACTATATTAATTAATAATGGCAAGAATGGACATCCTAGTGTGGTTCCAGACATTAGTTTAAATGTTCCCAGGTTTTCCTTTTCAATATGGTACTGGCTGTGGGTTTGTCATGTGTTGCCTTGATTGTGTGAGGTATATTCCTTTTATATCCAATTTTTAAGTTTTTTTAAATCAACAAAGGATATACATTTTATCAAATACTTTCACTGCATCTACTGAGATAATCATAAGGTCTTTGTTCTTCATTTTGTTAATGTGATGTATCATGTTTATTGATTTGCATATGTTGAACCATCCCTGTATCCCTGGGATAAATTCTACTTGGTCTGGGTGGATGATCTTTTTTATATGTTGTTGGATTTGATTTGCTACTATTTTATTGAGGATTTTTGCACCCAGGGTCATCAGAAATATTAGTGTATAGCTTTTATTAGTTTGTTATGTTTTTCTCAGGTTTTGGAATGCTGACCTCATAGAATGAGTTTGTAAAGGTTTCCTCCATTTCAATTGTTTTGAATAATTTAAGAATTGAGATTAATTCTTCCTTCAAAATTTGATAGAATTCATTTAAAGCAAAAAACAATGCCCGACTCCTCTTCATTTCCTTTTACAGCAGCATTGCCAGTAACTCCATACTGAAACCCTAATTTAGCTGGGGGCTCTCAAAACAGCTGATGGGAACAGTAACAGCCAGCTGTGTTTCAAACTGTATTGCTTTTTAGATCATAATCAGATACTCTCCCATCATAAGTACAGGAAGGTTTCTTGAAGTTAGACTTCTCTCTCACCCCTTCTTCCCCTCACAAACCCAGTAAAATAAAAAGCAAAACCTGCAAAATAAAAACTTGCCAAAAAAGTAATGATGCAAATAGCATGTATTTAATTACTAATTCGTACTGTTCATAAATATATTTATCACAGTGAGACATCTTTTTGAAAGCAAATGATGACTAAAGTAAGAGAAAATTCTATAACCACTTACTATATAGAATTTCGGATTTACACATCCAAATGTAGATCCTTAAAGGAATGTTATGTGAAAAGTTTCCTTTTAAAATGACCTAATCAGTTATATATTCAATCCTTCATCTCTTCAACAAATATTTACTGAGTATCTCCTATGCTATAATAACATGTTAGGGGCCGGCGCCGTGGCTCACTAGGCTAATCCTCCACCTTGCGGCACCGGCACACTGGGTTCTAGTCCCGGTTGGGGCGCCAGATTCTGTCCCCGTTGCCCCTCTTCCAGGCCAGCTCTCTGCTGTGGCCAGGGAGTGCAGTGGAGAATGCCCAAGTACTTGGGCCCTGCACCCCATGGGAGACCAGGAGAAGCACCTGGCTCCTGCCTTCGGATCAGTGCGGTGCGCCGGCTGCAGTGCGCCGGCCGCAGTGGCCATTGGAGGGTGAACCAACGGCAAAGGAAGACCTTTCTCTCTGTCTCTCTCTCTCACTGTCCACTCTGCCTGTCAAAAAAATAAAAAAAAAAAAACATGTTAGGTATTTTGAGTGTTGAGTTGTTGAAGTAAGAGAAAGTAACATCCAACTAGAGACCTTAAAGTTTAGCAAAAATAAGACTAGATGATGGAGGAAATGGAATGAGAAAAGTATACCAAACAGAGAGAATAACTTAAGAATGCTAAGTGGTTGAAGTGGATTGTGGAGAGCAACTGGGAGCAACTCGGACTAGACTAAGTTACTGGAATTAAGACTTATTCTATGCATCTGCTCTCCCACAATATGGCGCTGGGAGAGGAGAAAACAGCTTCTACCCAGCTGCCTCTCACCAACTTGACAAACTGTAGGACCTGCTCCTGATTGGAGGAGAGCAGCGTGCTCGGCGTGTGGACAGCCTAGTTGGGATTGGTGGAAGAGGACTATAAAGGAGGAGAGAGACAACATGCACCAGGAACATCTAAAGGGAACATCTATCTGAAGGAACACCTGTGCAGCCCCCGAGAGAGCCGGCCGGTGGTGTGCCGCTCCCCCGCGGAAGTGGGGAAAGTGGCTAGGGGGAACCGCCCTTCCACGGAGGTGGAAGGGATGGTAGCCAACCCGGGAAGAACCAGCAGCAAACCCAGGAAGGGCCGAGCAGACAAAAGAACAGCGCAGGGTCCTGTGTCGTTCCTCCACGAAGACGGGGAGCGACAGTGGATCATGCATTAAAGAAATTAAAACAGTAATGAGAAAAGCCTGGAATAAAGTCAGAATGCCATGGGCCTTCTCAGTAACTTGAAGGAATTTTGAACTATGTTCTCAAATTAATTGGAAACATTGATCTGATTTTTTAAAACTTTATTCAGATATATTCCACTGGAGATGATTATGCTTAGTGAAATGAGCAATACCCAAAAGACAACTATCATATGTTTTCCCTGATTTGTACAAAAAATTTAATACATATGAGCAAAAGGGACATTTTGAAATTTGATTATTGTTTATATCCCATGTCTGTACTCTTGAGGAACAGTGGTTTTTCTACTTAATACTTGCTGAATTCTTTATTTAGTGGAGGATTAAGTTTGTGATTACAAAGTAAATTGAAAGTATGTCATTGTAAAATTAAGAGAAAAATGAGAGAGTAGAGATGAAAATATCATTTTACTCTTACAATTGTATATATGACCTACATGAAATTTGTTTACTTTATCAAGTGGAGTGGTGCAACTGTCTCAACAACTCACTTTAGTTGTTTCATTGTAGAAAATGTTATTCCTCTAAAAAGATATTCCATGCCTCATTACTCCCCATATCAATTCAAAGCTCTCATAACTACTTCTTGTGTTTACACGTGAATTTACGAGCCAGTTCATCTAAATGAGTTCATATACTTGCGGTTTCTTGCGTATAGATTTTTCATTGGATCTGATGTTTCTGAGGTTCATTCATGATATAACATCTATCAATAACATTCTTTTTTCATTGTTCATGGTATTATGTGGATAAAGCATTTTATTTAGCTGTTCACCAATTGAATGCCATGTATATTATTTTTGTGGCTATAATACTGTTAAGAACATTTGTGAATAAATCTTTGTATAAATGTGTTTCTTTTGAATAGATACCTAATTCTGGCTATCTCCTATTGGATTATATGGTAATTTTATGGTTCACTGATGATTGATTAAATTTTATTAAGAAAGGTCACCACAATCCTTATATATTTAAAATGTTCCCAAATTTAGTTTTCAAACTACTTGCCTTTTTTTTAAAAGGATCATCTCAGTGAGATGCATTCTTAGATAACATAGAATGAGATACTAAAACTCAAATCAGTGATTTTGATGTTTTTGATAATATGAAATGAGATACTAAAAATTACATTGATCTGCTTACCAATTTAAATTTAGAAAAGTTATCTTATTAATTTTTAGTTTTATGTTAATGTTAAAAAGCAAAAATAAGAAATGAAGGCAGTATGGGAGAGTCAGAGAAAATGCATGGAAGGTGTGTTGTTGAGACAAAGTATATAGCAATTAGTGTTTTTAAATGTTTTCATGTTTATTATTCAAGATGGGTCTTTTCTTCACTTCACCCAGAACTGTGAAGCAGAGATTCATTGTCACTAAGTGGTGACACTCCCCTCCCACCTTCTACTCTCTCTCCTATCTCATTCGTCTATAAGATTCATTTTTAACTAACTTTATATACAGAAGACTAACTCTGTACTAAGTAAAGATTTCAATAGTTCGCACACATACACACACAATGTAAAAAGTACTATTTGAAAACAAGTTTTAGAGTTAATTCTCGTAGTACAACTCATTAAGGACAGAGGTCCAACATAGGGAGTAATTGCAGTGACTTCTGTTGTTAATTTAACAATTAACACTCTTATTTATGACCGAGGCACGTGCCTTCAGATGCCAAGGCTATGGTAGCCTTTTGTGACTGCAAACTCCATCCGTATTAGGACAAGGTCATAAGCAAAGTGGAAGTTCTCTCCTCCCTTCAGAGAAAAGTACATCTCCTTCTTTGATGGCACCTTCTTTCCACTGGGGTCTCACTCACAGAGATCTTTCATGTAGGATATTTTTTGCCACAGTGTCTTGGCTTTCCATGCATGCATTGCTCTCATGGGCTTTTCAACCATATCCAAATTCCTTAAGGACTGATTCTGAGGTCAGAGTTTTCCTTAAAGCAATTGTCATTGTATCAGTCTGCTGTGCCAGCAACTATTCTTAATCATGTGCTCATTTGTGATTATTTTCCAGTAATGAGTTTCTACTATTGGAGTATGGAAAGCGAAAGAGAGGTGTCTAAATTTTTGGAAAATGACAAAGCTGCATGACCCATGCAGTTGTGATAGAAATATTTGCTTTTATGAGAGTACCCAGATTTAGAGAACTGTTCATTCATTCACCTATCAAATAATTGTTAAATTCCTACCATATGCTAGGTACTGTTCTAGTCACTTAGGGATACATCTATAAATGAAAGACATGAAGTTAACTTTTCTATTGTAACATTCTAGAAGAAATATCAGACAATTGATGCTAAATATAGTAAAGTGTATTAAATAGTATTTTTAATTAAGAAAAAAATAATGGGAAAAAGCATAAATTAGGAAAAGGAGAACTCTCTGTACCGCTCAGAGAGTAAGTTGTGATGTTAAGTAGGGGACTAAAGTGATTTGAGCAAAGACTGTAAGGAGGTGAAGGATTAATCTAATGAACATTTTTGGAAAAGGAGCTCCAGATATTGAGCATTGCTAATGGGAACATCCTAGAGCATACTCAGAGGAACAGGAGGAAAAAGTAGGAAATGAGTAAGAACAGTAAAGAGAGGCAGATCACAAGGGCCCTGTGATCCTGGGTAAGACTGGCATTACTCTGGGTGAAATGGGGGCTGAGGATAAGGATGGCCTGGTTCATCGATGGACTCCCATCAAATGAAGTAATTCCCAAACAAGTCTGAAGACGTTGCCACAAATGTGACAGACCAACTTGTTTTGCCTTACTGCAAGCATTTCTGAGTTCACTGAGTTCCCAAGTCTCTGGTGAAGGGTTTTGAATATGAAAATTATAGAAGGACATTCATGTGGCAGCATAGGTGTGAAAACATCATTTATACCAATGCTGTTTTCTTTGGCAGAAATTTTATGAGTTCTCATTTCAACTTGAAAGAGTAGGAGGGTCTACATGACTCATAATATTTCATAGCATTTTTTAGCCTTCAGTTAGTAATCATTGTCTTAAATGAGAGTTTTAACTTTTTTGATGATGATTGAAGTCTAGGGAAGCAGCATTTTATTTTTCAGAAAATGACAGGAATTATGAAAATGAGAAACAGAGAGAGAAAAAAGAATTGGAATATTGCCTTTTCATCTCCCATTGCTAGCAAAACTCCCAGTAAACCCTCTAGTTTTTAGTGGTTCCCCACTCACCTTCAGAGAAATGTGTTCACTGCAGTCATGTGACTGACTGGTTCTTTAAGGAGGTTTCGGTGGCACAAGGAGCTGGTAGAGAAGAGCAGTGTGCTGTTAGACACATGAGTCATCTCTTACTGTGCCTTCAGTAAGAGAAACAAGTTCAGCAGACAGGAAAATTTAGTACTACATGGTTAAAGGCCCTATTCTGACACACAAACTCAGAGTTACAGGATTGGCAAATAGATTATATTTTCTAAGTAAATTGACTTTCTTTTTTACAAAAAAAAAAAAATCAAAGGAGACATTTTCTAACTATCTCTACCTCCATTTGCAAATGTTTGTTTAGGAGTTATCTTGTCCATTCATTCCATGTAGATATTTTTCAGAGTTCTCATTTCTTACATCTGCCAGCTGCTTTCCTCTATCTCAGCCACAGCTGTTCAATTCATCTACTTGTGTTGCTCAAGTTATTGAAAGACCTGACCTTAGTTTGCCTTGTGAGACTTACTAGCAGTGAGTATGTGCTTTTGCCTCTGATTTGTTTATTCGGCTTAAGTGAAAAATAAAAGAACACCAGTTCACTGTGCTATTAAAACAGATTTTATTAGAATAGATTTTCTTCCTCTTCTTTTCCTTCCTTCCTTCCTACCTTCCTCCCTTCTTTCCTTCTTTATGTTTTTGTTTTGGAAAAAAATATATACAATTTTTATGAAGTTCTTTTCCAAGTTTCACCAACTCTATTTCCTTCATTTCTTAAGGTTACGCACATTCTAGAATGCAGTTCTTGAATCGATGATTTTTTTGTCATTTATCCAGTTATATATGCATCTAAATATGCATACAATATATAGTATTGCCTCATTTTATTACTTTTTTAAAGTGGCACTAATTCAACATATCTTTCAGCAAACATCTTTTCTTCATATATTATGTTCTTGACATCTCTCTATACTGATATTTTTATGCTGAGATACACACACACACACACTTTTTCAAAATTTTATGGGAAAATTTGCATTGTGAGAAAACTAGGCATGAGTTTCACAATATTTTGCACCAAAATAAGCTTACATTTTAATTTGTGAACTTTTCAAAGTACTCTCAAAATTAGTTCAGTAAATATGATAGGACTTGAGCAAATTTACATAATCAACAGCAATGCAGGGACATTCTCAGAAATCCATATCATTGCTAGCAATTATTGCTATTAGTCCTTCCATTTATCTGTTCTTGTGAAAGTTTAATAATATGTGTTATTGTAGTTTGCATTTCATTGATTTGTTTGTGTTTTTAAAAATTGAGATGAAATTCACATAACAAAATCTACCACTTTAAATTGTTAATTCAGTGGTTTTGAGTTTATACACTAGACAGAATGATCATCACAATCAATTTAAACTATTTCATTCCAGAAGATTTCCATTAATTCTGTAACTATTGGCAATCACTCCCAACATCCCCTTCCTCCCTCCCCTGACAACTGCTAATATATATTCCATCTCTATGGATTTGCCTACTTTAGATATGTGAATTGAATTGTACCCTGTGTAGCCTTTTGTGCCTGAGTCTTTCACTTAGTATGTTTCAAGATTCATCTATGATGTAGTGTGGATCAGTACTTTATTCCTTGTTATGCCCATTTTTTACATAGGTATAACATATTTTATTTATACATTCATCAGTTGAAGGACATTCAAGTTGTTTCCAGTTTCTGCATATTACAAATGATGCTGACATGAACAATTTGTACAAATTTTGGAGTGGATACAACTCAATATTAAATAAAATATAATACATAAATTGAATATAAGAAGATAAAATATAATAAATACATTGACTATGTGAAATAAAGATATTGAAATACATTTGTTTTCAATACATAAGAGTGGAATTGCTAAACCATATTTGAACTATGTTGAATACTTGAGAACTGCTGAACTATTTTCCATTAGCAACTACATCATTTTACCACTAGCAATGCTGAGGGTACCAATTTCTTCGCAATTTCATAAATACTTGTTACTTTCAAAATTTTAAAATTAAAGCCATTCTTCTTAGTGTAAAGTGTGATTTCATGTGGTTTATATTTACATTTCCTTGACAACTAATAATATCAAGCATCTTTTCATGTGCTTATTATTGGTCATTTATAAATATCTTCATTGGAAACATGTATATTTAGGTCATTTGTTCTAAAATTGAGGTTGGCCGGCGCCGCGGCTCACTAGGCTAATCCTCCGCCTAGCGGCGCCGGCACACCGGGTTCTAGTCCCGGTCGGGGCGCCGGATTCTGTCCCGGTTGCCCCTCTTCCAGGCCAGCTCTCTGCTGTGGCCAGGGAGTGCAGTGGAGGATGGCCCAGGTGCTTGGGCCCTGCACCCCATGGGAGACCAGGAAAAGCACCTGGCTCCTGGCTCCTGCCTTCGGATCAGCGCGGTGCGCCGGCCGCAGCGGCCATTGGAGGGTGAACCAACGGCAAAGGAAGACCTTTCTCTCTGTCTCTCTCTCTCACTGTCCACTCTGCCTGTCAAAAAAATAAAAAATAAAAAAATAAAAAAATAAAATAAAATTGAGGTTAATAACTTTTTTCTTGAGTTTTTAAAAAAATATTTGTTTATTTGAAAGAAAATATTTATTTGAAAGGCTGACTTGCAGAGAGAGAGGAAGACACATAGACACAGAGGGAGAGACAGGGAGAGAGATCTTTCATCTGCTGGTTCACTCCCCAATGGCAACAACAGCTGGAGCTGAGCCAAACTGAAGCCAGGAGCCAGGAGCTTCTGGGTCTCCCACGTGGGTGGCAGGGGACCAAGTCCTCGAACCATCTTCTGCTGCTTTCACAGGTATATTATTAGCATGGAACTGAATTGGAAATGGAGCAGCTGGGACTCGAACCAGCACTTGTAAGGGATGCCAGCATTTCAGGTGGCTACTTAAGCTGCAGTGCTGGGTTTTAATTATTCTTTATAAATTCTGGATATTGGACCCCATCAGATAAGTGATTTTCACATCTAACTTTCTTCCATTCTGTGAGTTTCCACTTTGCTAATAGTGTCCTTTTGATGCAGACCTGGATACTTCAAAATTTTCATGGAGAATGGAATTAAAAGATAACTTTATTTTGATGCAGGAAATATTTGAAATCTGTTCATATGAGGAATCTTCAGAATTTTGTGATAAACACATATTATTAAAACACTATGTATTGATTTTTTGCAAATTTTCATCCATATAAATTTATATTTGAATTCTCTCTCTCCGTGAATTTCTTGAAGTGCCCACATAAGTGTTCTTCATTTTAATCAAGTTCAGATCATTTTTTCTTTGATAGCTTCTGGTTTTTAATACCATATCTAAGAAATTTTTGATAAACCCGTGGTCATGAAAAACCACACATATGTCTGATTATTAAAGCAGCTATATCAGAGCATTTTAGAGAAATAGAAAAAATTAGGTAGATACATACCTACATCATAAATAAAATCATACAAAGACATATTAAAGGTAGATGCATCGACAGATAAATAGATACATATAGACAAACATATCTTTACTTATTTTAAGGAATTAAGCAACTATGTTGCTGGAAAGTTTGAAATCCATTGAGAGTCAGCATGCTGGAAGTGCACGTATAGGTTTGATTTCGGGCTATCCAAAATCTCTAGGACAACAAGCTGGAAAGTCAGGCAGGATTTTGAGGCAGAATTCTTTGTTCTCTAGGAAATCTATTTTTCCCTTAAGGCCTTCAACTGATTGAATTAGGTTCATTCAAATTACGGAGGGTATCTACTTACTAAAAATCAACTGATTATAAATGTTAATTACATGTAAAATATATCTTCACAACAATATCTAGACTAGTGTCGAACCAAGCAACTTGGCACTATAGTCTGGTCATGTTAACAGATAAAATTAATCATTATAATATCTTAAAATATTATATATATATATATTTATCTGCCACTAAAATACTTTTTGATAATGACTTGTAAGTTAAGAATTTTATCCATTTTTATTTTGTGTTCATCTTAATAATTTTTAGAATGATTCTTGAAAATGACCATATTAGGAGTCGGTGCTGTGGCATAGTGGGTAAAGCTGCCACTTACAGTGCTGGCATTCCATATGGGCTATGGTTTGAATCCTGGCTGTTCTACTTCTGATCTAGAACCCAGTGTGCCGGCGCCACAGGTGGAGGATTAGCCTATTGAGCTGCGGCCCTAGCCAGAAGTTCCTTTTTGTTGTGAGTTTGTTAAACATATCTTTTAATGATGGATAATGAAATTCATTAAATGCCTTTTTCTGCATTGATTTCAATGCTTTTCCTTTTCTTATACTAATACATTAACTTAAGTTAAATTAATTGACTTTGATTGTCAAAACAACCTTGTAATCTTGACACAAATCCAAGATATTCTTCATACATAACTCTTTTTCTTAATACATTTGCCAGTATTTCCTTTAGGATATGTGTATTTATATTTATGAATGACTTGGGGCTATAATTTTCATAGAAAATCCTTATCAGATTTTGATACGAAAATCTTTAGGTTTCTAAAAATAATTTGGGAAACATTCACACTTTTAAAATCTCAATAAATATGTATTAGGTTAGGCCGTTGCTGCAGCTCAATAGGCTAATCCTCTACCTTGCGGCACCGGCACACCAGGTTCTAGTCCCGGTCGGGGCACCGGATTCTGTCCCGGTTGCCCCTCTTCCAGGCCAGCTCTCTGCTGTGGCCAGGGAGTGCAGTGGAGGATGGCTCAAGTCCTTGGGCCCTGCACCCGCATGGGAGACCAGGGGAAGCACTTGGCTCCTGCCTTCGGATCAGCGTGATGTGCTGGTTGCAGCGCGCCAGCCGCGGTGGCCATTGGAGGATGAACCAACAGCAAAAAAGGAAGACCTTTCTCTCTGTCTCTCTGTCTCTCTCACTATCCACTCTGCCTGTCAAAACAACAACAACAACAACAACAACAACAACAAAAAATATGTATTAGGTTGATACTACATGTTAGTATCATGGTAAGTTTTCTCTTAGGAAGGCTTTCAATTTTGGATTTCAATATTTTCTATATACTGGACAGTTCCAAGTTTCTCTTTATTTTGTTACTATGGGTAAGTTGTGTTTATTTCCTGGAAATTTACTCATTTCATTTAATTTTTTTGTATATTGAAAAAGCTTTCCAAATAGTTTATCAGAATATTTTAATATATGCAGGAATTTTTATTCATAACTTTATTTTTGTATTTCTTTTATTTATTTTCTCCCACTCCAAGGGACTGTCAAATATTTCATCTGCCACAAGTCTATCAGTTGCACTAGTCGTATACGTGAAATTGAAATCAGACCCCGGTTTGTTCTGTTCACTCTGCCACAGACAGGTTTTAGTCTGTGAATCAAGGGGTGGAATGAGGAATAATTCCTTGCTTTTACTTCACTGGACAACATGTTTTGCCTAATTGAAACCATCCAGCAAAATCATATGATGGGTCATACAATCTAAATGAATTTAAAGTATTGAAACAATTCAGAATATATTCTCTAAATACATTGAAATTAGTTAGAAATCAATAAGAAAGATAGGAAAAGAACTAATATGTGGATACTAAACAATGCACTTATACAAATCATGTTGAAACAAGATACCATAAGGCAAATTATTAAATATGTAACCTAAATAACTATGAAATACAATGTGTAAAAATTGACAAAAACAAAACTAAACGCCACCTAGAACTAATAAGTGACAGCAAATCTCAGTACACAAATTTGTATACAGAAGTCAATTGTTTTCCTATGTATCATTAATGAAAAATTAGAAATTGAAATTTCAAAAATGCCATTTGCAAAAAATCCAAAAAAGTATCCCTTTATATATATTTATATATATAAACAAAATATGAACAGAATACAAAACTCTGATGAAAGAAATTTTAAAAAGACCTAGTAAACTGATATATAGTCCATATTCATGGTTTAGAAGATTCAATCTTTAAAAGTGTACATTTGTCCCAACTTAATCTATAAATTCAACACAACTCCAAAATTCCAGAAAGCTACTTTGTAGATGTCAGCAAACTGGTTTTTAGTTTCCAAGAAAAGGCAAAATACCTGGAGTAGCTAACACAATACTGAAGAACAAAGTTGGAGTACTAACACTATCTAATTTCAGTGCTTACCATAAAACTGCAAAAAATGACATTTTAGTACTGATGAAAATATAGCTCTCTCTAATTGGCCCCTTTCTGAGCAGTGAGTATGTATTTTACCATCCTGAGGACAGAATGACCAAGAAACAGGAGTCAGGGGTTAGTAACTTTTTTTTTTTTTTTTTTTTTGACAGGCAGAGTAGACAGTGAGAAAGAGAGACAGAGAGAAAGGTCTTCCTTTGCCGTTGGTTCACCCTCCAATGGCCACCGCAGCCAGCGCGTTGCGGCCGGCGCACCGCACTTATCAGATGGCAGGAGCCATGCGGGTGCAGGACCCAAGTACTTGGGCCATCCTCCACTGCACTCCCTGGCCACAGCAGAGAGCTGGCCTGGAAGAGGAGCAACCAGGACAGAATCCGGTGCCCTGACCAGGACTAGAACCCAGTGTGCAGGCGCCTCAAGGCAGAGGATTAGCTTAGTGAGCCGCGGTGCTGGCCAATAAGTATTTCTAGTCTGCTTTCATTTGTAAAACTAAGCATCACCAAAGGCAGCCCCTAGGAAGAAGCAAGCACTTTGCCACTATCAAAGAAACACTTCTTCCTCATCGTGATAGGGACCTGACCTAACTGCCTATTAACCCATCTAACTCCTCGCATTCTCCTCCTCAGAAGAAAGGACCCTAATTGCCATTAAGGGTGTGGGGCAACAAACATTCTAGCTGTATCCTGCTGACAAGAGGTATACAGCAGCAACAGCTGCAGAGCATTCCTCTGGGGGAGGAATGGTAGAATGCAGATTTTCTTGGAGGCTTCACGGAAGCACCACCTGGAGTTTGATGGCTTCTAGGTATGTAATCCTGGAGGACACACAGCGTTGAAGAGACACTATTATGTGTGGTCCAAAGAAGAGGTAAAAAAGATGGCACTCATCGGCCCTAAGAAGAACAGTGGCCAAGATAGCCACTTCCAATCTTTAGAGAAATTTCCTATCAATGTATGTGTTTTGTTTATCCTCATGTAATTTGTCAGTTTCCCTTTGAATTAGGTTTGAGTGATCAGTTAGATTAAAACAACACATTACTGACAACTACTGACATCCGAGTTTGTTCTTTAGTAGTAATCAATAATTGCACAGTTTTTAACACCTCTTTTTCGCATTTGGCCTCGTTTGTCAGTATTACATGGTAAAGCAGTAGTGGTGAAATTAGCTGTCTTTTCCAGTATAAAAGCTACTTGATTAATTTCCTTATTTGAAATAATCCTGGAGTAGGTAAAGTGAAGATAACTGCTGTCAGTGCCTCAATTAGACTCAACAGTCACAGAGTCATCACAGTCAGGGGTAATGATCGTATGACATGTATGGAATGTGTAGATGCCATCACAAGGGAGATGACGAGGGGATACTTTTAGATCCACGGAGCAAAGGCTGAAGTACCATATAGGAATGATAAAAGAGTACTATCATTACCACAAAGAAGACCTAAGCTACAGTTTGCCTGTGAGCACACAGCACCCGTAGGGTAGTGTGCATCAGTAGTATGCATTGTTGTTCCCCTTATTGTATTCACAGAATTGTGAAGCTCAGTGCTCTATGCGTGCTTTCCTGGTTAACATTACCATTGGATGGGATCACACGCAGTGACCTCAGCAAGGTGTGCTAAAACACTGTGTCAGAGTTAGTTAAGGGAATGGACCAGACAAAAAGAAATAACCGTAGAAAGATTTTCAAAGGTGGTAAAGTAGAGTTGGTTTATGGGAAAGAAGAAGAGTTTTAGAATAAGAATAATCAGAAACCCAAGGAAAAGAAGAACACCCAGAAATTCAGCCATGCACAGCTGAGTTACTTACCTGAAGGTGGAGACTTTAACAACAGCCGGAGTCCCTCAGTGGCTTCACATGATTAGTTGTCCTTGCTCATGTCAAGCCCGGGATTTTCTTGTGAAGTCTGGTCTGCAGTGACTTCTTAAGCCCCAACTTTCACGCTAGTATGGTGAATCCAAGTAACAGAGTCTGAGAGCTTTACTGTGGTGGGAACAGACAGGGAGATGGTGAAAGGGCCCTCCCAGGATGCAGAGAGGGAAGAAGAGCAACTGGAGAGGGCTTTTATTAATACTAAGCCTCCAGGACTGAGCTTAAGAGTTCCCAAAGTCCTGTTGTCCCAAAGTAACTGTTGAAGAGCTTGTTGGATTTAGCCAGTTCAACTATAGACTTAGTAAGGTTAATGCTTTCTTGGTATGTCACTAGATCAGTAGTAGGGAGGGGTTTCACTTACAGCTTTTTGAAAGGGCTTAGGCCCAAACCTAAGGGGGAGTTTCTATTGTGTATTAATGCTGGGAGTAGCAGCTTTATCCAGGGGAGAGAGTTTCCTGAGACAACTTTCTTAAGTGTTTGTGTAACGATGTCATTAGTCTGTTTTTTAATCTTTTCTGAGGACTGGGGTTTCCCTGCACAATAGAGATGGTATTGAATGCCTGGAGTCTACACTTGATCTTAGCCAAAAGGCCGAGGAGGGATTATGTGCTTGGAGTCTTAAAGACTCCCTGTGTGACTGCTACCTAAAATTAAGCATTGCTGTCACTCCGTAGGCTTTTTGGAAGCCCAAGCCTTGGTGTCGCTCCCCGTCTTCGTGGAGGAACGACACAGGACCCTGCGCTGTTCTTTCGTCTGCTCGGCCCTCCCCGGGTTTGCTGCTGGTTCTTCCCGGGTTGGCTACCGTCCCTTCCACCTCCGTGGAAGGGCGGTTCCCCCGGCCACCTTCCCCACTTCCGCAGGGGAGCGGCACACCGCCGGCCGGCTCTCTCGGGGGCTGCACAGGTGTTCCCCTTAGATGTTCCTGGTGCATGTTGTCTCTCTCCTCCTTTATAGTCCTCTTCCGCCAATCCCAACTTGGCTGCCCACACACCGAGTACGCTGCTCTCCTCCAGTCAGGAGCAGGATCAGCTCCTGGAGGTCATCACTCAAGTTGGCAAGAGGCAGCTGCGTAGAAGCTGTTTCTCCCTTCTCAGCACCATATTGTGGGAGAGCAGATGCATAGAATAAGTCTTAATTCCAGTAACTTAGTCTAGTCCGGGTTGCTCCCCACAGATCCCCCTTTCTTTTTATTTTTTGGCGTTGATAGGCGCCTGTCTTTGGTGCCCCGCGGCACACACTCTGCTCTGCTTGCTAGAGTTGCCCACAGGTGCTTACAAGCCCTATCAATCAGGCAAACCGAATCCGGGTCCTCTCTTCGCCATGTTGTGAGAGGTTTTTAGGCGCTGATGTGTGCCTGTATTCGGTGCCCTGCAGCGCATGCTCTGCTCTGCTAGAACTGCCTGCAGGTGCTTACAAGCCCTATCAGGAAAACCGAATCCAAGCCTTCTCATTGCCGTATTGTGGGGAGACTTATTGGTGTTGATAACATGCCTGTCTTCGGTGACCTGCAGCTGCCTACAGGTGCTTACTAATAAGGCAGACCGAATCCAAGCCTTCTCATTGCGGTATTGTGGGGAGACTTATTGATGTTAATTCGTGCCTGTCTTCGGTGACCTGCGGCGCATAAGCTGCTAGCCGCCCGCAGGTGCTCACCACCTCCCTAATCAGGCAGACCGAATCCAAGCTCTCTCATTGCCATGTTGTGGGGAGGCCTTATTTTTCTGTTTCTCTATCTCCAGGCATTCCTATTTCTCCTATTTTACTTCTATCTACCAGCATTCCTATTTCTCTCATTTTACTTCTAAACTTCTGTTTCTCTTATCCCTGCGGCTTCCCGGCACCCGCCCCGAGGCTGCTTCTCAGCGGCTTCCCGGCTCTGAGCCGCTTCAGCCCGCGCTTATCTCATCTGCGCGGCTTCCCGGCTTCCCGCGCGCACTCCGCGGTCTCCGCGCCCCTTCGCGTCTGCACCACGGCCTCGCGCTAGCCCCGGGTTCCCTATCTACTTGTGCCCCACGCGCTCTCTCTGCATGCGGCGGCTTCCACGAGTCACACAGCACAGCTCACGTTTCCGCCACCACCGGTATTCAGTCCAAGTTCCCCGGACTAACCTGGCGAATTCCAACCTGGCGGCCCACGTCTCTGCCTCTGGTTCCAGATTTTCGCCTTTTGCTCCCTGGGCTGACTTGAAGAATTCCAAGATGGCTTCCGTCTCCGCCTCAGCCTGCACTCGCGGCTTCATCCTCCCTAACATTTTTCTCTACCCGGTATGTTTCCCTAAGTTTTCTTCCAACAATATTCCTCCCTCATTTCTCCTGGCCTCTCCCCACAGTCCGTATCCAAGTCTAAGTTTCTTCTTGCTTTCACTTTAAATCCTAACTTCTTTCCCACAGTCCGTATCCAAGTCTATGCCTAGGCTTTCAATAGCTTCTTCCGGCACCTTTTCTGTCCGGCTTTTCCCTAGGCTCTTTGCTAGTCTCTCTCTCCGGTATTTTCCACTTCTTCCCATTTCTTCCCTCCTAGGTTTTCTATCCGAGTCACGGCACCATTATGTCGCTCCCCGTCTTCATGGAGGAACGACACAGGACCCTGCGCTATTCTTTCGTCTGCTCGGCCCTCCCCGGGTTTGCTGCTGGTTCTTCCCGGGTTGGCTACCGTCCCTTCCACCTCCGTGGAAGGGCGGTTCCCCCTGGCCACCTTCCCCACTTCCGCAGGGGAGCGGCACACCACCGGCCGGCTCTCTCGGGGGCTGCACAGGTGTTCCCCTTAGATGTTCCTGGTGCATGTTGTCTCTCTCCTCCTTTATAGTCCTCTTCCGCCAATCCCAACTTGGCTGCCCACACACCGAGTACGCTGCTCTCCTCCAGTCAGGAGCAGGATCAGCTCCTGGAGGTCATCACTCAAGTTGGCAAGAGGCAGCTGCGTAGAAGCTGTTTCTCCCTTCTCAGCGCCATATTGTGGGAGAGCAGATGCATAGAATAAATCTTAATTCCAGTAACTTAGTCTAGTCCGGGTTGCTCCCCACACTTGAGAGAATTTATGAAAGAAAAATCTTTGTTACCTCCACAGCCTTTTTAGTCTTGCAGGGAAATTTCTCTACCCAACTGGTAAAGTTGTCTACCCAGCCAGGGGTACTTGGCACTTCTGGTTTTAGGTATGAGTAAAAATCCAATTGCCAATTCCTTCCTGGATAACTTCCACCCCCCCCCCTTTTTTTTTTGAGGGAAGTGGGAAGTTTGATTTCTGGAGTTGTCTGAGGCATAGTTCACAAACTCCTGCAACCTGTGTGACTGCCTTCTAGAGACTTTTTCCAGTGAATAATTGCTGGGAAAACTGTAAGGTCTTATCTCACACAGGTGGAAAGTTTGTTGGAGAGTTCTAAGAACCTTCCACTGACATGAGGCTGGAAGACGGATTTTATCCTCCTAGGATTGGAGCCATCCATTTGGCTGGAGGCTGTAACTTGAAGATGGTTTCCTCAGGTGAACACTGGGGTTCCCTGAATTAAGAAGCCTCCAAGGATTCAAGCAAAGGATTTTCCCTTGCTGCTTATCAGGCAGCCAAGTCTGCCAGTTGCTTTCCTTCTGTGATTTCCTCTGTCCCCTTCTAGTACCCTTAGCAGTGGATGACTGCCACCTCATGGGGAAGGAACACAAAAGAGAACAAGCAGTTGATTCCTGATAGTATTTAATAGGAGTCCCATTAGCATTGAGAGAATGTCTTTCTTTCCAAATAGCTGCATGAGCATAGAGAACCAAATACATTTAGTCAGTATATATATATACACTCACCTTTGCCCAGCTCAAAGACTCTGGTTAAGGCTATCCATTCTGCCAGCTGAGCACTTATGCTGGGGAGTAGAGAGGAGCTCTCAACTTTTTTTTTTGTCAAAGTAGCTATAACACACACCATGCAACAGTCTCTGTGTTCCATGACGGAGTTCCCATTTGTGAAGAGAACCTAGTCTGGATTTTCTAGAGGGAGTTTCCTTAAGGTATTCTCTGGCTACATATATCTGCAAGGCTACCTGTTCACAGTCAGGCTTGGGACTTTCCATTACCTCTGAGAGGAAAGTATCAGGATCAGTAGAGGGGCATGTCTTGATCTGAGCTGCAGGGACCTCCAGTGTAATGTCTGATATTTTAAGAGGTGGTTGTCTCTTAACCAGAGGTTTCCTTTTGAGGCCAGTAATCTAGTACTTATGGGGAATACACCCTATTTAATTTTTTCCTAAAGCAAGTTTAGTGGCTTCAGAGAACAAAAGGTTGATTGCAGTCATTGCCTGGAGGCAGGCTGGCCATTCATTGAGCATTAAGTCAAGTTTCTTTCTAAGATACCATACAGGTTGTTGAGCTGGTCCTCTCAGTTGAATTAGTACTCCAAAAATCATACCTTTTCTTTTGGTTACATAGTACTTAAAGATTTTACCAGTAGGGATGTTAGGGAAGGGGCCTTAAGTAGGGCTTGCTTAAGCTGAGGGAAAGCTTGTTGGGCTTCTGTGTTTCATACCAGAATGTGGTTACTGGCTACCTGGGTGTTTTTTATTAGTTCATATAAGAGGTGAGCTACTTCTCCATATCTGGGGATTCAGAGCTGACAAACTCCATTATACTCAGACTCTAAGCCATTTAAGAGTCTTAGGGAGCTGGAAGTTGGTTGTAGGCCTAATCCTCTCGCCTCCCGGAACCAATTTTCCTTCATATAAAGTCAAGCCTACATGTTTTACAGAAACAAGTCAGAGCTGGACCTTGGACTTTGAAAGTGTATAACCACTTTTGGCTAAAAAATTGAAACGAACTCTAGTGTCCCCTTGGGAGTCCTTTTCAATTTGATCATATAGGGTGATATCATCTACATATTGTAGTTATCTGTGGATAAGAAAACTCTAACAGATCTTTGGATAAGACCTTCCAAAACAGGAACAAGCTGTCCCTGAATCGCTGAGGCAGTCCAGTACGAGTCAGTTGAGAGGACTGAGTCTAGGTGTCTTTGAAAGCAAACAGAAACTGGGAATCAAAATGTAGAGGAATTCAGAAGAAGGCATCCTTTAAATCTAAAACACTGAAGCAGACAGTCCTTTCTGGAATTTGTTAATAGTAAGGTATAGGGATTAGGAACCACAGGGTGTATGGGCAACAAAACCTCATTAATGAAGCAGAGAACCTGTATTTCTCTCCATTCTCTGTTTGGCTATTGAACTCCTAGATTGAAGTGCTGAAGGGACTGTTGCCTGCCTTCAAAAGTCCCTGCACCTTAAGATTGTCACCAAGGCACTATCTCACTTTCAAGTCTCAGTCTTTAATGAATGTTGTCTGCGTGGGGACAGAAAGTCATGCTTTTAGAGTGAACTTGGACAGGCTGGGCAGTTACAGCCTGACAAACATTTCACTGAATATTCAAAACTTTGTGGTCAATGTCTGTTCTGTCAGAGGGAGACATAAATTCTCCCCTAGTCCTGTAAGAACTGTGGGCTTCATCTGGACTAGGAAGTTTCTACCAAATAATAGTGGCGAGCTTTATGGTATGATCAAAAATGAATGAGTAAATATTAGGTCATTCCCAACACAGCTCAAAGGTTGGGTGAAATATCTAACCTGAGGAGTTCTTGAGACACCCTTTATAGTTACAGTGTGAGAGAAAAGGCACAGCTAGAGCAGAGGATAACGTTTCTCCAGTGTACAGAAGGGAATTTATAGGCTTCCCTTCTGCAATGAGAACCACCAAGGCTTCTGGATGCTGATCCAATGTGTACACCAGAGACTAAGCAGAGCACTGAGTCCCTTTAGTCCCATGCAGGAGGTCTGTCAGAAACACTGGCCCTGGAGTTTTCAGCCTTTGGATGCAGTCAAATCTCCAATGATCTCCCCTACAAATAGAACAAGGCCCATGGGGATTGTTTTTGACAATCCTTGGCAAAGTGTCTGCTACTTTTATGATGAAAGTACCAGGAATGTGGCTATGCAAGTGTCACCAAAAGCACAGCCCTCCTCTTATCCTTTCATTCTCACTGTTGGGCCCTCTCCTGATCTCTGTTATAAAAAACTATGGTGTCCATTTTTAATAGGTTATCTAGAGTGCTTTCATTTTCCACTGTGAATTTTTAGAGTTTTCTCCTAATTTCCAATGTGACCTGGGTCAGGAATTTATTCTTTAAAATCACCTCTCTTTTTATGTAATCAGGGTCTATGGGGTTTATTTCTTTCACATATTCCTCGGGTGACCCAAGAAGGTGGAAGGATTTTCCTGTGGACCTTGATTGATCAGTGATAATTTGGAGTAGTTAAGGGGTTTAATTGTAATTTTCTTTAAGCCCTCTATAAATCAATGAGATGCCTTCTTCTCCAGTCATCTGCATGGTGTTAGGGTCCCAGTTAGGGCCATTCTGGGAAATTGCCTGTTGACTGGTAGGACATTGCACCTCTTGTTCATGAATAATGACTTTAGGATCATGTCTATGGGATATATACAACATGTCCCTAAATTCCTCAGCCACCTGTTTGACTGCAAACATTTGTAACCTTGTTGGAGTTTGACCAAGGAGCAGCTTTACATCCTTGTAGGTTAATTCATATACTTGTGCTAAGCTCTGGAAGGCTGCAGTGTAACCCATATCTCCTTTAATATGCATAAGGTCTTGTAGAGGGAGAGGGACTTGTACCTGTATAGGTCTTATCTCTCCAGCCATTTGCTGAAGAGGGGTAGACCCACGTGAGGCTCTGGGGAAGCTGGAGATTTGGGGTATAGAGGACAGGTCAGGGAAGTAGAAGGATTATAGGGAGGTCATTGTGGTCCTGGTAAAGATAGGGTCACCGCAATAGTTGAGCTAATCTGACAAACATCATAGAAGTCTGGATTGTCTCTTAGTACAAAGTAAGCCTGGAATGAGAGACCTCAATTCACTTCCCTGCTTTATGACCAGAAAGATCTACTTGAAGAATGGGAATTATAATAAATACTTCCCTCTGGAGGCCAATTTTCTCCATTTTCTACTTTGTAACCAGGCCAGGCAGAGATTCAGAAAAAGAGCAATTTTTTTTTTCTTTAAGCTCTGAGTGTCAAGGGAAGCCCGATGTCTAAGAATGCACCCTAAGAAAGTGCCTGCTGTACATGATTTGTTTCCCATCTGTGATGAGAGGAGAAAAATGAAAGGATATCTCACAAACCTTCTGTCACTGCCTATGGCATCCTGACAAACACTGAAGCCCACAGGGAAGGGAGGAACGTGCCCAAGGGGCCATCACATGTTACTCATGCCAAGCCCTTCCTTGCCTGTGACCTGGGATTTATATTTGCCAGAACAGCACACACTGGGAATGATAAGTTCTCCTCCCTTCTCTGGGCCTGGGGAATACTAGAGCTAGATCTCTACCGGCACAAATATGTACTGTCACTTTGCCACTTTACATTAAGAAAGAGTTGTTAAACAACCCCTAAAATTGAACCACATCTCATAGACTTGAATTTGAAAGTAAGCATCCGCCGGCGCCACGGGCTCACTAGGCTAATCCTCCGCCTTGCAGCGCCGGCACACTGGGTTCTAGTCCCGGTCGGGGTGTCGGATTCTGTCCCGGTTGCCCCTCTTCCAGGCCAGCTCTCTGCTGTGGCCAGGGAGTGCAGTGGAGGACGGCCCAAGTGCTTGGGCCCTGTACCCCATGGGAGACCAGGAGAAGCACCTGGCTCCTGCCATCGAATCAGCGTGGTGCGCCGGCCACAGCGCGCTGGCCGCGGCGGCCATTGGAGGGTGAACCAATGGCAAAGGAAGACCTTTCTCTCTGTCTCTCTCTCTCACTGTCCACTCTGCCTGTCAAAAAATAAAAAAAAAATTAAAAAAAAAAGTAAGCCTCCATGATAAGGGTCTCAACTAAGGTTTTTTTGAGCTAGGGTTTGGATTGAGGGCACTAGCCCTGGCTGCTGCTCAGGTTGATCACTAAGCAAGTGGAGGGATAAAGGAGCATCATAGGAGGATAAAAGTTTTCCCACATGAGCTGCCTCTGAGACACGAACTATAAAAAAAAAAATAGCCTGATTGAGGTGGACCCAAAGGAGGAAAAGACCAGAAAAGGAAGGCGGAGGATACCAGAGAACGTGCTAAAGGATCTGTCTCCATAGGTCTAAGTTACAAAGGAACCTACACCTAAAGAAGGGACTAGATGGAAAGGCTGCCTGGGTCTGCAAAGGTGATACCTAAATTCTGACCCCAAATCAAGTAGATGTTTTAGGAGATACCAACTAGTGGAATCAGGAATTCAAATTCAAAAGATTGGGCATAGGAAATGAGAACTTATGGGACAAAGGGAGCTTCCAGAGGCCCTATTCTGGTGAAGCAAGCAGGGAAGGAGACGATCATGTCAGAGATGGGGGTGAAGTAGGAGTCATGAAGATATTGGAGCATGGTGCCTATGGCCTCACTACAGACTGCACCCAGTCTCACTGGCAGATCAATCTCTGCAGAAAGGAAACAGAGCTGGACAGGACCAACATTCTCAGAGCTGAGATGAGAAGTAGAAGGGGTGGAGCATCTAGTGTTTAGCTTGTGAGGACCTCCAAAGAGCAGGTGAGTGAGCAGAGTCTGGGGTGAAATGAGTCACTGGGGCATTGGGGATTGGAGGCCATGTCCTCACTCGACTGCGCTCAACCTCAGTACTGCCACTCCTTGCAGAAATCACATTTCTCAGCCTTACCAGCTGACAAGCTATTGGGGTCTGCCGTCCAGTAAAGAGACTTTCATGAAACACTGGCAAGTAGACCCCATCAGGATCCTTCAGTTGTCTCAATGCCTTCTCCCAGTCCCTTGTAATGGGCTTTTCCACACAAGAGGGAGGCATTAGAACAGAGTCCTGGTTCCAGGAGATCGCTCCAGCACTAGTCAGCAAGTGTAGGCTCCGAGTCTTGAGAATGGCAGCCATGCTAACCACTTTTCTCTTTTTTTTAATTTTTATTTTTATTTTTTGCAGTTGCTTAAAATATTTTATTTTTTAAAATAAGACATATGTCATTTAACATCTTTTTATTTTAAATTTGATAATTTGCCATTTCTTTTCTCATCCTATGAAAATACTCTTTTTTTGTTTATTTCTTTTTTTTCTTTTTTTTATTTAATAAATGTGAATTTACAAAGTGCAACTTTTGTATTGTTGTGGCTTCCCCCCCCCAACCTCCCTCCCTCCTGCGGCCCTCACCTCTCCCACTCCCTCTCCCACCCCGCCCTTCAATGGGTTTCATTTTCAATTACCTTCATATACAGACCACTTTTAACAGGCTAGTAGGGACCTTGTGTTCTTGAGGAAAAGTTGCTATAGAGGAGAGTGACACAGAAGCAGTCCACTTACTCATCTGTCCAATGAGGTGGACCAGTGAAAATCTGAGTTACAGTACCATGGTGATGCAGGATAATGCTGGTTCTTGCCACATCGGACAAGGTTAGTGAGTAATGCAGAAGTTCATTGAAAGCAAGATACCTCCTATTGGCCGGCGCCATGGCTCACTAGGCTAATCCTCCGGTATTCCGGGTTCTAGTCCCAGCTGGGGCGCCAGATTCTGTCCTGGTTGCTCCTCTTCCAGTCCAGCTCTCTGCTGTGGCCCGGGAGGGCAGTGGAGGATGGCCCAAGTGCTTGGGCCCTGCACCCGCATGGGAGACCAGGAGGAAACACCTGGCTTCTGGCTTTGGATCAGCGCAGCGTGCCAGCCGTAGTGGCCATTTGGGGGATGAATCAATGGAAGGAAGACCTTTCTCTCTGTCTCTCTCTCTCACTGTCTAACTTTGCCTGTCAAAAAAAAAAAAAAAATAGATACCTCCTATTGCAGCAGTCAGGAGTGGGGCTCCAAGGGAGGAGTTGCCTGGGAAGCTTGCAAGTGCTTGCTCTTTTATACATAAAGTGGCTCTCTCTGATTGGCCCCTCTGTGAGAAGACTGGATTTAATCAGCCAGGAGGGCAGAATGGCAACCAATCAGGAGGCAGGGATTAGTAACTATTTCTAGCCTGTTTTCGTGATACAGCTGTCACAAAAAGCAGCCTACAGAAAGGAAGTCTTTTAGCAAAGGATACTCTCCCAGTTGCACATGCATGCACACACGCGCACACACACATCTTTTAAATGAACATAAACCTATAACTCATTTCATGTTCAAAATTTAATTCAAGGAGCCAGTGCTGTGGAGTAGTAGGTTAAGCCTCTGCCTGTGGTGCCGGCATCCCATATGGGTGCTGGTTCATGTCCCAGCTGCTCCTCTTCTGATCCATCTCCCTGCTAGTGGCCTGGGAAAGTAGTAGAAGATGGCCCAAGTGCTGGGGCCCCTGCACCCACGTGGGAGACCAGGAGGAATCTCTTGGCTCCTGGCTTTGGATCAACTCAGCTCCAGCTGTTGTGGCCATTTAGGGAGTGGACCAGTGGATAGGAGACCTTTCTCTCAGTCTTTCTCTCTCTCTGTAACTCTTCCTCTCAAATAAATAAACAAATTTTTAAAAACATTTAATTCAAAATTAATATCAACCTAAACTGAAAGGCCAAAATCATAAGGAATTAGGTGCATGCACAAGGCATCTTTGTAACTTGAGGGTAGATGGTGTGTCTAAGAGTGGTCCCTGAAAGCAATAAAGATGTGAAAAAAAAAGAAAAATTAGGTTTCACCAGAATTTTTAAAATTCAACATTGAAACCTTGTTAACAACACTGGTAGTGGCGTAGCAGGGAAAGCTGCTGCCTTTAATGCTGGTATCCCATATGGACACTGGCTGCTCCACTTCTGATCCAGCTTCCTGCTAATGGTCTATGACAATAGAGGATGGCCCAAATGTTTGGTCATATGCCACCCACACGGGAGACACAGCAGAATATCCTGGCTCCTGGCCAAGTGCTGAAGTGCTGTCTGTTTTGGCCATCTGGTGAATGAACCAGCAAATTGAAGAGTTTCTCTCTCTTGCTCTCTCTCTCTCTCTCCTCCCTCCTTCCTTCCCTCCTTCCCTCTCTCTCCTCCTCTCTCTCTCTCTCTCTCTCTCTGCCTCTCCCTCTCTCTCTGTAGCTCTGACTTTCAACATCAATAGATATTTTATTTATTTATTTATTTATTTGACAGGCAGAGTTAGACAATGAGAGAGAGAGACAGAGAGAAAGGTCTTCCTTCCATTGGTTCATCCTCCAAATGGTTGCTACAGCCGGCGCGCTGCGCTGATCCGAAGCCAGGATCCAGGTGCTTCCTCCTGGTCTCCCAATGCGGGTGCAGGGCCCAAGCACTTGGGCCATCCTCCACTGCCCTCCCGGGCCACAGCAGAGAGCTGGACTGGAAGAGGAGCAACTGGGACAGAATCCGGTGCCCCAACCGGGACTAGAACCCGGGGTGCCAGCACCTCAGGCGGAGGATTAGCCAAGTGAGCCGCAGCGCTGGCCAAAATCAATAGATATTTTAAATAACATTGTTAAGACTATTAACAGATTAACCATATTTTGGGAGAAATATAGAATATGTACATGACAAAACTGTGTATTCGGTTCATTGATACATATTTTGAACCTACTATTTAATAATAGACAAATATACCAATTCAAAATGGTTAAAGAAATAGCCTACACTTCACAAAAGAAATAGATTATAATTAGCCAACGGAAACCTAAGTGTTCAATATCATTAGTTATCAAGGAAATGCAAGTTAAAACATAAGATACCATTACACACCGAACTGAAGGGACTGACGATACCAAAAGCTGACAAAGTTTTAGAGCAATTGAAACTCTCATACATTGTTTGTAAGAATATGAGCTAGTATAACTAGTTTGGGAAGCTCTGGCAGCTACTTATAAAACCAAAATTTCATGTTACCTAAACCCCAGCAATTTCACTCTAGGTATTTACCTCAGAAAAATGAAATCACATTTTCACATAAAAGCTTTATCCAGGAATACTCAGCATCTCTTTCTAAATAGTCCCAAACTGGAAAGAGGGTCTCCCAAAAACAAATCATGAAGACAAATGTTGATATAGTCATACAATGGCATGGCACTCAGCAATGAAAAAAAGAACCAAATACTGCTACAAAATAAATAAATGTAAATAAATGTACTAAATGTAAATAAAATAGATGTAAATAAAGTAAATGGATCCAAAAACAATACTGAATTAAGTAAGTGGTACATAAAAGAGTACATGCCACACATGTCTATATGAAATTCTAAAAAGAAATACGTAGTTCACACTGAGCTAAAGGTTGGAGATTGATCGCCTGACAAAGCAATGAGAACATTTTTTGAATTTACCACAATATTCTATATATTAATAGGGATAGAATTACCCAGGTATATTCACTCATCAAAACATACCAAAATTCCCTTTAACATTTGTGCATTTTGTTGTATTTAAAATTTAAGCAAAATCAAATATTGATCTTTAGCTAATGATATTGATGCTGAAGTATTTAGAGAAAAGTGTAATAATGAGTACATTAATTAATTTCTAATCCTCATCCCTATATTCCCACAAAATTAGAATGTATGTGTCAATGTTGGTATGTCAACAGTATTAATAACATATATAAAGGCCTAATAACACATTTTAGATCAATTTTCACTTAGAAGATCCCTAGCTAATATTTTAAAGTTTCGTAATCTTGTCATTTTTATCTTTGTCTTTGGGGTGAATGAACATTAACTATTAGAGCAATGATCGATGTCCTTAAGTATAATTCCTGAATGAAATAATTACTTTGGTATTGTTAGCCTTAGTTGATAATAGAAGGAAACCTCACTTTACTCAAAACAGCATGTGCCCACATCTCCAAAGTATACCAGATTGTTTATTGTGAGTTGATTTTGTATGTGAAAAAACAAATACATTTTGTATACAGCTGATATCCAATAGATGGCAGTGAAATACAGATAATTCCATGATTCTTAAATCATTGTTTGAATGCTTCCAGTGGTAAACTGTTAGTCTCTTGCCAATCAGAAGTTCCTATAAAACTGTAGAATCTCTTTGGAATCATATTACACTTTAAAAATGCTGTGAGGTCTTAGGAAAGAAATAGCTCCAAGCTTACTGTGCCCATGAGGATGCTGTGGTTTTGTGGGATTAAAGACTTGCTTGAGGTTACATAAGCAAGTTTGTGGTAAATTCAAGTGTAAAATCAACATGATTCAGTGGTACTGGTGTGAATTCTAAATCCATAGCTGATGTGTCCTGCAATATTGAAGATGTATTTAAATAATAGTGATAGTCCACGAAGGGGTAGAGAGAGTACAAGATGAGGCTGGAGGTAGACAGAGGTAAAGAATGAAGAGTCATCCTGGCTCTAATAAGGATAGGTAATTTCATTCTAAGAATAAGCATAGTGAAATGGAATTTAACTCCAGCTTTTCACTGTTGTTATCATGTGAAGATAATCATCTCTGAGATACTTTTGTAATTTTTCTGGGAAGGGCCCTAGGAACTGGCATTTTAAAAGCCTCCTTAAGTTATTCTCAGGTGTAATCAGGCCTGAGAACCTACTGAAAATCACAGACTTTGGTATCAGAGAGATGGGATCTGATTTGTGCTCTGCCCACTCCTTAGCTAGATGAACTTCTGTAGATGACTTGATCTGTTTAAGCCTCAGTTGTTGCATACATAAAATGAATGATAGGGACCAGTGCTGTGGCATAGCAGGTAAAGCTGCCACCTGCAGAGCTGGCTTCCCATTTGTGCGCCAGTTTGAGTCCCAGCTGCTGTGCTTCCGATCCAGCTCTCAGCTATAGCCTGAGAAAGAAGTGGAAGATGGCCCAAGTCCTTGGGTCACAGCACCCCTGTGGGAGACCAGAAGGAGGCTCCTGGCTCCTGGCTCCTGGCTTCAGATTGGCCCAGCTCTGGCCATTGCTGCCATTTGGGGAGTGAACCAGTGGATGGAAGACCTCTCTCTCTCTCTCAGCCTCTGCCTCTCTCTAACTCCGACTTTCAAATAAAGAAAGAAAGAAATCTTTAAAACAAAATCAAATGAGTGATGAAAGTTTTAACTCTTTCATAATATTGGTTTTAGAATCTCATATAAATTGCCACATTTTTATTATTTTTACAATAACTCCATAAATTCAATATGTGTATGATTGCTTTTCAATGTATGCTTTGTTTCTCCATCTGTGAAATTCTATTATTTGTAATATTTATTAATATTATTTATAATAGTTTATAAATAATATTAATATTTTGGCATTGAATAATTTTCATAGAAGACAATTACATATACATTCAAAGACAGTCATGATGACATGAATACATGTTCATATCATTAACTTTGGAAGGAAATTTTATTGAATTAAATGGTAATTTATTAAATAAAGTGACCATAGATTTTTTTATATGACAGATGTAAGGATTTCCATGTAGAAAATGAATGTGTCTGCAAAAGGCAATTCAGGCGCTTTAAAATGATATATTTGGCTCTCTATCTGTGGATCAATTTCAGTGATATCACATGGATAGTTCTGGTTTTGTCTGATTGCCACTACAATCCCTCATGTGTGGCCAATCACTTGCTGAGTCTTGTGGGTCTGGGATAGAGAGGCAGAGGTACAGGCAGAGAAAGCAAGATCTATCCATTGGTTCACTCCACAAATGGCCACAATGGCCGGAGCTAAGCTGATCTGAAGCCAGGATCCAGGAGCTTCTTCCAGGTCTCCCATGTGCATACAGGGGCCCAAGGACTTGAGTCATCTTCCACTACATTCCCAGATTATAACAAAGAGCTGAATCTGAAGTAGAGCAGCCAGGATTGGAACCAGTGCCCATATGGGATGCTGGCACTACAGATGGTGGTTTACCTGCTATGCCACAGCGCCGGCCCCTTTACACTTCTGTTAAGTCAGTCTCTGTGTTTCATTCACCTATAAACATTGTAAGTGCCTTTAAGGTAATTGTAATTTCATCTGTTCGTAAGTGATTATAAGCAAAGAAAATAAATTATAAGAAATGGTAATCATAAAAAGCAAACAGTAAAATTAATTTCATAAATGTACAATGCACAATCATTTTGAATATAGTACTATGTTCACAATAGGTGTACTCTTAAGTGTCACAATTTTATGATGAAATTCTTTTGGGGTTAATTGATTTGAACACAAAGTTTTTTTTGAATCATTTAATTCCCTAATCAGTGTTCTAGCTACATCTCTTTAACTACTGATATCCTACAGGTAATTGGTTATGCTAGTTTTCTAAAATTAAAATTAGGATTGCAGAACCAAAAACTTTAACAGCAAGAATCCAAACTGAACAAAGAACATTAACAATGTTAGCCTAGGTTTTCTGTAATCAATGTCTTTGGAAAGAGCTTCTTAATAAAAATATGGAACTAATCAAATCCCTTTGAAGCTACTGGCTTCAGCTGAGAGAAGGAAAAACCAGTTTGAGAAAAATCTTACAAAATGACTAGGGGAGAGATATTTGTGAAAAGGATGTTAAAATAAAAACAAAAGGAGAAAACAGCAGAGGAACAGCAGAGGTTGCCTGCTACAGCCTCCACCAGGTCTGATTCTCGCTCCTCCCATGTCCTTTCTCCATCCAGCACTCAGAATCTTTACAAATTAAACAGATAAGTATTCTGAAGAGCACTTCTCAATATCTATTATATTTCTTTCTGATTCATTTATTTCATTTGTATATTAAATTACACATCCCGTAGTAGGAGCTAAATCCATGAGAACCTGATTTGCTGATATACCAAGAGATATGCAAAGAATATCTTCCTCAAAGGATTCTAGTAGACTATGAGAAATGTACATAAATAGCACTTTTTAAAGGAGAAAATATCATTTGAGAAAATGATCTACATTGTCACTATCAGAAGACTTCCTGAAATTAGTTTTAAGCTTCTATGTAAATGGGCAGTAGAATTTGAATAGAAGGATATGTAGTGCAAGGAGTTTGTTATGGGTTGAGAGGGGAAAATTCTAAAGCCTGTGCAGTCCTATGGAAGACAAAGTTCATGGGAGACCACACTGAGAGACATAGTTCTGCCCATGACTGCACTGAGAGTGGTGCCATTCATAAGAAAGGACGTATACTCGCCTTCACATACTTCAAAAGGAATGGCATGGGCTAGACACCCACTAGAAATTTCTTTTGGGTAATAGTGAGTGTTTCTCATGATCTAAAAGTCAAAATACCCAACTAAGGTATATAAATAGTGAATCTACTACCTATAGTATCTATGAATTGCTTCCACTCTCCATTTACAGTGTAGATTGTGGGAAACATGCTGAAGAAAAATTTTAAAATTGAACTTTAGCAATAGAAGGGAAATAGAGAAGCAAAGACCTTGAGCTAGTAAATGAAAAATCTATTTATTGTTTAGCACAACTATGTGATAAATCACATTCTGTAATTTCCCAGTAATATTAAAGCCCCTGTTGGATACTACGAAGTATAATAAAAATATAAAACTCCCCATTATTCTCACTTCCCTGAAGTTTCAGCCTACTTTCAAGTTTTGTTTTCCTGCAGTATTGATCAATACACATTTTCCCCACAGAACCAACCAACTTCTGTAAATGTAGCTCAAACTAGCTAATCAGAAGCTCTCTGGATCTCTTCCATACATACAGTTAGGAGACATATTTTGGAAATTCTTGCAACTTTAAACATGTATCTCAAAATCTGATAAGAATTTTGATAATTTTGAGGTCATATTATTATACAGATTTAGAGACAAAAGAGATACTCAGATCTTTAATTTATCTTCCAGTGCCCCCTCTGCTACCATCATGGGGATTAGACACATTCTAAGGGAGTTTAAGAATATTTGTCTATATATACATAACATTAGTCCATGTTTCAGGTTAAGAAAATGAAAAATGCCATAAATGATAAATTATATCTGTTTGGTTCTACAAGGAGGCATTAGAAAGTTTGTCAAAAAATGGAATTAAAAGATGGGTTTATTTTGCTACAAAAAAGTTTGGAATCCATGAATACTAGGGATGTTAAAAAAAAGTTGATGAAAGTTACACACTAAGAAAAAGCTCAGCATGAATTTTGAAAATTTTATACCAAAATAAAATTATATTTTTATTATTTTTCCATGAACTTTTTTTTAAAGATTTATTTATTTATTTGAAAGTCAGAGTTAAACAGAGAGAGAAGGAGAGGCAGAGAGAGAGAAGGAGAGAAGACTTCCATCCGATGGTTCACTCCCCTAGTGGCTGCAACATCTGGAGCTGTGCTGATCCAATGCCAGGAGCCAGGAGCTTCTTCTGGGTCTCCTACGTGGGTGCAGGGGCCCGAGGACTTGGGCCAGCTTCTATTGCTTTCCCAGGCCATACCTGACCCAGAGCTAGGTCAGAAGTGGAGCAGCTGGATCTTGAACCAGTGCCCATATGGGATGCTGGCACTGCAGGTGGTGGCTTTACCTGCTATGCCACAGCACTGGCCCCTCCATGAACTTTTTTAAGTGTCCTCTTACTTGCTACTCTTTGTTTTATTCAAAACTGTAGCATTTCTGGCAGCCATATATCTTCAATTTTTTAACTCAGGAGGTGATAGTTCTGGGAAATGAGATTTTACTATGAAGCTAATGAAGAATTATCCTCATTTAGGATAAAAAAAAACCAACCTGGATTGTGAAAGTTAGACCTGAGATAAGGTATGATAATATTAAAATAAAAATGTACAAAGAAAAATTCTAGAAAAATATGAAGAACTCTTAAAATGGAAGATAAACTATGGAAAATGATAAATACAATTTTCCTCTGCAGAAAAAAATTTTTGCATTTTTTTCTTGATTCTCCCCAATATTGTCTAGGTTCCTTTTGAACAATGTGTTTAACAATATAAAATTCTATAATCATCTCATTTCTCTACTATTTCTGCCAAGTTTTAAGATTCACTTGTTCCCAGTATTGGTGATTATATACTTTTCATAGTTATCTATACTGTGAAGTATGTGCAAATTCTCTGTGCATACACGTATTCACTGTGTGAGCTGGAAAGAACAAGAAAAAAATGAACTATATACATGTTTCTCTTTATCTGTAATCCTTCTTTGACTTTTGTGATCTTTTAAAAATGTACTATTTCTTTCATCCCCAAAATATATTACTTAACCCATTTTTTAAAGAATTTATCTCCCTTAAAATTGAATGAAGTTGGACATACAGCCATTATATTTTTGGAAACACTTTCACTAGTTTACTAAACAGAACAAGCACACAACAGTTCACATTTTCCCCCTTCATATTAATAATTCAATGGAAAAAGAAATAATAAATTAATGAATAAAATGAATGGATAATTAAGAATTCAGAGGCAGATATTCTTCAAAAAAGGGCAATGAGGGTGGCAATTACTTAGTATTCTGTGGATATCACATAGTGATTTTTTTGTTGTCTTCATAAAGTCCATTGCCCTTGGTTCACCCTCCAATGGCCACCGCGGCCAGCGCGCTGCGGTGGGCTCACTGCGCTGATCCGATGGCAGGAGCCAGGTGCTTCTCCTGGTCTCCCATGTGGGTGCAGGGCCCAAGCACTTGGGCCATCCTCCACTGCACTCCCTGGCCACAGCAGAGAGCTGGCCTGGAAGAGGGGCAACTGGGACAGAATCCAGCGCCCCGACCGGGACTAGAACCCGGTGTGCCGGCGCCACAAGGCGGAGGATTAGCCTAGTGAGCTGCGGCGCCGGCCCCAAGTCCTTCTTTCTAACAACATTTGAAGTAATGTGCTGACATGACTATTTAGCAAACTGATCCAAAAGACAAATAGATGAAGCAGCATAAAATCCAACAGTTGATAAATACAAAGAAGGAGTCCGGGATTGAGCCATCCTCTGTGTTCCCTAGCAGGCAGCCCAATAGTTCCCTCTCCCACTTCCCACTTCTGCCTAGGATTCACTTTCTGTGATTTTCTTTTTTTATTTTCTTCTACTTTTTAAAAACATCTATTTAATAAATATACATTTCCAAAGTATAACTTTTGGATTATAGTGGCTTTTTCCCCCCATAACCTCCCTCCCACCCACAACCATCTCATCTCTCACTCCCTCTCCCATCCCATTCACATCAAGATTCATTTTCAATTATCTTTATATTCAGAAGATCAATTTAGTATATATTAAGTAAAGATTTTAACAGTTTGCACCCACACAGAAACACAAAGTATAAAGTACTGTTTGAGTACCAGTTGTGCCGTTAATTCACATTGTACAACACATTAAGGACAGAGATTCTACATGGGGAGTAAGTGCACAGTGGCTCTTGTTGCTGATTTAACAATTGACACTCTTATTGATGACATCAGTAATCACCTGTGGCTCTTGTTATGAGCTGCCGTGGCTGTGGAAGCCTCTTGAGTTCACCAACTCTGATCTTATTTAGACAAGGTCATAGTCAAAGTGGAAATTCTCTCGTCCCTTCATAGAAATGCACCTCCTTCTTTGATGGCTGGGATCTCACTCACAGAAATCTTTCATTTAGGTCACATTTTTTTGTGCCAGAGTGTCTTGGCTTTCCATGCCTGAAATACTCTCATGGGCTTTTTAGCCGGATCCGAATGCCTTAAGGGCAGATTCTGAGGCCAAAGTGCTGTTTAGGACATCTGCCATTCTATGAGTCTGCTGTGTATCCCGCTTCCCATGTTGGACTGTTCTCTCCTTTTACATTCTATCAGTTAGTATTAGCAGACACTAGCCTTGTTAATGTGATCCAATTGACTCTTAATCCTATCATTGTGATCAATTATGAACTGAATCTGATCACTTTGATTAGTGAGATGGCATTGGTACATGCCACCTTGATGGGATTGAAGTGGAATCACCTGGCACATTTCTAACTCTACCATTAGGGGTAAGTCCGGTTGAGCATGTGCTGAACTGTACCTCTCCTCCCTCTCTTATTCCCACTCTTCTATTCTGTGATTTGCAAGCATGGCTGGGCTTTGATTAGAGATGGATAGATCCTCAGGATTATTTTGCTTTGTTTCTAATGGCTAGCTGATTTAACAAAAAAAAAAATGAGCAAGGAGGGGGATTAAAAATGTGATACAATATACATTGTCAAAGCAAAGATTCCTTAAAAAAATTCCATCCACAGAGACGTTTATGAAAAATGGAGCTCAAGAGACATTCAGATAGCTGCTGTATGGAGAGTGAATTGTTAAACAGTAGGAAGGATGGGCAGCCTGAGAGAAGGAACATGAAAGCAGAATTTCACATCTTGGGACATAGTTGAAGTCTGTGAGAAACCACAGCTAGACATCAAATAGCCCAGGGCAGAGCAAGCCAAGATTGGATGGCCAGGGAGATACAAAGTCAGAGGAGTAAAGAATGCCAGGTTATGCCTATGAATAACTACTACGGGAAGCCAGGGGACTTTCTTAACAATCTTTAATATAGCCAGAAACACATTTCTGACCAGTGCTGAGATCATGATCAAACCCAGTACTTCAACATTCACACAGGGTTAAAATTCTAACCATCAGCTTATGTTCATTCCTGGAAAGAAAATCCTAACCCCATGACTTCAAAGTCCATGTTAGAAAATTTAATATATATGCAGATAATTTATTGAGCATACTACTACAATTGTGGTTCGTTATTTCAATTTGTATCTGGGTCACTTAGCCACTTTGGATCTTGATTTTTCTCCTCTGTAAGTTGAGGGGGTTGGCATGGATCAGTTATTTATGCAACCTCCAATTCTAAACCTGCTGCATGATTCAATAATTGGTTCAATCACTCTTAATTTCCTTTTGTTCTGACAAGTTAAAAATTTGACCCCTGGTGGGGGGAATAAATTTTAAACAACATTAATCTAATGTGAAACCACAGACTCCAGAGAATTTATAATATATAAACAATAACTTCATTCAGTTTTTTAATATTGATTGGGTGGTTATTCCAATCTGTAAGCCTAATGGGGTTAATTAAGGACCTCAAATATAATTTGCAAATGTTTACAGACAGCAGATTTTAGGTTGCCAGTCCCATCTGTGGACACTGCTATATTAATGACACAATATTTGTTTTAGAGGTCATAGTGCTATTTGCCAGGTTAAACATTTGTAATCTGGATCCAGCATTAATATACCCTTTCAAAGAAAGTCTTAGGCTGCCATACACTACACCGACAGTAAGCTTCAATCGAACGGTTTGTCCCGATTACAGAGAAAAGTAAGCCAACAATAACAGGCACCTTCCATGTGGATGCTAATTAGAATGTTGACATAGTAAAATCCCTTACAAGGGACAAGCCGGTGTTCAGTACTCACAACCCAACATCATGCCAAAGGCAACGCTGTTAATAGAACTTGTCCCCAGAGTGACCAAAAGCAAAGCACAAAGAGCTTCAGCCTTGCTTGTGTCCTGTGGTGGTAGTGAGTGTGTGGGTGTAGGATTCCAGCTGCACACTGGCTTCTGATGACCACACAGTGGTTAATTTGTATTCCTCCTCTCAAATATCATTTTTAAAGGTCACTCTTCTGTTTACTAAACCATACATAGGTAAGCGATGTGTGCATTTGAGGCTTACTATCACACTTTAAATGATTTTGAGAATGTATTACTTACATTGTAATTTTTAGAAAAAAACTAGAAAACATTTGTTTATGTAGTGTCTCATTCTTTTGAGCTTCAATTACGTTCATTTATATTAATGTATGCAATGATTTATTTATTTGAAAGGCAGTGTAACAGAGAGATGGGGTTGGGGGGAGGGGGAGAGAGAAAGAGAGAGAGCGCTTCCATCTGCTAGTTCACTCCTCAAATGTCCACAGCAGCCAGGCTGAGCAGGCTGAAGCCAGGTACTCCATCCAGATCTCCAACATGGATGGCAGGGACCCAAGTAAGTAGGCCATCATTCACTGCTTTCCCAGGCTCATTAGCAAGGAGCTGGACTTGAAGCAGAGCAGTTGGATCTCAAATGGAGGCTTAACCCACCGTGCCACATAAACATGGATAGATCTTCCAACTGCTGGTTAACTCCCCAAATGTTCACAGCAGCCAAGGCTAGACTGGATTGATCCCAAGAGCCTAGAATTCAGTTCTGGTCTTATATGGGTGGCAGGGAATCAAGTATATGAGCCATTACCTGCTACTTCTCAGGGTGTGCATTAACTGGAATCAAAAGCAGAGCCAAGACTCACACCCAGATATTCAGAAATAGAGTGGGAGTGCCCCAAATGGCAACTAAACTGCACCAAATGTCCACCCATATTTTGTTTTCATTTTTAGTGTACTTATGAGATAGAAAAGGAATTTTTAAAAGAATTTTAAAAGAATTAATGAAAAGGAAAATAAGGCACATAAACATATAATTGCCAGGTGAGTTTTAGGAGGATGCAGTAGCAACAGTAAAAGCAAAATGATGAGGCAGAGTTGAGGTGAAGAAAATGGTTTTTAGAGAAGGCCTACTGAATAACCTCTAGAATTCTCAGAATTACAATAGTTCCCACCTGTTTTTAAAGGAAGGGCATTATTTTTTTAAAGATTTATGAATTTATTTTGAATGTCAGAGTTACAGAGTGAGAGAGGGAGAGGGAGGGAAAGTGGGAGAGAGAGAAAGAGACAGAAAGACAGAGGGAGACAGACAGAATCTTCCATCCACTGGTTCACTCTCCAGATGGCCACAATACTAGTCAAGCCAGGCAGAAACCAGGAGCCAGGAGCTTCTTCTTGGTGTCCCACATGGGTGGCCAGGGCCCAAATGGTTGGGCCATCTTCTGCTGCTTTTCCCATGCCATTAGCAGGGAGCTGAATCAGAAGTAGAGCAGCTGGGACACAAACCAGCACCCATAAAGGATTCCAGTGTTTCTGGTGGCAGCTTTACTTGCTACACAAGGATGCCTGTTCCAGTGGTTCCTTCTTATTCACAGGGAATATGCTCAAGACAACCAGTGGATGCTGAAATTGCTGACACAAATAAATATATATATATATATGCTAAATTTTTTTCTTATACATACCTATGATGAAGTTTAATTTACAAATTAGCCACAGTAAAAGACTAACTATAATAATACAATAGAAAAAACAGTACTTTGTAATTTAAGTTATATGGATGTGGACTCTCTCAAAACGTTCTGTTATACTGTACTCACCATTCTTGTTGATCACAACACATTATTGTTGATCTTGTTGAGATAATAGTTTAAGGAATCACTTTACAACTTTTCTATGGCATATCCAAATTGCCAACACCACTACTCTTGTACTTTGGGGCCATGCTAAGTAAAGTAAGGGCTATTTAAACAAGTACAGTGATAACAGCACAGTAGACTGATAAGCATAACAAGACTCCTAAATGCCTAATGAGCAGGTAGTGAGCACGGTGTGGATACTCTGGGAAGAGGAGTGACCCATGTTATGGTTTTGCTACCCAGAAGGGCATGCAATTTAAAGTGATTGATTTTTTTCTGGAAATTTCCTTTTGATGTGTTTAGACCATAGCTGATGGTGGGTTACTGAAATCATGCAGAGTGAAACTTCAAGGATAAAGTGGGGACTACTTTATAACTTACAAGGACAACCAACCAATTATTGGACATCTGTAATGTGTTCAGTTCTATTTGCTACCTTTACAGTACATCACTATCTCACTTATATTGAGATTTTTGCCATCATCAGGCATTGGCAGAAGAATATGAAGAGTATAAAATTCTTTTCCTCTTGAATTGTCATGGAACCTGTCCTTTGTTGCAGTCTCTGTAATGACTAGACTCTAAGATGGTCCTAAATCACTCTGCTCTTCTAACAGTTGCACCTAACCTCTCCCTTGAGTGTTTACTAGCCTGGCCATTTGTCTAACAAACAGATCAAAGAAATGGCAGAATGTCAGCTCTATGTTTGGATTATGAAATACTAACACCTGCCTTATCAGCAGACTAACCTTTACCAGCTTCAGCAAAGCAAGCTGCCGTACAGAAAGGCCACTGGGAACTGAAGGTGACTTCCAGTCTGCTCTTGTACAGGAACTGAGGTCTTCCGGTCAACAACCCTCAATGAACTGAATAATTTTCCCAGCCCTCACATAGTTTAAAATTGTGTCCTTTCCTAGTCAAGTCTTTGCAACCTATGAAAAACTCTGACACCAAGAACCCAGCTAAGTCAATGCCTATGTGCTTCTGACCCACAGAAACTATAATGAGTTGATTTAAGCCAGTTGTTTTAAGCCACTTTGTCACAAAGTATTATGCATCACTGAGTAACTAACATTGTCTCTGATTTAGGAAGAGTGTGTTTCAGGCTTGAGATGTATTGTGTACTTCAAAGGGTACCTTGATTTAATTATTGGTGCAGGTTAACCCTCAGTAATTTCACACATTGTGTAATTACTGGAAATGATACTGGAAATTATTGCTCATCTTCATGTCTGAGCTTAGTTCAGAATAATTATCTATTGTCAACATCACCAGGTGTTCCATAAATATATTAAAACCTTCTTCATTTATTAGCCTTTCACAGAAGCTGCTTTTTCATATTGAAATATCTACTAAAGTACAAAATTTAACTTGTGAAAAAATATTTCCCATCTGAGCATAACATATAATGATGTTAGATGTTGTTGATCAGATCACTAAATTATTTTGAGAACGTTATTGGAAGAGCCAGGCTATACTGCATAATGTTAAATCTTATTTATAATTACTTAAAATGTTTAAAAAGTGTTGCAAAACCTACGGTACCATTTATGATAATGAGGCAATCCATGCTAATAATTGCCATATACTATTTCTTAAATTTGTAACTAAATATAACTTCCTAAGTTTACCTCAATTTCTATGTATTAATTTTAATATACAGTGCTTATTTTTTATAAAATGTTAATGTTTACATTATTCATGGGATTTCTGATTTTATATGCCATTCACGCCTGTTAAAAATATTCCAGATGTGCAATACTAAGGTAGCATATTCTCATCCCGTATCTTGTCTAATGGGGCTGTCCATTTTGCATGGCCATAGCTTTCCTTCATGTGACCGTAGAGTTTACACAAGGCGTAGAGCTTGGGAACAGATAAATTTAAAACCCACTGTGTGGCCATGAGGAAAATACGGAATTTCTTAAGTTTTAGATTCCTTCCCTGTAAAACATAAATAACAATTCTTGAAGAGCTATAGTAAGTATAGCAGGAAGGAAAACGACTTTTAAAATCCAAAAATGAGAAGATAGGAATGTATACTTTCTTTTCAGGTAACATTATCTTCACCTGTAGATGTAAGAACACTCAGAGATAATTTGCCAATAGGAAAAAAAAAACAGAAACATAAGCTCCTTGCACAAAGAAAATAAACAGATATTTTGGAGTAAAAGAGCAGAGAAAAAAAAAAAAAGAAAGTGTGTGTGTGTGGGAAAATGGAGGAGCTAAGAATGCAGTGTTAGGTGAAGGGATGGGAGGCCATAAAATGTGGAAAATTTCCCAGTGACAGGCATTTCTAAAGAACTGTGAAATGGTGCAAGGTACCCCTGTGGACCCCCATAGTTAATATATTCTCTTGCACATGGAAATTCTTTCTGTGAATATTTCTTGGGGAAATCAAACTTGAGAGGCAGCTGGAACCACATCTGGCCTTGGGATGGAAAGAGGGTCTAACTAATGGGATGCAATGAGACATGGTTGAGAACAAGATCTCGGGGAGATGGGATGCTAGAGATATAGCTGACTTTGAGAAAGATCACACATTCCGTAGGATGGGGAGATCATTAGGAGTTCATCAGTCACCCAGAGAAGTATAGGTTGAAAATAATTGTCCATAAATCTCAAAGGGCAGAGTGACATCAGCCAACAAATGTGTCTTAAAGACTTAAAATTTCTTTCAAAAATGTCTGTTATTAAAATATTCCATACTCAATAAAATTTTGAGATAGGCTCAGTGAGTTTTGGGGATTACTTTTGCAGATTCCTGAAAGCCTTAGGCTGAGCAATTTATAAGCCAAAGAAATGTAATTGCTCAGTTATGAAGGCTGGGAAAATAAAGATGAAGCTGCCAGCAGATTCTATGTCTGGTGAGAGTCAGTTGTTCATAGACTGCAGATGCTGCACATGGCAGAAGGAGAAAATCAGTTCACTGAGGCCTCTTTTTTATTTATTTTTAAATTTTATTTATTCATTTCTATTTTATTTGAAAGACAACCAGACAGATCTCCTCCAATGGTCTCTTCCTCCAATGTCTGTAACACCTGGGACTGAGATAGGACCAACACAGGTGCCAGAAGTCAATCCAGGTCTCCTGTGTGTGTGGCAGGGACACACATACTTGAGCCATCACCTGCTGCCCTTCAGGATGCACATTAGCAGGAAGCTAGAAATGGACTCAAAGCTGTGGATAGCAAGTGAGGTACTCCAATAGGGAAGTGGGTGACCCAGTGGCGTTTTAACTTCTTGGGAAATGCCTGTCCCAGGCCACTTTTATAAAAGTGCTAAGTCCTTCATGAGAGCAAAGCCCCATGAGCTAATCACCATATAAGTTTGGGGAGAGCATAAACAGTCAGTTCTTTCTCTTTTTTTTTTTTTTTGGAGGGGTAAACTAGGAAAGAGTTGTAGGACCTCAAGTTTAACCATTTTATTTTAAATGTTAGGGTGAGCATTTGAGGATGGGAGTACTCTCTCTCTCACTCTCCTTCTCTGCCTCTTAAATAATGTTTTGAAATATTAGAGAAAAATTTCTGTGACTGAGGAACACATTAGGGGTTCACAGTGTCACTGAGGTCCTTTCTCTGTGGGAATATTTATGTTCTGATGGGATCATTTGTGTTCTTTCTTCCCCATGGGATTCTCAGCCATTGTCTTTGAGAGCCGTTGTTGCCAGTAGGTCTTTCTGCCTGGCAAGCTTCACCCTCTGTGGTGACTCCCCTCACATGTTTCCTCCAGGTTGCTCACTCTCCTCATACCAAGATTACTGTGAAGCTGAAGTGCATTAAACATCAGGGACTCTCCCTTGCACAGAACCCATCCAAGACCTCATACCTAATTTTATATTGACAGTCTTTGTAGAGTTTTTCTGAAAGTCTCCTCACCCATTGCCCCCTGCCCCATCACTCCTATACAGCATACATGTCTACATGTAAGCTTTGGCTTCACAAAGTTATATCATGCCCCACTCTTACCGTAGGGCGTTGTGGAACCTACATAATTTACCAAGTGCTATCATAGTTCCTTGTCCATGTGTGGGTCTCCACGGAATAAAGTCTCCTCAAGCCAAAAGGTCATGTCATATTAGCGTTCTGAATACATGGCACAGAGCCAAGTGTGTGATGGTCACTAAGCAGGCTTCTAGAGAAATTATTTGTTTAGGAAAATCCCTGTTCTGCGACTCCATCCCATTATATTCTTTCCTAATTACAAAGGTCCCATTACTCTTTTGCAGCTCATTCAAAAGATTTCTTCTGATTAACAGCTGTCTTAGGGAAGAAGAGTTACCTTTTTTCATTTCACTTTTTGCAAATCTAAGTTAAACTGTTTATATACAGAAAAGGAGCCTAGTGATGTGGAAAGTAGGAAATATCTTTTAGTTTTAGATCTGAATCAACCACCTACTGTTTGTATGTCTGTAGAGACATGATTTTTCCATCTGTGAGCTCCAGTTTTCTTCTTTATAAAAACAAACAAGCAAACAAACAAACCAAAGGGAAAGAGAAGCCTGGGGGAAGAGCAATATTTGACCTGGGAGGTCAGAAGCTACTTGGTAATTGGATGAAATTATATATGTGAACACCCTGACACAAGATAAATGTAAATTGTTAATATTATTTTGAAAAGTCTGGGGATAACTTTATTTATATAACTATTTATATAAAAGCAATGGTTACCATTACTCTTTAGTTAAATGCTTATTATCCACCAAGTTCACAAATTTAAACTTCAGAATCATAAAGTGATTCAGAGATCAAAAGAAAAATACATAAATGTACTCATAATTAAAATGTAATAATAAAGTGTACTTGCTACGTTTGATTTCTCAGGGTTTAGAAACAAACAACTTGCTCAGCGTATTTTGGCAGAACTTCTTTTTAAAAAACAAGAAAGTTAACTACGAAATTATGAGGACAGCAAATGGAAAAACAGCAACCGTAATGCTGCTAAATAAAGATATGAACACACATTCTATATTGGAAATCAAACTAGTATATTTTAAATTGGAGGTTGTGTGGTTTCTTTCCTTTTTTTTTTTTTACTTTCTTCTTATATTGGATAATTTTTTCCCCAACAGTCTTAATATATTTAAGAAGGAGCTCCATTTTTTTTTTTTTTTGGTTCTTTACCCCTAAAGTATGAACGTTAAAAAAAAAAACAACTCTGTGACGTCTATTGACAGAGAAATAACTATGTTCCTCTATTTTTGTCTTATTTAAATACATGTGGTCCATAAAGGTGTGATTAGCACTAAAAATACATGTTCCATGTTAAGAAATTGTTATCCTTAGGGTATAACATGTAGAGAGGTAATAAGGAACTTTGGTTCCATAGTGTGTAGAATAATATCCCATGCCTGAGTACTTTCTAACCGAGGGCATAAGTGTTTGCTTTGCCCCCAAACTAAAGAACTGTGAAAAGAAGACAAGTTAGGTCTTCCACATAATACAAGCCTAAAGGATTTATCTCAAGAATATCTAGGCTCTGACAGTTTGGGGGAAATCAGCTAGGCAAATCTAGTACTAACACCACACACTACAGTATTTCTGAATCAGTTTTTTTTTTTTTTTTTTAAGCTATACCAGGCAGACTGCTAGTTAAAAAAAAAAAAAAAAAAAAAAGATTGTTCTAATGAAATCAGTGAGGAAACAAATTGAAATAAAGAAAATAGAAAATGTATCAAAAACAAAAATCACTGTCTTACAGAACACTGAGTTGCTGTCCTAAGATAATCTGCAAGTCAACTCGGGCTTCTTGGCTGATACCAGTCAAAAAGTGTGTTCTTTGACTCCTCACCTTGGCTTGGTTAACTCAGGAGTATTAGGACACCCAACTAAAATAGCTTCCGAGCTGGTGAGAGCTGCAGGCTCTCAGAAGCTCCCTCTGGGTTACCTTCAGGACACTGACACACCACTGTTACAGGCTGGTCCCAGGACTGAGTGTGCTCCTCCATGCAGCTTCCTCAGCTCCTTTGGAAAGGGATGGTATTTACCTTCCTTCATTTGATTCCTTCATTCAGGTTCGCAGAACGCTCTGTACTGAAAAATGCAGGCACCTCTACCTTCACTCTGTCTCCCTTCTTCCCCAAGCTACTCTCTTCTGTGCTACACTTTGTGCTGTCATGCTTGGCTTGTTTAGACATACTCTTCAACCAGTGTTTCCCAAACTGTTAGAACATTTAAAAAGGTTTACATAAAGAAAGGCTTCAATGGTGAAATAAATCTGGAGACACTAATGAACTCCAAGATAAGTAAGTCTCCAGTGCTCTTTCTCAGGCTTCAGCTATATAATGCTTATGGTCAAGGTGGAGAAAGGGTGTGGAGTATTCCCAGAGTCATCTTATCATGGAACACTTCTTTTTCTCCATAGACAATACACTGAACAGTAATACTCAGGGATGATGTTTTGAAAAGCTTATTCTGTGCATATGCAAAGCAAAGCCTGCTCAATGTATATTCACTGTCAGCATCCAGACTTCATCTGCCTGTTCCTGCTTGTAATGAAAGCATTGGTGTGAGAGGATGAGGTATTGAGGTGGAGAAGTAAGGGACTGGACAGAAATTTGTAAGAATGATACAATGGCCTTATTATTATATATATAATTTATTTGAAAGAGAGACACAGAGGGAGACAAGGTAAGAAATAGCTCTTCCATCTCCTGGTTCACTCCCCCAATGCCCACAAGTCAGGATTCAACCAATATGAAGCCAGGAGCCTGGAACTTAACCTGAGTCTCTTATGTGGGTGGCAGGGATAAAAGTACTTGAAGTATCACCGGCTGCCTCCCAGAGTGTGTGTTAGCAGGAAGCTGGATTGGAAGAAGAGCTGGGACTTGAACCCAGAAACTAAAGTATGGGATGTGGGGCATCCCAAGCACAACTTAACTGCATGCGAAGGCCCTCCTCATCTCCTCATCTTACAGTACTAATAGAAGTCTCTCTGTTTTTCTTATCTAAGACTCTTTCTTTTTAGAAATCCTGTTAAGTTCATGACACTTTTAACTACCTGAACTTTTATACTCTTATGCTGATAGAAGAAGAGCTAGGGTTCTTCAGTGTCTAAATGCTCAAGCCCTTGCTGATTGTACTTCCCGAATATTCTGTTATCTGTCTCAAACCATGTTATGCAATTTTCATGTGATAGATGGGCAGCTAAATAATTAAAACTTAACAAAATCACATAAAGCCCTTTAAGTTGAATAACTTCATGAAAACCTGGCCTTCCAGAATTCTAAAAATCAAAGGAAATAATGTATGTACAAAATGAAACATACTTACTACATACTAGCTGCATAAATGGTGGGAACTCTTTCTCTTTGACTAATCTTGGTCTAACTTTTTGTGTTCAACATAGCTGATTGAAACATTTCACTCAAGCTAAACCAAACAGGTTTCCTTTTTGGCCCTCAACAGCTGACTTAGAAGTAGTCACTATTGCTATGGAAGGGGAAATAAAAACTCTAATCTATCTTTGTTCAGATTAAAAAACACACAGAGGCCCTTTCCTGGAGAATTTTTCTGAACCTATGAAATATTAGTACCTATTCTGTAACTTTGTTTACTTTGAATTATAAAACTAAAGCACTACTACATTATTTTAGCTTAACATTGTGAGCCAATTTAGAAGCTTTAAATATTTTCCTACATTTCTTATTTTGAATAAATGGGTTCAATTCAGTGTATATGGAGTGCTATATTAGTTGCATCATTATTCAACTCTCTGGAGTTTATAATCTTATTGGAGGCAAAAGAATACATATAAAATTATTATAATATAAATTGAAGTAAGTTGAGTGTTGTGTGGCAAAAGATCATGGTGACTTTGAGGTGAGGGATGCTACACAGTATAGTGAAGATGATGAAAAACACTCAAATCGAGGTAGCAAGTAGGATTGTCTTGAAGCCCAGATTTTGACAAATGAGGTAAGGAATGAAGACCTCACATGTGGAGGAGCAAATATAAAGGAGATTAAACAAGTAGAAGAAATGGGAATGACATCAACATATTTAGGTCACAACCTTAAGGGAAGTTAAGATCCTAAAGGATGACAATACGGAGTAAAAAGGAAAGCAGTAAGAACAGAACTCCAGAGTATGTCTTTAGAAAACAGTGTCAGTTCTAAAGTTTGGAAATCAGTCAGTGAAAATCAAAGGAAGAATTTAAAGAGGGAAGTCCAGGTACTTCTGAGATGTGGATGTCTGGGACAGAGAAAAAGGCTTTTCTAAAAAAAAAAAAAAAAAAAAAAAAAAAAAAAAAAAAAAAAAAATTTATTTATTTATCTTAAAGTCAAAATGACAGAGAGAGAGAGAGAGAGAGAGAGAGAGAATTTTCTATCTGCTGGTTAACTCCCCAGATGACTGCAATGGTCAAGCCGAAGCCAGGAGCTGGGGGGCTTCTTATAGGTCTTCCACATGGGTGACAGAGGCCCAAGTACTTGGGCCATCTTTAGCTGCTTTCCCTAGGCCATTAGCCAGGATGGATCAGAATTAGAGCACCCAGGATTCAAACCGGCACCCATATGGGATACCAACAATACAGGAGGCAGCTTAAGTCACTATGCCACAACATCAGCTTTGAAAAAAGGCTTTTTGATTTTGATGATTAGCAGATTTTTTGTTTTAGAGATGTCAGAAATACAAATTCTACAGAAAAGTGGAGAGTGCTTGGAAGCATATTTGAATGGACAAATTAGTGACTGGAACGTGGAAACATACTTGAATTCTATGTAAATTCTATTTTTTAAAATTCTATTTTGTTTCATAAATTGGTGGTAAAAGGAAGATAAGCACATGCTACCTTAAGGAGTTAGGAGATTGAAGGGATTGGAGACTCCCAGGTATGAATGAAGGGAAAAAGTAGGAAAAATAGGAAAAAAAAAAGCAAAAAAGGTAACTTATACTCTATGGAACAAAGACCCAATTATGCAGAAAGGAAATCAAGAACACAGGAAAGAGCTAATGGCAAGGAGGAAAAACATGACTTGAGAGATAGGTGATTAAAGAGAAAAAATGAGTAGAAACAAAATTAAAAAATACAGGTGATGAAATCTCTGTTGTGAATGGAGTTGATTTGGTGTCTTAAAGATAATGGAATGAATGATAAAAGTAGGTGTATGTGAAAAATATGCCTAATGCCACTAGTTGTCCGTAAGAGTTCAAAATACATGTTGCCAGCCCCCACTGCAGAGGTAAGTGATATTACAGGTGATTGATAAACTGAATGTACAGAAAAATGACTAAGTTGCCATATAAAGGTTGATTGTTTCACTTTATGCAAATACTCTAAAATTTTCTCTAAGGATAGCACCTTTGACTAGGTTTTAGATTAATTAGTATCATCACAGTATTTGGGGGGATTTTTTTACAATTTTATATTGGTTTATTATACTTTCCTTGTATACATTATCATTTTTCAAAGATTAAAAAGGGATTGTGATGAAAATAACAGACTGCTGTCTTAATCAACCTTTTAAGCAGAAATAAAGGTCGATATAATTGACAAATTTCTCTGCACTGGCTAAATTGCTGTCCTAGTTAACATGTATTTAAGGTAAAAATGGCATTACTCAAAAATATGAATAAATGTCCATGGTATTCTTAATTTATCAAATATGTGTTGGATAAATTTTGAGTAACTCTGTGAACCTTTCCTGGGCAAATTCTTTTGAATTCAAATTGGAAAAATTCCACAAAAGACATCTAGGAGTTTAACACTAAAAGCATTTTCTCTTTCGTTTGAGTGGTTCCAATAGTCAAACACTGTGAATTCACCAGAATGGTAGAATAATGTACCTACAGATAAAACAGTTCTTTTGAATTCACATAAAATTGGATTTGAATCCAAGGCACAAGTTAAACAATTTATTAGCCTCCCAAGCCTCAATTCCATGTGAAGTTACCTGTTCTTGTAAAGATTAACAAAGTAGTGCATAAAATATGTGCGTCATTGCTAGCATATAATAACTCCTTAGAACCTGAGCAATCATCGTCTTCACTGTCTGTCCCAGCGTTTGTACTTTTTTCAAATGTGAGAGGAGAACATGTAATATCCAAAAGGCGACAGAAACAAGAGATATAGGTTTTTCATGGAGAAACACTTTTCAGGTAGACATTTTTCAACAATAACTCTTTGGAGATTTGTTTTTAAAATACTAGTTTCTATTTTACTAATATCTAAATAATCCAAAAGGAATATGAATCTAGTTCCTCAACTCTATACCAGATAATAATATAAACCCTAAGTTTTGGTGACTGAGCTGAATTTGTAGAAAATAGATTAAACCAAGATCACAAGTACCTAAAATAGAAAATAGCATGGGATTAGTGTACTAAACAGAGGCACCCCATACAGTTGAGCAAACAGTATGCTACGGAACCTGGAAGATGCCTCTCATTTCAGAGTCATTTATGGAGTACTGTGGCTTGTCAGTGCTCAGGGTGCAGTCTGTGTAGCTGTGGGTGATATTCCTGGAGAAATAGACCAATAGTAGTGCTGGGAAAAGGAAAATCTTAACATACAACTCCTGCACTTGACCCTATTATTTCCCACCTCACCCCCCCCCCCAGTTGTGATTATGATTAATTTGGGAAAGTTCATTAAAATGCTTCCAGTTATAAGGATACCATAGTAATGTTAGAATATTGGCTTGGGAATCTCACACTGAGAACTACTTAGTACTGTGTAATGTGATGTTTGTGTTTCTCAGGCCGTGTACCTTGGGAAAACTAGCTTCCACCCACTACTCATACACAGAACTTCCTACCATCGTCTTAGCACCTCCACCTTGAACATGAACAAACGGCTCAGGATTATCAAACCTTGGAGGAAAGACTCCAGTGTGAAAGAGAGAAACAGATTAAAACAAATTAAAATAAAATCAAAGCAGAGAAAAGAGAACCAGGATTAAAAAAGAGTTCATAATTGATTTTCTCAGAAAGTTGAGTAAAGATCTCTCTGTATACCAACAGCAGAATGCCATAAAAAGTAAAATTACAAGAGAAAAAGTGTTCATATTTGTGTGTAAAATACATTTAGGAAATAAGACTATTTAACATATAATGATGTTATAAATCCACAAAACTTAGAAGATGAAATTAAAAATGTTCTAGCAAACAGAACAGAAGTAAAGATAATTGGAAAATAACAGAGCTATATACATCATTGTTTATTTAGATTGGGCGATCAGAAGACCAACAATAACTAACAGGAGCCAAAAAAGAGAATAGCAACAAGAACAAAATGGATGAGTGGAAAATATGAAGAAACAGTTTTGGAAATACCTACAACAAAAGAACATGAGTTCTTGTGGTAAGAGGACCAAATAGATGTCCAACAAAAAGACCAAAATTAAGGCAAATTATAAGGAAATATGAGAACACTAAAAACAAGGATCAGGTCTTGGATCCTCCCGAAAAGTTTTTCAACAGCTATGTTGAATGCTAAAAAGCAAGGAAGATGTTTCCTTCAAAATTTTGAGGAAAATGTGTTTCAATCAAAATTTCTTTACTGTAACAGCAATCTATCACAGGTGACAGTAGAATAAAGATGCTTTAAAAACACAGTACTCACTCTCTTGCACATTTTTGAAAACTTTTATTAGGTATTTCAGCAAAGCATGTATTAAAAAAACAAGGTGGGAGCATTGGGGTTCAGGATGCAAGTGTTCTTTGGAGAACAGTTAAGACAACTTCTAGAACAGTGTGGTAAGCCAGTTCTAACCTGTCCAGACTGGTGCAGGAATATGGAGGTCTGCGCGAGGGAAGAATCAGAAAGAAGGACCAGGGGGAAGTGAAGGAGGAGGAGAAAGAAGAATGCATGTCAAAAAGATGCTATTTTTATTTTTTTATATTTTATTTGAGAGGTAGAGTTATAGGCAGAAGGAAAAACAGAAAAAGTCTTCCATCTTCTGGTTCACTCCCCAAATGGCCACAGTGGCTGGAGCTGGGCCGATTCAATGCCAGGAACCAGGAGCTTCCTCTAGCTCTCCCATGCTGGTGTAGGGTCCAACCCTTTGGGCTGTCTTCTACTGTTTCCAAGGCCACAGAAAGCTGGATTGGAAGAGGAACAGCCAGGACCACAACTGGTACCCATGTGGGATGCCAGCACCATAGATGGAGGCTTAGCTCACTACCCACAGGGCCAGCCCCAAGATGCTATTTTTATTAATATAACTGGATATTGACATATCTTAAAATATTTCAAAAAATTAAGTTGATACACCAAAAATTAAAGCCAAAACTAACGTCACAAAAAGTAAAATGTTATAAGTGTATGTATGTAAGTATTTCCCAGCAACTAGTTTTAGTAATAATATATTGGATCTTTATTTACCAATAACAACAAAAAAACAGTTATCATCTTCAGACCTCTGCAATTCTGTGTGTGTGGGAGGGTGGTCGTGGTTATCTTTTTGTGAATGACAAGTTCTGCTTTTCTTTGCAAGTTGTATAAAGAAATTAAGCTTATAAACAAAAAATTACAATATATTTATTTGTGATAATTCAGGTTAAGAAAGAGGTTCTGTAAGCAGTCACCTATGGCATTGTATAAAAATAGAAGTAAATAGCAATAGCCATAAAAGGGAGTTACAAGTGGTTTCCTGGGGCCAGAAATTTGGCATAGCAGGTTGAACTGTGGATTGCAATGCCAGCATCCTGTTTCAGAGGGCTACTTAGAGACTTGGCTGCTCTGCTTCTGACCCAGCTTCCTGTTAATGCACCGGAGAAAGCAGCATGTGATTGCCCAAATATTTGGGTGTTAGTGAACACCTACATGGAAGACCCAGATAGAGCTCTGGGCTCCTGGCTTTGGAAAAGCCAGCCTTGGCCATTGTGATCATTTGAGGAGTAAACCAGCTGATGGAAGATACCTCCCTCTCTCCCTCTCCCTCCCTCTTGCTGACACTCTGCCTCTCAAAGAAATAAAATAAATCTTAATAAAAGGAGGAGGAAAGAAAGTGGTTCCCTCTGTGGAGAAGGATTGAAAGAATGCTTGTTAGTTTTTTGTTTTGCTTTATTTTACTATAAATGTTTTAATAAGATTTTTCTTTAATTTTTAATCAACTGCCTATATTACTGAGCTAAATTAATTTAGGTAAATGTGTAAATCTTGAGTAAATGTGGCTAACTGTTAAACAAATGGAGCAGGCAGCAGAACATCATCCATGTAGGACTAAGAGCACATATAGCCCGTTGGTTGTCTAAATAGATTTTGTAAACAAGGAAAAATGACAAATTCCCTGTGTGGGATCAAAGGGTGATAATGAAGGCAATGAGCTGTAGATCAGGTGGCAATAGGCCTTGAATGTCTTGGCTGGTTATTGAAACTTTACGCTGTGATCAGTAAGAAGATAGCTTGGGTTGTAAACAGAAGAGAAAATTAAATTTATTTTTTGGCATTAAAATGGAAAGAGAAAGAATTTTGGAATGTAGAATAATGAATAGTTGCTGCAATAGTTTTGAGGCATGATGAGGGTTACAGAGGTCTTGGAAATAGGGAAAGATCCAATAGAGGAAATGTTTCTGAGATAAAATCAGCAAAACTTAATGAAAAATTAGAAGTGGAGAGTGAGGAACATACTCTAGAGTAATTCCAAACTTTCTACTAAGGGAGACTGAGAGTCTGATGACCCATATAATTGAGACTAGAAAAAGTGGATCGAGGAGGTAGTTCTGTTGCTACAGATCCTTGTAATGGTCAACAGAATGTGTTTCTCCAAAATAGATGGCACACCCAGAAGGGTTGCATGGGCATATACTTTACGTAGAGTGTCAGATGTGCCAAAAATAAAGTTTTCTTTATTTATCCAGCCCTGAAGTCAACTTTGCTCTCAAGGCTTCAACTGCAATGGTAATAGAAAAATGTATTCTTGCTATTTAAGTGAAACTCAGACCTAGTTAGAGTCTAGTTTCCTTTAGGTAACTACTTAGACTCTTGAAGGATACCTCTAGCTCACTGTTCTTCCCTTATGACCAGGGAAAGGGAGTGTTCTATGTTTCTAGGTCAGAATATCTAGTGTGAATGCAGAGTGTAAATGCAGTGGCTTGTGAATTGTCCTAACATTGAGGGTATGTATCCATTCTATGGGCCTCATCTGTCCTCAGGGGCATCAGCTTGTCCCAATCTGCCTTGCACAGTGACCTCAATCGCATTTCATCTGATACTATGGTCCATAGTGCTCCCTCAGTCCCTACTTCTTATAGCCACGTATTATTCACCCTGCTCTTCCAAAGTGAGAGGTTCTTTATTCTTTACAGGTGTCAAAGCTCTTTCCACACCTTGTTGTAAGAGCTTGAGAATTCCAGAGTTCTTCCTGCAACTCGATGGTATAGGCTAAATTCTATGGGCCCTTTTCCAGACACCTGCCACAGGCAACTTCTGTGGAACTCAAGGGCCATGTTGAACTTTGTACTCTTCAATAATAATGAAAACATATGTAAGGAAAATATTGCAAATGTTCTTTATTTTTCTCTGATTGAATACAACTTATCTCTTTTGGACTTAGAATCACTGGTTCCAACTATCAAGTTTTCTGTGAATATTGTAGAAGAGTATTAAGAAAAAGGGCATGCTATGTTTTCTGCACATTGATATTGATTATTCATAATTATTATTAATAATATGGATCCACACTTACTCTTACTAATTCATCCAACCAATATATTTCTACTTCTCTTTGGAGTATGTATTATCTCTCTAAATAAAATAAACCAACAATAATTCAATGACTTTCAAAAAAAAGCCTTTGGAGAATAGGAGGAAGGTTGCAGTGATTCTAATGGGTGGAGGCCATGAAAAGACTATAGGAACCATCTAAATTGCACCTAGGACACTAAGGAACAATTCTAATGTTATGATATAAAGGACAGATCTTTACTTTGTTGAATATCAGAAGGGACACATGATGGTACACATGATGGTACACATATCAAATCTCCTTTTTCTATTCCATGCCACATCATAATTCTCCCTTGTATTTATTGCCCCATGGTGTAGGGAAAGCGAATAATATTTGGGGCAAAATTCAGAACTGACTGAGTAGTTACACAAAGCAAACTGTTCAAAATTGATTATTAGGGGCCAGCTCTGTGGCTTAGGAAAGCTAATCCTCTGCCTGCAATATCAGCATCCCCCTATATGGGTTTGGGTCCTGGCTGCTCCACTTCTGATCCAGCTCCTTGCTAATGGCCTGGAAAAGAAGTGGAGGATGGCGCAGGTACTTGGGCCCCTGCACCTGGTGGGAGACCTGGAGGAAGCTCCTGGCTCTTGGCTTCGGCCTGACCCAGCCTCAGCCATTGTGGCCATTTGGGGAGTGAACCAGCAGATGGAGGATCTCTCTCTGTTTCTCAGCCTTTCAAATAAACAAACAAATCCTTAAAAATGATCATTTAAAAAGTCTTCCATTTTCTTCAAAGTACAGAAATTGTTTGCATATTCTAAAACTAAGAAAATATGAGGCAGTGGGGGTAATTTGGCATTGTGGCACAGAGGGTTAAAGTGCAGCTTGGGATGCTGGCATCCCATATCAGAGTGCTAGTGTGAGTCCTAGCTACATGGCTTTTGATCCAGCCATCTGTTAATGTGCCTGGTAAGACAACGAATGATGGACTTTAGGTCCTTGACACCAACATGAAAGACCAGGTTGGAGTTTCTGGCTCCTTGAGCCAGGGGAATGAAACAGTGAATAGGAGATTTCTCCCCCGCCCTCCCCTTCCCTTCCTCCCTCATCTCTATTACTATGACTTTCAAATAAATAAATCTTAATCAAAATATGAGTATTAACACAAAATGAGATAAAAATAGACAAAACAGCATTTCACCTCGAAATTGAAAACACTCACTTACTATGTCAATGTGGAAATGAACTGAGAAATATGCAGAATTTGATGCCGCTCTTCCGCGGAGGAGCGGCACCGGACCGGACGCTGTTTTTCCCTTGCTGTAGGTTTTTTCTATAGCAACACAAGAACGGGTAAAGAGAAGACCGAAATAATGAGCTCCCCAGCGAACTCTCCACCAACTCTCCACCCCCGAACTTTCCACCAGTCCGGAGACAGTAGTTGTCCCAGAACGTGCAGTTGAGTCCCCTTTTGTAGTCCTCTTCCACCAATCCGTGCTCCGCTGCCCGAGTGCTGAGCACGCCGCTCTCCTCCAATCAGGGGTTGGATCAGGAATCAGCTAATTGACGAAACAGCTGTGTAAGACTTGTTTACTCCCTCTCAGCGCCATGTTATGGGAGCCCGGCCCTGCTTCCCACATTTGACAATAATAAAAACTTTACAAATCAAAAGCTAGTTAATATTAAATGATTACAAGAAATAAATAGCTTTAATTGTTTGCATTACTAAAAGAAACAAAAATAAATTAAGAATTCCAATAAGGATTGAGAAAATAACAAATCAACCAATACAGATGAAAATACAATTAACAAATTTTAATTGATTATTAGCAAGAAGAAGCTCCCATCTGCTGGTTCACCCCCCAGATACCTGCAGTGGGCTGGGCTGGAAGCTGTTCACTGGGAACTCAACTGAGGTCCCCTACATGTGTATGGGAACCTCATTACTTATGCCATAACTGTTGCTTCCCAGGCCAGAGATAGGAGTGGATATGGAGATGGAACCTGGACATTCCAGCATGGGACAGAGGATTCTTAACAAATGGGCCAAATGTATACCACAAAATTAATGATTTTTAAAACATAAAAAAACTAGTTATTCTATGAGTAGATCTTTTTGAAATGCCAAAAAAATAAAAATAAAAAATCCAGGTAACCTAAACAAATGTAGATGTCACAGACATACAACATAAAAATGATAATGAATAACTCTAGATACTTGGGAATTGAAAGAAGTATAAGACGTCTCTTAAAGCTGTACAATTAAATTTGTATATCTAAATTAAGGTAAAAGTTTTCTACCAAAACTATCAAGAAAGAGCCATTAAGTTAAAATATATCAGAAACACAGAAAACTTTTTAAAGACTCACTCCTCCTAAAGTAACAGGCTCAAAGAATAAAATGGGAATTTTGTATTAAATTTAAAGATAAGTAATTAATTATTGACACTATTTCAAAATTTTGTGAAATTGAAAAATTTTCACATTCATAAGTCCAGTATGACACTGGTACAAAAGCTATTAAAACATAGCAAATAGGACTAGTTTTGTGGCATAGTGGAATAAGCCACCGACTGCAGTGCTGCATTCCATATGAGCACCAGTTTGTGTCCCTGCTGCTCCACTTCTGATCCAGCTCTCTGCTAATGCACCTGGGAAAGGAGCAGAAGATGGCCCAACTGCTTTGGCCCCTGCACCTACATGAGAAACTCTGAAGAAGCTCCTGGCTCCTGGCTTCCACTTAGCCCTGCCCCAGCCATTGCAGTCATTTGGGGAGTGAACCAGCAGGTGGAAGACCTTTCTCTCTGTTTCTCCCTCACTGTAACCCTCCCTTTCAAATAAATAAATAAATCTTTAAAAAAACAGCAAAATAAATTTCATCTCATAAGAATTTAACAAATTGTGCATGAGGAAAATGCCAAAAACAATTGCAAAGATATTTAAAAAACTGTGAAGAGGTATTTTTAAGCAAATAGTACAAGAAAAAGAGTTAATATATTCAGTAATTCATGGATTATTCAAATCTTGAAGCAAAAAGGTAATAATCAAATATGAAAGCAGAGAAGCTTTTAAAATTATTTTAAATTAATGTCAAAAAACAACCTATGAGATGAGAAATACTATTTCTGTAATGGGATATCATTTTTCTCTAGTCACATATGCCAAAAAATGAATATTATTGGTAAAGATATTTTGGCCAGAATGTAAACATTGGGTGAAGATAAATCAAGCAATATCCATTCAAATTTTAAATGTTCTAGTTCCAGTTGGGGCGCTGGGTACTAGTCCCAGGTGATTCTCTTCCAGTCGAGCTCTCTGCTGTGGCCTGGGAGGGCAGCAGAGGATGGCCCAAGTGCTTGGGCCCCTGTACCCGCATGGGAGACTGGGAGGAAGTACCCGGCTCCTGACTTCGGATCGGCACAGGGCCGGCTGTAGCGGCCATTAGGGGAGTGAACCAACAAAAGGAAGACTTTTCTCTCTTTCTCTCTCTCACTCTCTATAACTCTCTCTGTCTCTCTCTCTCACTGTCTAACTCTGCCTGTCAAAAAAATTTAAAAAAATTTAAATGTCTATTTCTTTGACTTAATTTTCCTATAAATTTACCTTATAAATAAATGCACAGCCTACAGTTCAAAATTCATTTCAGCATCTATATTAACAAAAATTTATAGCAATCAAAATGTTCAGTGATAAATGAAGTTATTTACATCCATGTGAGTGTGTTTTTAATATTTGTTTAAAGCAATGAGTCAGGTGTGCGCTTATTGTTATGAACTAATTTACAAAATATATTAGAGAACAGTGCGTACAATTTTATCATTTAATGCCACATGTGAACACCACATACTTACATGCATTCATCTGCAATGAATGTCTGCTACTAGAAAGAGCTGTTGCCTCTGGGGAATTATTTTCTACTAATTGAACTTTGTTTTTCATGTTTGCATGAATTATCCAGAGAGAAAAAGAGGAAGAGGGGAGAGGAGTTGGTGGGAAGGGTAGAGAGGGAAGGAGAAATGAGGTAGAGAGGAGCCTTGGAGAAAGATATTGAGCTAAGCTTTAGACCAATAAGATATGTGCTGTTTGCAGGACCTCCAGGGATAAATTTTCAGTAAATCATTAATATTCCAGTCTAGAGGATGAAAAAGAGGTAAAAAATATAGAAGTAAAATAATAATAATAATAATAATAATAATAACAACATAGTGACTTTTCAATGTGTAGTAGAATTTGAAAAAACAGGATTATCTTTAGAGAGAATAAAGTACATGGACACCACAACATTTAAAAAGCAGACAAAGGAACAGTGACTAACAAAGTTCACAAAAGTGTGGCCAAAGGAAGGGGAACAGCAGAGCAAGAGAGCAGAAAAGTTTCAATAAGAAAATGAACACTTTTCCCCTGCATATGATTTAAGGCCACAAAAAATGACTTCGTGGTATGCTGTATGAACTGCAAATACAGCCAAGAACAGAAAATTGTTTGTTCTCATATGAATTAAAGACTAGATTATTACTGATGCTTATGTACAGTTATGAAATAGTACATTTTGAATTGGTAAGATGGCCTATAAAACTAATTATGATAATTATTAGTTTTGCTATATAGTAGTCTAATACGAATTTTGAAAAGACCTGGCATCTAAATAGTGTTTGACATTCTGTAGAAATCAGTAGGTACCCATTGAATAAGTGCTGAATAAACACAGTTACTTTGTCAGACTCAACATACAGAATATGAATATTTTAGTAATAATAATGTATGCTACAATCATAAATTAATCGAAACTAATAGTATCGGTGAAGTAATCAGCTATGGAAGTGTTCCAGTTATATACCTTTCTAATGATTCTCCCTAATTGTAAACACTCAACTAAAGGCACTTGTTAATTGTCCAGCTGTGAGGCAGGGAAAATGGGAGGAACGAAAGCAGTTTGTGCATCATTGCCATTGTGAGACACACTCAGACATACACATAATTGTGTGTCACCAAGATATATTTATAAAGGTGAGCATTTTCTAATTATTGTATTAAAGTGACATTAAATGGCACTAAATAGTAAGGAATTATTGGAAAGGAGATATTTTGGAAGAATTTTGGCAGTTACAAAACTAAACATACTCTTTAATTTTTTTCAATATTTTTATTTATTTGAGAGATAGTTTACAGAGAAAAAGAGAGAGTCAGAGAGAAAGGTGTTCCATCCTCTGGTTCACTCCCCAGATGGCCACAACCGCGGGAGCTGGGCTGATCTGAAGCCAGGAGCTTCTTCTAGGTCTCCCACGTGGGTGCAGGGGCCCAGGCACTTGGGCCATCTTCCACTGTTTTCACAGATCATAGCAGAGAGCTGGATTGAAAGAGGAGCAACTGGAACACTAGTGGATGCCCATATGGGATGCTGGCACCACAGGCTGAGACTTAGCCTCTTATGCCACAGCACCAGTCCCTAAACATAATCTTAACATAGGAATCAATAATCACACTTCTACATGTTTGAGTTGAGAACTTAAAATTCACATAAAACCCTGCACACTATTGTTTACAGTAGCTTGATTGATAATTGCTAAAACTTGAAAGCAAACATACTGTGTGATCCCAACTATATAATGTTCTGAAAGAGGAAAAACTGTAGAAACAGTAAAAAGATAATTATTACCAGGAGTTAGGGTGAGGGGAGGCATGAATAGGTGGAGTGCAGGGGATTTTTAGGGCAATGAAAGTCTCTACTGACACTAATTTTGAGTGTATACCATCATATATTTGTCAACACCCCTAGAATATACATCATACACACTGAGCCCTTATGTAAACTATGAACTTTAGTTAACATGTATTTGCACAGGCATTGTGGCAAAGTAGGTTAAGCATCCGTATCCCACATCCCATATCTGAGTGCCTGGGATCAAGCCTTGCCTCTGCATCTGATCTAGCTTCCTGTTAATATACCCTGGGAAGCATCAGTTGATGGTTCAAGTGCTTGAGTACCTGCTACCCATATGGAGACCTGGATAGAGTTCCTGGCTCTTGGTTTTGGCCTGAAACATCCCTTGCTGTTCTGGACATTTGAGGAGTGCACTGGTACATGGAGGATTTCTCTCTCTCTCTAATTCACATTCTCTCTCTCTCTTTCTCTCTCTCTGTCTCCCTCTGTCTCTCCCTATGTTTATGTGTATGATGCTATCTTTGAACTATAAACAAACTCAACAAATACTAATGTACATTGGCTCATCAGCTGGGGTAAATATACCACATTAGTGCAAGATGTTAACAAGAGGAAAACATGTGGGACATGGAGTTAAATATGAATTATCTGTACTTTCTACTCATTTTTTTCTATAAACGTAAAATATCCAAAAAAATAAAGTTTATTCGGGCCAGCACTGGCATACCATATGGGTGTGGGGTTCTAGTCCCAGTTGCTCCTCTTCCAGTCCAGCTCTCTGCTGTGGTCCGGCAAGGCAGTGGAGGATAGCCCAGGTCCTTGGGCCCTGCACCTGCATGGGAGACTGGAAAGAAGCACCTGGCTCCTGGCTTCGGATCAGCACAGCACCAGCTGTAGCAGCCATTTGGGGAGTGAACCAACAAAAGGAAGACCTTTCTCTCTGTCTCTCTCTCTCTCTCACTAACTCTGTCAAATAAAAAATAGTCTGTTCATAAAAAATAGGAAAAGATGCCAAATGTTCAGAATAGCTGTTAAGGTGCCTATTGGTGATGCCAGTGCCAGCATCGGTTATCAGGATGTCTAGATTCCAGCCCTGGATCTGCTTCTGATTTCAGCTTCCTGCTGATGTGGATCCTGAGTCAAGTAGTTGAGTCCCTGCCACCCAAATGGGAGGTCTAAATTGAGTTCCTGCCACCTGGCTTTGGCCTTTCCCAGCCTTGGCTATTGCCAGCATTTCGGGAGTGAATTAGCACGAAGATGATTTTTCTCTGTCTGTCCTTCCGTTGGTTCACCCCCCAAATGGCCGCTGCATCCGGCGCATCGCACTGATCCGAAGCCAGGAGCCAGGTGCTTCTCCAGGTCTCCCATGTGGGTGCAGGGCCCAAGGACTTGGGCCATCTTCCACAGCACTCCTGGGCCATAGCAGAGATCTGGCCTGGAAGAGGGGCAACCGGGACAGAATCTGGCACCCCAACCGGGACTAGAACCTGGTGTGCCGGCGCCGCTAGGTGGAGGATTAGCTTATTGAGCCATGGCGCTGGCCCATTAAGATTAATTTTCAATGAACTTTATACACAGAAGACCAACTCTATAGTAAGTAAAGATTTCAACTATTTGCACATACACACACATACACACACACAAATTCTTTGAGAACAAGTTTTACAGTTAATTCTCATAATAAAACTCATTGAAGACTGAAGTCCTGCATGGGAAGTAAGTGGACAATGACTCCTGTTGTTAATTTAAAAATTAACACTCTTATGTATGACTTCAGTGATTACCCAAGGCTCTTAACATGAGTTACCAAGGCTATGTAAGGCTCTTGAATCCACAAACTCTATCAGTATTTAGACAAGGCCAGAAGCAAAGTGGAAGTTCACGCCTCCCTTCAGAAAGAAGTACATCCTTCTTTGATAGCCCTTCTTTCCACTGGTATCTCTCAGAGGTCCTTCATGTAGGACATATTTTTGCACAGTGTCTTGGCTTTCCATGCCTGAAATGCTCTCATGGGCCTTGCAGCCTGACCAGAATGACTTAAGGGCTGATTCTGAGGTCAGAGTGCTATTTAAAATGATTATCATTCTATGAGTCTGCTGTGTGAACTGCTTCCCATGTTGAAGCATTCTCTCCTTTTTAAATCTATTTATTATTATTACCAGACATTTGCTCTTATTTATATGACCCATTTAATACTTAATCCTATCTATATGCTCAAATTAACACTTCATATGATCACTTTAACACTTATGATGACACTTTACCACCCAGGTTAATGGGATTTGGGGTCCTGTGGCAAGTTTTTAAACTGTACCCATAGAAGTAAATCCATAGGAATGTATGCAGAACTATGCAGCTTTACAGTTACAAACTTCCTTTTCCCTCTTTTAGTCCCCTTCTTATTTTTTAATGAGATCTATTTTCAATTGACTTTATACACATATGATTAACTCTGTGTTAAGTGAAGAGTACAACAAATAGTATGAAGAAGAGAAAAAGTAAAAACTGTTCCTCAATAGTCAAGAGGGTGTTGTTCAAGTCATTGTTTCTGAAGGTGTCAGTTTCACTTCTACAGATTTCATTTTATGTATTCTATTAGTTATCACAGATCAGGAAGAGCATATGACATTTTTCCCTTTGTTCTGGCTTATTTCACTAAGTACTATGTTTTCCAGATTCACCCATTTTGTTGCAAATGACAATATTTCATCTTTTTACAACTATGTAGTATTCCATAGAGTACACATCCCATAATTTCTTTATCCAGTCTTCAGTTGACAGGCATTTAGGCTGATTCCGTGTCTTTGCTATTATGAATTGAGCTGCAATAAACATGGGAATGCAGATAACTCTTTTAATTGCTGATTTTATTTCCTATGTGTTGTATACACAGTGCCATGCTGAGAAAGAACTTCTAAGATCAATCCCATTCACAGTAGCTACAAAAAAAATCAAATACCTTGGAATAAATTTATCCAAGGATGTCAAAGATCTGTACGATGAGAATTACAAAGCATTAAAGAGAGAAATAGAAGAAGATATAAAAAAATGGAAAAATCTTCCATGTTCATGGATTGGAAAAATCAATGTCATCAAAATCTCTATTAAAGCAATTTAGAGATTCACTGTAATACCAATCAAAATACCAAAGAAATTCTTTTCAGATCTAGTAAAAATGATGCTGAAATTGATATGGAAATACAGGAGACCTTGAATAGCTAAAGCAATCTCATACAACAAAAGCAAAACCAGAGGCATTACAATACCAGTTTTCAAGACATATTATAAGGTAGTTATAATCAAAACAGCCTGGTATTGGTACAAAAATAGATGGATAGACCAATGGAGGGACCGACACTGTGGTGCAGCGGGTTAAAGCCCTGGCCTGAAGTGCTGGCATCCCATATGAGCCCAGTTCTAGTCCCGGCTGCTCCACTTCCAATCCAGTTTTCTGCTATGGCCTGGGAAAGCAGTAGAAGATGGCCCAAGTCCTTGGGCCCCTGCACCTGTGTGGGAGACCTGGAAGAAGCTCCTGGCTCATGGCTTCAGATTGGCCCAGTTCCAGCCAGTTGTGGCCATTTGGGGAGTGAACTCTCTGCCTCTACCTCTCTCTGTAACTCTACCTCTCTCTGTAACTCTGTCTTTCAAATAAATAAAATAAGTCTTTAAAAACATAAAAAAATAGACCAATGGAACAGAATAGAAATTCCAGAAATCAATCCAAGCATTTACAACCAAGTTACATTTGATCAAGAAACTAAAACCAATCTCTGGGGCAAGGACAGTCTCTTCAACAAATGATGCTGGGAAAACTGGATTTCCACAAGCAGAACCCCTACCTTACACCTTACACAAAAATCCATCCAAAATGGATTAAAGACCTAAATCTATGACCTGATAACATCAATTTATTAGAGAACATTGGAAGATATTGGCAAAAGTAAAGAGTTCTTAGAAAAGACCTCAGGGGCACAAATGTGATTAACGAATGAGATTCCATCAAATTGAGAATCTTCTGTACTGCAAAAGAAACAGGAAAGTAAAGAGGCAACCGACAGAATAGGAGAAAGTATTTGCAAACTACACAACTGATGAAGGGTTAATTAACATCAAGAGCTATAAAGAGGTCAAGAAATTCAACAACAAAACAAACAATCCAGTTAAATGAGCAAAGGACCTGAACAGGCATTTATTCAAGAAAGGAAATTCAAATGGCCAACAGACACTTGAAAAAATCCTCAGGATCACTAGCCATCAGGGAAATGCAAAACAAAACCACAATGAGGTTTCACCTCACTCTGGTTAGAATGGCTTTCATACAGAAATTAACAAACAGCAAATGCTGGCAAGGATGTGGGAAAAAAGGCACCCTAATCCACTGTTGATGGGAATGGAAACTGGTAAAACTCTTGGAAAACAGTTTGGAGATACCTCAAAAATCTGAATATATAATTACTATTATTTATTTATTTGAGACAGAGAGGGGAGGGAGAAAACGAGGGAATGGGGGGCGGGGAGAAAGTAAGAAATTGTTCTCCTACACTGGTTCACTCCCAAAGTGTCCACAATAGCAGGGACTCACCTAAGGATAAGCCAAATGCTGGAGTTCAGTCTGGACCTTCTATGTGAGTGGCTGGGTCTCCATCACTTGAACCTTCACTGTTCAACCCCAATGTCAGCAAAAGCAGAAAGCTGAGTCAGGAGCCAGAGTCAGAGCCAGATATTGAACCCAGCATACTCTGATAGGGAATATGAGCATCCTAATGATTAGGCTAACTTCCCACCCCACCTCAAATAGCTTATTTTTGAACCTGAAGAAATTAGGAAGCTAGTAAAAGCAGTGTGCACGATTATTTCTCAACAATTCTGTATCCATTTTATATTTACTTTTTTATCTTTTTCTCCAAATATGTTGGATGTCTTCTCTATGTCAGGCTGTTTCAGATACAGTGTAAACAAGCAAGGCTTCTACTTCCAAAGACCTTACATTCTAGTGGTGGGACACATCGTAATAATAAGAAACAAGTGATGGGGGAAAGTTTTGCAGTGATGCTTTTTCCTCCACTTCTGCTCTTTCAGGCATCTATCTATCCCATCATCACCTCCAGGAAGGGTAACAACTAACTACAGGTCACAAAAGAAATCAAATTCTTGTTTCTCAAATTCCTAAATTTGAGCCAAAGACTACAAAGTTTCAAAGAGTACATGCCAGTGAAAATTAACCAATTTTACTCCCACCCAGGTTGGACAGAGACTCTGCATTGGAGAGCAGGAAAAGTAAGAAAAGCAACCAGAGAATGATAAACATTAGTGTCCTTAGAAAAGAGAGGGCTTTGTTCTGCCCACAACATAGGCCAACCCCAGAGGCAGTGGTGTCAATGACAAACACCAGAAATGTTTGCAAAGTCTGGGGCCAGCATTTTGGCACAGTGGATTAGGCTTCTGCTGGAGACACTGGTATCCCGTATTGGATTACATGTTCTCTACTTCCAATCCAGCTTCCTGCTAAAATGTCTAGGAAAGCAGTCCATGAGAACCCAAGTATTTTTGGTCAGCTCCCACCATTGTGGGAGACCAGGTTGTAGTTCTTGGCACCTGGCTTTGGCCTGGCCCAGCTCTGGCTCTGGCTCTTTTAACCATTTGGAGAATAAAACAAAGGACAGAAAGTCTCTCTCTCTCTCTCTTCCTCTCTCTCTCTCTCCCCTACCCTCTCCCTGTATGGCACTGCTTTTCAAATAAATAAAAGCAATCTTTAAAAAGAAATTTGTAAGTTATGAGAAGAGGGAAATGGGGACCTCAGTTCTCTACTGAAACTCTCAAGGGATGAGACAGCAGATCAGAAAGGATAAGATCACTTCAGAGGCAACAGTATCTTATGTTCCCCAAACTGTACGTCAATAATCTCAGATATGTATTTCTTAACTTTATCAAACTATATGTGTAAAAAATAATATATGTGCAATTTATACAGTTACATTCTAAAAATTAATGCCTCATTTCTGACTTTTCAAAGAAAAATGAACATATCATTTCATGCTTCTTTAAATTTTCTTTACACCATTAGGATGGCTTATAAATAGGAATTACCTGAGTGGATATTTTAAAAGATTTTTAAAAAGTTTTTTTGAGGCCGGCGCCACAGCTCACTTGGTTAATCCTTTGCCTGCGGCGCCAGCACCCCAGGTTCTTGTCTCGGTTGGGGTGCCGGATTCTGTCCTGGTTACTCCTCTTCCAGTCCAGCTCTCTGCTGTGGCCTGGGAAGGCAGTGGAGGATGGCCCAAGTGCTTGGGTCCTGCACCCGCATGGGAGACCAGGAGGAAGCGCCTGGCTCCCGGCTTCAGATCGGCACAGCGCACCGGCCATAGCGGCCATTGTGGGGTGAACCAACGGAAAAGGAAGACCTTTCTCTCTGTCTCTCTCTCTGTCTCACTGTCCACTCTGCCTGTCAAAAAAAAAAAAGTTTTTGACAGGCAGAGAGAGAGAGTGAGAGTGAGAAAGAGAGAAAGAGAGAGAGGGAGGAGAAGGTAGGAGAGTGGAGTGATCTTTCATTTGCTGCATCACTCCCCAGGTGACTAACAGCATGGACTGAGTCAGGCTGAAGCCAGGAGCTTGGTACTCCATCTGGGTCTCCCACTGAGTAGTAGGGGCCCAAGTACTTGGGGCCTCTTCCACTGCTGCTGGATCAGAAGAAGAGCAGCTGGGACTTGAAACAGCACTCTGATAATGGATGACAGTGCCACAGGTGACACGTTAAATAACTGCACCACAACGCCAGGCACTGGGCAATTTTTTTTTTTTAAGATAAATGTCCTCCTACAGCAAAAATAGACCACTGTGTACTTATTATGGATCTAATAGACCAAATGTGTTCAATGTAATTTTTAGACACTTGTTTGAATTAAATCAAAATACATGGAGTACTCAGAACTTGACATTATTCTTGAGTTTGTAAATGTGAAAAGAATATAGTCTCTGCATGTTTTTAGAAAATTTCAAGAAACATTTATTTTTTAGTTTGTTTTCTGAAAAGCTTCTTTTTGTACAGTTAAAATACCTTACAACTGACTACATTTCAAGTTGAGATGGACACAGCTGTTTGTGTGAAAATACTTTTTTTTGTATACTTGCTTTTTTTCACTGTTTTTATTCTACTATAACAGCAATGGAATACACCAAAGGTCCCAGGTTCAAACAAGGTCATGGTTCACTTGCAGTTTCCCAATGACGTGGCAACTAAAATTTAACTCAGTAGTAGGCTTTCCAGTCTTAGAACTCACTTTAGGTTTGGGGAATATTAGGAGATTTTGAGCCTGGTCCATTGGATGCAGTTGGATACCAGTGAAACATTACTTCCTCAAGGAGTGAAGGACCTTGGCCATCAGATAACCCTTAGCAAATAAGCTCTGATGAGTTAAGTGTAAATGAATCAAAAAATACTATTCTATTTCCCTTGAAATACACATGGATTTAAGAAATTAAAGGGAGAATAACTTGGCAACTTTGTTAGGAAGCTTTGCCAAACCCAAACCCTTTGTAAAAATAACCTGGATATTTTCAGAATTCTAACTGCCACTGGTTCTGCCTATCCCTAACTTTTACATTTTGTGATTAAATCATGGAATTGCTCTTCCTTCTTTTTCTGTCTTTGGAGTTTTATTTATAATTAATCTACTATGTATTCTTTTTTTAAATTTTTTATTGAGAGGCAGAAAAATGGAGGTGTGGAAGGAGGGAAGATGGGTGGGTGAGAGGTCAGGATGTATACTCTTGAGCCTTTTCATTACCTTTTGTTACTCGTTACAGTCGTGAACTTGCAAAGTCAAACTGATCTCAATTTTTTAAATGTTTATTAACATGATTTTGATTGGTAAATCATATTTTATACATTTATCAGACACAGTGCAATGTTTTAATGTATATATTACAGTGTCAGAAGTTTAAATCAATCTGATTAAATATCCATCACCTCACTTGCTTTTTTTATGGTAAGACTTTTGAAATTTACCGTATTAGTTGTTTTGGAACATACATTAATTGTTGTCTTCCTGCTGTGTAATAGATATAAAAACCTGTTCATTCTATCTGAAGCTTCATTTGGTCAGTGACTCCTCGATCTCTTCCTTCCCACCCACCTTCCCAACCTCCAGCCCTAGCCTTCAGTAACCACATTCCATTCTCTACTTCTATGAGTTCAATTTTTTTAGATTCCATAAAAAGTTAGGTCATGTGAAATTTGTCTTTCCATTCCCCACTTAACATAATGTCTTCCAGATTCATCTATGTTATTGCAAATGATAGGATTCCGCACCCCCCCACCTTTGCTTTTTTTTGGATTAATAGTATTCTAGCATGTACGTATGCATATAAATCAGTTTTTCTTTACCCATTTGTCCATTGATGGACACTCAGGTTTATTCCATTTCTTAGCTACTGTGAATGAACACAAAAGTGCAGATAGCCTTTTTCATATCTAATACATTATAAATCTACAATCAGAATATCAGTTCTGTACTCCAAGCTGAGTGTTTCACTTTGAATAAGCAAATTCTGAAAATATCAAGTGCCTTGATTTCATTATCTTTAAAATGATCACAGTGCTGTGATATTATGTACATATGTAAGATCCTTGAGCTGTACTAGCATGTATTTAAGTGCTCAATCCATGTTAACAGGTTAATAAATAGATGGTACAACTGCTTTGATTCCTGATGACAAGCTATTTATGAATAGCTTATCTTCCCCAGTCTCTGTGGGAGTTAGTAATATTAAGCATCCAGATTCTAGTTATATCACTAGGCTTCAGGCTACCAACCAGTCATTATAAATTCTTTATTTTCTTCTTTCTATATATACTTCTATTTTGAGATTTCTCTTAAATTGTATCTGCAAAGGAGATAATGTGGTCAATACTTTTGTCAGAGCAATTGAGATCACATTCCATTACTGTACTGCTGTTGCTCATGGTTTATAACAATACATAGTTGCATTCCTGGTTTATTCTGGTGCTCTTACCAGGGAAGGGGGGACTGTCATAACACCTCTCCATACTCCTGCCTAAATACCCCCACCTCAACCTTTGACATCCCAGGAGCAGCATCAATCCCAGAAGTGAAGAGGAGAATTGGTAGCACTTCCCTGAGGTGATCTCAAAGCTGGTCTTTGGAATTCATTCACTTATTTATCATTTACATATTGAGGATATAATAAATGATTTGGCCTGTTATAGGATCCATATTTTTATAAAAGATTTGTAAGTTAATTTGCGATTCAGAAATTTGCACGTCACTGAGGAGATGATGCATTCATAAAGCAGTATGAGGGGGCACATATCTGGTAAATGTCAGGCTGGGAGGAATGGGGTGTGGTGCTGCAGGAGAAGATGATGAAAACTGAGCACTTTTCAAGGTGAAGGGGTCCAGAAAGTCCCTTTGGAAGAGGTGAGAGTTGTAAACTTAATCTTAGGAAGTCAGATAATTGTTACATGGATAAAAGGAGAAGACATGGGCATTCCAGGAGACCAGAAGAACACAAGCTGAGAATAAGGGAGTTCACACAGGACAATAAGGAGACACTGCAGGCTAGAGAAAAATTGTGGTAATAAAGTTCAGAGGAGTGTTTGTGTACAGGGAACACATGTAAAACAAATCATCCTTGAAGTGTACACAATCCTAAATGAAGTTAGTGCCTGCTACTGAATGAACAAGAACACCCAAGGTAAACTGTGCACTGAAGAAATATCAGGACTTGTATTTACAGTTCTTTTGGTAAGTTCCAACAGCTGGTTGTTCCTGAATTTAAAACCATTCTGATTTTTTGATCAATCATATCAAATAATCTAAGTGTTTGGATAAACTGCAATAACTGGATAAACTGATTGGTCCAGTCATTCAGCTGCCTCCCTGACTGCCTGAGTGAGAGCTGTCCCCCTCTCCTCCTTTTCCTCTTGCCCTCTACATCCTTCCTCCTGCTCTTTCTTCCCAGGCTCAGATGCACTTCTTTCACTTCCAACCTATGAGCTTTATTTTCCCACTAAACTAATAGAACCAGAATGCATATTACAAACAATGGATCTGAATTGATGACCTTCGTGTTGCAAGTTCTATTTCAGATTATTCAAGCCATTTGTCCATCTCCTGCCCCTTCCCACATAGTGTCTAGCTCAGTGAAAGGCAAGGATGGGTAATGAAGACCAGGAAATACAATCACAGTGATTTCAGTAATGAATTCCAGCAACCCTTCAACACAAGGATGCACAATCAATACATATTTGTTACTCATTACATAAATGCTTAATGAAGCACTTTTCTAGAAACTGGGAATCTAGCAATGAAAAAGCAAATAAAATAACAGTTTTCATTTTAGAAGGGAAAGGAGACTAGAAACAAACATTTTGATATGATTTGTCCAGTAACAGTAAGTTTTATGTAGAACAGTAAAGCAGGGGAAGGAATGGGAATGGTCATCACACTTTGCATCTGTTTAGAGGATAATTTTCTGTGTCTGTTAATTCAGAGGCCTCATTCTTTATTAAAATGTATAATATTCAGTTTATATATATATCCTTCATATATATACATGCAGGTAATTTTATATATACATGTATATACTATATACATGGAAACATGCGTGTACACATTTCGGTGCTCTCTGAATTTCAGTAATGATTTCAACTCTCCTGAAATATAGGTATTATTTGAAAAGTAAACTCTGATTGACTCCTGACTCACCAGAATCCCAGGTCCAGCATACACTCTGGGTGCTAGTTCCCAAATGCTCCTCCCTCTTAAGCCTCAAATGCGGAGAAGTTGCAAAACAGTTCTTGGCATTTTCATTCTTTCTGTTTTCCAACATGATTCACAAAGCCTGCAAAAATGAATCTTCATCTGATTATCTCACATGGTTTCTAAAAGGTAGTTCATTTGAGGAAAAGTGTTGTGGATTTTCTCTCATCAGGAAAAAAATCATATCCAGGAATTTCACAAACATGTATTACTTTATCCAGGGAGGGAGAGGGTGACAGAACTGGCTAAACTCAGTTGAATATTGGCAACATTTTTAGGAGAAACTATCTGATGTTATTTTTGAAGGAGTGGCATGTATCAGCTGATTAGTAAAAATGCCTTTTGAAATGCTAGTGAGCTAAATATAAACTTAAGAAATTTCAACAAAGAATTTTACAAAAAGTTTTCAAAGGTCCAAGAAGAATTATATCATTGATCAGAAGACTGGTTCTGTAAACTCTGCAAATTCATTGTTGATACATGCTGTTCTTTTTCTTGGTCCACCCTTCCCTTTGACTGGTGAAAGTCACCATTTGCAATTCATTTCATGACCCATCTCTGTGTCCTTGATTATATCCCTATATAGAATTCATTGCACTTCTGTGTTCTCATAAAACACTCAGCTTTCCTCTATTGCTGTTTTTAAATCAGAAGCATAACAGTTCAAATCTGATTTTCTCTTCATTTTAATTCTTCATTATTGGTGGGTAGTTTGCTCTGAGATTTGTCCTTTTTCTTTTTTTACTTATTTAGAAAGATAGACTCATTAGGTATCAGTAGCGTTTCTGGGAATATTTCAAGTGTTAGTGTCAGAAACTATGGTCACCATCTTTGTACTGACTTAAGTTGAAATATAATATGATCATTCTTGGGCTGATTACACATTGACTGGAAGAAGCAGATCAGTGGGGCTTCACTTGTTCATTCATTCATGTAATCAATCAACATTCATTGAATATGCCCACCAAACATTGTTAAAGTAGGATGAAAAGTCATAATAATTGTTTAAAAATGATCTGAATATATGAGAAAGTAGAATTGCTTGCCATTAAGGAATGCAGTAATTTTGCCCAGAATATAAAAATATGAGATCATTAAACAGAAATTAAATATATTCAATGAAAAGATGAATATAATATTGTAATTTTTTTCAAAATGAAAGAGACGATTGCTTTGCCAAGCTTCCCTAAGTTTTGTTCATTGGCAGGATTTTTACTGAGAAAAATCAAGTTCAGTATTTTCTGATATAAAGAAAGAAATTGAAGTTGAAACTTTTCACTTTTACATATTCTTTTCTGAGATTTTTGCTAAAGTTGAAAGGTATAACGTATTTATTTGTTTTTATTTTTACTTTTAGATTAAACTGGTTAGTCTTTGGAGTTTTATTGCTGTTTAATATACCAGATTTGAAACATTGAGGAACACGCTCATTTTACTTACTAAAAAATTGTAATTTTACAAAATTAACTGACAAAGTTCATATGATTAATAATAAAGTGTCCCTTGACAAAATATTAAACAGTGGCACAAGATGGTCTGGACTTAAAAACTTATGAAATACATCCTTTATTTGCCTGCCTTTTTTTGTACGTTTATTTTGAGATTCATTTTTGTGTATATCATCATGCCTAGTATATGATTGTGTTTACCTAAAGCTTTAGTAAAATGCAAACTACCCCATGATGATGATGGAAAGTCCTTCAGAATTTGCCTGTGAAGAAAGTTGAGAGTGAGAAGTTACTGTAAAAGAGCATAAGGGGCCGGTGCCGCGGCTCACTAGGCTAATCCCTCGCCTGTGGAGGGCCGGCATCCCAGGTTCTAGTCCCAGTAGGGGCGCCGGATTCTGTCCCGGTTGCTCCTCTTCCAGTCCAGCTCTCTGCTGTGGCCCAGGAAGGCAATGGAGAATGGCCCAAGTGCCTGGTCTCCCGCATGGGAGACCAGGAGGAAGCACCTTGCTCCTGGCTTCAGATCTGCTCAGCGTGCCAGCTGTAGCGGCCATCTGGGGCATGAACCAACGGAAGGAAGACCTTTCTGTCTCTCTCCCTTACTAGCTAACTCTGCCTGTCCAAAAAAAAAAAAAAAAAAAAAAAAGCGTAGCGAAGTTTGGGAGTGATGTTTATGTCCATTATTTTGATTATGATGATACACATGTACACTTACCTATCTGAATACACAGTTTTGCATATTTTTAAATACAGGGAGTTTATGGTTTATATCTCAGAAAAGACAACATTTAAAAAACTCATGAAAATAAGCTTTTCATGTTCCCTTTTAAAGAAATCACTCCAGATACCTCTTGCAATTCAAAGTACACTGAATTCAGTCATTACAATCATATTTTCAGATATTTCACCTGCTAGAATCTATAAAAACAAGAAGAAAAAGGATTCAAAACTTTCATCTTCCACATGTGAGCACACACACACATCTGTATGATACGACCTCTGCCCAAAATCTGTAACCCCTTTTAAAGAACTGATAATGACTTATGTCATCCCAAAGGGGATAATAACTCCCTAAGCCTGGAATTTATCACTATGTGGTCAGGTTCTAATTCTTGTAATGTTTTGGATCACTTGTCTCTGTTTAAGCCCTTTCCCTGAAGTCATTGCCAAAATCAAAACCAAGAGAGAAAGTGGTTAACTTTAGGCATCAGAATGTGCCAACTCTGAGAATACTGGTTATTGTTAAATATCAGTTCTCTCATGGACACCATCAAAACATATCAGTAAATAGCTTAGTTAATCAATAATTCATAAAATACCATAATCCCAAATTGAAAAATCTCACAATATTTCCTTGCATTGCTATTTCCATTAAAGTATATGAGCATAAATAGTTCATATACTATATTTTTAAATTGTGTAGTCTATAAATATACCGTTTTGGTGATTTTTGTGATATTTTGTAATGAAATACCCACTTGCCCTGGACACCATGTACCCTGCCTCTCACTAACAGAACCCTTGCTGCTTCACACCGTGTTCCTTGCTGTTTAAAATGTGCATCCTGCATCCTATGCTTCTCCAGTTCTATATTTTGTCCTCTACTGTTCACTATGCCAAATTACAAAGTATACATGAGAAACAATTTTCCAAAAACCAGATTTGAATGTTCTATAAAATAAAAATTACATACTTTAGTTACTCTATGTAAAGTAACTATGTAATAAATGGTTGTTAAATAATATTTTAATGTATTTTCTTAGTTTTTGAATAGCAATTACATTATCATAGAGTAGTTGGTAATGATTTTAGTTATTTGTTAAATGTGTGTATACTTAGCTATCCTGCTAAAGTCTATCTTTTGAAGTTCATTGACAGACTGCATCTTATTCCTCTTTATCATTAAAAACTAACTGCATCAAGCTTGCTACTAAGTGCTTAATGAATATTAATTAGATTGAATTCACTTGGCATTTGTACAAGGGTTTGGAGATAGTCATTCCTAGGGCATATTATCTTGGGACATATAAGATACCAAATCATTCTTTCTGTTCTTCTTTTGTTGTGAGTAGGTAACTAGCAAGAACAACCATTACTTACAATGTGACTCCCTTTATCTCGAGATTTTCTGGTTAAGAGTGGGAATCAGTATGCCAGTTGACTATATTTAAGGCAGTACCTCAAGTAATCCTTAATGTTATGTCAAGTTCTAATTGAAGCCCAACTATAACAAGTTAGAGTTAGCATTTTGAGATGATCAATAAGGCTATAAAGCATTGGACCAATATAGGGCTATTTGAGGAAATGCAAGTATTATTTTGAGGATTTTCTGAAAATATCTGCATCTCTCTAATTTTCCTCAAAGAAGAAAATACAAGTGTTTGCTTTGAAATTTTTATGATCTTGTAAAATTTCAACATTTATTCAGTATTTATAAATCTTTCTCTACACACATACACTCACACTCACACATAGTTTTTTACATATGTAATTATATGTATAAAATTTATTTTCCACTATTAGAAAAAGTGTTTTCTAGTGGAAGAAGCAAAAAAAGAGATTAACTATCGATTTCATGAAATCATAATATAAGAGGAAATATTAAGCATCATCAAAATGACTTTAGAAAGCATGGAAAAAGAAGCTCTTTGTGATGAAATGTAAGTAGAGTTTTAAATGATAATCAATAATTCATGAAAAAGTCTGGGAAAGAAAATTCCAGGCAAGGGAGAAGAACAGATTCAGAACTAAGAACAGAATGTACTGAAATAACTTTCTGAACTATTGTTAGTTTCAGAGGTTCTGTAAATTGGGCCCATCAGCCCTCCCAAAATTGCTACTTTTTCTTGAAAGACAAAAACCATATGGATAGTCAACATTTCCTGAGATGTTTCTATGTGTCAGGCACTATTTGAATTCCTTAATGCATATTATCTTTATTAATCATCTCAACAACTCTATGAATTTATAATATCCCCATGTTATAGAGGAGAAAACATACATGATGATGATAAATAATTTTCCAAAGTCTCAATGTCAGATTCAAAGGATTGGCTCTGTGGCATAACAGATAAAGCCATTTCCTGCAGTGCCAGAATCCCATATGGGCACCGGTTCAAGTCTTGGCTGCTCCACTTCTGATCCAGTTCTCTGCTATGGCCTGGTAAAGCAGTAGAAGATGGCCCAAGTCCTTGGGCTCCTGCACCCATGTGGAAGACCCAAAAGAAGCTCCTGGCTTTGAGTTGGTGCAGCTTCTGCCATTGCGGCTATCTGGGGAGTGAACCAGCAGATGGTAGACCTATCTCTTTCTCTCTCTGTCTCTCTCTCTCTCTCTCCCTCTCTTCCTCCCTCCATCCTTTCCTCTCTCTCTCTCTCTCTCTCTCTCTCTCTCTGCCACTCTGCAACTCTGACTTTCAAACAAATAAATAAATTCAAGCAATGTTATGGCTCAGAGTCCATACCATAATGCTATTGTGCTTCTTCTATATTCTAGAGCTTTTAGGAAACTAGTATGAAATATCATAATCAAGCTTGTTTGGCCATAACCTGATGGGGCTAAAGTGAATACAATAACATGAACTAAAAATCCACTAAGGCCTCTGTCCCCTACAAACTCCACTCTCTTTCTTATCCCTTTCCAGGACTGAGGGTAGAGATAAGGAGGGCATCAGCTTTATTAATCCAATAGAAAAAAGTGTAGAGGTAGGTATCAAGCCAACATATCAATTAAAAGTAGATATTGTTAACAAAGCATTTTACATTCTGGTGCTAAGAAGTTCATCTGTCCAACAGTGTGACTTAGCTCAAAAAGGCAAATGACCTTAGATTTCAAGTTTAGGTATCTATGTATGGTTTTGCAGAAAAAAAAAAGAATTTTTCTAATTGATAATAGATACATACAAAGTAGCTGGAGTTCAGACATGAAACTTTATAGTTGATTCAGTGGGAAGAACTGAGGACCAGATTTAAAACCTAGCAAAGGAGACCTGGGAGCAAAAAGGGAGTGCCAGGAGAAAGACAAACTCAAACACTGATAGACTAGAACAGCCAGGCCCTAGAGTGTTGAGCCGTAGTGAATTTGTGTAATTCTGTGTTGCTTCTGTATCCATTTGGATGTAAGTTGGACTTTGTGATCCCAGAAACAGAGATTAGTCAACCATGGCAGACTATCGTTGTCTTAGTCCTTCCAGTCTTTGTTTAAAATTTGTTTGAAAGACATGGAGGGGACAGAGCTAGGGGAACAGAGGGGAGGGCAGGGGAGGGGAGGGAAAAGCAAGGGAGAGAATAGGAGGAGAGGGAGAGGAGAAGAGAGGAGAGGAGAGGAGATCTTCTGTCTGCTGGTTCACTCACCAAATGATTGCAATGGGCAGAGCTGGGACCTATCTGAAGCCAAGAGCTTCTTCCAGGTCTCCCAGGTAGTTTCAGGGGCATGGGCCATCATCCACTGCTTTCCAAGGCCATTAGCAGGGAGCTGGATAGGTAGTGGAGCAGCCAGGACAATGCCCAGATGGGATGCCAGTGCTGCAGCTGGCGGCTTAACTTACTATGTCACACTACCAGCCTCTCCAGCCTTTCAATGTGACTGACCCAGAAATCTGCCTTATCTGACCACCTGCTAGTGACCAACTCCCCGTCTACAGCTACATACAACCTGCTTGATGCACCCTACTGACCCCCCACCTCACATGGGCTCTGCAGATGTTTGCAGAGACCACCTATCAGACAAGCCAGTGGAGAAGCAAAGGCAATTCTTGGATTCTCCTTGACTGTCATTCTTCAAGCTGAATCCTCACAAATAAAACTAGGTACAGTAAATATTGTAATTAAAAATAAGGCAAAACAGCCAACACAACATTTACCTCTGCCCAATAGGTATTCCTCAGTGGAGCTTAAGCTAAAATTTTAAGAACATAGAATGGTAAAAGATTGAAGTAACATGGGGGGCATTAGAGTTTATCAGGATAGGACATCCCACTGTCTCATAATATACTTTTTAATGTTTACTTATTTATTTTCATCTACTTGGGATGCAGAGCAACAGGGACAGAGGCATATCTTGCATGCACTGGCTCACTCCCTAAATGTTCACGGTAGCCAGGCTTGGGCCTGGTAGAAGCCTACGGGCCAGACTCCATCTGGGCCTCACTTGTAGGTAGCAGGGGATCAAGTACGTGAATCATCATCTGCTGCCTCCCCAAATGCATTAGCAGCAAGTTGTATTAGAAGCAGAACCGCTGGAACTTGAACTTGCACTCTGATATGAGATTGGGTATCCCCAGCACCAGCTTTACCTACTGCACCATAATGCATGCTCCTTATATCATCTTTATTTTAAATCTTCCTAAATTACTTTATTTTTTTAAAGAGTTATTTTGTATTTGAGAGTCAGAGTTACACAGAGAAAAGAGAGGCAAGGGAGAGAGAGAGGTCTTGCATCAGATGGTTCACTCCCCAATTGGCCACAATGACTGGAGCTGTGCCAATCCGAAGCCAGGAGCCAGGAGCTTCTTCCAGGTCTCCCATGTGGGTGCAGGGGCCCAAAAACTTGAGCCATCTTCCACAGCTTTCACAGGCTACAGCAGAGAGCTGGATCGGAAGTGGAGCAGCCAGGTCTCGAACTGGCACCCATATGGGATGCTGGCACTTCAGGCCATGGCATTAACCCACTGTGCCACAGCACCGGCCCCCAATCATCCCAATCTTACATTGCCTTGTCCTGCCAGTGCTGTTGAATTTCTGTAGAACAAGGGAAAATTATACAAGAAAATAACTTCTCTCACATCTTACGAGAAGCCCTGTGTGGCAGACTCCACTGGGAAAACACCCTTGATAATCTTATTCTTGCTTTGAGGTGAGACTACAGAAGCCTTCACAAAATTTCTCCAAATATACTTAAGTATGCCAACAAACAAACAACCAGAACATGAGGACAACGTATTATCTGTAGTGTATGGAAAATCTCATATGCTCCTTAGACTGCATTAACACTAAGACCCATGCCAAATGCAAGAGGGAGAATGGAAGAATTAAACCAAGACTCCGCTCAATGCCTGAGCAAGGCCTCAACATCATGTTTAAACTTAGAACAGAGCAAATCATTTAGGAACTGAAGCACTTTTCCAATCATTGTTTCAATCAAGTAAATCGTTCCTTAAAGAACACAAAGAGCTGATGGAATTTTAGTAAGTAGAAGCTGTCCAGTTTTCCATTCAGTGTGGTGCAGAAAGGGGGGCTCGTTATATTAAAATCAGGTGAGCCCATAGACATATCTTCAGTGGGAAGCTGAGGCGGAATCCTTAGTTTTTTCAAGCCATGGAAGAATTAATGAAATAATACAGTGAATGCAGACATGTGCTATGTATAGGTCAAGGAGAATGCACGTTTTGTTGTTTGCTTTTTTCCAAGCATTCTCTCAGCCAGAAACTCATTTTCTACCTTTTGAAAAATTATTGTGTATGAGCAGACACTGAGACCTCAGCTCAGGAACCAGCCAATCTGCTGGTCGTGGTTAGTGGAAATCTTGTTTGTTCTGGGAGGCAAAACCAGCCAAGGGAAAAAGGCAACTCTTGAACAAAATACTAAGAAGAAACAGATCTGAGGAATCCGTTGAAATTGAAACATTTAGCCCAAAGAAGATAATAATGACTGAATGGAAAATAATCTTCATACCATCATATTTTTTATTTCAAACACTGGAAATTCTTCTATGGTCTAGAATCGCTGCCATCACAGTGGGTAATTGTGCTTGATCGGCAGTAGTTTATTGGAGATATTTCTTCTTTTAACCTCAGGTTGACTGATGGCAGCTGAAGAATTAGTTGGAGAAATTGCTTTAAAGATAGCTCTTTCAAAAAGTGAAAGCCAGTCAGCAACAGCTAGGCTACTTTGGCTTCAGGAGAAGGATGATTACACCAGGAAACAGGAAGAGAACTACACATGGCAGGGTTGGTTTCTTTTTTTTTTTTTTTTTTGTTTTTTTTGACAGGCAGAGTGGACAGTGAGAGAGAGAGACAGAGAGAGAAAGGTCTTCCTTTTGCCGTTGGTTCACCCTCCAATGGCCGCCGCTGCAGCCGGCGCACCGCGCTGATCCTGGCAGGAGCCAGGAGCCAGGTGCTTTTCCTGGTCTCCCATGGGGTGCAGGGCCCAAGCACCTGGGCCATCCTCCACTGCACTCCCTGGCCATAGCAGAGAGCTGGCCTGGAAGAGGGGCAACCGGGACAGAATCCGGCGCCCCAACCGGGACTAGAACCCGGTGTGCCGGCGCCGCAAGGTGGAGGATTAGCCTATTGAGCCACGGCGCCGGCTTGGCAGGGTTGGTTTCTAAACTCACAGCTGAACTTGGCTTAGAAGGATGTCTTTCAGGTGCTGAAATGATCTTATTAATGAACAGGTTGGCTTTCCTTTCAGGAGAAATATCAGTATAGATTTTTGTCCCTTCATAGTCCGCATCAAAAGGTGCCATACTGTTTATCATTTGGCAAGTAAAGGTGAAAAATAATAGAAGACCAGGGGTTTGAATTGGATACATAGCTAGCCCGCCCGCCCTCCCTTCCTTCTTTCCTGCCTGCCTTCCTGCCTTCATTTCTGTTTGAAAGTTACAGAGAGAGAGAGAGAGAGAGAGAGAGAGAATCGATATTCCATCTGCTGGTTCACTCTTCGAATGGCCGCAACTGCCGAGACTGGGCCAATTGGAAGCCAGGAGCCAGGAGCTTCTTCTAGGTCTCCCACATGGTGCAGGGGCCCAAACCTCCTCTGCTTTTCCAAGAGCATTAGCAGGGAACCGGATTGGAAGTGGAGCAGCCTGAATGTGAATGAGTGCCCATATGGGATGCCAGCATCTCAGGCACTGTCTTTGCCACCTACGCCATGATGCTAGCCCTGGACGCATACTATTTCTACTCATTGCTCATGCTCAGTAAGGTCTTCATTGTTTTTCTGCTTCAGTAGGCTCTTCTTTAACCAGTGGTACATTTTTGGAATAGAATTTAAATTTTTCTCAGAAGTCTATGAAACTTCTTACAATTTTGTTTTCATTTTTGATCATGTGAAAACTTAAGTGGAAGTGTGGTTAAAATTATTACTCCACTTTTGTCCAAGAATTAATCTATTGTTCTCTCTTTGCATGTGCTTGCTCTATCAAAGTGTTTGAATATTTTATTAATATAAAAGGCAGTGTCTGAAGTGAACCTCAAATTCAGCTTCTTTCTTTAAGAACCAGTGGAAAAATCCCATTTCATGATAAAACAACAAAAAGTATTCTAAAGAAAAGGCTAACCTATTTGACAGAACAGAAGTTAACAGTAGCTTGAGGGACTGTGGCATAGTAGGTTAAGCCTTGGCCTGAGGAGCCAGCATCCCATATGGACACTGGTTCTTGTCCCTGCTGCTCCTCTTATGATCCAGCTCTCTGCTAATGGCTTGGGAAAGCAGTGGAATATGGCCCAAGTACTTGGGCCCCTGTACCCCATGGGAGACCTGGAAGAAGCTCCTGGCTCCTGTCTTCAGATCAGCCCAGCTCCAGCTGTCGTGGCCATTTGGGAAGCGAACAAGCAGATGGAAGACCTATTTCTCTGACTTTATCTGTAACCCTGTCTCTCAAATAAATAAAACTAAAAAAAAGAAAACCAGTAGGTTGTGGTGGTAGTTATTATAGAAATGTTATTTTGAATACTCCTTGACTTCCATTTAATGATCTACATTCTTGGTCTGCCATTTGCCTAACTCTAAACATCCAATTATGCTTTTGGAATAACAAATAGCATTTATCCAAAAATCTATAGCTACCTAAATTTTATTGCATTGTACTTAAATTACATATTCTATTTTTATATTCATGTTGGAATATAGTTATTTTCAGCACCCAGAATTTTGGATTGGAAGACTATTCCTGTCTTCACAAAAATTTAGAGATAGAAAAGATATTTTAAATAGCTAAAGTAAGTTGTTTTGTGTTCCATATTTAAGGGGATAGAGATTTTTTACCATACATAAAAATAAATGCATTGCATTCTCATATTAAAAATATATATTGGAATCTTTGCTGTACTATATATCCATGAAAGCTTGAATTACTGAAAAAAATTACTCCTTTAAACTTGGTAAAGATAAATCTGTTAGAACAGAGAATGTGGGGAAACTCTAGTAGTTTCACAAATGTTTTACAAAATCAGAACTGAAAAAGATGAAAGATTTATTTTGATTTAGAACTGTAAAAAATACCTTATTGCTTGAATTGTATGAGTACATCACAAATTAAACTATCCAGAACAAAACCCTTAACTTCATGGAAGGATCAAAAACATATTAGTGCAAAAGTGTTACATGATTTATGCTCAAATGGTAGATGCAAAACCTAGTCATTTCTCCTGAAGTAATTATGGGTAAACATAGAGTCATATGGAGAATCCATCTGAGACATGCTTCCATGATTTTCTTTACTCCAACTATGTGTACCTCTCTGATCACTTGGGTGTCACCACCTGTAAAACACCAAGTATTGTTATTGTTATTTACAACAAATTATTTAATATCTGGGTAGGGACCATGTTAGTCAGCTTTTCATTACTACAAGTTAGATAGCTGAGAAAGATTTTTTTCAAATATTTTATTTATTTATTTGAGAGGTAGAGTTACAGTGAGAGGGAGAGACAGAGAGAAAGGTCTTCTGTGCGCTGGTTCACTCCCCAAATGGCCACAACAGCCAGAGCTACACCCATCTGAAGCTTCTTCCGGGTCTCCCACGTGGATGCAGGGGCCCAAGGACTTGAGCCATCTTCTACTGTGTTCCCAGGCCATAGCAGAGATCTGGATTGGAAGAGGAGCAGCCAGGACTAGAACTGGTGCCCATATGGGATGCCAGCGTAGCAGGTGGAGGATTAACCCACTGTGCCACAGCACCAGCCCTGAAAAAGATTTCTTAGGAAGGAAGTAGGTTTATTTCTGCTTACAGTTTTGGAGGTTCGCAGACATTAATCAGACATTAATCTGATGTCTGATGTGGGCAAAATGCATATGGAAGGATAGTAAGCCAGAAAGCGGTGAGATACTGGGAGCACATTCTTCTCTACCCTCTCGGAGATCTCTCCTTTTAATCTCAACCTGATTCAATCATAGGGTCCGTCCTAAAACCTCAATCCAATTCAGTTTCTTCACAAAAGCTTCAACTTCAGGCATCATAATTGGTTCAAGACATCACCTTAATCTGTCAACCATTAATCCATTAAATGTTAATATAAAATTTTGATATTCAAATATCTCTGAGTTTGAGAAGCCAAATCCTGTTCAAATCATAATGGGAAAATGCTGTTATTTCATATTTACCAATTTTTTGTTAATTCACTAGTTATTGTGTCAAGATTATGCATACAAAATTAGGTAGTGGTTAAAAACAGGGTCTAGAGTTAATTTTCATGGATTAGAATTCTGGCCACTTACTAGCTACAGATCCTCTTTCTTGCATTATGTAACTACCCATTCAAACCCTATTCACATTCAGTACATATTTCTGTTTTTAAAGGACACATAATAATTGTACATTGAGGTAGAGTGTTGTGTTTCAGTATTTGTACATAATGTGTAATGTCAGTCAGGGAAGTTAGTACAGACATTACCTCAAATATTTAGCGTTTTGCACAGTCTTATCTATGGTGCAATCTATACCCTGACACCATCCTAGGCTCTAGTCCCTGATGCCATTGCTGGAAGCCAGGTGGCCACATGGCCCAGCCACCAGTGTAAACCCCACCCCATCCTAATGAGATTCTCTGCTCCTGCTTCTCTGCCTGTCCCCTGACAAAGTTTTAAAAGGACGTGTTCCTGAACATCTCTCTCTCTCTCTGTCTCTCTCGCTCTCTCTCTCTCCTGATCTCTGTCTCTGTCTCTCTCTCTTATGCTCTCCTTCTCCCTCTTTTCCTTCTTTGCCCCTTCTCTCCAGTCTGTTGGGTTTCCCCCAATAAACTCTTTCCCTTAAAAAATAAAATAAAATAAAATAAAATAAAATAAAATAAAATAAAATAAAATAAAATAAAATAAAAAGGGGCTGACGCCATAGCGTAGTAGGTTAACCCTCCGCCTGCTGCACTGGCATCCCATATGGGCGCTGGTTCAAGTCCCAGATGCCCTTCTTCCAATCCAGCTCTCTGCTATGGCCTAGAAAAGCAGTAGAAGATGGCCCAAGCCCTTGGACCCCTGCACCCGCGTGGGAGACACGGAAGAAGCTCCTGGTTCCTGGCTTCAGATAGGCGCAGCTCTGGCTGTTGCGGCCATGTGGGGAGTGAACCAACGGAAGGAAGACCCTTCTCTCTGTCTCTCCCTCTCACTGTCTGTAACTCTACCTCTCAAATAAATAAATAAAATATGTTTTTTAAAAAATTTAGCATTTCTTTGTGTTGGGAACATTTAGTATCCTCTCCTACGTATTTTTAAATACATGATTTATTATTGTCAACCATAGTTGCCTTACTTTCCTGTCAAACATTAGAAGTTATTCCTCCTATCCAACTGCATCCTATACCTGTTAACCATTCTGGTTCCATATCTGTCTGCTTACCTTTCCCAGTGTTTGGTAACCACTGGTCTATTCTCTGCTTCTATGAGATCAACTTTAAATTTACAGTGTGTGCAAAGATGTAACCTTGTATTTAGCAGTGTTGTAAAGCCAATTCCTTGGAAAACTCTCACACTTAAAATTATTAAAATTCTGTGTGAAATACTTATTTGCTTTTATGTTATCACTGGGCTGACAGAGAAGGAAGGAATCTGAAGAGTGATCTATAAAAGGGGAAGCAGGCAGGTGATCGCCCAGGAAGTTCTCTGTAGAACTGGACCCCATCAGTATAAGAGAAGGGGAGAAATAAATCCACCACACAGAAGAGGAGAGCAGAAAAACTTGGCCAACTTGGTCTTGGCATTAGGTGGTAAGAAAATAAAATCTTCCTTGAGAATTTGTAACCACAAGCTAGCCCTTACAGGACAAATGTTTCCAGTCCAAATTCACTCTGTCTTTGTGGTCTAAAGAATCTGCATTGCGGAACTTAATTTAAAGTATTTCCAGATTGGTACTGTCCCTGTGAGACTAACTGAAGTGGAAGATGCAGCTCTTGAGGGAACTCAGCTTCAACCTAGGCCTCAAGCAATCTACAGAGAAAGTTCTTGTGCGTTGTGTACAGGGGAGGGAGAGCTTTATGTAAAAACTCTCAGCAAAAACAAACTAGCAAGTAATTTGGATATTAGAATTAGCAAATGTAGAGTCTTAAATAACTGCATTTAATTTAGTCTAGAAATAATGGGTACTTATAAATATATAAATGGAATAGTACTATAAATAATGACCAATTAATTTTGAGTAAAAACTAGTTTTATCTTTGAAGATAAAATTCAAATACTGTATAACATTTTAGATTCGTCATGTCTGTCCCTTTATTAATCTGTTCTTACACAGTTAATATGTACTATGTCCTGTTTATGAAATATTTTTTTTACCCAAAAGTTGCAAAAGATATTTTCGTTAGTGCTCTTCTGGAAACTTGAGTATATACTTTTCACTATCATGCTTGTGTAGTAATGAGTCCAGTTGATTTTTGTGTGTTAGATGAGAAGGACTCAATAGTGTTGGTTGGTTTGTTTTCAAATGCATAGTCATGTGACAAGGAAGTATTTACAGAAATCTCAACCTTTCCCTAATGAATCGTGCTGCCATAGACATTGTGATTCAGTAAACACACACATGTTTCTGCATGCCCCAGTCATGTGGATTTGCTTAGCCTTAAGATAGTATTTCATAGATTTAACTATTGGAGTTATAAATTTAGTCCTGAGATCTGGCCATGTACTTCCTAGAGCCCTGTTCTGTTTTATTTTTTTTTTAATTTATTTAATAGGTAGAGTTATAGACAGTGAGAGAGAGACAGAGAGAAAGGTCTTCCTTTCATTGGTTCACTCCCCAAATGGCTGCCATGGTCAGCACCGTGCCAATCTGAACCCAGGAGCCAGGTGCTTCTTCCTGGTCTCCCATGCGGGTGCAGGGCCCAAGCACTGGGGCCATCCTCCACTGCCTTCCCGGGCCACAGCAGAGAGCTGGAGTGGAAGAGGAACAACTGGAACCCGAACCTGGCGCCCATATTGGATGCTGGTGCCGCAGGTGGAGGATTAACCAAGTGAGCCACGGCGCCAGCTCCTAGCCTTGTTCTTCTAATTCAGGATTTTCTTGGATATTCTAGTTTCAATGCTTTTTCATATAAATTTAGATTCAGATGATCAGTTTTCTTTTTTTCTTTCTTTCTTCTTTTTTTTTGACAGGCAGAGTGGACAGTGAGAGAGAGAGAGACAGAGATGAAAGGCCTTCCTTTTACCGTTGGTTCACCCTCCAATGGCCGCCACGGCTGGTGCACCACACTGATCCGATGGCAGGAGCCAGGTACTTCTCCTGGTCTCCCATGGGATGCAGGGCACAAGTACTTGGGCCATTCTTCACTGCACTCCCTGGCCACAGCAGAGAGCTGGCCTGGAAGAGGGGCAACCGGGACAGAATCCGGCACCCCGACCGGGACTAGAACCCGGTGTGCCGGCACCGCAAGGCGGAGGATTAGGCTAGTGAGCCAAGGCGCGGGCCCAGATCATCAGTTTTCTTACACACCCCTAAAACATACTGGAGCCATAAGAGAGGTTGCACTGAATTTATGGATCAAGTTAGAGGGGTTTAACATTTTAAAAACACTGTTTTTTTTTCATTGAATGAAAATTATATTTTTCAAATGATGAATTTTTAATTTCAGACAATTTTTGTATGTTTTAGAGTAAAAATGTTACACATATTTCACCAAATTTATATCGAGGTATTTGGTATTTTGGTACAATTATGACTGGGCTTTTTAAGAAAGATTTATTTACTTGAAAGGCAGAATTAGAGAGAGGGAGAGGCAGAGAGAGAGGTCTTCCATCTTCTGGTTAACTCCTCAAATGTCCACATCGTCTGGGGTTGGGCCAGGCCGAAGCCCAGAGGTTCTTCTGGGTCTCCCTCCTAAAGACCCGGGGTACAGTAGCCAAAAGACTTGGGCTATCTTCTGCTGCTTTTCCAGGTGCATTAGCAGGAAGCTGGATCAGAAGTGGAGCAGCCAGGACTTGAACTGGCACCCATATGGGATGGTGGTGCTGCAGGCGATGGCATAACCCACTGTACCACAATAGTGGTGCCTATGATTGAATTTTAAATTTCACTTTTTTTTTTTACTTTAATATTTTATTTTTTTGTATTTTTTTCTTTTTATAATTTCTTTATTTTTTTAACTTTTATTTAATGAATATAAATTTCCAAAGTACGATTTATGGATTACAATGGCTTTCCCCCCATACTGTCCCTCGACCCACAACCCTCCCCTTTCCCACTCCCTCTCCTCTTCCATTCACATCAAGATTCATTTTCGATTATCTTAATATACAGAAGATCAGCTTAGTATACATTAAGTATGGATTTCAACAGTTTGCTCCCACACAGAAACATAAAGTGAAAAATAATAGATGATTTTTTTTAAATGATGATGAAATCAGAGCAGACCTATTGTCATGTTTAATCCCAGTGAGAGTCAAGTTGGGAGTTGATAATTTCTTTTTTTTTTTTTTTACAGAAAATCAGTTTAGTATGCATTAAGTAAAGATTTCAACAGTTTGCACCCCAATAGAAACACAAAGTGAAATATATTGTTTGAGTACTCGTTATAGCATTAAATCTCAATGCACAGCACATTAAGGACAGAGATTCTACATGAGGAGTAAGTGCACAGTGACTCCTGTTGTTGACTTTACCAATTGACACTCCTGTCTATGGCATCAGTAATCTCCCTATGCTCCAGTCATGAGTTTCCAAGGCTATGGAAGCCCTCTGAGTTCTCCGATTCTTATCTTGTTTAGACAAGGTCATAGTCAAAGTGGAGGTTCTCTCCTCCCTTCAGAGAAAGGTACCTCCTTCTTTGAAGACCTGTTCTTTCCACCGGGATCTCACTCACAGAGATCTTTTTGCCAGAGTGTCTTGGCTTTCCATGCCTGAAATACTCTCATGGGCTTTTCAGCCAGATCCGAATGCCTTTAGGGCTGATTCTGAGGCCAGAGTGCTATTTAGGACATCTGCCATTCTATGAGTCTGCTGAGTATCTCACTTCCCGTGTTGGATCACTCTCCCCTTTATTTATTCTATCGGTTAGTGTTAGCAGGTACTAGACTTGTTTATGTGCTCCCTTTGACTCATAGTCTTTCATTATGATCAATTGTGAACTGAAATTGATCACTTGGAATAGTGAGATGGCATTGGCACATGCCACCTTGATGGGATTGGATTGGAATCCCCTGGTATGTTTCTAACTCTACCATTTGGGGCAAGAATAACTTAAGAATAACTGTGTATTAATTACAGAATTAAACCAGTCATATTAAGTAGAACAGACAAAAAAACTACTAAGAGGGATAATGTATTAAGTTGTTCATTAACAGTCAGGGCTATGCTGATCAAGCCACCGTTTCCCATAGTGTCCATTTCACTTCAACAGGTTTCCTTTTTGGTGTTCAGTCAGTTGTCACCGATCAGGGAGAACATATGGTATTTGTCCCTTTGGGACTGGCTTATTTCACTCAGCATGATGTGTTCCAGATTCCTCCATTTTGTTGCAAATGACTGGATTTCGTTGTTTCTTACTGCAGTATAGTATTCTAAAGAATACATATCCCAAAATTTCTTTATCCAGTCTACCGTTGATGGGCATTTAGGTTGGTTCCAGGTCTTAGCTATTGTGAATTGAGCTGCAATAAACATTAGGCTGCAGACCGCTTTTTTGTTTGCCAATTTAAATACCTTTGGGTAAATTCCAAGGAGTGGGATGGCTGGGTTGAACGGTAGGGTTATTTTCAGGTTTCTGAGGAATCTCCAGACTGACTTCCATAGTGGCTTGACCAGTTTGCATTCCCACCAACAGTGGGTTAGTGTCCCTTTTTCCCCACATCCTTTGCCAGCATCTGTTGTTGGTAGATTTCTGTATGTGAGCCATTCTAACCGGGGTGAGGTGAAACCTCATTGTGGTTTTGATTTGCATTTCCCTGATTGCTAATGACCTTGAACATTTTTTCATGTGCCTGTTGGCCATTTGGATTTCCTCTTTTGAAAAATGTCTACTGAGGTCCTTGGCCCATCTCTTAAGTGGGTTGTTGGTTTTGTTTTTGTGGAGTTTCTTGATCTCTTTGTAGATTCTGGTTATTAACCCTTTATCTGTTGCATAGTTTGCAAATATTTTTTCCCATTCTGTCGGTTGTCTCTTCACTCTCCTGACTGTTTCTTTTGCAGTACAGAAACTTCTCAATTTGATGCAATCCCAATAGTTGATTTTGGCTTTGACTGCCTGTGCCTCCCGGGTCTTTTCCAGAAATTCTTTGCCTGTGCCAATATCTTGAAGGGTTTCTCCAATGTTCTCTAGTAACTTGATGGTGTCAGGTCGTAGATTTAGGTCTTTAATCCACGTTGAGTGGATTTTTGTGTAAGGTGTAAGGTATGGGTCTTGCTTCATGATTCTGCATGTGGAAATCCAATTTTCCCAGCACCATTTATTGAATAGACTGTCCTTGCTCCAGGAATTAGTTTTAGATCCTTGATCAAATATAAGTTGGCTGTAGATGTTTGGGTTGATTTCTGGTGTTTCAATTCTGTTCCATTGGTCTATCCATCTGTTTCTGTACCAGTACCATGCTGTTTTGATTACAACTGCCCTGTAGTATGTCCTGAAATCTGGTATTGTGATGCCTCCGGCTTTGTTTTTGTTGTACAAGATTGCTTTAGCTATTCGAGGTCTCTTGTGCCTCCATATAAATTTCAGCACCATTTTTTCCAGATCTGAGAAGAAGGTCTTCGGTATCTTGATTGGTATTGCATTGAATTTATAAATTGCTTTTGGGAGAATGGACATTTTGATGATATTGATTCTTCCAATCCATGAGCATGGAACATTTTTCCATTTCTTGGTATCCTCTTCTATTTCTTTCTTTAAGGTTTTGTAATTTTCATCGTAGAGATCTTGAACGTCCTTGGTTAAGTTTATTCCAAGGTATTTGATTGATTTTGTAGCTATTGTGAATGGGATTGATCTTAGAAGTTCTTCCTCAGCCATGGCATTGTCTGTGTATACAAAGGCTGTTGATTTTTGTGCATTGATTTTATACCCTGCTACTTTGCCAAAATCTTTATGAGTTCCAAAAGTCTCTTAGTAGAGTTCTTTGGGTGTGTTCGCTGGTGTGTTGAGTCTGCCGCTGGTGTCCCGAACTGTGGGCTCCCCGCTCTCCATGCAGGTCCGCTGTGAATCACGCGTTCCGGAAGAGTTTCTTCTGCTGTTTCCTCCCCTACTCTTCCTTGAACCTGCAGTATCTCCACTTTTATTAAACTGTCTCTCCCCTGACTATCAGTGTGCTCCCTTCCTATTCCGCCATCTTGCCTCCTCTAAATTTCACTTTTGATACTGAAAGAATGAACTCAAACTGACATTTATATATCCAATGACTGTCAAGTTTACTAATTAATTCTAATTTTTTTCTAATACTTGTATATTCTTTTAAAACTAAAAGCTTATATCTGAGCCCTGCTTTATTGCTTTGCCCAAGTGTTTGTCAATGTTTCCAATATCATCCAATTAAACATATTTTAATATTACATAATTTCACCTTTGACCCTTTGACTTATTATTGAATTTCCAAACATTTTGATTGCTTTCCTTATATTTATCTTATATATTTTCTGCAGTTTAATTCTGTTATCATCAAAGAACATATTCTGTGTAGTTTCAGTCCTTGGAATGTGTTTAGTCTTACTCTTTTTTTCTGGCCTGTTATTTGGTCCAATTTGGCAAATTTTCCATTGACACATGCACAGAATATCGTTCTTCAATGCAGTATGTGAAGCCTTGTATATGCACTGGTACAATCATATTGATTGATCATGTCTCCTCTGTCCCTGCTCATTTTTTGGTTGGCTGATTTTATCATTCACTGCGATATGTGTTAGAACCCCCTTGATTAGTGGACAGCCTATTTTTTCATTTAGTTCTGTCATGTTTTAGCATTGTAGCATTGTTGCATGCATAAAACTTTATGATTTGACATCTTCCTGTGAAATTAAGATAAAACAACTCTGAGCTAATTACTGAGATAGCTGATTTTTTGTTTAGCTGAATTTTGAGCTGCCTTTTAGCTGTGTTTCCTGTGTATGTCATTTCTTCTTTGTATTTTCATTTTTCCTTTCTTGATTTTTTAAAAATAATTTTAAAAATTTATTATGTGTTTGAAGGCAGAGATATAGAGATAGGCATACAAAAAGAGATCTTTCATCATTTGGTTCATTCTCCAAATGCCTGCAACAGTCTAGTTGGCCAGCCTAATGCCAGGAAGCTGGAACTTAGTCTGTGGGTGGCAGGGACCCAAGTACTTGAGCCATCACCTGCTGCATTCCTGAGTATGCATTAGCAAGAAACTGGAACTAGGATCAGAGCCAAGACTCAAATCCAGGTCTTCTGACATGAAATGAAGTGTCCCAAGTGGTATAGTAACTGTTGTGCTAAATTCACGCCTCAGAACCATGTTTTTAAAATTCATAATTCCATATTAATTCTTCATACACTTAACTATTCATTGTTTTTCCTCAACTTCATTCTCAAATATCTCTAAAAATAAACTTTACACACTTGCCTGTCTACCTAAGGAATGAATGCGTTACTATTATGAAGACTCATTTATTTGTTTGAAAGACAGAGTGACAGATATATATATATATATATATATATGTATATAATATGTATATATATATGGGGGGGGGCAGAGGAAGGGGAGGGGAGAGGGGTAGAGAGAAACTTACATCTGCTAATTTGCTCCCCATATGGTCACAATAGCTTAGGCTTAGCCAGACTGAAGCCAAGAGACATCCTGGTTTCCCACCTGGGTAGCAGGTGCCCAAGTACTTGGGTCAAACTTATGACTTTCCCAGGCTTGTTAACAGGAAGCTAGATCAAAAGTGGAACAGCCAGGACTCAAACCAGCACTTTGATATGGGATGCCAGCATTGCAAGCAGCAGTTTAATCCATGGCATCACAACACTGGCTCTGAACTATGCTATTTTGTCAAAGAATGGAAAACATACAACCATTTGCATATTCTCTGCATAGTTTTTTTTTACATGCATTGATTGTTGCTGCTGTTTTTTTTTTTAGCATGAACAATAAAAAAGACATTTTTTTTTTTTTGACAGGCAAAGTGGACAGTGAGAGAGAGAGACAGAGAGAAAGGTCTTCCTTTGCCATTGGTTCACCCTCCAATGGCCGCCAGGGCAGGCGCACTGTGCTGATCCAATGGCAGGAGCCAGGTACTTATCCTGGTCTCCCATGAGGTGCAGGGCCCAAGCACTTGGGCCATCCTCCACTGCACTCCCTGGCCACAGCAGACAGCTGGCCTGGAAGAGGGGCAACCGGGACAGAATCCGGCGCCCCGACCGGGACTAGAACCCGGTGTGCCGGCGCCGCAAGGCGGAGGATTAGCCTAGTGAGCCGCGGCGCCAGCCAGAAAAGGCATGTTAAATGTTCCTATGATGCAATTCTTAGTTCCTGTAAATAGAAGTATGCCACTACAGATAATTGCAAGAAGGGCATCTGTTGGTCATTCATGTACCTGTGTGTATGTGACTACGGCAGAAATAATGTAGCAGCATGAGCACAGCCCTACACAAAAGCACCAATTCTTTAAATAGCGAATGACTATTCTGTGCTAATACTTGTGAAACAAAGGTGACCCTAGCATCGACAATGCAGTATACTACAACCTATGTTAGAATGTTTATGAATTGTAATAAAAATGCCAGAAGGTAAATGCGGTAATAGATTCTGTTCAAGTATTGTGGTGCTTAAAGGAAAGAGAGTGTGCTTTATATGGTAGAAATCAAGGATCTCCAGAGGAGATTAAGTCAAAGAAATGAAGATTTGTGCCATGGAAGACAAACACACACACACAGGCCACATGCATGTACACAGACATGCCCAGATAGCATAAGCATATGATACTCAAGAGATTCTGGGGAGTACATAGGATAAGGTCTAAGTGATGTCAAGTAGTTGAGTTCATCTTTAGAAAAAATGGGTGAAGCAGAACAGGAATAGCTATAAACATACGCTCTGGCCTCAGCATAGAGGAAGTTAAATGTAAGGAAAGGTTGTTTGCTTTTATTCAATAGGAGCGAGAAAGCAAAGTACATGAAAAGGGGGGTGACATTTCAGAGTTGACCTCAAGAGAGATGGATTTATCACTTGAACCACCCAGAAGTTCCAGAGGTAACAGAGGTCAAACCAGAAGACCCAGAACACAAGAAGGATTTCAAGAAAAATCCAAGGATCCCTGCTTTAAATTCAACAGAAAGAAAGAAGTGCTAGCTATTATCTACAAGAAAATCACCGAAATTCTCCAAGGCACTGTTTCATTTGAGGAAGAGCAGACATCATTCAGGTATTTGCTCAAATTTCATTTCTTCAGTGAAGACTCTCTTTTTTTGGAAGTTCTATTAATGTATTTGAAAAAGAAAATATATATATACACATATATATATAGAGAGAAATTTATTTGAAAGGGGGAGAGAGGAGGTAGGAATGGGGGGAGGGAGTGAAAAAATCTTTCATCCACTGATTAACTCCCAAATTCCAGGAAAATTCCAGGAGCCCAGAACTGTCTCTCACACGGGTAGCAGACTCAAGAAAGCGAGCCACCACCTGCTGCCTCCAAGGGCGCACAGTGGCAGGAAGCTGCATTGGAAGCAGAGCAGGATCTCAAATCCAGGCCTGCTGATATGGGGTGCAGGTGTCTTCACCATTACACCAAATACCTGCCCCAAGTGAGACCTTTCCTGACCACCACTCCCAAAGTATCCCAGCCCTTTTTTTCTCTTTTCTCTGCTTTAGTTTTCTTCATAGCAGTGATTTCCACTGGAGATTCCATTATATATTTAGTTATTTCTTCCCCTGCCCCTGAAATGTAAGTTTGTGTTGGGTATATACACTTTGCTTGATATTATTTTGAATGCATGGTACCTGACATGAGCAACATGCTCAGTAAATATTTGTGGAAGAAATGAATGAACCTAAAGAGACCAGGATTTAGTTGGGTAAACAGGGTCTGAAGTAAATGACTGTAGATGGCACATTCATGAATCCGAATAATGAGAGGTGAAACAGTGAATAAGACAGTGACTATTTTTTGTGTGCTATTCTGAGCTTGGAAGAAGAGTGAAAATACCAGAGAAAGAAAGAATGACTGACAGAGCTGCATCCTAATGAAGGTGGCCTCCCACCTCTCTTCAGTCTATTTTGAACATAGTAAAAGTTGTGAACAGAGCGATCCTTCTGAAATATGCCAAATCATGGCACTTTTCTGCTCAACACTTTCAATGGCTTTCCATTTCCTTCAGAATTTGTCTTTAGCATCATCTGTCCCAAACGATGTGGCCTTTTGTGCCTTCCCTGACCTCATGTCTTCCTCTTCTGCACATTTGTGAATGTGCAGGCCATGTCCTACCCGGAGCACTTAGCCCTCCCTGCCTCGTTTGCCTGGAAAATCCTCGCCGAGATCCACAGGGTTGTTGCCTAGGTGTAGATGCGAGTAGCTGTCCCCATCACATCTGTGTTATTTTTGCCCAGTTGTTACCTTCATTACACCTTTCCTGGCCCATTATGTTAAATAAAACCCTCTCTTCCTGCTCCTCTGTGCATTCACCCGCCTGCTTTTTCTTCCAAGGCATTTAGTACATCTGACATATTCCCTGTCTTACTTGTATTTGTCTAATGTCAATCCAGTGTATCCCCTCTCAGGGTTGGGGAAGCTTTTTTCTGCAGAGGGTCACGTGGATAATTATAGTATCATTCATGGGCCATACAAAACTTACCAACTGCAACACTAGCCTGCTATAGACTTGTTGAATTTTGAGTCTCATCTGCCATTGCCTCTACAGGGCCAGGTGAAATGATTTCATAGGCTTTACATGGCCCACAAGCTGCATGTTCCCCACCCTGCCCTAGATCATAAAGTCCAGAGACATAGGTTTTAATCTGGTTCGTTCACTGTATTGCTCCAAAGCTCAGAATAATGCCTGCTGCATAGACAGAACTCAAAAGACATCCTGAGAAAATGAATGACTCTATAATTACTATGAAATACAGGTAGGAGCAGTTCACAGATGAGTTGAATGCCTTAATCAGACCATCTTGGTTTTGTTTCTCAGACGTGTCTCTTCTATCAGTTGTTCTCACTGAGATATATGACAGCAGCCTTCTCTCTCCTTGAGGGAATTTATAAATGAGGACAGGTGGGGCTGGCGCTATGGTGCAGCAGGTTAAGCCACTGCTTGCACAGCTAGCATCCCTTATGGGCACCAGTTCGAGTCCCAGTTGCTTGCCTTCCAATCCAGCTCCCTGCTAATGAGCCTGGGAAGGCAATGGAGGAATGCCTACTTCCTTTGGCCCCTGCATCCTGTGGGAGACCCTGAGGAATCTTCTGGTTTCTGGCTTTGGCCTGGCCCAGCCCCAGTCATTGTGGCCATTTGGGGAGTGAACTAGTGAATGGAAGATCTCTCCATCTCTGTCTCTGTAACTCTGCCTTTCAGATAAATAAAATATTTTACATACATAAGGACAGGTTATTTTGTTTATCACTGTACTATAGAACCTAGAGGGCTTTCTACAGACATTTTGTCCACTGAGGAACCAGGAATGATAAGTATCTTTCCAGAAGGAGGATAGCCCCTCACAATAAAACATTTTCCTACCAAAATGCCAATATCACCCGTAATGAGAAATGCTCAAAGATCATTCTGCCTGATCTGTAAAGATAACACAAAAGGCTCCCCCATTACTCTTGCAAGTCTGTTTATTAATAAATAGGAATCTATTACAAATACGTGGACATTGTGTTTTGCTCGAGGAAGGATTCTTATCTAAAAACCTATTAATTGTGGTCTTACACGATCATCTCATTATCTAATATGGTTTATCATTTCATTGTGTATCTCCAAAAGGTACTTGATTTACTTAGGACTTTTATCTACATGAAGATGTTTGTCCTCAAGATTGACCTAATGGTTTGAGTTCCTGAGATAGAATTTCTGCTTTCTTAGTCTTCTGTGAAGAGAGCTCAGGAAGTACTATGGAAAATGACCTGGGTGTCAAAAATGTCAGTCAAAACTTTCTTTTCTAGATTTCCTTTTTTAATTCACATTGGCATTGGGAGCAAATATACCCCTCAGTAGGCTTATTTTCACTTATTTCTTAATTTTTCTTCTTGGCAGACAACCATAATTTGGATATGCAGACAGTGTAGGAGAGCACTGAAGAACTCTGTGCTGTGCTCTCAGAACTTGTCTTGTTCTTTTCTGTGTAAGGAGAACTCAGAGGCCAGCATAAATGGTGTCTCTCTGGACAATCTGTTTCCTGAGTTGGTCATTTAGACCACGAGGACCTGTTGCCTAAAGGGCATTAATTTAATTCAGACTCCAGCTAGAGATTAGAAAGAAAGTTACTTAACAGAGAAAAGACCCTGGTTTTGTGGAACAAAAGGCTTAGCTTACAGTTTCTCTGGAAAAAGAACTCTGCTAACTGAAATTATCTAAGGACATAGATCCCACAGATCTCTGGTTATTTTTCATCAAGAAAAATAATTATGCTTAAAAATGATTTTCTGAGCCTAATTGTGATGCAGCAGGTAATGCTCTATCTATGACAGCAGCATTCCATATGGGTGCTGATCCATGTCCCAGCTGCTCCATCTCCTATCCAGCTCCCTGCTAATATCCTGGGAAAAGCAGCACAAGGTGGTCCAAATACTTGGGGCCCTAAAACCTATATGGAAGATCCAGATGAAGGTTTTGGCTCCTGGCTTTAGTCTGGTCCTGCCCTGACTGTTATACATCTGGGGAGTGAACCAGTAGATAGAATCTCTCTCTCTCTCTCTCTCTCTCTCTCTCTCTGTGTGTGTGTGTGTGTGTCTCCCTCTATCTAACTCTTTCAAATGAATAAATAAATATTTTAAAATGATTTTGTTCATTCTATATCATAGCTGTGTTAGATGCTTGTTAGAATTATTTGTTTATTTGAGAGGCAAATTCACACAGTGGCAGAAGCAGAGACAGAGAAGTCTTTTATCCTCTGGTTCACTCCCCAACTGGCCACAATGGCCAGGGCTGGGCTGATCTGAAGCTAGGAGCCAGAAGCTTTTTCCAGATTTCCTATGTGGGTGCAGGGGCCCAAGGACTTGGGCCATCTTCTATTGCTTTCCCAGGCCATTGCAGCAAGCTGGATTGAAGCAGAGCAGCCAGGACTAGAACCACTGTCCATATGGGATGCCAGCACTGCAGGTGGAGGCTTTACCAGCTACGTCACAGAGGGGGCCCCAGATGCTTTACATTTACCTCTTGACCAATTCAACTCCTTTCATTTATTAGCACACCTAACAATATGACAGGTCTTCAAAACATTCTTGGAAAATGCGTATTATGAAAATCACTAGGTATGGATTTAAAAATTTTGCTTCAAAATAATTTATCTTTGTTAAAATTTTAGTTAATGTATATTTTAATTTGAAAGAGTAATATACAGGGTTAGGGGGAGAGATTTTCCATTCACTAATTCATTCCCCCAAATACCTGCAATAGCCAAGGCTGGCCCAGGTCAAAGCTAGGAGTCAGAACTTAATCAGTGCCTCCCACAACTGTGGCCATAGCCCAAATACTTTAGCCATAATCAACTACCTCCAAGGGTATGCATTAACAGGCAGCTGGATTAGAAGCAGAGGTGGCCCTTAATTTCAAAACTCACATATGGGATGTGAGTGTCCCAAAGGTCAGCTTAACCTGTGGTTCCACAGAGCTCACCCTGAACATTCTTAATTACATTTCTCATGCAGTTTTTGAAGCACCCTCACAGTCCCTGGGCACCTACAAAATGCTAACTACCTCTCTAGGAATATAGCAATAAGCAAGGTAAATCCCCTGCCCTCTTGAGACTTGTGTTTATTGGGCATCAAAAGTGTCAAATACAAGGGCCAAACTAAAGAAAGAGGAAAGCTATGTGTCTACATTGAGGGAAGAACAAATTGAACAAGCCCTAAGGAGGGGATGAAATTGGTAGAAAGAAATCAGAAGAGATTGTGGAGAGTGAGTGGGCAGTGGCGGGGAGGGAGGGCAGAGGAGGATGAGGAAAGATAAGGTAGAAGTAAGCTCCATAAACCGTTATAAGTGGTGATAATGATTCATATTTTCTTAAGAATGGATGAGATGTAATTGGAAGGTTTTGTGCAGTAGTCATTGGATACAGTTCTTCTAAAAATAAGAGCAATCTAGTTACTGCACAGCTTGGACATTCCAAGAACAAAAGTAGAAGCAGAAAGACATAATAGGTAGCTGCTCCAGTTTCAGACCTCTTCCAAATTTTTGGTTGTGAACCATGACTTGGGATCCACAGGAACTGTGTTGTGGTGCCATTTGTTAAACTGCTGCTTACCACACCAACATCCCATATTAGTGTGTGAGTTCGAACCCTGGCTGCTCCATTTCTAATCCAGCTCCCTGCTGATGCTCCAAGGCAACAGTGAAAGATGGCCTAAGTGCTTGAGCCCCTGCCACCCACATTGGAGACTTAGAGGGAGATCTGTGCTCCTAGTTTTAGCCTGGAACAGTCCTGGCTATTGCAGACATTTGGAAAGTGAACCAGCAGGTTGAGGATCTAGCTCTCTTTCTCTGTCTCCCTGTGCCTTTCAAATGAATAAAAATAAATCTTTTTCAAAAGTGATATCTTTCCTTTGATCTTGGAAAAAAAGTTTTTATCTTGACTCTCACTACATATATGGTATGAATTATAGCACATTCTGAAATTATTAGTCATCAGATCACTTGAATCCCATGCGCTAATCTGTAGCATACATTATAAAATATAAGTAACATAATATTTAGGATAAAAATATTTTTATATTATCATATTTTATGCTATCAATGTTATAAAATATATCATTCACCAAAATGTTATTTTGGTATTTCTATTATTATAATGTTAATTTTAAAATTTATCAGCATTTGGAGCAGTGTGGTTAAATATAGTCATTAAATTTGGAAAGTTTTGCTTAATTTCAAATGTCATTTTCATTTATTTTGGTTTAAAATATTAATCATGATAGCTTAACTGTCACTAGCTTGTCTGTCAAGGCAAATGTTTATTATTAGTGAATCATTAATAGCACATTTGTCATTCCAAGTAGACTTGAAGGATTTGAATTCTTTGGCCAGCCTGTCATATCTAATTAGATCATCATTTTTACCTCATAATGTGGCTGACATAAAACTTGTTATAATAAACAAGGTAATTATAAACTGTTAAATTTCCTTGGTATTAGCTGTGTGTTTATTATTAAATTATATTCAATCTTAGTTTTGTGGGAACATCCTGTGACTATTTGTGAATGTGAAGTGGAAGTGGGATTTTGAAATTAATTGATTCTCTTACCTGGTTCATCAAAATGCACCAAGTGGAAAAGCCTTAAAAAGAAGAGCCACATGAAGAGCCCAAGTGAGGCACTGCCTTTGACCCCCCACCATTCCTCCATGTATGCCACCCTTTTGGGACCTGTGGTCCTGAGACATAGGGACCAAGGGAGGGAAGCCCCATCAACCCATTTTCCTGTAAGGAATTCTATTTTCTTTCTTTTTAAAATTAAATTTAAATTAATTGTGGTTAAATATAACTGATAAAATTAAATATAAGTTCTTGTTTTTAAGCACTATTTTCAGTGGTTCTTCTGGCACCCATTTTTGGAAACTCAGATCTGACTTTGGATACCATTAATCTGTGTGAGAGAAGATAATGTCTTGGATTAGGTTGACAGCAGCTGAGATGAGACTAAGCATGAATTGGCATGGTGAATGTTACTGGAGACAATAACTTATGCACCAAATGTGCTTATCCTGATTAGGTTGTTTCTGGGATTATAGGACTTTTCATTGTCCAGTCACTTACAAAGTTTTTTTTTTTTTTCAAAAACAAAACATTTTGAGATAATATTAATGTTTCAAATTAATATTTTGGTGTTACTTAACATTTTTGGAAATTATACCTCTTTTTCTCACAAACACCTAGTTTTCTCACTGAAAAATTTTGGCTCCTATAAAGAGTTGCCTTAATTGCTTATATGCAGAATTCTTTTTCTTTTTGTATTTCTCACATACCCATTGATCATACTAACAGACTACTAAATCAAGTGAAATATTTACTTGTAAATCTGTCTTTCCGAACAGGTCTTCAAAGAGGAGGTACCTTTCTCTGAAGGGAGGAGAGAACCTCCACTTTGACTATGACCTTGTCTAAACAAGATAAGAGTCGGAGAACTCAAGCGGCTTCCATAGCCTTGGAAACTCATGACTGGAGCATAGGGAGATTACTGATGCCATAAACAGAAGTGTCAATTTGTAAAGTCAACAACAGGAGTCACTGTGCACTTACTCCTCATGTAGGATCTCTGTCCTTAATGTGCTATACATTGAGACTTAATGCTATAACGAGTACTCAAACAGTATATTTCACTTTGTGTTTCTATGGGGGTGCAAACCGTTGAAATCTTTACTTAATGTATACTAAACTGATCTTCTGTAAAAAAAAAAAAAAAAGGAAGAAGAAATTATCAATTCCCAACTTGACTCTCACTGGGATTAAACATGACAATAGGTCTGATCTGATTTCATCATCATTTAAAAAATCATCTATTATTTTTCACTTTATGTTTCTGTGTGGGAGCAAACTGTTGAAATCTTTACTTAATGTATGCTAAACTGATCTTCTGTATATAAAGAGAATCGAAAATGAATCTTGATGTGAATGGAAGGGGAGAGGGAGTGGGAAAGGGGAGGGTTGCGGGTGGGAGGGACGGTATGGGGGGGAAGCCATTGTAATCCATAAGCCGTACTTTGGAAATTTATATTCATTAAATAAAAGTTTAAAAAAAAAGAAATTCACTTAATAAAAAGCAAAAAAAAATCTGTCTTTCCAATAGATTCCATTAATGAAGCCCACTAAAAATACTGTGTTTTAAAATCTTTTGAAATTTTTGTCTGACCATCCTATTCCCAACAAAATTCTTATGTTGAAAACTTAACTGCCAGTGCTGTAGCATTAGGAGGTGAGGCTATGGAAGCTAGTTAGGACAAGAGGGTAAAGTCTTCACAAATGGGATCAGTGCCTTTCACAAGAGGCTTCAGAGAGCTGCCCCTGTGAGGATACAACAAGTTGATAGTCTGCAACCTGGAAGAGGTTTCTTACAAGAACCCAGCCATGCTGTCACTTTGCTTTCAGGCTTCCCAGTGTCCAGATCTCTGAGCAATCAACCAATCAATGGCCCTTTGTTACAGCAGTCTGAACAATAGCACTCCCTCATGTGGACAAACCATTTAGCCAACCTTTTCTGATGGAAATCGGGGATGTTTCTGTCCTTTAGGTGTTAGAAATAATGCTGTCATGGTTAACATTTATGTGTGTAAATTCATATTTTCCAGTGTACTTCTGGAATAAAGTTGTAAAAGATAAATTACTTGGTCAAAAGGCAAATACAGTAGTTTTTCAAGACGTTGTCAAATTCTAGAGTATAGAGAACTTCTAAATATCGTTTAATTTTAGAATTCAGCAGCAAGGTTTTAGCATTTTCATTCATTTTATCAAAAACTCATTTTTGAAATAGTAATGAACCACAATGTTCAATATATTATTTAGAACTGAGAACAAATTCCTGTTGGCACTTGAGTTTAGTACAACTCAAGTATCCATTCAAAAGCTGGAATGTTCCTTTCAACTAATAGGCTACCAATGTAAGATACTGCCAGAACCTAGATTAGCTTGCAACAAGGGGAAGAGTTAAAGTCAGAGATTCATCTAGGATCAGTACCATCTCTCCAGTTTGCTAAGACAGGGCTAGTCATTTCTTAAGTAGCTCAAGAAGGGGCTGGGGCTCTCTGGCCTTGCAATTCCCAGGTTCCTGTTGCAAAAGGCATTCAATCAGAAATCCATAGAAGAAGGAATAGACTTTACTCACAAGAACATAATCTTCTTATTTGTGAAAGCTGATGTTTGCCTCAACAAGCTGTGCCTGCTTCTCTTGAGGGCATAACATAGCTCTCACTGGCAGGAAAGGTAGACTAGAATCATCACCCTCCCTCCCCCATTTCTTCACTTTCAGGGACTTGTACTCCTAGGAGGATGAAATTTTTATTCACAACAGTCAGGCATAGTCAGAGGGGCTAGAATTTTCATCCCCCTCACGGAACCCCATATCCTTTGGAGGTGAGTCAAAGTGCCTAGATATGTGGGCAGGAAAATAGAGCCTTGAAATGGGAGGAGGTATGGCGAATGAGAGAGATGACTAGCAAAAGAGAAAGAACTGAGACAGCTACAGGGCTGGAGTGGAAGACCCTGGAAAAGTTAGGTTCTCCTTCCTTACAGTATGCTAATGAGAAATTTCAAAGTTCTACATTCTAGTTAGTCCTACGTGGGACTGGCCTGTGAGATCTACTATCTCACCAGAGAGGATGGAGTTAAATCTACAAGGCAGAGTCCCTCTGAGAATCACTAGCTTTGGTCCAACTAGTGACCCAGGAAGGTGCCTGTCCCCGAGAAACACCTAGTGTCTCCTCAGGCCCTTTGTATGGGGACTCATAAAATATTTGTGTTTAGTTGCTATGATTGTCATCAGCCAGAGATCCTTGATATATTGCTCTTTGTCTCTTGTTCCATAAAAATGTCATTAATTTTTATTGAAATTATTATGTTATTTATTTAAGAAGCAGAAAGTAGAGAGAGAGAGAATTAGTTTTCCTGTCCACTAGTTCACTCCTCAAATGCCTGCAACACCCTATCTCCCTATCTTGATCCAGGTCTTTCAGATGAGTGGCAGCAACCCACTTTACTTGAGCCATCACTTGCTGCCTCACAGGGAGTGTATTAGCTGGAAGCTGGAAGTGGGAGCAGATCTGGGACATAAGCCCAGGCACCCCAGTATGGGAGGCAGGCTTTCCAAGTAGCATATTAATCTCTAGACAACCCACCCACCCATAGAAATGTCTTTTATACTGATATCTCAAAATATTTTTTGATTTAGTGGGAAAAGGGAAGGGGAAGAAATTAAAAAGAAAAATAGAAAGTTGGGTATATTTCAATGATATGTTAAAGATAGAATCATTGCTGCTTATAAAAGTAGTTCAAAATTATTATGTCATCAAGTTCTGAAACTATTTGAAAATTCTATTAAAATGATTAGATATACTTCAAAAACAGAACAATTAATTATAATATTTTATTGAACAAAAAAATACAGTGGAGCTAAAAAGGCTATATTTGATGTGGTTCATAAGGACAGAGTTTTACACAGGTGTAACATACATACATATTCAGGATATTATTTTACAATATCAAATGCACCTTTCACTGCCACAGCATTAGGTAGTGAATAAAACTTATACAGATTAACCTGTTTCTTTAAAGTATCTAACATCATACAGTATATTTTAAGATTATATAAACATTTCAAACATTGAAGTAATTTAAAGCATATTGTGTTCTAATGTGCACCACAATAATCTCTAATCCTCAAAATATAATGGTACCGAAATTCTGTTTGTCAAATAATAAAACACAAGATGTTGTAAAATGTAACCAAGCACCAATTTAACCCAGCATTTAATTCTTCACAAAACTAAGAGTTTGCTAACACATGCAAATTTAACTGAGTAGTCAAAAGAACCACCAAATGTAACCTAGGCCCTCAGATTATCTTTGGTTTATGTATTCTTTTATTAGCTGATTGTTTTTCAAGAAAATGATAAAAATGAATGATTTAGATCAACTTTTTTTTGGTTAATAGAATCATAGGGCTCATACAAGAAAGCACTGGGGTAGGTGTAGGGGCGGAGAGGCTCATTTGATGTTTATTATATGTTGTATTTTTGCATAGGACTTAGAGCACCAAAAGGGTTCTATTGCTTTCAGATAAGTTTGAAAATATTGATTTGGCAAAAAAGCTTCAAGAACATTTATTTGGCTATTCTAGTACAGTTTAAGAAATTTGTGAAAAGAGATTATGATTCATTCCAGACAATTTTGTAATTCAAATGAATGTTCACCTGAGAATATGAGTAACCTTCATTATTTACTGGTGACATAATTTTCACCTGTTAGCTGGAAGAACTTTAAATGAAATAGTATCATTGAATATTAGCTCAGTAGTGAATAGTATACCCAAATAATATTTTTGAATCTTAGCGAACAATTAAATGTGGAGGAACAACTCTTTAATGTATAGGATTTATTGTTATTATAGTGTATCTCATTTTATCTTGTGTATTATGCTAAATAAAAATATATTATAATTCCTGAAAATGAGATAAATTAATTTTGACTATTATAATTGTACTTGTGATGTAAACGAAATGGAAAATATATTTCAGCAATACTGGATTCAAAACAAACTTTAGGAAGCACCTCAGAACTGGAAAATTGTGAGAAACATATTTAGAAAGTGGGTGACAGTACAAATTAAAAATCTTATACCTCTTAGGCCAGTGAATCAATAGAGAAAGCATTTTTACATATCATCAATTTAGGAAGCATCCATGAATTCTATCAGAAATTACTTTTACCTCAGGCCAGGTGGCCATCAAGAGAAGTTGTTTTCAGAACCACCAGAGGGCGACAGTGTCCACAGCATTGTTAGTGTAGGTGCCATTTAAATTTGGACGCTGCCAAAGTAAAAAATGTTTTAAAAGATAATTGGTAATTTCTAAACAAATATATTTGTATGTTATAATGCCTAGTAATATATGGCTGTTAAATTAGAAATTAGAGTCAACTGTACTATTTTTGGTGAATAATTTAACCTAGAATTGTGTTAATGTGTCTGAATCAGGAATTGAACAGATACCACTTTAAACAATGGCTAAAATTATTACTAAAGCCATTAGCACTCACAATTCACTTAGCACCATATATTTAGCACCAGAATAGATATTAAATTAATACAAAATTTAATTGCAAACAAACTTCAAAATTATAGCAAGAATATGGTGATTGTAATGTGTTTTCAGCACCATTAATCATTGAATTGTTAAACTTCCTAGGTTTCTATTGACCTTTCATAAATCAAAACGAAAGTATGGCATAATTGTAAGTCACTTGCATGTGTTTAAATGGTTCCACCCACACATACAATGAAAATACAAGGAAAAACACCTTATAAAAACATTTTGTTAGATATTGGTAGAAATGTAACTCTGTTTTCCCCAACACTTCAGTAGGTAAAAACTATCTGCTTCCAGGCTGCTGGGGAGCCTACTGAGACACTTTGTTACACACTGGGAAACGAGAACAAAAGCCCAGGCTTTAATCTCCTTTAGTGGATACATTTGAGTTATTTGTTTAGCTTGTGCATTTATTTCCTAAGCATGGTAGGAACATCAAACATATAAACTGACTTAAGTTTATGTTAGATTGTTATGTTGATTGATTTAACACAAGTACATATGAAGGAGATAGTAAACATAAAGATACTTCAAAATTTGTGGAAAATGAAATTAAAATAAGTTTATTTTGGTGTAAACATTTTTTGAATCTGCACATATCAGGAGTCCTCCAAAAGTTCATGAAAAATGCTTGCTATGAAAAAACTGCATGAATTTCAAAACTTTTTGTACAAAAGTAAACTTTTTAATTATATTTTCCACAAACTTTATGACCTTTCCTTTATATTGTTTCAATTCAAATATTCTGAGTAAATTGAATTGGACAAACTTGCTCTAGTGTTTGTCAGCTCTGTGCTAAATCTGCACACTGGAACTTCGAATGAGAGGTCCCATGAGCATTTCATGGGGGCATTGCAGCAGTGTCCAGTGATGTGACGAGGCTTTGACTACTTAACAGAAGCAAAAATGATAATAATAATAATACCAGTTTCTTCCACATTTTAAAGCAGATTTATCTGTCATAAACCAGGATGATCAAGAGTGTGCCAACACAACTCAGAAAGTTATAGAAAGAAATCCATTGCATCATAGATAAAATTTTACTTTGTTTTTTGGAAGACAGGGAGGCACAGAAATATTATCATGATAGATTACTTTTCTTTTCTACCAAAAAAAAATCTATACCATAAAGAGGATCAATCCTATAAAATAAGTGTATCAATTACTATTGTTTTAAATGAAATCTTTCCAAATGAAAACTTCCGTCCTTACTATGTGAAGCTGCTCTTATGAAATAGATTATCCCCTGGCTCTTTCTGCCTCTGGGAAACAGCCATGCTAGCACCATTGTTGAATCTGATAAAAAATATGACTCACTGTGTTGATAGTAGCTCATTTTCATTTGCTTTAGCTTGGAAAATAAAATATTTTACATGGCCACTTTATATTATTAAGTTTAAAAATTACAGATAGAATAACACTATACCCGTTATATTTTAAGCAGAGCTGTTAAATTATAAATAAACTCATAGTTCTAGTTGTGGTTTGGAAAGTACTCTTATGAAAGTGTAATTTACAAGTGTGTAGACCCCTAGTCTAATCTCAATCTGATGTTTAATGGTTTATCACTCAAAGCTTTCTATTTGAGACATTTTTGTCCTAATAAGTCACGGAAAGGTGGGATTTCTCTAAACTGTTGCAGTTCTAGAGTTTTTAGCTAATAGTAAAAATGCACTCATGTAAACATTACATTATAGTTGCTGTATGAAATGCTGGGATAAATACAAAGAATTAGACAGAGTTCCTGTCAAAGAAGAGCTCATATATTAATGATAATTTTAGAATTCATATATTTCTATTAGTATGTAAATTTACCTTGGTGGCAACCTCTAGGAAATAAATAGCAAATACCACCATTCTTCCTTAAAACTGAGAAAGAAACTAAACAAGAGTACAGCCAGTGAGTCTACACTGAGAACAGCTACCTCCTGTTCAATAGTACTCTCTGCTGTTTCTGTAGAACTGACATGGTCAAATCGTGGATGGAAACACTATCTACCTGAATCAAGAAAAGTTCAACTAATGAGCTTTCCCTTCAGTTGCCCTGACACAACAGATAAAAGTTGGATTGGGGCCTAAATTATGTAATGACTCTATTCTTCATTTTATTCTCTAAAAATACCTACTTTTAATAGGGTCTGATTGCACCCACAAAAAGTACTATAGTATCATTACATTGGGTCACCATATCTGTAAAAAAAAATTGGGCTGGTTGTTTGTCCTCAAATGGACCCAATCTCCAGACGGGAGAGTTTGCACATTGAATAGATTTAATTAACTCTGTCATCCTCAGAAACTCCAAATGTGTGTGACATTTTAAACACATAGCTCCCTCCTGCCATGTGCACTGTGGAACTAATCATGTTTACTTGTTCCATAATCCTCTGGAGGCATTCTGTAACCTGAATGAAATACACACACATTCGAAAGCTAATGTGTTAGGTGTCTGGATCCAGATGTATCCTCTCAAACAGACTTCATGAATAAGGAACCGTTACATTTCCAAATCACATGAATGAAATTTTCAGTGACGGAATTGACTTTCGTAGTCAAACTTAATGAAGGGCCAGCGCTGTGGCTCACTTGGCTAATCCTCCGCCTGCGGCACTGGCACCCCGGGTTCTAGTCCCGGTTGGGGTGCTGGGTTCTAGTCCCGGTTGCTCCTCTTCCAGTCCAGCTCTCTGCTGTGACCTGGGAAGGCAGCGGAGGATGGCCCAAGTGCTTGGGTCCCTGCACCCGCAAGGTAGACCAGGAGCAAGTACCCAGCTCCTGGCTTCGGATTGGTGCAGCTGCAGCGCTGGCCGTAGCGGCCATTAGAGGAGTGAACCAACAGAAGGAAGACCTTTCTCTCTCTCTCTCTCTCTCTCTCACTGTCTTGTCTCTCTCTCTCACTGTCTAACTCTGCCTGGCCAAAAAAAAAAAAAAAAAAAACTTAACGAAGAACTGAAAATTATTCCTCCATAAAAATACAAAATAAAGTTGATAATGAGTTCTTAGAAAAGCATCTGTACCAGGCTCCATTAAAAAAAAAAAAAAAAAAAAGCACCCTGGCTGAATGTGGTATGCTGGAGGGACCTTGAAATTCTCAAAGGCCCAACATGACAAGTAGATTGAGTCTCACCAATTCATAAGAGGCAAAAACCATGAAGAGAGGGAGGTGTCTTTGGCATCCCTCATGTCACTTTCTGGATCCTTTCACCTCCTGCTGCTCCTGAGCAGTCTTTAAGATGCGCCATGCCCCTAGGATACACATCCATCTTAACTTCTCCACCCGGGCTTTCTGTGCAAATACTCTGTTTCTGTGACTTTTCATACCTGTCCTCTACTTCTTAATTATCCTAGACATTATCAGTTTTTTGGGGATTTTGCTTTCTGCTTTCCGAAATCAAAACTACCTAATCTGCTTCTGAAATCTCCAGGCAGTTGTTAATTCTAACTTTGCCTTTCTCTCTCTAAATAATGTGGCTAAATTTTCATAGGAATCAGAGGTCTTACATATTTCACAGGGTAGCTGATCACATATTGCAGCTACAGGTGAACACTGTTGGTATGCTCAATTTCTCAAAACTATGTAAAAATTAATTTGTTAAAATAATTTAACAGAGGCTTATGTTGTGGTGTAGTGGGTAAAGCTGCTGACTGCAATGCCAGCATCCATATAGGTGCCAGTAAAAGTCCCACCTACTGCACTTCCAATGAGGCTACCTGCTAACGGCCTGGGAAAGGCAGCAGAGAATAGCCCAAGTGCTTGGGCCCCTGCACCCATTTGAGACCTCGAAAAGGCTCCTGGGTCCTGGTTTTGGCATAGCCCAGCCTCCACTGTTGCAGTCATTTGAGGAGTGAACCAGTGGATGGAAGATCTCTTATTCCCCCTCCCCTCTCACTCCCTCTCTCCCTGTAAGTCTGACTTTCAAATAAATAAATAAATCTTAAAAAAGACTTTTACAGCAAAATTTATAGGCTATATTATTTCCTGAAGACTTTTTTGAACTTCTTGTGGACAGGAACCATGTCTCATTGTCTTTGCACTATCAGGACATAACCAATAGAGTGCCTTGTTTGTCATAAATACTCTACACATAATTAGCCGATTTACGTAAGTAAGAATAAGAAAAAGTCTTGATTTGAAAGCTTACATCACTCAAGGATATCTTTGGATATCTTTTGGTGAACCAACATAAGGTAAAATATCTCCAGAATAAAAATCTATGGCTGCCTATATAAGTTATTTTTCCACATGTCACTGTCGAGTATTTTGCATTATAGATAGGTGTTAGAGATGTCCCACCACCTCACACATACTTTGGAATAAGTTTTTAAAATATTTCAATTCAAGCTTAGAGGTCAGAAATAGAAATGGATATTTTGAATCTAAAAGAATAAAAACAAATACACTAGACAAACACTCATTTATACAATTGAATAGTAAAAGGAAAAAAGATTATCATAAAATATGTATAATATGTGCAAAATTCAATATATATATATGCCTATGATTTCCCCAAACCATTATATCTCCTGATGGAAAGTAAGCTTATTTAAACCAGTATAGGTAGTTTGATGTCACTCCTGGAAAACACAGGTTGTCAGTACAGGATCCCCCATAACTTGGAGGACAAGATGAGCACGGCACCCCTACTTTATATGGTGCTTCTCCAATCCAGTTGCCCCTAGAATGGGTAAAAAAGATAGCATTGGTTATACTCATGCATTTAAAAAGATTGGATGATTCTTAAACATATACTCATGGGTATAGATATTTATAATCCTTTGGAAAATTTTAGAAAAACATGGAAAGTTATATCAATTTCTTATTTTAGCAGTAATTTATATTCATCTTGTTTTTGAATACCTTCTCTCTGAGTAAGTTAATGCTATTTTAACTTACAGATGAGACCTTCCAGGGTATGATGACATCATTAATCGTCACCAGTTTCATTCCATTCACTACATCTGGCTTATAGTTTAGAGGCCTTCTACTGAACACTGTCAGGACATTTTCATTAACCTTACTCCTTTTAAACTCATTCTGGAGTGGGATTTGGCCTTGTCTGATATCTGAGTGCCTGGGTTATTTCTTCTTCTTTTTTTTTTTTTTTTAAAGAATTATTTACTTGAAAGACAGTTACAGAGAGAGGTAGAGCAAGAGAGAGAGGTCTTCCATTCTGCTGGTTCACTCCCCAAATGATGGGAATGCCCAGAGCTAAGCTGATTAGAAGCCAGGAGCCAGGTCTCCCATGCAAGTGCAGTGACCCAAGGACTTGGGACATCTTCTGCTGCTTTCCCAGGCCATAGAAGAGAGCTAGATCAGGAGAGGAGCAGCTGGGACTCGAACCAGTGCCCACATGGGAGGCTGGCGCTGCAGGCTGGGACTTTAACCTGCTGCACCACAGCACCGGTCCTGTGAATGCCTGGGTTTCAATCCTGACTCTATCTTACTGCTAATGCACACTCTGAGACACAGCATTGATGGCTCAGTGGTAATCTGGGGAGTAGACCAGTAGACAGGAGCTCTGTTTGTCTATATGTCTCTCTCTTTCTCCCCCTTCCTGTTGCTCAAACAAATAAAGGTAAGAAAAATTAAACTCATGCTAATGCTTGTGAAAAGATGTTAAATAAAGAGGAATACTTAGTGTTTTCTGGTATGTTTAGAAGTGATGTAATGAGTAACAAGTCATCATGTACACACAAAAGAAATATGCTATAAATGTTTACAAGATTTCTTTCCAGGGACCAGCGCTTGTGGCACAGCAGGTTAAAACCCTGGCCTGCAGCACAGGCATCACATAGGACCAGTTCAAGTGCTAGCTGCTCCACTTCTGATCAGCTCTCTGCTATGGCCTGGGAAAGCAGTGGAAGGTGGCCCAAGTCCTTGGGCCCCTGCACCTGAGTGGGAGACCTGGAGGAAGCTCTCGGCTTTGGATAAGCTCAGCTCTGGCCATTGTGGTCATTTGGGGAGTGAATCAGCAGATGGAAGTCCCCCCCCAACCCCGGCTCTACCTCTCCCTCTAACTCTGTCTTTCAAATAAATAAAATAAATCTTAGAAAAAATGTTTCTAAAGCTTGAAATGTCTTAGATTCCTAGTCTTTGTAAAATGAGATAAGAAAAACTGTTCTCACAGTAAGAGAATAATGGCCTACAGCAATGATTAAAGTTTGTTCCAAAAACTTTTTACATATATAGAGTTGTAGCTACGAATTTTTTATTTAGTGCTATTCATTTTTTATAACAATGGACACATTTAAGTTGTTAGTCTATGCAACCAGTATTTTTCTTTATCTGTATTAATGGCAATGATCAATATAATAAAGCAACTTCTCCATTTAGGATAGTGAGAAATAGCCACTTTGATGTACTGTTATTTAGCTCTTGTAATTATAAAGCAGAAGTAACAAAATAATGTCAACTGGTGATAGGAATTAGAGAATCTAATTTTAATCTGGACAGAAGCATGAACAAAGGTGAAAGATCAGGAGAAAATCTGGTCATCAATGGTGAAATTAGGTTTGAAGATGAAACAATAGGAAAGGGACTAAAACATGACAACAGGTGGTCCATGTCTTCTGTAAGACCTGAAAAGACCAAGCAGTGAGTTATCAAGTGGGATATGAAAATATATTGATAGACCAGTCAAAAATTCAAAGTTTTATCTATATACCATTCATATAGTCTAAATAAGGCCTGAGTTTGTGATCTCAAGAGGCTTCCATAGCCTTGGCTGCTCATGACAAGAGCCTCGGATGATTACTGACGTCATAAATATGAGTGTCAATTGTTAAATCAACAACAGGAGTCACTGCGCACTTGCTCCCCATGTAGGACCTCTGTCCTCAATGTGTTGTACTATGAGAATAACAGTAAAACTAGTTATACTTTGGGTGTCTGTGTGGGTGCAAATTGTTGAAATCTTTACTTAGTGTATACTAAGTTAATCATCTGTATATAAAGATAATTAAAAATGAATCTTAATGAAGAATGGAATGGGAGATGGAGTAGGAGATGGGATGGTTTGCAGGTAGGAGGGTGGTTATGAGGGGAAACCACTATAATCTGAAAGTTGTACTTTCAAAATTTATATTTATTAAATGAAAGTTTTTTTAAAAAGCAATATTTATCCATAAGATGAAGAACTTGCTAATTTTCTGATATTACAAAATGGGGCTTTTGTTACAAAGAATTCATAATTAAAAATAATTAATTAATTAGAGAGTTAGAGAGATGGGTTTGGGGTAGAGAAAGCATAGTTCCATCTGCTAGCTCACTCCCCAAATGCCTGCAAAGCCCAAGAGCCAGAAACTTCATCAAGATCTCCCACACAAGTGGTAGAATCTCAATTTCTTAAGTCATCACTTCTGCCTCCCAGGGGCTGCATTAGCAGGGAGCTAGAGCCATAGGTAAGTGTTGAACTCAGATAGTCTGATTCAGGCATCTTAACCACGAGGTCAAGAACCCACCCCAAGTTGTGATCTTAAGCCCCTCACCATTATTTTAAGTTACTCTACATTCTTCCCTAAGGATAAGATTTCTTTGAGCATAATTTTGATGATGTCAAATACTATCATATACTGTATAGAAACAAAAAGGACCATTTGCAATGAGGGTAGTTTTCTCCTTTATCCCCATCCTGTCCTGTCCTGTATTTATGATCTTATTTCACTCTATCCCAATTATATTTACCCCAAACTGTAAAAGAATATGGACCTAGGGCTGGCACCGTGGCTCACTTGGTTAATCCTCCGCCTGCGGTGCCAGCATCCCATATGGGCGCTGGGTTCTAGTCCCAGTTGTTCCTCTTCCAGTCCAGCTCTCTGCTGTGGCCAGGGAGGGCAGTGGAGGATGGCCCAAGTGCTTGAGCCCCTGCACCCCATGGGAGACCAGGAGAAGCACCTGGCTCCTGGCTTCGGATCAGCGCAGCGCGCAGGCCGTAGTGGCCATTTGGGAGGTGAACCAACAGAAGGAAGACCTTTCTCTCTGTCTCTCTCTCTCATTGTCTATAACTCTACTGTCAAATAAATAAATAAATAAAAAAAGTATATGGACCTAGTCTATGCTATCTTAATCTCACATTTTTGAAACTTGGGTATATATTTTTGGTAACAGAAGCTTAGATTTTTTTTATTAAGTGCAATTGTGTTATATTACAACTTTAACATAGATCACATTTTATTAAAAGATTATTAAATTAAACAGTAAATTAGTCTATTTACATACTATTCATTTTTATTTTTGTCTAATTCCATTTAATTAAATTAATTTTCTCTCCCTCACGGACATCTTTTTCCCACTGAAGAATTTATATTTGTGATAACTTTATATTGGCATTGGAAAAATTATATTCAGCTGCAGGTAAGGATTTTAGAACTTTTTTTCATAATGTAGGTTCCAGAAAAATGTTTTTTTTTATTATGACTGACATGTAGCATGCAAATGCAATATCTTAGTCTCTTGGACCTGTAAAGGAATAATATATCTCTTCAATAATATTAGAAAAATTCCAATTTTTGCCAAAAGATTCTAATATTTAACTGAATTAAAGAAAAATCTCTGGCCATTTGGTATTACTTGGCCTAATTATGTCAAGTCAAAAGAATAAAGGCTTAATGGGAAAATATGATGTTGGAATAAAAATATCAAACAAATGCACATATTTAATGTTTTTTATAATAGATATGCAGTCTACTTTCCAACTTACTCTCCCTAATAATGATGAAGAGGGAACATCGGAAAAATCACTGGTTCTCAAACTCAGCAGGAACACTGCCCCTGGCACAACAGCACTTCAATGAGTAATGTAGTTACTCATGACACATCCTCAGTCCCTCCCCGGGCTGGAAAAACTGGAGAAAATCTTTGCTTGGGACTTACTTTGGAAGACAGCAAGGGTGTCATAAATCCTTTGCACATTTTGGTATGCATTCCAAATGAGAACAGACTTGTGCATAAATATTGGAAAATTTTATCATCTAAAGAGTTATTGCTATCAAGAAGGCATTTTGTCACATGTTGGCAAATGTTTATTGATTCTCATATTATAAAGAATGCTCATAAATATGACCATGTTTTATCATTGTTGACAAATTTCCGTAAGACATTTTGTGTGTACCATCAGATACAATTACTGAATATTTTCTAGTTGAAAAAACAAGAGATGAAGGAAATATCTTCCATTATTTTGCTTTTCTAGTGAAAAAAGGTGAGCCAGCAATCCTAGCAGTGATAATGTTGATAAATCCCATAGAATACTTTTTTCCAGTGCCTTTTTTTTTTTAATATTTATTTGAGAGGCAGAGTTACAGAAAGGCAGAGGCAGAGAAAGAGAAAAAGTTCTTCCATCAGCTGGTTCACTCCTCAGAAGGCAGCAATGGCCGGAGCTGTGCCAGTCAGAAGGCAGGAGCCAGGAGCTTCTTTCAGGTCTCCCACATGGGTGCAGGGGCCCAAGGACTTGGGCCATCCTCTATTGCTTTCCTAGGCCACAGCAGAGAGCTGGATTGGAAGTGGAGCAGCTAAGACTCGAATCAGCGTCCATATGAGATGCGGGCACTGCAGGCGGTGGCTTTACCCACTGTGCCACAGTGCTGACCCCTCTAGTGTCTTTTATATAGCTATTAAAATCCTGTTGGAGGCCAGCGCTGCCATCTGCTGCCATCTGGGGAGTGAACCAGAGGATGGAAGACCTCTCTCTCTCTCTCTGCCTCTGACTCTCAAATAAATAAATTAATCTTAAAAACAATTTAAAAAGTGACATACAGTTTTTATTTTACAATTACTGCAACTAAAGAAGGATAGTAAATAGGATTTGGGGAGTTGGTGTCTCAAATTGTTTTTCCTACAGTTTTAGCCTAGAATTCCTGTCCTTGTGAAAAGAAAACTTTCAAATAATCTGCTTTTCAGGAACGTGGGGATGAGGGTTGACTTGAAGATTACAGGCCTTTTTAGTCTTCCTTATATTATTTACCTGTCAAAAGTACCTGTCAGGCTGGAGATATGTAACACCAACAACAGCCCCAGTAAAGAAAATCCCACTTGGTACTTACTTTGGGGCGTAGTTGCATACCAAGTACACTGCACGTCGCCATACAGACCCCCAAACATTCATGTTTTGGCAAGTGTGAATTGCACATCCTATCCGATTGGAAGTGGCCCAAACCATCTGTTAAAATAAACCAAAATAACATTATTGGTATCAGAGCTAAGGAAATGCGTATCCACCAAAATCGCAAAAGCATTATTTTTTAAAGAATGAATCAGAAGTTAACAAAGAAATTGCAGAAACCTGTGTATAATGTGTACACATGGGGCCGAAACATCTCATCGGACATCTGGGGTTGCAATCCTGAGGATATGGGAAAGCATAATCTTTCACTTCATCATACCATGGTTTGACCAACTGGAGAATGGAGCGGTATCTAGATGCCAAAAGCAAAAAAAGAATACAGAAAGAACTTAGAATACAGATAGAGAATTTGTGTTACATTGTAAATAGTTGTTCTTTTTGAAGATTATTCATGATGTCTGAAGAGCACATCCACCAATCACAATTACCTCGTAAAGGCTTCTTTTCCCACAGGTAGGACCAAGTATGAAAATATCCAGGAATGAGCAAATAGTATTATATTTGTTTATGAAACTAGTCATTTTGAGGAAAGAAAATGCAAATAGTTCAGGAATAATTCATATTTTATATAATCTGCATGAAAAATTTCCTCTAATAAAGTTTTATGAACATTCCAAAGTTAAACATGTAAAAGTAGACTCAATATTAGAACTTGGGGCCATCTTTTCCCTTAAATCAGAATCACTTTAATTTTAAAAATAACATTCACCCCTAATGAAGAAGAGAATTTTTTAAATAACATTCCCCAATGGTAGAAAAGCTATCTTATGAGTGGAAATAACTTTTCCTGTAGTTGCGTATGCCTGCATATATATGCATACATATATACATATGTATATAAATATATGTATTTTATATTTTAATTCTGTATCCATTAGTTGCAGGAATATGCAATGATGGAAAAAATGTGCATGCACACAAACACAAATGGTTCTGTCACAGTCATGGGATTTTTCCTGAAGGGGAGGATATAGGATATGTCACATGTTTATAGCTTTACTGAGAGGTCAGCAGAAAACACAGCTTTAAGGGAGTGTTCCAAAGGTGAAAAGGGAATCTGGTTTATTAGGCCCTTGTAACTAATTAAGTAATTCTTGAAGACATCTAAGATATTCACATGTATCAATGAGTAGCGCATACATGAGTAGAGTGCTCAATAAACACTGGCAGGTATTACTTGAAATTGGCGTCATTCCCCTTCAGAGTACGTAGTTAATCAGGTCATGTGGATGAACTATATCAGTGAAACTGCTTCATACCTTCCAGTTCGTACAGATAGATTTTGGCCCAAAAATCTCAGTAAGTAAGAAGGTCCGTGGTCCCAAATGCAAGTAGCTGCCCACGCCTCTGCAGATTTTGCAAGATTTTCATCCCAAACCTGTAGGGGTAGAAAACCTTCAGCTTTCTTGTTTCACTAGCAACAAAGGGGGAAAAAAAGGAAAGAAAGTGTGCTACTGTTTCCTAGAGTTCTTTCAATTCTGATTCCTGACAGTATTTTAACTGAGAGAAAGCAAATTCATGTAACAGTTATTCAAAGTTCCATGAGTAAAGTATGGTTGTCCTATCAAAATATTATCATCTGCATCCAACATCTGGGCTGCAGTTTTAGAGAATGACAGGTTAAGAAAAATACTGTATCTAGTTGTAACTTGAGAATATCTCATACAGACCACTGAGCTTGAATCCATTAAAGTCACAGATTTCCCTAGAGGTCATCTTCACACAACAAGGAGCCAGTCATGCTATTCAACTCTTTTAAAAACAAAAATAGTCACTTCTATTCAAACTGATTTGCCAAAATTAACAATGCCTTATGTCATATTGCAACTTTCAAAGGTCAAACCATATGAGTATAATAAATGCTGTGAAACTTTATATATGATATCATTGAAATCTTTCTTAGTAATAATAATGAAAACTTAACAATTTTTATTGGTATGAACCAGAAACAAACTGGGATAAAAATAACTTAGCACAGTACTTAAGATGATCCCATATTACAGTGCCTGGGATCAAGTCTTCCCTCTGCTTCTAATCTAGATTCCTGCCATTGTGCACCCTGCAGGTGATAGCTCAAGTGCTTGGATCCTTGCCACCTATGTGAGAGACCCAGATGGGATTCTGGACACTTGGCTTTGCCTGGCCCAGTCCTGGCTATTGCAGGCATTTGGAGAGTGAAACAGCACATGAAAGATTCTCTGTATCTGCCTCTGCCTCAGTGCCTTTCAAATCAGTAAGATAAATAAATATTTCTGAAAATAACTTGACAATTATAACTCCTTTCTTTCTCACCCTGAATCTACTTTTAGGAAGTAGAGGTTTCAGCCTGTCTTTTTTCCCTGAAGGAAGGTTCTGAAAAGCCTGTTGGACAGTGGCCACATCCATACAGATGGGTGACCTTGCCTCCATGGGGAGGCATGTGATTGACTGTCCCTCAGATGCCTGCTTGTGGGGAAGTGGAAGGCCATGGGCTCCTCCGTGCTTTTTTGTTCCAAGTCAGGACTCACACACACCCTCTAGAGAAAGGTACTGTGTGAGTAGAGAGCACTGAAATGTGGGAATGCTGTCATATCCTCTCGTAAAATTGAGATCTGCTTTTACTATCTGCCTTTCTTCATTCATTCCAATTCCCAGGAAAAGAAGAGTGGATGATTTGTTCCATTTGTCTCCATTGGTATTTCCATTTATTAATATGATGAAGTCTTCAGGTTTGAAAATAACAATGTAAACTTTTTTAATAACCATAGGAAATTTCAACAAAAAAAATTGGAGTCTGAAATATAATCCATTCCTTCCTGTCCAGAAGTACTAAGTTGCAATGAATTTGGTCAGTGTGACCATGTGAAATAATTTAACAACTTACCAAAATTCAGATAAAGAAATTGTAATTTGCCTAACTATTTGACTTATTTATAAATTTCTGAGTGTGAGCATTATGTCATGGTAGGTTAAACTGCTCAGAGGGATGGCCACATCCTACTCAGAGTGCTTGGTTTCAGTCCTGGTTACTCTGCCCTTCTGATCCAGCTCTGGAGGCAGTAGATAATGGTCCATGTGCTTGAGTTCCTGCCATCCACATGGAGACCTGGATGGAGTCCTAGGCTGCTGGCTTTAGCCTGACCTTAAACCATTTTTGGCGGGTATTTAAGGAATGAGCAAGCAGATGGAAGATTCTCTCTCTCTCTCTCTCTCTCTCTCTCTCTCTCTCTCTCTCTCTCCGTTTCTCTCTCTATCTCTGCCTTTCAAATACATAAATGAATCTTTTAAACAAATCCCTGGGTACCTGAAGGACAATCCAGCTGATGCGCATTTTTCAGAGCATCTGCGATATTTTTTTAAATGATTTTAATATCACACCCTGCAGGTATATCAACAGGAGAAAGAGGAGCACTGGTATGCACTTATTTCTATGGAATATCGAGTAAAAATGCAATGGATTATTCTTTTTATTGGATAAACTGAACACTTGATACTTTGCTTTTATTCAACCAACTTCAACATTCTATCTAGTTCTTTTCCCTCTAAATAGATAAGATACTTACAGAGGTAATTCACTTGTAAATACTTAAAATCGTGTCTACCCGCAGGAGGAAGCAAAAATTAGGGTTAATATTTATGATGCACAAAAAACATGTACAGGAATCACTAGAGGGAGAAATTATGACTAAACTAGATAATTTACAAAATAGAATTGCTTGTAGATGTGCTGGAGTCTGCATATGATTTTAGGTCTGCATTATTCACCCAAATTGTTTTCTTCCATTCTTTGTTGTTACTAATCACTTAGTAGTTTTGACTGAAAATATTCCCCATGACCTATTCTTCTTATAAAATAAGTTACAGAGAGTTTGAGCTGGACACAGTATCTTGTCTGTAAATCGCAAGAAGTTGAAACCACGTAGTCAAAGACTTGAGAACTATCTAAAATTCAAAGTGATGTCATTTAAACATCTAGAAGAGTGTGATCCCAAGATATAGGCAGAGTATGAAAACAATGCAAATTTTTCATCAAGCTTAGAAATATCTAGAGCTTGAGCTAAAGAAATACAAAATTGAGTCAAAGTCCATTGCTGTGTGTGACAAGCATGCTGACTTTTATTTTATAAGTAGAGAGAATTTGATAGTGGTATGAATGCAACCCAGATATGAGTTTGTCTTATCGTTTCCTAAGTATTGGGGTCCACATCAAGGCAGAAGCCAGAAACATGTAGCACAATGACATCGGGAGCTCCCTTCTTCAGCCCTAGCCAGTGTTTCTGACTAACAAGAAATGTAATCTAACTGGAGGATAATTCTAAAAACTGCTTGGGGGCCATAACCCTAAATTTGAGATAACATTTTCTCCCTCAGGTGGATAACCTCTTTAAGTTCTGAAGATAAAAAATAAGTGCAGAAGTCTTCAAAGGACCCATTAGGCTGTCCACTAATCAAGGGGATTCTAACATATATTGCAGTGAGTGATAGAATCAGCCAACCAAAAAATGAGCAGGACAGGGGAGACATGATCAATCAATATGATTGATCCAGTGCATATACAAGGCTTCACATACTGCATTGAAGAACGATATTCTGTGCATGTGTCAATGGAAAATTTGCCAAATTGGACCAAATAACAGGCCAGAAAACAAGAGTAAGACTAAATACATTCAAAAGACTGAAACTACACAGAATATGTTCTTTGATGATAATAGAATTAAACTGCAGAAAATATATAAGATAAATATAAGGAAAGCAATCAAAATGTTTGGAAATTCAATAATAAGTCAAAAGGTTAAAGGTTAAATTATGTAATATTAAAATATGTTTAATTGAATGATATTGGAAACATTGACAAACACTTGAGCAAAGCAATAAAGCAGGGCTCAGATATAAGCTTTTAGTTTTAAAAGAATATACAAGTATTAGAAAAAAATTAGAATTAATTAGTAAACTTGACAGTCATTGGATATATAAATGTCAGTTTGAGTTCATTCTTTCAGTATCAAAAGTGAAATTTAAAATTCAATCATAGGCACCACTATTGTGGTATAGTGGGTTATGCCATCGCCTGCAGCACCACCATCCCATATGGGTGCCAGTTCAAGTTCTGGCTGCTCCACTTCTGATCCAGCTTCCTGCTAATGCACCTGGAAAAGCAGCAGAAGATAGCCCAAGTCTTTTGGACGCTGTACCCCGGGTCTTTAGGAGGGAGACCCAGAAGAACCTCCTGGCTTTGGCCTGGCCCAACCCCAGCCAATGTGGACATTTGAGGAGTCAACCAGAGATGGAAGGCCTCTCTCTCTGCCTCTCCCTCTCTCTAACTCTGCCTTTCAAGTAAATAAATCTTTCTTAAAAAGCCCAATCATAGTAAGATCCATCCGGAGAGGAGGCAAGATGGCGGAATAGGAAGGGAGCACACTGATATTCCGGGGAGAGATAGTTTAATAAAGTGGAGATACTGCAGGTTCAAGGAAGAGTAGGGGAGGAAACAGCAGAAGAAACTCTTCCGGAACGCGTGATTCACAGCGGACCTGCATGGAGAGCGTGGGAGCCCACAGTTCGGGACACCAGCGGCAGACTCAACACACCAGTGCTGGAACGCGAGGTGAGCCGAACCTCAATAGCCCGAGACACTGGCAGGCAAGCGGAGAGAGGAGACTAGAGGGAACGACCCCCGGGGGGGGAAAGTTCACCAGGCTAACTGGAAGAGAGAGAGAGAGAGAGAAAAAAAGGTGACTGGTACGGACACGGGTTTCTCTCTCTCCGCTCACCTCTCAAGGGCGAGCAAGACAAAGAGCAGGCGCCATCTTGGACATACGTCATAAGCAGAGTGACCTCAGGTCTGCACCGGCCCTAGGCCTAGCAGAAAAACCTGACTCTGGGTGGGGCGAATTAACAGGAGATTAGGACCTAGTAAATTTGTGGTGCTACTGAACTGAGACTGTGAAAAAAGAGACGGTGGGGGAGAGAACTCACGGAATTCACGTGAGCACTCTCCAGAGACGCTACAATTCCGTAACTTTGGTAACCCAGTGGGAGACTGAAGGAGAATTTGAGCCCACTCTGAGGGCAGAACAGATTCCCTGTGTGGTCCTTGGGAAAGAGCTTCTGATCTCTGGCTCCTGTGGGTAGATCATTTGCCTGCTAACTACCTCCAACTTCATTCAGCTGTGCGGAATTACTTCCCTTTTGAATCAAAAAAAAAGAAAGAGAGAGAGAGAGAGAGATTTACCACGCCTAACCTGGGAGTGTCACCTTTGGCACACCAAACAGAGCTCTCAGGCCACACCCATCTCAAGCCCTAAGGCTCCATCAAAAACAGATAGTCCACTTAATCTAGAGTCATAGTATAACAAGAAAAAGCACCACAGTGAAGAAACCAAATATCTCCAATATGCCAAATAACAAACGCAAAAACTGAGGTAATAAAAACTAGGAAATCACCATGACGCCCTCAAATGAAAAAGACACCCCAATTCAAGATTATGAAGATGATGACATAGAAGAAATGCAAGAAGCAGATCTCCAAAAATTGATAAGAACATTAAGAAGTTCTCAAAAACAAATTCTTGAACTACACAAATCCTTAATGGACAAGATAGAAAATCTCTCTCGTGAAAATGAAATATTAAGGAGGAATCAAAATGAAACGAAACCACTAGTACAACAGGAAACTGTGATAGTGACTGAAGTGAAGAATTCAATAGATCAAATGAAAAACACAATAGAGAGCCTTACAAACAGAATGGGTGAAGCAGAAGAGAGAATATCGGACTTAGAAGACAGAGAACAGGAAAGGATACAGTCAGACCAAAGAAAAGAAGAGGAAATTAGAAATCTAAAACATATTGTCAGGAATCTTCAGGATACTATTAAAAAACCCAACATTCGGGTTCTAGGAGTTCCTGAAGGCATGGAGAGGGAGAAAGGATTAGAAGGCCTTTTTAGTGAGATATTAGCAGAAAATTTCCCAGGTTTGGAGGACAGAGAAATCCTAGTACAGGAAGCTCACAGAACCCCTAATAAACACGACCAAAAGAGATCCTCACCACGACACGTTGTAATTAAACTCTCCACAGTGAAACATAAAGAAAAGATCCTAAAATGTGCAAGAGAGAAATGTCAGATTACTCTCAGAGGATCTCCAATCAGACTCACAGCTGACTTCTCATCAGAAACTCTACAAGCTAGGAGGGAATGGCGAGATATAGCCCAGGTACTAAGAGAGAACAACTGCCAGCCCAGAATATTATATCCTGCAAAGCTATCATTTGTGAATGAAGGTGAAATAAAGACTTTTCATAGCAAACAGAAATTGAAAGAATTTTTTTTAAAGATTTATTTTATTTATTTGAAAGACAGAGTTACAGAGAGAGGTAGAGCCAGAGAGAGAGGTCTTGCATCCGATGGTTCACTCCCCAGATGGCCACAACAGCCAGAGTGATGCAGATCCGAAGCCAGGAGCAAGGAGCTTCTCCAACATGGGTGCAGGGTCCCAAGGACTTGGGTCATCTTCTACTGCTTTCCCAGGCCATAGCAGAGAGCTGGATTGGAAGAGGGACAGCCGAGACTAGAACCAGCGCCCATATGGGATGCCAATGCTTCAGGCCAGGGCTTTAACCTGCTGCGCCACAGTGCCAGCCCCACTCATATTTTTCAAAGTAAGAAATACAAGTGTGTAGTTCCTTGCATTTATGGTTTCAAGTTGAAAATAAGGAAAGTCTTTTACATTTAAAAATAGTATTGCTGAGGCCAGTGCTGTGGCTCGCAGGTTAAAGCTGCAGCCTGCAGCACTGGCATTCCATATAGGCTCCAGTTCAAGTCCTCAGTGCTTCACTTCCAATCCAGCTCCCTGCTAATGTGGCTGGGAAAGCAGCAGAGGATGGCCCAAGTGTTTGGGCCCCTGCACCCACATGAGAGACCTGGAAGAAGCTCCAGCCTCCTGACTTCAACCTGCCCCAGTTGTGGAACGTGTGGCCATCTGGGGCAACGAATCAGAAGACTGATCTCACTCTTTGCCTCGCCTTCTCTTTTTCTGTAACTCTGCCTTTCGATTAAATAAATAAATCTTTAAAAAATAGTATTTCAAAAATTTAGGAGAACCTAAAATTCTGTATTTCTCATACTTTTAAGACTAATTTATATGAAAATGATTGTTATCAATAGAATAATTGACACTAAAAGAAGATTCTATTATTGAAACAAATCTGATATATTAAATCTATAAGTGCAGATTAAGAAATTTAATTTGTGGTCCTGGCATTGTGGCCTAGCAGATTAAGCTTCTGCCTGGGATGCCGGCATCCTAAATAGGTGCCGATTCTAGTCCTGCTACTCCATTTCTGATCCAGCTCCCTGTTAATGTGCCTGGGAATGCAGTAGAGGATGGCCCAAGTCCTTGGGCTCCTGCGACCATGTGGGAGACCCATAAGAAGCTCCAGGCTCCTGGCTTTGGCCTAAACCAGCCCTTGCATTTGCAGCCATTTGGAGAGTGAACCCATGATTGGATGATTTTTCTCTCTTTGTCTTTCCTCCTCTTTTTGTAACACTGCCTTTCAAATACATAAAAATAAATCTTTAGAAAAAAAAGAAATGTAATTTGTAAATGGTAAACATTAAATAAATCTGAGCATCAAAACTTCATATTTTTATAAAAGAACAAAAATATTTATAAATTGAAGCTAAAAATTTAAGGAAGAAAGAATATTAATTTGAATATTAAATTGACCTCTGAAAAATCAGTGCTTATGGTAACTGTCTTTAAAGCCACAAAATGTTAAACATGGAAATATCACACTGAAGTTTTGCAGACAGATTGCTAAGCTCGTTACTGTCATAGCTCAGAGCAATGCCAGCAATGTCATTGGAGGCAATATTGCATGTGCTGTGGATATTTAGTCTCTTGAACTAAATTTATGCGGTCATTTCCCATATTTAGGTAAAACATAACTTGTTTGCATAGTCAAGTTTGCATTTTTGTTTTAATAACTTAACTAAAGCATTTGATCTTTTCCTTAGATTGAGAAGAGTGCTGATATAAAGAAGTGAGAAATAACCATTATAAAAATTAAGTGGTGACAAAATTACTTCCCCTGCAGACTGCCAAAAGCTTTAAAACACTTCATGGGCAGAATTGTGGCTCTGTTTTAAAATTAGCGGGCTTATCCTCATTAGATGCAAATGCTTGTGAAATGACTCCTGAAGAAAACCGGGGGTGAATAGACAAGAACCAGTGTTAAACAGGGGACTACAGACATGCATTTGGTGCAGCGGTTAATATACTGCTTGAGATGCTCACATTCCTGTATCAAAGTATGATCCTGGATCCTGACTCTGTTCCTGATTCCAGCTTCCTACTATTGCACCTAGGAGGTAGCAGGTGACAGCTCACATAGTTGGGTCTCTGCCACCCTGTGGTGAGACCCAAATTCTGCCCTGGCTCAGCCCTGGCTGTGGCTGGCATTTGGAGGGTGAACTAGTAAGTGAGCTATTTCTCTCTTGCTCTCTCTTCCCTTAATCCCTCCCTTTCAAGCAAATAAATTCCAAAAATAAAAGTAAGAAATAAACCAAATAAAAGGCCGTAATAAGCCTTAGTTAAGCCAGGGAGGGATGCACTGTGGGGAGAGAAAGAGAAGATAGAGAAAGGGGAAGAGGAAGAAATCCCTGGGGAATTTTCGGTAGTGATTAGATTAATTATGATATTAAGATTGTTCTGCTTGGCAAGAATAAAGGGCGGTGTTAAAGAAAATTGAGTTAATATCAACAGTATCTCTTCGAGCCTCAAAAATAAATATAAAATATGGAACTATACCAAAAAGTATCAAGGAAGGATTCTGAAGATGTTTTAGATGTTTAAAAGATGTCAGAAATTTCCCATGAGAAAAGTACTATCTTTCTTATTCATTTCTTTCTCTACAAAGAGATGATTTAGGTGCACTTTTTTAAAGTAGAAAAACCACTGTTCCTGAAGAGTAGAGACAAGGGCTGTAAACAATAATCAATTCTCAAAATGTCACTTTTGCTCATATACATTACATTTTTCTGTAGTCTGCATATTAGTTATGACAAATCCGGGAAAACACATGATGTTTGTATTTTTGGGACTGGATTACTCCACTAAGAATGCTGCTCTCCAGTTACATCCATTTTGTTGTGAAATACAGGATTTTATTCATTGTTTTAGTGGCTGAGTAGTATTCAGTTGTGTATATATACCACAATTCTTTATCCAGTCATAGGGTGCACTTTTCCAATGGGCTGTGAACTGAATCATTGCGAGGAGCATAAATATCTTTAAAAAAGTGTGATTTTTAAAAGTCCTCTCTTGAACACTTTTCCTGTTCCAACTGCCCCACTCTTCTTGCTTGCACAAGAGAATTCCTTGAGAGAATGGTCTTAACTGGGAATTGCCAGTGTTTCCTCTCCAGGTCCCTTACACCTACCCTGGCAGCTTTCCTGCCCCACCCCTTCTCTGCCCAAACTGATCTTGTCAAGGTTCTCGAAGACAGTTTCCAGGTCTTTGCCTTCTGTGGTGGTTTTTTTTTTTTTTTTTTTTTGACAGGCAGAGTGGAGAGTGAGAGAGAGACAGAGAGAAAGGCCTTCCTTTGCTGTTGGTTAACCCTCCAATGGCCGCTGCGGCCGGCGCACTGCGCTGATCCGAAGGCAGGAGCCAAGTGCTTCTCCTGTTCTCTCATGTGGTTGCAGGGCCCAAGCACTTGGGCCATCCTCCACTGCACTCCCGGGCCACAGCAGAGAGCCGGCCTGGAAGAGGGGCAACTGGGACAGAATCCAGTGCCCCGACCGGGACTAGAACCCGGTGTGCCGGCGCCGCAAGGCAGAGGATTAGCCTAGTGAGCCGCAGCGCCTGCCTTCTGTGGTCTATTAACAGCTGTTGTCATTGCTGTCCACTTGCTCCTCCTGGACACATTTCCATCCCTTGGTTCGCGGATCCTACACTTGACTTTTACACTCCGGCTGCTGCTTCATCTCTTTGTTGAGGATCTCTCACCCTCTGTGTGCTCAAGTTTTCATGTCCTTTACTTCTCTTTATTTTCTCCTCTGATTTATTTATATTCATAGCCTCAGGGATGGAGAAGCCTTTTTTCTGCCAAAATCCATTTTCAATATTTCAAATATCATTAGGAGACCATACAGAATTATCAGCAAAAAAGGAGCCTGCTATAGATTTATTGAATCTTCAGTTGCCTTGGCAGGACCAGACCAAATGTGTTCATGGGCCTTATATAGCCAGCAGGCCAGAGTTTTATCAGCTCTGCTCGGTAAACTCGTTCACATATGTGCTATAGTGTTATTCCAAACTGTATGTCTAGACCTCTCAGTTGAGTTTCAAACTGTTTTTTCGCCTGCCTACATTAAAACTCCACCTAACATGTCCAGAATTGAATTCCAGATATTCACAATTCTACCCCTCAAACCTGCTACTCCTATAACCTTCCTCAGTTTGGTGAATAATCATGCCGCTCTTCTAGTTCAGCAGTTGCCAGCTATGGCACAATGGACACATCTGTCCCACTGCCTATTATATTTTGTCCATGACTGTTTCTCTGCTACAGAAGCAGAGGTAAATAGTTGCAAAACAGACTATAAGGCCTGCAAAGCAGAACATATAAGCTCGCTGACCCTTGACATAAGAAGTTTGCTGACACTTGTTCTTGGTTGCTCAAGCCAAAAACTACCAGAGTCATCTTTATTTTACTTTGCCTTTTTTTTTCTCTCACAATGGTGATTCATCTGTTCAGTCAGCAAATCTTGGTGGCTCTGCCTTCAAGTACTATATACCCAGAATATAACCACTGATTGCCACCACTGTTGCCACTGCTTTAATCAAAGTCACTGTTTTTTCCATGGATTCTTATACAAGTATAATCTATATAATACAATCTATAAAGAAGATACAAAAAAGTAATACGCTACTTAAAATTTTGATTCTTTTGAAGTTTTCTTAGGCAAGCACTTTCCCAAGTAAAGATCATTCCATGTTGTAGACTTCTGTAGCTAAGCTGAAGTGCTTACTTGTTTTCTAAAGGCAGATTCTAAATGAATAATGAATTGAAATTATGTGACCATAGGGACATAATCTCTGGAATAATTCTTCTTTTGATTTAACCTCTTATTTTAATGTATAGTCTTATGACAATTAAGTGGATGCTTGACCAAATAATAGGTTCTTTGGCTCAGTTTTAGGTCTTGAACCATAATCTAAGATAGTTCATTTTCTTAATTTAAGGTATTTCATGAATTTCATATATACAGATTTAGGAACACAGTGATACTTCCTACTCTACCCTCCCTTCTGTCCACTTTCTCACTCTTCCTCTTTCTCCTTTCTCCTATTCTCTCCCTTAATTTTTACAATGGCCTAATTTCAATTCACTTTATACTCATAAGATTACCTCTACACTAAGAGTTCAACAAGTAGAAGAAAAAAAAAAAAAAACATTGTTCCTGAACACTAGATAAAGGCTACAAACAATCATAAAATCTCAAAATGTCAATTTCATCCCTGTATATTTCATTTTTCATAACTCTGTTAGTTACCACAGATCAGGGAAAATATAAGGTATTTGTGTTTTCAGGACTGGTTTATTTAACTAAGTACAATGGTTTCCATTTTCTTGTAAAAAAAAACAAACAAGATTTCAATCCTTTTTACAGCTAAGTAGTATTCCATAGAGTATATATACCATAATTTCTTTATCCAGTCATTGCTTGATGAGCATCTGGGTTGATTCAATACCTTAGCTATTGTGAATTGAGTTGCATTACACATGGGGGTCTCACTGGGGAAATAACTCCATATTTCCTGTTGAACTTCTGAGAAGGCAGATGGCTTAGCCCAACCCTGGATCAATCAAGGAGACCAGGTAGATATCAGGGGTTGAATACCTTCCATGTGTTCTTTTAAATTGTTTCTATATTTACAGAACTGCCAAATATTGATTTATTTACTGAGATATCAGATTAACATGTGGGAAAAATATGTATGTAACTTTCTGAAAATCCAAAATCTTAAGGTAAGATCATTTAAAGGATAAGAATTTGTAAATGTAAAGCAATCTTTTTTCATTAATAACACCAAACTTGCATTTAAAACACACATTTGACCCACAAGTAACTTTGTTAATGAGGATAGGAATCAGCAGAAGAATGAGCCAACGGGATCTGCCAAGCTAACTATAGGATGCATCCACAAATGGAGAGTAATTTCTCCCCTTGACACTACCGTGGTCATGTCAGGTCAATCGCAGATACTTCACTATCAGAACAAAACACAAATATTGTAACACACTTGGGGAGAACATTCCTTACTCAGAACCACACAGCTTCCAATTCCCAAGATGATCCCATTGGCACAGTTAAAGTGTGCATGTGTGGAGCAAGGGGTATGTGTGTTCCTTAATTTTCTATTTTCTTTGTGACAGAACTTCCTACCTTTCCCAGAGTTTTCAAAAGCCAGGTATCTTTGTACAACCTTCCCTCATAGCCTATGTTGGCAGCATTCTGGATGGGAGAGGTGATATATGTAGCTATTTAACACATAAGGGTCAGGAAGAGTTTGTCCATGACATAGAGGTTTTCTTCCCTCTGAATATCTATGCAAAGACTTGAAGCATTATTGTAATGCAAGTTTTCCCTGCATGACTTTTTTTTTCAAGGGTACAAAGAATGCAGAGGAAAAGATTTGATTGCAAATGAAGAAAATCTAACACTTAGCCTATAGGTAAAGTGTTTAGTCAATGGGATCCAGAACAAGAGAGAGGAACACAGGAAGAGGAGTATGTTTAAAGCATGGGCTTAATGTCAGAAGTGACCTCTGGTCACTGGTATGTGCTCTGTGGTATTGGAAAAGTTACTAGTGGTCTCTAAGCTTAGGTTCCTATCTCTAGACAAGGAAAACTGTCACTATCTTTGAAGACTGTTCTGAACATTAGGTAAAATAGTGAATGGAGAGTTAGGAGTACAGTTCTAATAGGAAAAGAGTGTACTTTTTAAAAACTATTTTAAAAATTTGATTAACATATACTCCTTATATATTTTTACAAGGGATTGTAGCTACTGTTATTGTTGGGATTCAGGAATGGTGATGGTGTCTTGAACCAGACAGTCATCTAAAATAGGAAGCAGTGAGAAACGCACTTTTTTTTTTCAGGCAGAGTGGACAGTGAGAGAGAGAGAGAGAGAGAGAGAGAGAGAAAGGTCTTCCTTTTTCCATTGCTTCACCCTCCAATGGCTGCCGTAGCCAGCGCGCTGCAGCCGGCGCACCGCGCCTATCCGAAGGCAGGAGCCAGGTGCTTCTCCTGGTATCCCATGGGGTGCAGGGCCCAAGTACTTGGGCCGTCCTCCACTGCACTCCCTGGCCCTCCCTGGCCACAGCAAAGGGCTGGCCTGGAAGAGGGGCAACCGGGACAGAATCCGGCACCCCGACCGGGACTAGAACCCGGTGTGCCGGTGCCGCAGGAGGAGGATTAGCCTATTGAGCCGAGGCGCCGGCCTAGAAACGCACTCTTGATCACATTACCAAGCGTTCATATCCAGTAATCTGTCGATCAGATAAAGTGAAAAGGATACACCCTGAAGCAGCTAGTTAATGAGAAAAGAATTGTGTAGAAATAATGAGCCTGTTTCATGGAAAAATACTATTAGACAGCAGAAAATTAGAAATTAAAGACTAGTTTAGAAGTTTTTAAACTTATCATTTTCCCTTCTTTAAATCTCTCATTGGCTATGCTTTATCCTTAAATTTTAAGACCATTTGTTGACAGATTCTAGCAATTGTCTGTCTTTCCAGGGAACCATCATACCTACCAGCTATCATTTAATACTAAAGTTATGAGTCAGAAAGACATTCTCATGTGTGGTTAATTTTTTCCAACAACTCAGTGTTACAATGTTCTAAAAATGGACTTCCTGATTGTTAAACTCTCCTGTGATACACATACAAATCTCTTATCTTGCCACTGCCCACTCAGTCAGAAGAATTCAAATGCCTTTCCGCCTACCTACTGCCTGCTGAAAACATGATCTCTCTGGAATGCACAGAGAGATTTCGTAGAATGTTCCTATTTAACTAAATTATGAAGTATGAATTCAATTCACTTTTTAAGAGAAGAAAAAACTGTGCCCTTAAGTAACATTTTTGGACTGTTTCAGTTTGGGGTACATGGTGTGAAATTTGAACAGATTTCATGAAAATTTAGTCTGAAAACACAATTTGTTGGGCATCCTTCCATTTGCATGTCAAAAAAAATGCTTGCAACCTGATTTTATTTTTATGGGGTAGGGGGGAACACAGAGCTCTCATGTGCTTCCTGAGTGTGCCACCCTTCTAGCACCTTCACATGTCTGTCACCCAAACACTCTGGTCCCTGATTTTAGAAGCTATGCACAATGCAGACTGAAAGCATTCAAATCCCATCCCTCCAAGCTTCATTTGGGGATATATTTTATGCCACATATTTTCCTTGACCAGTTCAAGGAGTTAGTTATCTTCCCTGACTCCCTCCCACACCCTTCTGAAGAAATCATCCTAGACAGCCAATGCTCTGAGTTCATAAGTATTTAATGGTCATTGATGATTAAATGATTTTTCAGACATATTGAATTCGTGACACATGACTAGCCAGACTAATCAGCTTCTATTTTCTTGAAGTCCTTTGAGTAGCTTCCAAAAACACTTTATTCTGAGTATGTCAGGAAGACTAGATAGGCTTGGTGTTACCTAGACCCTAAAACAAATTTGGATGAGGGGCGACTTACACCTTAGCACTTATTCTTAAAATTTTTAAAAATTTTCTTGCAAAAATTCTTGGGTAGCTTCCCAGACATAAAATCATCCACCCAGGCTGTCTCCATGACCCTCCTCTACCTTTGTTGTGCAAAGTGGACTACCAAAGCATATTCCAAGCCAAAATTCTTTGTAGTAGAAGAATGTTCCCTCCCACACACTAGCTACTTCTTTCAGCCTCTACAGGTATGTACCCTGGATGGTGAACCTGCAACCACTCAATGGCTTTCCGACATTGGCTCTTTATCTTATGTTCTGTCACTCAGAGAAATCCAGTTGTCCTGGTCAAAAGCAGAGCCATTCTTCTCGATTGTCTCATCCTATAAATCCTCCTTCATCATATGGATTACTTATGCTCGTTGGACACCTCTAATGTAATGAACAGTTCTAATTCACTTGGTCACCCCTGTCCCTATTGCCTTAAACAGTTGAAGCTTCAATTATATCTCACAGCAGACCTCTTGACCATCTGCCTCTCTCCAATCCCTTCCTTATCCTGAGCCCTAAATGACTTTTTCTTTTTTTGAAATATTTATTTATTTATTTATTTAAGAGGTAGAGAGAGAGAGAGAGTTCCCATTTTCTGGTTCACTCACCAGATGCCCTCAGCAGTTGGTGCCTAGACCACCCTGAATCCAGGAACTAAGAACACAGTCCAGGTCTCCTATGTGGTGGTAGGGACCTAACTACTTGAGCCATTGCCTGCTGCCTCCCAAGAGGTACATTAGCAGGAGGCCAGAGTTGGGAGTGGAGCCAGGCCTCCAATACAGATGTTCTGACATGGGATACAGACGTCCTAGGCGTCCTAATTGTTTCACCAAATGCCTGCTGACAAAATGATCTTTCTGAAATGAAAATGTTATCATATAACTTCCCTTCTTAAAACCTGCAATAACTTCCTTTGATCTTCCAATAGAATTCCAGCAAGGTTTTGAGTGCTTCCCCCAAGTTCATCAAACATCACTCTTTCTTTTACACACTAAATTCAAGCCACACTGCATTTTTATCCATGGCTTCAGTGGACCGTGTACCCTCTCAGAGCATCTTTCATATACATTTTCTCACTCCTTAATTCCCTCCTGTGTAACTTTCATGCAGTGTTTATATTTACATTTAAAAATCATTGCTTCCCTAAGCTTTCCCTGCCCCCCTCCTACCCTTTCCCTTGTTCAAGTGTGCACTGTGTCTGCTTATGCCATCCCAAGTACCCTGTATTTTTTCTGCTTCCACACTGAGCACACTACTTTACCCACTTGTCCGTTCACAGTACTTCCTACCAAAGAGAGAGTCTCTTTCTCCCCGTTGAGTCTCTCAGCCCAATGGCAGGCAGATGAAGGACTATTGCAGAATGAGTGGTTGTGGATATATGGAGCTGGCCTGCTGGATCTCCACAGTCACACATTCTAACCAGAAAATGTTACAAGATTTCATTCAGTTGATCCAATTTATCAAGCATCTGTGGAGCATGTTTGATGTTGGGTTCTATAAACTCAGTAGGGACACAGTAAATTATCTTTCTACACCATCATAGGTGATGAAGTAGCATCTGCCACTAAGAAAAGCAGTGTTAAGTACCAGGAAATGTAGTTACTTAGAGGGGCCTTTGTATAATTAACAGCTTTTCTGTCTGCCACATGATGGTGAGGTTCTAAATTGTCTTGTGTTAGTGTTTTCACATTTAGCTTCTTGGAGCTTGAATTGAAAATGGTGACAAACAGGCCAGTGCCGCGGCTCACTAGGCTAATCCTCCACCTGCGGCGCCGGCACACCGGGTTCTAGTCCCGGTCGGGGCACCGGATTCTGTCCCGGTTGCCCCTCTTCCAGGCCTGTGGCCAGGGAGTGCAGTGGAGGATGGCCCAAGTCCTTGGGCCCTGCACCTGCATGGGAGACCAGGAGAAGCACCTGGATCCTGCCGGATCAGCGCTGTGCGCCAACCACAGCGCGCCGATGCGGCGGCCATTGGAAGGTGAACCAACGGCAAAGGAAGACCTTTCTCTCTGTCTCTCTCACTGTCCACTCTGCCTGTCAAAAAAAAAAAAGAAAGAAAGAAAGAAAACAAAATGTTCTTCCTTTAGCTGCCTGTGTATGTTTAGAGCTGAACAAAAGGAAATAACCTTCAAGGTTACAACCTTCTATGTTCATCTACAAGTAATACTAAGCAACATGCACCTTGGAAGAAAACTCCTACAAAATATGCCCGGTCTTCATTTGAAGCCAAGGCACTTAGAAGGTTCTGCATCCAGGACAACAGGAATGCAGGGTTCCAAACGTGCTGGAGAAATGCCTTCCTGTCAGCAGTCTTTCCAGTTCACTGTTTGTTGGCAGCTCTTCCCAGCAGGCCTTCTAGTGGTCACAAAAGCATCCATTCAAGAGATTTAGATTAGACACATCAAATTGCTTAGATTTATAACAAGAAAACCTTCCCAAATGAGAGAAATGTGTCATCTGGAACAATTGGAAGATGTGGCTTCATTAAGAAATATAAAAATGAGGATGCACAGAAGTGTTTAGTCAACTACCGAATAAAGGAGCAAAAAGGTAGTTTACATTATCCACTTTACATTATCTATTATTCTCTTCCACGTGAATTCCAGATTAACTAAATCAGTATTCCTGTTTATTCCAAAGTCACACATCTAGGCAAATAGCTTATTGGCTCTTCTGAGGATGGATTGATTCATCTGTTCTTCAGCCACTTTGTCTTTCAAGAAATGTATTCTGTTACTTTACAGCCTGCTGTGACTTGGTAGCCTGTACTTTTCTCTTTTTCAGGAAAGTTTAGGAAGACTTATCCCCTGAGCTCTGCAAATTCTATTTGCAATAGGCCATAGTATCAGCATAGCTATTTTGGCTTCTTGAAATTGCAAAAAATGTTTGTTTTTTTTTTTTTCCATTTCTAAGGTGTTCAGATCATTCCTATTATCTTCACATTGTCCCTCACCTGCCATCATCTGTAAAGACTGTGATCCCTTGCATAACAATTCATTTAGTTGTTCCTACTTGTCACTGTATGTAGGTGTAGCTACACACTTCTTCCTTCCCATTTCCTTAAGGAATAGCATTAGTTACTCAGTGGTCAGCATCTCTCTGGTCACTTTAATTGTCAAAATCTGTGCCCGAAACTTCCAGGAACAGCTTTCTAAAATGCATGTCTACCCCTACTGTAAAAGCTTCGTATGCTCTCTAGTGGCTTTTCTATACAGTAACCTCAACCTTTCCTCAAATTCCTCAAGAAATATGGCTATATGTTATGGTTTTTCCCCTTTGGTGATTTAGTTTGTACATTGTGTTGCCTGCTGTAGCAGCTACCCCTACCCCTTCCTAAGCAGCTAACCTCCACAAGCCTTTCATGATCTGCCAGGAAGAGATTATCACTCCATTCCTTGACTTCTCTGCAGTATTTGTACTTCTCATATTGCGTCATTCCTATGCAACAGTGTTTATACTGAATTATATGCTTAGTGGTGTCTCCCTGCCCCCATTTGTTTCTGTTTTACTATATTGTTTCTACTTTAAAGGCAAAGATTTCTATCTTTGGTTATCTCTTCTTCTCATAGAAGGACCTCAAAATGTTTAAAATTAATTTGCTCAATTGCCTTGAATTCAGAGAACATCTTACAAATTTTATTCTGTGTGTGAGTCTTGCAACTTCATTCTTTTAAGTATAATTCTTATTCTAAGAAACTAGTGTGGTTTGTGGTTTCAAGTCTTGGTTTAAGCTGCCCCTACAAAGAATGAAAAACAGCTGGTGTCCAAGGAGCTCTGAAAAATTAGTCAATAAACTAATCATAGAACAGAAGCCAAGAGTAAAGAAGTTCCACTTGCATATTTCAAGTCCTATCTACATTATTTCTGTGTAAACACACTGTTGAAGAAAGCTAAATATTTCAAGTAACAAGTTGTTTTATGAAAATCATGGACAATATCCAAAGAAAACATTAAAGCACCATAATATGAATGTCAGCACTCTGGTGTTCAAATTTCTTTTGCTTTATCCCATTAAGTTTATACTATCTACCATAATGAAGTACTTAAGGAAGATAAAGTGAATTTTAAGGGCTATATATGAACTTGCTAAAAACTTTTATTTTAGGTTAGTGGAATAAAATATGTGATGATAAAATGTATTAAAATATTTATAATATCAAAGTTGATACTACTTATAATAATTCAGAGACATCAACCAAACTGAATTAGTAATATTATGTACCATCTATACTCAACAAATTGCTAAAGAAAATAGAGATATACAAAGATGAGGACAGGAGTTTGGCCTAGCAGTTAAGACATGGACTGCTTGGGATACCTGCATCCCATACAGAGTGCTTGGGTTCAAGTCTCGCCTCTACCTCTGATTCCAGTTTCCCACTAATGTGTACCCTGGGAGGCAGTGGTGATAGCTCAGGTAGTTGGGTTCCTGCCACCTATGTGGGAGACTGAGATTGGGTTCCCAGTTCCTGGTACAGTAGTCTCAACCTTTGCACGTATTTTAGGACTGAAACCACATGTAGGATTTCTCTCTCTCTCTGTCTCTGCCTTTTAACTAACTAAATAATATTTTAAAAGATAAATAAACATAGGCTTAGTATCCTCAAAGTTTAAAATTAGGCAGGTTTCTAGAAATGCACAAATAACTATATCATATTCTATTGTGATAAAAAGATATGGTAGACAGGAGGGGCTACAGCTATGCAAAAGAAGGGAAGATTACATGTGGTATAAGAAATACCAAGAAATGACCCAGCGTTGTGATATCAAAAACATGAAGGATATGATTATAAATAAAGGAATAAGTTAAGCAGAAAACATTAGAGGCAGAGAAAATTTAGAGAGTTATAGATGGAAAAGATTACAAATGAGACTAGTGCCATTAGAAAAAGCCCTAAGCCAAAGTTGGTCTTTCAGGAGGCTCTCTTGGGTGATATCACTAACTGATGAGGTTAATTTGGACGCATAGCTGGTGACTCAAAAAACAACTATTTGTGGGGTGTGTCCTAGGTCTGTGAGCTATGTAGGACCAGTTAGGAACTGAGCTAGTTTTCCAGTTGTTCTCAGGTCCAACCAGTGTTAAGTTAAAGGTAAGTAGCATTCAGTCAAGATCTGTATTTTTCACCTAATCTAGGGAAATAGTCACTTACAGTCCAGTCTACCTATTACGTCGTATGTACCATCACGTTTCTCTGGGTCTTCATGAAGGATTCAGATGAATGATTTTCATTTGTTGATTAACTTAAAGAGTCCTTGCTCTTCCCTCATCTATTAGTGTAGCTCATTTCTGCATCGCCCTTCAGGCCATTCTCAATGACAAACTTAAATATGAAAACCACACCACAACCCACTTTAGTTTTCTTCATAACCTCATCACCTTCTAACGTATTATGTGATTAATTGTCTGACTCCCCACCTGGGGTGGGTGGAGAGTCAAGGGTGTGTTTTCATTCAAAGATGTTTTCATAGTGCTTAAAATAGTGCCTACCATATAGTAAATGCCCAATAAATGTTAAATGAACAAATACATGTAAAAATGAATTATATGCATATTATCCACATGGATATCTGAGCCAGTGTCTAGTTTGCTCATAAAACTTACTGCTTTTGCTACTGTTTCTCATTGGTTTCACTGAATTGAGGAGGCTTTATAAGGCATCTATAATATAATGATTATTCTATCTGGTTCTTACAAAATAAATCATTGGTAGTGGTTCTGATATTGGAGAAGAAAAACCAAAGGTGGAATGACAAATACAGTCTGAATACCATTAGATCTCAATTGACATTTTTAAGAAAGGAAAGAAAAAATATATTGATATCTCCAGGGGTTTCTCCCAGTGATGCACTTATTAGCTCAAATAAATGAAAATATGTTCACTAAAACAAGCATGGGTTTTTGAATAAGACAGACCTAAATTCTAATTTCAGGCATACCAATATCCATACCTCTTTGGTCTACTCATTAACCTCTCTGGGTCTAAGTGATTTCACTTGTGAAATGAAGATCATAATCTCAACCTCACACAGAGAATGTGAGCTATCAAATGAGATCATCTAAGAAAACAGTTAAGTCCTTGGCACAGAGAAGTGATGACAAATGCATTATGAATTAATTTTTGACAAGTGGGGGATGTATGATTAGAAAAATGTAGCTTTTCTCAACCTTTCCTACTGTTTTATACTCACCTATATCTTTACTCCGTGGTAATCTATCTGCTCTCACCATCATTAATATAGTGAACTGCATTGTTTATTAACTGATTATTATGTATATCATCATCACTGTGTTACAGATAAGACAATTGGGTTTTAGATACTTTAAGAAGCTTGTGAAAGGATACAAAGGAAGCAGTAGAGGTAGAACTGGAACCCAGAAGAGTGCACCTCCAAAGCTGACTCAAGAGTATTGGCCATAACCTTAGTCTGCATGGTGATGTGATCCCTGCCTGAAAGTATGTCCCAAATCTGTAGCCTAGATATTTTGCCTTTTTGAGCTCATATAGAATATTAGACATGTTTCTTTCATAATTTATTTATTTTTTTATTTTATTTTTTTGACAGGCAGAGTGGACAGTGAGAGAGAGAGACAGAGAGAAAGGTCTTCCTTTGCCATTGGTTCACCCTCCAATGGCCGCCGCGGCCAGCACGCTGCAACCAGCGCACCGCGCTGATCCGATGGCAGGAGCCAGGTATTTATCCTGGACTCCCATGGGGTGCAGGGCCCAAGTACTTGGGCCATCCTTCACTGCACTCCCTGGCCACAGCAGAGAGCTGGCCTGGAAGAGGGGCAACCGGGACAGAATCCGGCGCCCCGACCGGGACTAGAACCCGGTGTGCCGGCGCCGCAGGCGGAGGATTAGCCTAGTGAGCTGCGGCGCCGGCCCATAATTTATATCAATTTAAAAATGTATTCATTCCTCTTCTTTTTTACATATCTATGATCAACTTCTTAAAACACCTATTCTCTATGTGAGTAAATATTTCTGTTTTTAGATACTGAATGGATTTTCACTGGTTACCTTTCACAAGAAATTTAAATTTGAAAATATGTGTATTGAACATTTTTAGTTGTAGGTTCATGCCTAATTGCTCCTCAATTCAGTCATTCTTCACAACAACCCTATATGGCAAGTGCTATATTTATCTTCCTATTAGAGATGATAAAAATAAAACAAGCAAGGTAATGAGTTCACACAGTTTATATTCCAACACTAGGAGTTGAACCCTCACGTTTGTATTCCAGAGTCCATATTAACCATAAGACCATGTTGATCTTCATACATCAGTTATGATTATTTTTCTTTCTTTAATAAAACATAGGAAAATGCATTGTCATAGAGTCTGAGTTGTGTTTCTATGAACTATGACTCTCTTACATTATTATAATTTTTTCCGAGATACTGGCATCTGGAGTTAGTCAAGCTTGAAAACTTTATTTGTATAAAAACCAATAGGAACCCCAAATTTCAGTTCACCCTTTAAAAATCGTTAGTGGTACCACTCTCCCCCTCCCTTGTTTGAGAATTCCACATTGGTGGTTGTCATTGCTGTAAATAGAGCGTGTGCCATGCTGTTTTGGGCTTTATATCATAAACGTGAATAAATTCAAAACCAAAAATAAACTTTAACAAGATTCTTTTCAGTGCCAACTTAGGTTTAAAATTGCTTTTTTACTTCCTAAGTAAAATGATTTTAAACATAGAGAGTCTATTTTTAAGAGAGAGCAAAGAATGTGTGCACAGCAAGTTGGAACAGTGTGCAAGTGCACTGGCTTCACTGTTATCTGAATGACAAAGCACTAAATCATAGGGAGGAAAAAGTCAGCATGTTCTTTTAGAATACAAATAGATTAGCATCAGTAAGAGCTTTATCCAAGAAAGGGAAAAGACATCTACCCAAAGAATAAATCATGCACACAAAACCTATAATTTTAAGAAATATTTTCAAGAAACATTTTAGCTGATAAATATGACTATTTGGTAAAGAAAGCACAGAAAAAGTTCCCTGTGAAATTTTTTAAAAGTGCCCTTTTCAAATGTCATCAGTCTACCAACCCCACTCTTTATGTCCCTTATGTAGGGTTTAACTCAACAGTGACTATGGAATTCAGAGAAGAAACTCTATGTCGAATCACACACACACTCACATCATTCTTTTTAAATTCTATGATGGAAGAGTATTTAACATTTTTAAGCAAATAAGAACCCTTCCTAAGTTAAAATGTGCAAAAAGCCCATTTCCCTTGACATGTAAACACCCGCATTCCCTTTAAGTTCTTCTAACATACAATTTAAAGCTTTCTCACTCAGAACTCAAAGAGAAAGATTTCCTCTTACCATATATTCCATGTTGGCTGCCGGTGGAAACACTTTTCCCCGAACTTGATTATGATAATCAAGAATGGCGATCATGTCATTCTGCGAAATGTAGCGCTTCCGCCTGGCTTTGGGGAGATCCGCAGAATCTAGCTGTGCTTTTAGAGCTGCTTCAATATCAGTGAAATTATTGGTTGGCGGGGATGAGTCAGTGGAATTGAGTAAGATGACGGTACTTGCTTCACAGAGAAGGGAGAACAGGAGCGCACTGCTGACCGCAGAGATTGCTATCATGTTGAGGGCTGGAGAAGAGGCCACCGAGTTTACTTTGCTTTAAAGCAGAAAGGTAGAGTTAGGATATATTCAAGAAAATAGGGCCAGAGGAAATGTATTTACAAAGTCATCACTGGGGAGCATTGCTTGATTTGACTTTCTCCAAACCCAAGTAAAGGTTGAACTCAAAGCTAGCAGATGACTGTAGTAGAGTCTACTCATTTTGCTGTTACCAGGCAGACCCCTAAGAGGGACTTTTCAGAGCTAGAAAAAAAGAAACAGCATGATCCTAACTCTAAAATAAATTTAAACCATTTGTCCCAACTGCCTGACCTACAAAATGCAATACTGATTATTTATTTTCAGTGGGAAGTTTTAGGAATTGAAGTTCATCTTGAAAGTGAAGAGGAAAAAAAATGCACCACAGGTAACAACAGAGAATGTGCTGATAGTGTCTCCCATACATATATGTACACAAAATGATAGAGCATATACAAAAAAGTTATAGTCAACTAATTTCAGTTCTTTAAAATATGTGAGCCACTTTAAAATCAATGCATGCAATATAAACTTGTTGAGCCAAATAGCTTACCTCTGCAAAATGCCAAACTGAATATACTGTTCTTCCAAAAATTTAAAGTTCTTTGCTATGTTGTAGCATGAACCCTTGTAAGAGAAGTGTGTCTTATTACAAACTCTCAGAGAGCAAAAGTCTGCAAGGTTTGAATGCTGCTGGCTACAGGAGCAGCTGACAGCTTTTATATGTCACAGTTTGCAACGTCCAGAAAGGGCAGTCTTTCTAAGGGTCTCTCTTAGCCAAAATCAAAGGGGAGGGGTTTAGGATAGAAAAAAAAAAAAAAAAAAAACAGTGATTGGGTGGCAACCTTTTTATGTGGGTGGTGAGGAAATTGAGTCACACCCACAGCTTACAAAGTACAAACCATAAAAGACAAACCCCTTTTTCTCTGGGCTTTCACCTTTTCTGAGTGGTTCATTTTTTCTCATTTAATGCTTTCTAGTTCCTGGTTCCCATACAAAAAGAAGAAAAAAAAAACACTGTGGGTTCTTGAAAACACAGATGGCTGAGTAACAAGCAGTACTTTTTTTAAAGACAGTAAATGACATGGGAGCTGAAAAGAGCAAGCTGATATTAAATCAAGAGATCAGCTCACAAAGTTAATCTGGGTGGCCACAAATATGATTGAAGAGAGATGCCTGGCAAATCAGTAGTCATCAAACTATAGCATATGATATTAAGATAATAGATGCTTGACTGGTTGTACTCTCTTCATGTGGCTTTATTCCACTAATTTATATATTATTCTCTCTCATTTCACCTTCCCTCCTCTTTTTCTTTCTCTACAGCGTGAGTTCAGCAAATTATCTGCTTTTTTTACCTGCCTTTTGTAAAATCTGAATATAGAAGCTCATGGCAAATGACAGCAGCCAAGATAACATCTGTTTCAGGTTTAGAAGCTTACAGTTTAGATATTAAGCAGAGAATAGCTCAGCCTCTCAGAAAGCATATTGGAGGGCACGGCACAGAGGCCATGAAAAATTTAACAGCAACAGCAGCTGCCAACAATCAGAAGTGCCTTGTTAGGAGGGTGCCATTGGAGCAAATCTCTGTTAGGCAAAGCAAAAGCCAAGAATGTGAATATTAGAACAAGTTGTAGTGGAGGGACCCTCAAAATAGCCATGCATCGTGATCTCATTAACAAAATCTGGGCCATGTATAGTCAGTAGCAACAGGAATCCTGGAAAACACACACTGTTCAGTTTAGAAACTTACTTAACATATACTGACTTGTCCAGTTTGCTAATGGGATTGTCTCATGCATGTTCCAACAGAAGAAATAGTATGGGAATTTAGATGCATCAGAAATTATGGTCATGTGGCACACCAGACTGGGAGTCAAGTTTCCTAGGATATATTCCCAGTTGGATCACCAGCAGTATGTGTGGCCCACTGCATGCTGTTTAACTCTTCATTGGTGCATCCAACAGTGGTGGGGAAAGGTGGATGCTTTATGGTGAGACAGACTTCATCAAATTTCCTAAGAGGCAGTAGGATGTTTGAAACCAGAAATGCCACTGACATTTAAGATACAGTGATGAGACACAGACTTAAGTAGCAAAAATAGGCTGTATTTTTGATGAGTATTAAGCTCCTAACTAAAGTGAAATCATTTGGGGGGAGTTTAAGTTGCAATAGTAAGAACATTAAACAAGGTATTAACTGACACTGTAAACTTGAAAAGGCAAGAACATGTCATATACGTATAGCAAGTGAGTAGGTATAGAGTGAAACATCAGGGCACCTTAAGGAAAGCACAGGGTTGGTCACAGCTGCAGATTTTTAACTGGAGCTGTCCAACGAATGTCTCACCCTTTTGGAAAGTACTCCTGGCACCTTGAAGGACTCTCACGGATGTTACATTAAGGATTCCTGAATGGAGTAGCAGGTTAAATTGTATATCTCCAGTCTGAGTACTTTGGACTTTTGGAAAAATTAGTACTAACACAGATTATTCTATACTTCTACATGTTTATTTTAGCCACTCGGCATTTAGGGTGCTAAAGGACTTCTAATGCTGGAACAGCACATAGCAGCTTTCCTTTGTCCAGAGTGGCTCAGTTATTTCTTAGAATCTTATAAAAATCAGCTACTGCATTCAAGATTAATCCCTTTGTCATGTATACAAAGAGACATTGTTCACCTCCTAGAGTTTGACAAGGGGGATTTCCATAGGGATAAAAATATGATCCTTGAGAAACTTGTTCTGACCATAAATGGATTTCCTCAAAGAAACAGGGAGGGAGGGAGGGAGAAGGCAAAAAGAGAACAGAAGAAATTTCAGAGATGGAGCTAAACAGAAGACCAGCTCACTGAGTCCAATTACAAAAATCCAGAGCTGGTAGTTGCTTAATCCTGAGACCCTGAGGCATGTCAATGATTTCAGATGTCTTTCAGCACACATGGATTATATTGTGGAATTTCGGACTATTAAGGAAACCCACAAGGCTACAGAATCATAAAAGAAAAGACCTGTGGGAGGAGATCTGGGATGTCTGCTTCCAGGCAGATGTTATTGCCAGAAGAAGTATTTGAAATACATTGGAAGTCATTTTAATTTTAAAATACTTGCAAAATTAAGAGGCATGCATCCAACTTGTCAGTAAGAGAACTATTAATGAACAACCAACAATGAGGTAGTTCTTTATGAGATCTCTTCTTGAGAAAGACCATTGACATGTTTTGAAACCTTTAGGGGCCTGCTTGCCAACAGAGACAGAAATGGAATGCAGTCATACTACTGAAAATAAATACGTATACAGTTGGCAGCACCTTGAAACTTGTGAGAAAATGGTTTTTATTTTAAAATTTAAATCACGTACGTTGTAAGTGTCCCAGAATGGCATACCTGCTTCAACAAAGGTACTTTGGGAGTGTTTGTGGGATTAATCAAAATCTGTCTTATGAACTACCAATGGCAGCACCTGAGAGCTTGTTAGAAATTCAGAATTTCAGGAGCCCTCCAAGAGCCACTGAATCAGAATCATCATTTCATCAGATACCCAGATGATTCATATGCACACGAAATTTTGAGACATGCCATACCGATCACTTTGTTTTCAGAAACAGATACACAATCCACTACACACCTGCCCATTAAATAAACTGCAATAAAAGTCCATCTCTCTAGCAACCTGCAGAGAATTAAGGACAGTATAGGCACACATGATAGATCTGAAGAGAACACAAGTTAACTTCTGTTTATAAAAGAAAAAAAGATGACTTGGAAAAGGACTTGCATAAAGCACCTTGCAGAGAAGTTATTTACCAGTAGTCAAGCATTTGTAGATGGCTCTGTATAACCCTGTTATTTAATACATATTACTTTATCACAAGGCTGTTGAAACAATGGAATGGAGCATGTGTGGAGGAGTTTATAAACTGTGGCATGCCATGTAAACAGAAACTAGTATTTTTCTCTGTCATCCCCTGGGCAGAGGTTCAAATTATCCTTTGTTCCTCATGCTTTCTTGCTTTGTTTCCTACATCCAGTAGCTCTGAAAAATGTAGGGATTTTTTTTTTCTCTGAAATGTCTTACCAATCCACTCCTTTTTCTTTGTATCAGTATCATGACTGTTTAATCTTATAGGATTAGTGCAGTTGCCTTCTAGCTGACATTTCTGGCTAATGTTTTCCCTCCCGTCCATTAACCACATTGCCTTCAGTTATCTGCTGTGATCATTGATTTTGGATGCCCACTTGAGTAAACTAAGGTATGCCCAGATAGCAGATGGGGCATATGCATTCTCAGTCATTGCATTAATTATTTTCAATGCTTCAGTAGGCTCTGAGCTCATTCCTCTTCTGTTGAAAGAGAAACCCCTGTGGTCTGGCATTTGATTAGAATGTTTGAGCTGGGCCAGGTGTGCTGTTTCCAGAGAATATTGGCATGTGACTCAGTGAACTGAGTGGGAAAGATTTATCCATGTGTGGGTGGGTACGATTCAATCAGCTTGAGGTGCAGATGGAACAAAAAGGTGGAAGAAGAGGCAATTTCTTCTTTCTTTTCTAGGGCCAGTCCCTTCTTCTCTTGCCCTTGGGCGTCAGAACTCCAGGTTCTCCAGCGTTTGATTCCTGGATTCATGGACTCATACTAGCTTCCAACCTCACTTGCCCCTGGAGAACTCTAGGGCCTTCAGTCTCAGACTGAGAGTTACACCATTAATTTCCTTAATTCTGGAACCTATGGACTTGAACCGATGCATACTATCAACCCCCCTTTTTCTCCAGCTTGTAGACAGCTTACCATGGGACTTCTCGGACTCTAGAATGAAATGAGTCAATTCTCCTAATAACTCCCCCCTCCTACTTTTTCTGTCTCTCTGGTGAGTCCTGAATAAAACACTGTGCTATCAAAACAACAGGATCAATTCACTCCTGTACATATGATACTAGTGACTATCTCATTGGCTTTATAGTTCAAGTTCCTGGAAAATATAAATTAATTTTAAGCCTAATTTACTATAACCATCCATTTTTATTTCTCTACTCCCATACCTTATGCTTTAACTGTACTTAACCAGTCTATTTTTTTCATGCTAACTTCACTAAATCAAGCTCATGCATGTTTGTCCATTGAGTAGATGGCAGCCTTCTGGCCTCTTACAATTTAGTTATTGCAGATAATTGCACATGTTTTATTAAAAGAGCTTAATCACATTGCATAGATATATATTAACTTCTCTTTTACAAATTACTTTCTTAATTAATTATAACTATCATATAGCATTCTAGAGTTATCCACATTTACAGATGGTTATGTGAGCTTTGCAAAAGAAAATTTATCACCAGTCTAGCCATTAGAAATCACAGGTAAATCAAGACTATATGCAAGAAATAGCTTAACAAAAGGTGAATACTGCAAAAATGGTAGAGTTTTGATGTCTGTTGTGTCAAAGGTAGTTAAATTTGTAATGTTTAATTTAATGTGATCAGAAAATGTGTGATGTTATCATTTATATTATTTTGTCTAGTATTGTGAAATCTATTTTAACTCATTGTTTTATTTTTTAATCTTTCATGCAAAAGGTAATTAGAAATATCAAATAACCTTTGTGTAATTGTGCCAAAATTTATGTGTGTATTTTCTCAAGAAAAATAAAATGATATAAACCAATTTTTATGCTTTCTACATAGGGAAAGCATAGAAAATGAACAATTCTAAATGTGGAAGAACTTGAGATTTCACATTGAAAATAGTTCTGAAAAGTGTGGCTTAAAAGTGGCCTCTTAAGGTGCTGAAGCAGCATGATTCTGAAATATACAACTTATTCTGCAAAATGATAAAGGATATAGGTTCAAGAGAATATTTAATGTGTTAGAATAAAATTGTTTTTGCATGCAAACAGGCCTTCAAAAAGCTACCATTAATGCATTTTTTTCTTTTGAAAACTATTGAAGAATCTTCTACAATAAAACAAAGTATTCAATCAAGAAAGAGGTAGGTATGTAATTAAAGAAGTACAATCAGAGAATGAAAACAAGGTGAATTCCATATGATGATGGTGAAGGGGATACTCATTGCAAAAACTTTATTGTAATAGGGAAAAAACAGCCTGTCTAGATCAGAACAGAGCACAAAGAGTTCCAAGATGGAGTGTTACCAAGGGAAAACAGTGAAATTGATAGATTTCATGATATTTTAATACACACTTGGATCATATTTATAAAACATTGTGGGAGAATAGAAATCACAAGATACTACTTGATTCCATTATTAAATTATATACATACATATATATATATATATAAAACAATATAAGCAATGAACAGTGCATTAACCCAAGGATTTGAAATTATTCTGTTGGAAAGATGAAGAAAAATTAAGTGTGAATGTGTAAACTTATTGGGAAAGAAGTTGGACTTGAAAGAGATCTAAATACTCAACTTCTACTGCAGGAAATGGATAAATTATCAACTACCATCTATCAAATTTTCCCATACTTAGAGTATAAATAATATAAGCTTACCTCATATGATTTCTGTGTAGCAGGACTTGGCAACAGCTTATCTGATACTTCTTCTTCTGGATCTTTCTTAAAATTGCAGTCAGGATGTCAACTGGGCTTAAGTAAAGCTGGAGAATTATCTTTTCTTTTTTTTTAAGATTTATTTATTTATTTGAAAGGCAGAGATAGAGAGAGGCAGAGGCAGAGAGAGAGAGAGAAAGGCCTTCCATCCGCTGGTTCACTCCCCACTTGGCCTCAACCGCCCAAGCTGTGCTGATCTGAAGCCAGGAACCAGGAGCTTCTTCTGGGTCTCCCACGTGGGTACAGGCTTCTACTGGTTTCCCAGGTGATAGCAGAGAGCTGGGTCAGAAGAGGAGCAGCTGAGACTCGAACAGACGCCCATATGGGATGCCAGCACTGTAGGCAATGGCTTTACCTGCTACACTGCAGCGCTGGCCCTCGGAGAATTATTTTTCTAATGTAGCTCATTTCTATGGTTTGCAAATTGGATCAGTTTGCAGGAAATCTCACCATGTGGACCTCACATCATTGAAACTGGCTTCCCCTAGAGTGGATGATCCAAGGGAGAGCAAGATACACAGGAAGGTACAATGTGTTGTATGGCCTAGTTGTGGAACTCACACACCACCATTTCCCACAACATCCCATTAGTTGCACAAGTCACTCAGACCTTTGTAAATGTAGAAAAGGACTACACAAGACCATGAACCAGTTATTGAGAATTAATGATTTTCATCTTGAATACAATCTACCATAATTATTTTTTTGAAAAATCAGGAGATAAGTGTGTATTACTTGGAAATATGGAGCTAACTACCAAGAATGAAATATTAAAAGAAATGAAAGTGTTTGCTTCTGGAAGCTGAAATGTATGTGAAAGTGAGCTACATGGAATTTCTGTATTTTTTAAATTTTACTTCCGTGTAACTATTTAACTTAAAGTTATAAAAATTTTCAACTTAATTAAAATTAAAAATTAATTAACTATAAAATTACTTAGTTAAACAGAATAGATTAAAATGCCTACTGAGCAAATAAATAACAGAACTGCAGATACAGATAAATTTGAAGCCACAGAGCAAACTGTTGAAATCTTTACTTAATGTATGCTAAACTGATCTTCTGTATATAAAGAGAATTGAAAATGAATCTTGATGTGAATGGAAGGGGAGAGGGAGTGGGAAAGGGGAGGGCTGCAGGTGGGAGGGACGTTATGGGGGGGAAGCCATTGTAACCCATAAGCTGTACTTTGGAAATTTATATTCATTAAATAAAAGTTAAAAAAAATACTAAAAAAAAAAATTGAAGCCACATTTGAATTTGCATTGAGGCCAGTGCTGTGATGTAGCGGGTAAAGCCACCGCCTGCAGTGCCGGCATCCCATATGGGCACTGGTTCGAATCCCTGCTGCTCCATTTCCACACCAGCTCTCTGCTATAGCCTGGGACAGCAGTAGAAGATGACCCAATCCTTGGGCCCCTGTACCCATGTGAGAGACCTGTAAGAAGCTCCTGGCTCCTGGCTCCTGGCTTTGGATTGGCGCAGCTCCAGCCTTTGTGGCCATCTGGGGAGTGAACCAGCAAATGGAAGACCTCTCTCTCTCTGCCTCTCTTTCTCTCTCTGTGTAACTCTGACACTCAAATAAATAAATAAATCTTTAAAAAAAAAAAAAGAATTTGCCTAGCGTCTCATTGCATTTAGTTATGTTATGTTTCTAGTTGACTAAAGCCTTTAACCATAATGATTTAGAAACCTTACTCCTAGGTTAAACCTTCTGTGTTTTAAATGTGTCTTGCCTACCATACTAATCCTAAATGAATTTGAGGTTCTACTTTTCTCTTGTAGTTCAACAGAAGAAATGAGATCCTGGATTAACTTATATGTAACAGTTGCTAGAATATGTCTTCTATATCCCTGGATATACAGGGAATAGCCTTAATAATTCAGTTTTATATTCAAACCTTGGAATAAGTGAAGGTTTTTCTCTTGCTCATTAGAATTATTTCAGAAATTTTGGGTGATAAACTCAAGGCTCTTAAGAAAACCTAATGTGTCTGCTGAAGACACTAGGATTCCCAAACTAGATTTCATCAGTCTGTGGATTTTGCCAGCCCTGAAGAAGGACAGCTATGTAGGAGCTCTTCAAGGCTATTGCATTTGTGTTTCTGACAGCAAAATCACTGGAGAGAGGTGGTGTTCTCCACTGGGAGGATTGCAAATCCATTAAGCTTTATTGGATCTGAAAGACTATATGATTATATTTACAATAATCTGGTTCCAGATAGTGTGCAAAATCACAGTCATAGTGAGTATATACGAGGTATAGTTATAGTGGAAAACTCCAGTTTTAAGTATTAGTTGTAACTAGTGAAACACATGCAGGAACAAATTAACAGAAGATAGTTGTAATTGGAGTACAGTTGCTGGTTATGTGGTGGAGGGGAAAAGATGTGGATGCTCAGACCATCAGAAATCAAATGGTTCCCTTACAGAGGTGATAAGCCACAAAGTTCTACTCTAGCCTATATTTAGAATAAAGTCAAAGCAAGAAAAGAACAAAAAATAGCAACCCAAAGTTAGGATATTTATTTTTCAATATATCAAGAGGCTGGCACTGTGGCAAAGTGGGTAAAACTGCTGCCTGCAGTGCCCACATCCCATATGGACACTGGTTCAAGTCCTCGCTGTTCCACTTCTTATGTAGCTCTCTGCTGTGCCCTGGGAAAGCAGTGAAGGATGGCCCAAGTCCTTGGGCCCCTGCACTTGCGTGGGAGACCTAGAAGAAGCCCCTGGCTCCTGGCTTTGGATGGGCTCAGCTCTGGCTGTTGGCAGCCATTTGGAGAGTGAGCCAGCAGATGGAAGACCACCCTCTCTCCTTGTCTCTGCCTCTCTCTGTCTTTCAAATAAATAAATAAATCTTTAAAATGAAGAATATATCAAAATAAATCCCCAAGTAAGCAATACAAATAAGTGAATGTTTTTCAAAGGAAGACCGACAAATAACCAACAGGTACATTAAATAAGGTCAGTATCACTGATCATGTGGGAAATACAAATCAAAACCACATGATGCTACCTAACTCCAGTTAGGGTGGTTGTTAGAAAAAGACAAAAATATACCAAGTTCTGGTGATAGAATATGGAGAAAAGGGAATCCTTGCACACTGTCTTTGGAAATGTAAATTAGTACAGTCATTGTGGAAGGCTCCTCAGAAAATTAAAACTAGAGCTTCCATGTTATTTAGCAATTCCACTAGAGTATATATCCAAAGGAGATGTCAAAGAGACACCTCTACTCCCATGTTCATTGCAGCACTATTAACAATAGCAAAGAAGTGGAAACAACCGGTGCTGGTGTTGTGGCAAAGTGGGCTGCCTGTGACGCCAGCATCCCATATGAGTTCCAGTCCACGTCCTGGGTGCTCTACTTCCAAATCATCAGGAGATGATGCGAGGACGCTGGTATGCCTGGGAGAGCAGCAGAAGATGGCCCAAGACTTTTGGGCCTCTGCCACCCATGAGGGAGACCAGGCTGCAGTTCCAGACTCCTGGCTTTTGCTTATCCTAGCCCTAGCTGTTACAGCCATTTGGAGAGTGAACCAGTAGATGGATGATCTTGATTCTCTCTCCCCCCTTTCTCTGCCTTCCTCCTCCCTCACTCCCAGTGTAATTCTGCCTTTCAAGTAAAACAATTATTAAAAAAAAGAGAGAGAAGCATGTCCATCAGTTGATGAGTGGATGAAGAAAATGAAGTACAAACACGATGAACAATACCATTCAATCAATAAGAATAAGATTTTATCATTTGCTGCAACATGGATGAAACTGGAGGTCATTGTGTTGAATGACATTAGCCATGAACAGAAAAAGAGGTAACTGTATGATTTCATATGTGAAATCTACAAAGGCTGATTTCAAATAAGTTGAGAGTGGAATTGTGGTTAACAGAGACAAAGCAGTAGAGTAAAGCGAGATGTGGGGAAAGATTGATTAATGGGCACTAAGTTATAGTTAGATAAGACAAAGAAGTTCTGGTATTCTGCACAATAGAGTAATTGTAGATAATGACAATGTATTGTGTATTTTTCTTAAAGAAAATGTTAGAGGATTTTGGGAGCCTAACTGTCTGGGAAAAGCAGCAGCAAATTGCCCAAGTGTTTGGTCCCTTGCATCCAAGTGGAAGACCCAAATCAGGCTGCTGGCTTCAGCCTGGCTCAGCCCTTGCCATTGCAGCCATCTAGGGAGTGAACCAGTAGATGGGAGATTCTCTTTCTCTCTCTCTCTCTCTGTAAATCTTTCAAATAAATGAGTAAATAAATAAATAATAAAGGATTTTAAATGTTTTCACCATAAAGAAATGAGCAATGTTTGAAGGAGTAGATATGTTTAACCAGATTGGACATTAGTAAACATCATATGGTATCCTAATATATGTACATTTTAATATATCAGTTAAAAATTAAAATTAAAATACTTATATGAAAAAATGAAATCCGGGGGTATGCACTGTGGCATAGAAGATTAAGCCTCTGCCTGCAGTATCAACATCCCATATGGGCACTAGTTCAAGTCCTAGCTGCTCCAATTCCATCCCAGATCCCTGCTAAGGCTCCTGCGAAAGCAGTAGAAGATGGCCCAAGTCCTTGGGTCCCTTCACCCACGTGAAGTAACTCATGGCTCCTGACTTCAGGTCAGCCGAGTTCTTGCCATTGTAGCCATTTGGGCAGTGAACTAGAAGATGGAAGATATTTCTCTCTCTCTCTCTCTCTCTCTCTCTCTCTCTCTCTCTCTCCCCCTGCCCTCCCTCCCTCCCTCCCTCCTTCCTTCTCTCTCTCTCTCTCTTTTGCTCTCTCTCTCAGTCCCTCTCTTTCTCTCTGTAACTCTGCTTTTCTAATAATTTTTTTAAAAAGATCTTGAAGTAAAATCCAATAGGTTGCTATGCAAAAATAAATTAGACTGATAGATTTTAAAGCACATATTCATGGCATCATTCCAGACATTGCCTATAGTAGGTATTCAAAAGATGTTGTTAAATTTGATAAATAAACAAATGCTTTATCAGTATGCCCTTTTTCTAATCCAAGACATGGGAAAACATCCAGAATAAACTTGGGCTCTCCAAATGGCATCTGCGCTCTGGCCAGAGTCATCAATTCTCCCTAGACCTTTCACTATAAAGAAAGTCTGGAGAAACTTTGTGGGAAAATCACATTAGTTGCCCAGTAAAAATTTAGAAATGAACATATGGGATAGTGGTATTAAGATTCCCCATGCCACCAGGCAGATTATGTATCACAAAGTTCATCATCTCATTCACAAGTACTGTGATTAGAGGTGTGCAATCAAGTTGCTCTTGTGCAGGGTGAGGGAAAAAGCATTAGAATCTCATGGGAATGTGTTGTTACAGATATTTGGTAGTTACCTCAGACTATCTGATAATCAATATTTATGAAAGATTCTGCTGAGTAAAATTATACATCGTTTAATAGTTGAAAGTAATAAATGGGAATAATTATTATACTTTTCATTATTTATTATTTGAAAGGCAGAGTTACAGAGAGGCAGAGGCATAGAGAGAGAGAGAGAGAGAGGTCTTCCATTTGCTGGTTCACTCCCCAAATGGCTGCAAGGGCCAGAGCTGGGCAGATCTGAAGCTGGGAACCAGGAGCTTTTTCAGGTCTCCCACATGGGTACAGGGTCCCAAGGACTTGGGCCATTTTCTACTGATATCCCAGGCCATAGCAGAGAGATGGGTCAGAAGTGGAACTTGAACTGGCACCCATATGGGATGTCGGCACTGCAGGTGGCTATGTCACAGCACCAACCCCTATTATGCTTCTGGAAAGTCAACACTTCTGCTATGGCCCTAAGATAAGGAACTGGTTAATGATACTTCAAGAATGGGAAGGCCAGGGCTAGCATTGTTAGGCTGCTGCTGGGAACTCCAACATCCCATATGAGTGCTGCTGTGAGGGATGCAACTGGGGATGCAACAAAAGATGGCCCAAGTGCTCAGCCCCCCGCCACCCATGTGGGAGACCTGAATGGAATTACATGCTCTTATGTTCAGCCTTGCTCAACCCCAGCCTTTGCAGCTAGCCCTCTGGATAGTAGATAAAAAATCTGTCTCACCCTCTTCTCTCTGTAGCTCTGACTTTCATATAAATAAAATAAATCTTGAAACAAAGAATGAGAAGGGACCAGCATTGTGGCATAGCAGGTAAAGCTGCCACCTGCAGTGCCAGCATCACATAGAAGTGCCGGTTCAGGTCCCGGCTGCTCCTCTTTCAGTCCAGCTCTCTGCTATGGTCTGGGAAAGCAATGGAAGATGGCCCAAGTGCTTGGACCCCCTGCACTGGTGTAGGAGATCCAAAGGAAGCTCCTGGCTCCTGGCTTTGAATCAACTCAGCTCAAGCCATTGAAGATCTCTCTCTCTCTTTGTCTCTGTCTCTCTCTGTAATTCTGCCTATCAAATAAATAAGTCAATCTTTAAAAAAATGAGAAGGCCATCCCAGAACAGAAATCTCTTCTAGACAGTCGTATGTTCTAGCATAGAAGAGAAAACGTAAGAAACATGGCCATAACTCAATTGCAACCATAACTCACCATTCCAGCTTGCAATCCTGGGATACAAATGATGGAAAGAAAAGAAGAAATCCAAAAGCAGATGGGTTTGACTTGCTTCTCATTTGAGTTTTAGAATACATTTCAGGGTGCCTTATACCAATATATAATTCTTACACCTGAATGGAACAGTGGCATTGACATTGTGCCATGTTTGAGCATGAAGAAGAGCAGGTATGAGGACTTGCCAAATCTCCTTCCATTCACAGTCATGAAAAGAACTCTTCAGCATGCTGGAGTGGTGCAGCAGGTTGGGAGACAGGAGGAAAATCAATGAAGAATGAGTTCATCTCATCAGAAACTTGCAGGAGGAGTTGAGGAGTCCAAGCCATGAGCAGAGGTGTCCAACCTGACTACAGTTCAGAGTATCTGCTCTGCCAATGAGAGCTGCACTCAGGCAAATCAACATGGAAGGGCCATGATTCTGAGCATTCCAAGAATATAGACTTGAGTTGCATTCATTACTGCTTCAAGAGGAGATAGTAACATAACATTCCACTGCCAGAAAAACAGGGGAATTTTCTGCTTAACAAAATTAGCATCCATGGGACATAAAGATAGAAAAATTGAAAAGCTCTATTCTCATGTCAGATTTCCTCTATGTGCTAATGTCATCTTGGGTAGGAAAATGGAGGGCAAACCCTGAATGACAGAGCATTTACCCAAAAGAAATTGAATTGACTTGTAAGAGCCCAAGATTCACTCTTAGCAAATGAGCCCTTCCAGGGTAAGGGCTATGAGGGAGATTAGGGAGGAGAAAGGAACTAAAGCGTTTTTAGAACGATCTTGAGTTGTGATATGTAAACTTTCAAACATGGATAGATGTTTATGTATGATTGTTGGAGGAACTATTTAGATTATCTGGAGTTATGTCTGGATTAAGCCAATTCAACAGAGGATCCTACTTATTTTTTTTAAGATTTATTTATTTATTTGAAAGGCAGAGTTAAAGAAAGAGAGAGAGAGGGAAAGAACAGAGAGATCTTCCATCTACTGGTACACTCCCCAAATGATGACAGTGGCCAGAGCTGGGCTGATCCGAAGCCATGAGCCATGAGATCCACTGAGTCTCTCCTGTGGGTGCAGGAGCCCAAGGACTTGGGCCGTTCTCCACTGCTTTCCCAGGTGTATTAGCAGGGAGCTGGAGTGGAACTGGGGCAGCCAGGACTCAAACTGGTGACCATTTGGGATGCCTGCATTGCAGGTGGCAGTTTTACCCATTATGCCACAGTGCCGGCCACAAGGATCCTACTTTTTTAGATATTTATTTTATTTATATCAAAGGTAGAGTTACAGGGGGAGGTGAGGAGAGAGAAAGAGGGAACTTCCATCTGCTGGTTTACTTCCCAGATACCCACAAAAGCCAGGGCTGGCCAGGCTGAATCCAGGAGCCTAGAACTCCATCTGGGTCTCCCCCAAGGCTGGCTGGTGCTCAGGTATTTGGGCCATCTTTGTCTGCATTTCCCAGGTACGTTAACAAGGAGCTGGATCCAAAGTGGAGCAGCTGGGACTTGAGCTGGAGCCCCTGTGGGATCCAGCATCCTGTCACTAGGAAGCAGAAGCTTAACTCACCACATCACCACACCAGCCCATGCCATTTTAGAATATATTTCTTCTTGTCTGCTGCAATATTGCTTTTGGTGATTTGTGCATTGGTGCTGTAACTAAGGTATATAAGTGTTCTCTGAAAGAGGAAGGATGTTATCTCATGAATTCTAGTTTAAGGGTGTTGTCGACCTCATCATTTGATGTTTCCACTAGAAAAAATATAAAGTTAATTTTCTATAGGAAGATCCATTTCTCTGATGAAAGTTGTGTATTTTTCCTTTACGGCCATTGCAAACTTTGTAGTTGATTGTGTTTCCCTTCGTGCCTTGGTTAACAGAATCCTGATAGCTAGTTTTAGCATCCGGTGTTGACTTTAGGATTGTGTATCTATGTATCCTTCCAGTTTTGTGTCCCTGGTCTACTGTGTTTTTGCTGGCCATGATTTTTAAATTAGTGCTTTTTCTTTACTGTTTTTATTTTTTATGTTACCCAGTATTCAATAATGATAGCAAAGAATGATGAAAATAGTAGTTACAATAGCATATTGAGAATTCCTATGATAGAAATTATTCTAAGATACAATTTTATCCTCACAACAATGCATAAAATTAGTGAAAAATTTCTGTCTGTCCCTATTTTCCTACTGAGAAAATTAACTTTTGGGAAGTTTTGTAATTTACTCAAGTTCTCAAAGCTAGCAATGCTTGAGTTGGGTTAAAAAAACCTCTGTCTGAGGACAATGATGTCTGTTAGTTGCTATAATATACTACTAATTTAAAACAAAATGAGTTTTATATAAGTAAATAGTCAATTATCAAACAAGTATTAGATTTACTTAATTTTTAATCTTCTTTGTATACTAAATATAACACCAGTGGTAATAATAATAAATTTCCTTCAGCCTGTACTCTTAAGGGTCTTATATATCAGTTGTGAGATTATGACATTTTTTTTTTGACAGGCAGAGTGGACAGTGAGAGAGAGAGAGACAGAGAGAAAGGTCTTCCTTTTCCGTTGGTTCACCCCTCAATGGCCAATGCGGCAGGTGCACTGTGGCCAGCACACTGCGCTGATCCGAAGCCAGGAGCCAGGTGCCTCTCCTGGTCTCCCATGTGGGTACAGGGCACTGATCCGAAGCCAGGAGCCAGGTGCCTCTCCTGGTCTCCCTTGTGGGTACAGGGCCCAAGCACTTAGGCCATCCCCCACTGCACTCCCGGGCCACAGCAGAGAGCTGGACTGGAAGAGGAGCAACTGGGATAGAATCCGGTGCCCCGACTGGGATTAGAACCCGGTGTGCTGGCGCCATAAGCGGAGGATTAGCCTAGTGAGCTGCAGCGCCGGCCCGAGATTATGACATTTAAAATGAACTATCAAAATTATGGAGATGAGTATACTAAAGATAACACCAGTGGTAATAATAATAAAATTCCTTTAGCCTATACTCTTAAGAGTCTTGTATATTAGTCGTGGGATTACGACATTTAAAATGAACTATCAGAATTATAGAGATGGGAGTAGGTGTTTAGTCTAGCCGATCAGATACCCACCTCCTACATGGCAGGACCTGGAATTGATTTTGGCTCTGGCTCCTGACACCGGCTTCTTGCTAATGTAGGCCTTTGGAGGCAGCAGTGATTCTGCCACTCATATAGGAGTCCTGGGTTGCATTCCTAACTCCTGACTTTGGCCTTGTCCTGGTCTCAGCCCAGTCCTGGCCATGGCAGGCATTTGGGGAGCAAACGAGGAAATGGTAGCTCTCTCACGCACTCTCTTGTGGTATCTCTCTACCACTATGTAAAAGTTTTGTAAAACATTTTTAAACTATAGAAGAGAATTTATAACTAGATATATTTATGTATAAAATAGTGCAATAAAAACATCTGGAAATTTGACATGGAAGGAAATTTGGAAATATTAAGTTAATTGGGGATTTCTTTTCAAGAAATTAAAATTAAGCTGAATCTGATGGATGCTGAGCAGAAAATTGATGGATACTTCTAAATAGTTAGATATTAAGCACAATACAAAACTGATGTATGCCATTGTTATGAGGCACAGTGATTAGGTCTAGCCAAGGAATATGGGACTTAATATACAGGACGATAATATGGTTTAAATGCTTAAACCATAGAGGCTTAGAAAAAATATTTTTGACCAGGAATTTGGAAAGAAAATCCCATTTGATGAATAAAATGAGAATGTTAATTTGCACATGTTGAATTTGAAATGATATCCAAATTGGAAACATCGAGTTGTAGAGTTGGAGACATTGAACTGGGAATTGGGTAATTGTCAGAATTTATTACTCTGGGACAGATGAGAGGAGGACATAGACTATATTGCAGGTCAGTTTCTGTCCAAAAACCTGTTAACACCAGAGAATTATTTAATTTGAATAAGTATGTTAGTACATCTTCTGATGTCATGCAAAGAAGCAGGTATAAAATTTAAGTCTCAAAAAAAAAAAAATTTAAGTCTCATAGATGGTAGGAAGAAGTAGAAGTAAATCTAGGGGAAGAAAACCGTGGGCTTGTCCTGTGAGGCCCACACTGTCAGGATAGTGGGGTGGTGGCGTTCTTTGACAAAAACCGCCTGAGACAAGTTTCGGTGAACATGTCAGTTTATTAACAATTAGGTTCCTGCTTTTAAAGGGCAAGCAAAGAAGACTAGCTAGTTCAGGGCAGCAACACTAATTCTATATGATAAAGCAGATACTGGTGCCTCTACACTTCCCCAATCAGCTTGAAGGTCATGTAGCCAAAGTAGCCTTCATGGGTCTGCACCACACCCAGGAGCTGTTTACCTAGTTGACAATCACAAAGCCCAGCAAAAGGAAGCGGGGGTGGGGGTGGGGTGTGGGGGGGTTGTGCCTGGGGCTCCTGCCACCTACCAGCAGTCAGGTCATGTGTGGCTCTCAGTGTGCCTGAGCCCCTGACCAGGGTCTTTCCTGGGAGGCATGGTGTGTCATGCCCTCTTAACCTTCTGCATGGGCTAGGCAGGCAGTCTCTAAGCCAGGAACAGGATCACCCTCAGAAAACAAGACTAGAATGTGCAATCCCACTCTCTCTCTCTCTTTAAAGGTTTATTTATTTAACAGCTGGCACCATGACTCACTTGGTTAATACTCCGCCTTGCGGTGCTGGCATCCCATATGGGCGCTGGGTTCTAGTCCTGGTTGCTCCTCTTCCAGTCCAGCTCTCTGCTATGGCCCGGGAAGGCAGTGGACGATGGCCCAAGTGCTTGGGCACCTGCACCCGCATGGGAGACTGGGAAGAAGCACGTGGCTCCTGGCCAGGAGTAGTGCAGTGGGTAGTGCAGCGCCGGCCGTAGCGGCCACATGGGGGGTGAACCAATGGAAGGAAGACCTTTCTCTCTGTCTCTTTCTCTCACTGTCTATAACTCTACCTGTCAAATAAAAAAATTTTTTTAAAAAGGTTTATTTATTTATTTGAAAGGTAGTTATGTGGATGGTGGTGGTGGTGGGGAGACAGAGAGAGATACTCCTTCTGCTGGTTCACTCTCCAAAAGATGGCAACAGCTGAAGCTGAGCTGATCCAAAACCAGGAGCCAGGAGCTTTTTCTGGGTCTCCCACACAGTTGCAGAGGCCCAAGTACTTGGTCTGTCTTCTACTACATTACCAGGTGCATTGGCAAGGGGCTGATGGCAATTGGAGCAGCCAGGTCTTGAATCAGCACCTATATGGAATTCCAGCATCATGGGCAGCTGCTTTACTATTACACCACAGTGCCAGCCCCATTCTCTCATTTAAGGCCCTAGTTATTGTTGTTAGCTGGATAGTTAGATAAAAGTGCACATTTAGATGTAAACAGATACAGATTCCTATGAGATTTCTTAGGCTATTATTAAAAAGAACACACAACTTTCAAAAATATTTTTCAAAGACTAGAAATAAGTATAGATAATAGAGAGGCTAATAAAATCTTTGAAAGAGTACTGAACATTTGAGGAAATGGTGATACAGAGAAAATTATATAGGTCAGAGAACAGTCTTAAGAAAATGGAAGGAAACAGTAAAAGGAAGTAAATCAAGGTGATCCTACACATTAAATTTATCAAGATGATCATACACATTATATTTTACCTTGCCTTATAGGCACTAAAGGATTATATTAACAAACTTAAATACAATATTATAAGCTATGTAATATAACATGCTAGAAAATAAAGCTTTTGACTGTTTTGAAGATGCCATCCTGTTAGGCAGGTGTTCTGTGGATATAGAGTAGCTGATTATAATGTGTGTCTCAAGGAAATTTCAAGATGGTGTTTGCTACTTAATATTCCTGATATCTATTGAGATATCAGCCACTACCCCTTCACCAATGGGGATGCTTATCCTTGGAGTCCCTGATGAAATAGGCAACAAATGCAAGGCAAATATGTACAAAAGGCCAACATTAAAATAATACTTAAAAGCAACTTTCTATCATATTTTCCTATCAGTGCACTGATTTCCTACATGGAGTCTGTCTGTATTCACCTGGAAAGCCATATATAATTGGACTCCAAGGACCTTCGTTTTCCTACCTCACCCTTAGCTTAAAACTGGCCTCACCTGCCCAATTCTCTTATGCAGAAGTTCTGAATCTCTAGCACTTATTAGAACCGTCCGGAGGGCTCATTAATAGACTAGTGGTGCACAGGTTCTGATTCAGTAAAAATGGAGTGAACCCAATAATTTGTTTATCTACCTCTGAAGTGTTGATGACACAGCTGGTCTGAGAACTTTAAGAATGATTGATTCAGAAGAATACTGCAGTTACATAATCACAGCGAACAGTAAATTTTTTTTTTACTTTTTTTTCTTTACTAGACAGTAAGGTCTAGTGCTGAATGGTTAAATTCGCCTTCATTTCTATCTTGACATTTTTGTGTGTCTGTAAACTATTCCCTGATTTAGTTTCCCAATTATTCCTATTCTTGGAATGATTTCTTTTTTTTTTTTTTTTTTTTGACAGGCAGAGTGGACAGTGAGAGAGAGAGACAGAGAGAAAGGTCTTCCTTTTGCCGTTGGTTCACCCTCCAATGGCCGCCGCGGCCGGCGCGCTGTGGCCGGCACACCGCGCTGATCCGATGGCAGGAGCCAGGAGCCAGGTGCTTCTCCTGGTCTCCCATGGGGTGCAGGGCCCAAGCACCTGGGCCATCCTCCACTGCACTCTCTGGCCACAGCAGAGGGCTGGCCTGGAAGAGGGGCAACCGGGACAGAATCCGGCGCCCCGACCGGGACTAGAACCCGGTGTGCCGGCGCCGCTAGGCGGAGGATTAGCCTAGTGAGCCGCGGCGCCGGCCGATTTCTTTTCTTAAAAACAAAACTTCAAACTTGTATCCTTGACTTTTCACATTCTGGAAAGGATAGTTGTGGAAGTGAGTGTGTGTCATTTCTATAACTATCCTTTCCCCATTCAGCATTTTCATTCTTTTTCTTTACTTTTCCCTGTGTCAAATATGTATACATTATTTCAGAATAGTGTTTGAATAATTTTTCCCAATACTTTAATTGCCCCCCCCTTTACCTTGTAGCTTTAGCATGCCTTAAGTTTCAGTCATCAAGCTCTTTCTCTTTCATTAGCACCTCTCCAAGAAGGCTATCTTCAGACTGCCTGTCACTCCCAACCTCATATTCCATGTTGTCTTTTAATAGGCAAAATCAAATTCAAAATTACCATAATAGAATAGTTATTATACACATATATGTAACAAAATATTTTATTTCAACATCTGTCTTTACTATTGGTGTTACTGTTGTTCCCCTAATCATTCTTAGTATGTAATGTAACCAAACCTACTAGTTTCCATGTGAGATAGCCATTACCCGTTTATCTATTTCCTTCTTTAGTCACCCCATCTTAGATATTTATGATGATATGGCATGCTCAAATAAATGCTTAATGAACAACTTGATGTCAGTTTTTCCCAATACCTATATAACCAACTCTTCATTATCACAATTTCCTAAATACTCTTACATTTAATTATTCCTCTACTTGAAGTCTCAAGAGTCTTACTCCATGAACATAAATTCTTCTTTCTCTGTAATATCATCTTTTCCTCTTCTTACTAATACCAGGCTGGTCAGGCCACTTGCCTCAATATGAGATGATGTCTAAGGCTCAGCCTCGTCTCGGACTTTGCTCAGGAAGCCTCCCCAAATGCATCAGCTCACTCACTCTTCAGCTCTGCAACTCCTCTCTCCAGCATTATAAACTACTTCCTTTGTTTCAAATACTTGGAGGAACCTGATGAGGATGTACAAACCAATATTAATCTCACTTCTCTGAATTGTCCTACAACTTGTATCATTTTGTCTGTATTTGACTAAAGTCTTTATTATTTCTTCCTTGTGTTATGTGAGTTAATCTTCTGACTGCCACACAATCATTCTTCTATGTCGACCAAGACTGTAGTCCTCTGTAGCCCCACAGTTACCAGAAACATTATTTATACATAGTATGAATTCAATAAATAGTTCTTGATAGTTATTTAGATATCTGTGGGTAAAGAAAACATCCTTAGTGAGAAGTAATAATTATTCTATAAGAATAAAACTATATTAAAAGTCTTCCATTGTGATTAACATTAGCTCTTCAAAACTTAAATAAAAGCTACATGTTTTTTCTATTATGTGATTGTTCATTTAATATTTGAAGTCAAATGTTCTGCACAAACCACTGTGTGCAATATCTATCTCTGACTAATGCTAACTAAAGCAAAGAGAATGGTTTCCCAGCACTGTGGTGGGAAAGTCATTTCACGTCACCCACTTTTCTTATAATTTTCAGCTGTCCCTTAAGCAACTTTTTTTTGATGTGTACATACTCCCTCTTCAGGATGACGTCAGCACTGTAATCTCTTAACTCTGCCGAGGTTTATTGCTTAGCCAAAGATCACATCTTCTGGCCAACTTTTCAAGAATCTGAAGATAACAAGTGGTCCCCAAAAGCTTAAAAATCCTTAACATAAAAAATTATGTATTTCTTTTCCAGAAAATGGTGGCAAATAAACCTTAAGATGTGCAGTGAGTCTTCCTTCTCTCTTCCTAGTTCTAAAAATACCTCAAGCTTGTCCAAATACCAGCTTTACATCTACCACATTTTCTCTCTGCATTTTGAGAAAAGTGAGCTGTGATATCACAAAGCAGTTGAAAGCGTACCTTCTGCAAACACAGCCACGTTTGAGTGTGCATCCTTGCTCCTCCTAGCCCTGGGGCAAAAACCTGAATTTTTTTATCTCTTTGAAAGAGGGATAGTCATCTATCTCACAGTGTTGCTGTGAGAATTAGAAGTAACTAGAGAAGGTATTTAATACATTGTTACCCATCCCCCCCCACACACACAGACACACACACATATACATTCCATGGCACATTTAGGGCAATTCTTCCTGTGCCCAGAATCTCTGATTAGATGGAGGAAATTACAGGAGTGGGAAAAAGGGAGGACAAGGAGAAGTAAGAGAATGTTCCATATTTTTGATGAAGGAAAAAATCCCATTCTATTGTTTTCTAAATTTTAATGTTTATGGTTGAGAATTGTCTCAACCATAAATACATACATAAATACAGTAAAGAGATGTATTTTGAAAAGTATTAATAAAATAGTGTAATGAAAGCATAAAGGTTCAAAAGGAAATGACTATCTATAATTAATGGACACAGCCTCCCACGATGGTTCCACGTCAGCTTCGGTGTGAGGTATTCATACTAAGAGCCACAGGAGCATATGCCAAGTCCTGAGGAAGAGTAAGATTGGAAAGAAAAGGGAGGGAACTGAAAGGGAGGGAGTAAGCAGGAACTGGTAGGGTCAATAGGCAGTAACAGGCAATGAAGAGCTTTGGTTAGAACATCTGTGAAACCCCTGATGGCTAGACATATCAGTGAGGTCTTGGTGTCACACTGTCCCAGCACACTGAGTCATACTTAGAACTAGACAGACGCAAATGTCCTTTGGTCTTTGTTCTTGCTTCATTTTCCCACCAATGGTGACTGCCCCCATGCTTACAGCATATCTGTACTTCATCTGAGCTACATTAGTCCATTGAATGATGCACTTGTTCAGAAAGAGATAACATGTGACTATTCAAATGTTCGGGCCAACCTCAGAGAGCGCCAAGCAAGATCCACTTCAACAGATCATAATTTATACTGGCAGCTGGACAAACAAAAGCAGAGTGACGCATGAACCAGCTTAAGAAAATTGCCAATCCTCCACCAACTGCTTGTTATATTACTCTTAAATGTTTCTAAATAGGTCAGTTAGAATAACATCATGTGGGCCACAGTAAGTCAGAAGAAAATAAATGTCACTTTTAGCAAGTTGAATTCTTCCTCTAAATGCCTTCACTTTGGTCCTTTTATTTAACCATCCTCTGGCTGAGGGTACAAAACAAAATTGTCATGGTTTTGTAGTGGTCAGCAGTTTCAGTGATTCACATTTCACTGTGGCCCTGAGACAACTGTGGGTCTTTTCCAGGTGGTTTTTGGCACTGCCTACATGGCTGGTCACACGATGTATTTTGCCTTGGAGACTGGAAGAATAATAACAATGACCCCATCTCTCAGAGAACCACAACTTCACTCTGGCAGAGGTTTTGAGCCCAAATCTTAGAGATCCTGAGCTCTAGGATGGGAAGGAGTTCCAGAATCTCAGGTCACCCAGCCTCCTTCCTCAATATTCAAAGGACAAGATAATCCCTGGAAGTGTCCCAGATCAGTTCTCTGGCTGAGGTCGAGCCTCATGTGAGATGTGATCTCTAATGAGAGTTGAGCCAAATGCAGTGGTGTTAATGACTTTGCACATTTGGAAATGCAACCAGATGAGATTTGTCAGCAATGATTACTGTAAAGGGCAGTTGATCTTTTTTTTTTTTTTTGCTTGTATATGATGTTCTATCCAGGATGCTATGAGGAGCCAGAAATTACCAGAACCCATTTTTTTGTGGTAAAGAAGTAATCAAACTACAAAGGGGTAAAGGTGAGCTGAAGTGGCGTTTTTCTTTTGATACATTAAGAGAGTATATGACAATTATACTCTTTCTTAATACAAGAGAAAGTGGTCCCTAACCATCCCTAAACACCACTAACTCAAAAGCTTTACTCACTGTTGAATGTCAATTTACAGGGTGCAAAATTTGTGTGTTCTGTATTCTATGTTGTTTGCTAGCATCATGTTTATTCAACGGTTAAATGTGAACTTCACTGCAGACCTAGTTCAAAAACTGTATCATGGGCCTACCATCCTTACCTACAGTAAAGGGAGCCTTGTATATTGGTCTGTTCTTTGCAGATTCTTTTAAGTATGTCAAACCCTTTAGCTTTCAATAGGCAAACTAGTCTCCACTATGTTTCTAGTCAAAATGTTTTATTTGAGAATGTGATAGCTTTGAAAAGTATCAATTAAGAAGAAGAATAAATAGGGAATGTTCAGCACACATATGTTGAGACCTCTCTACAGTATAAAAATACATGCTGCCTACCAGAGATGCACACATAGAGAGACTGAGTGCTTTCTTTCAAATGACTCACACTACAGGAGAGAAAAATTTTCACAAATGCGAAGTTATTTCAAGCAGAGGTTCATGAATAAAATAATTAAAAAATACAAACATAGTATTATCAAGCATATGAGCAATAATTTCTGACTAGTACAATATGAATAACTGCATCAGAAAGAAACATTTTACCTTAATCTTTGGAAAAAAGTAGAATTTCAGCAGGGAAGCATGCGTGTGTGTGTGTGTGTGTGTGTGTGTGTGGCAATAGCAGAAATGAAGACCAGAGGCTTTTTAGGGACTGAAATGTTCATGGCACAGACATTAGAATGATGTAATTAGAAGAAGGGGATATAGAGGAGGAAAAGCTGATGAGTTGAGGCTGCAAAGTTATGTCAGAGAACCTTTAATATTATCCTAATAAATTTGGAATTTATTTTCTTCTAAATAAAAATCCATTGAAAGTTTTGAACAAGTAAATGTCCTGATGACCATTGTGTTCAAGGAAGATAACTCTTGTCACATCATCAACAGTGGATTTGAAAGAGAAGGAAACAAGCAAGAAGGCATTTTATTGACTTTTAAAAATTTGACTTACTCCTTTTATTTATTTGAAAGAAAGGAAGGGTGGGATGGGAGAGAGAGACGGACAGACAGAAGGAATTTTTTATTTGCCAGTTCAGTCTCCAAATGCCCATAACAGTTGGGGCTGGGCCAGGCCAAAGCCAAGAGTAGGGGCTTCAACCCAGGACAGGACTCCCACATGGATGGCAGAGATCCAACTGGTTGAGCTATCACTTCTTCCTCCCAGAGTGAACATTAGCAGGACATTGGAATCAGAAGCAGAGTTGGGGTTCAAAGCTAAGCACTCTGATATGGGATATTGGCATCGCAAATAGTTTTAGTCCCAATAAATACTCCAACTAAAGAAATTACTAAAAATTGTTCAAAAGATGCACTTACTTAAAAACACTAAGGAATTTTTGGCTTCTCTATTCTTCATCACTTATTTTTTTTTACCTTCTCACAACTCAAACACCATCACAAGATGGCATTTTAAAGGATTATTCTAATAGTACAGGTGGCAGCTTATGAACAGTTGAACCAGGGATGTCCCAATTTACTGTTCAATAGACAAACTCTACAACAGTTAGTTTAATGTCAAGTTTTTTTTTTTAATGAAATGATATCTGCATGAAGAAAATAAAGACAAGGGAATATTTTAAGCAATATCTGAGTGAGAAGACAGTACTCAGATTAAATGTAGGAGGAAAAGCCAATTATGGCAAAGGAGCCAAACTTGTTTTTGGTTATGTTGAATAAGGTTTGAGAGGGACAGTTGTATTAGAAATAAAAATTCTTTCTGGAAATAGTATCAATGAATAAATGCAACAAAAACAAGATTTCAGGAATGAAAAGAATGTACAGGCCGTGTATTCAGGCTTTTTAAAGAGATGTGCAGCTAACTGGGCTGGTAATTTATTCCTGTACTTGCCTGTTATATCTATATTTATTTTGTCTTTTATATTAAAGATAACTATTTTGACTGGGAATTTTTAATATTATATTTTTTTATTTGAAAAGCAGAGTGACAGAGAGAGGGGGAATGACAGAGAAAGAGATCTTCCATAGAGATCAGTTCACTCCCCAAAAGGATACAACAACCAGGGCTGGGTCAGGCTGAAGCCAGGAGGCTAGAACTCCATCCACGCCTCCCACACTGGTGGCAGGTGCCCGAGTACTTGGGCTGTATTCCAGTGTTTTCTCCGGCATATTAGCAGGGAGCTAGGTCAGAAGCAGGTCATACAGAACTTGAACCAGTGCTCCAATATGGGATGTTAACGTCAGTACAAATGGTGGCTTAACCTGCTGTGTCACATACCAACTCCTGGAAATTATTACGTACAAAAAGTAATAATAAAAGTTATGGTGTTACACAAAATTAAAGTAACAGACAAAATTGGTATAGACAATAATGAAATTAGGAAGTCAGTAAGAGCGGAACAATAACTACTTTAGCTAATTCTATTTTGTTTGATTGTAGGCTATTAAGAGTGGAAAATTACCATATTTTCAGAGAAAAAGATAGCCCATTTTGTCTTCACCTTAAAAAGCTGTATGTAGGGGCCAGAGTTGTGCTATAGCGGGAAAAGCTGCCGTCTGCATTGGTGACATCCCATATGGGCACCACTTCTGCCTCGGCTGCTCCACTTCCAATCTGTTCCCAGTTGATGGCCTGGGAAAAGCAGCAGAAGATGGTCCAAGTGTTTGGGACCCTGCCACCCATGTGGGAGACCTGACTAAAGCTGCTGGCTATTGGCTTCAGCCTGGCCCTACACTGGCTGTTGTGGCCTTTTGCGGAGAGAACCAGTGGATGAAAAAATCTCATCTCTCAGTGTCTCCCTCTCTCTCTGTAACTTTGACTTTCAAAATAAATGATTAAATCAATTTTTAAAAAATTGTGTGTAGGCACTGGAAGTTCTCTTAGAAATTAATCGTGTGTAGCTTGAGAAATCTAAGGGAAATAAGCATCTCTACCCAATTCAGTTTCAGTTCCTGTTCATAACACAAGAAACTGAATACAATGCCTTTTCACTAAATATTAATAGAATAGTCAATGACTACAAAGTTTCTGAAGATTGGTTCCATTTTTATTTATAGATAGAGTATGGATGATAAGAAGGCAATCAGATACTTGCTGTATGATAAGAAGATAGAAGGAAACCTAAGATAAAACCTCAAGCAAGTGTGAAGTGGGACATTGTCACTGCAGAGAAGCAACTATAAAGACATGAGAAAATGATAGATCAAGGTGCTGAAAAACTAGAGTAGGTGGAGTGATTGGAATAGGATAACATAAGATATTTCAGCTTAATCTAGCAATATCTTAGGAATGATGTCAATTTACATACAGTTGCAAATAAGGGATTTGGAAAGATTTAGTGACAGAGTTAAGGGGAAATTTTTATAAACAAAAGAGCATATTTATAACCAGAAGGTGTGAATAAATGGTAAATAATAAATTTCTAATCTTTTCTCTAGCTTAGAGTATGGAATAGAATACTATTAAATTTACAAAACACTTTATAGTATCAGTGTACAGAAAGCTAATAAGCAGATTATTGATTTAGAACTGGATATGAAAGTTACCCAAAGCTTTTCAGCAGAACATATTATTTACTATGAAGTCATGTGGAAAGGTCAGCAGTACTCTGCTGAGTGTGGAAGACTACAAGGGAAATCATCTTAGTAAAAAGGAAATGAATGGTTTACAGAAGGAAGAAGGGGTTGGCACTTTGGCGTAGCGGATTGGGCCACTGCCTGCAGTGCTGACATCCCATATGGTTGCCTATTCATGTCCCAGCTGCTCCAATTTCCATCCAGCTCTTTGCTGTGGCCTAGGAGAGCAGCGGAAGATGACCCAAGTGCTCGGGCTCCTGTACCAGCGTGGGAGACTCTATGGAGGCTCCTTGCTGCTGGGTTTGATAAGCATAGCTCTGGCCATTGCAGCCATTTGGGGAGTGAACCAGCAGATGGAAGATCTCTCTCTCTCTCTCTCTCTCTCTCTAACTCTGCCCTTTTAAAGAAATAATAAATCTTTAATTTTTAAAAAAAAATAAAATAATAAGGAAGGAAAAAAGAAAAGCAGGCCCTTCTCAGAGAAGTCCCAATAAATACTCCAACTAAAGAAATTACTAAAAATTGTTTAAAAGACGCATTTACTTAAAAACACTAAGGAATTTTTGGCTTCTCTATTCATCACTTTTTTTTTTTTTTACCTTCTCACAACTCATATTCTGGCATTGGAAAATTGGCACTTGTCTTTCAGTCATTCAAATTTTTGGTATTAATCTAGGAGAGTCTGTCATCTTCATAGACAATTAATCATAGTAAACTAGTAGGTTCACTGCATGACATTAGCGGCTTTTATTTTCATTCCTTATTCCACAACCTTTCATTTGAAGTATCACATTTGGATCTTATCATCAAGAACTGTTGCATATCAGGCATCTTAATATTCTGTATTCCTTTCTGTGACAACTGAAGTAAAAATCTTGAAATGTATGAAACAAAAATGTTACTAGAAAAATAAGATTAACACAATAATAAATTGTTCTGCAAATCGCATTATTTCCAGACTAAGAAATATTACAGTACTGCCTACTAAATAATGCAATATTACTATTATAATTCCATTGTTATTATTTACTGTAACTGTTGCAAATTGAAGGACTTTTTTTATGAAGAACATCCTAGTGATTGTCAGAAGAAAAGACTAAAATGATGAGAATGTGATCAAAGAACTTAACCTCAAAGAACAACTAGAATAAATATAATTCACACACAGATGTATTAAAAGCTAGTGAAAAGAGGGCTGATCAAGTCACCGTTTCTCATAGTGTTCATTTCACTTTAACAGGTTTCCTTTTTGGTGCTCAGTTAGTTGTCACCTATCAAGGAGAACAAGTGGTATTTGTTCCTTTGGGATTGGCTTATTTCACTCAACATAATGTTTTCTAAATTCCTAACAGGGATCACTTTTCAGTTAAAATTTAAACACCTAAGAATAATTGTGTGTTAATTACAGAGTTCAACCAATGGTACTAGAACAAAAAAAAATACTAAAATGGATAAAGTATTACATTGTACATTAACAGTCAGGACAAGAGCTGATCAAGTCACTGTTTCTCATAGTGTCCATTTCACTTCAACACTATGAGAAATGGTGACTTGATCAGCCCTCACCCTGACTGTTGATGAGCAACTTAATATGTTATCCCTCTTAGTATTTTTGTTGTTGTTCTATTTAATACTTTTGGTTGAATACTGTAATCAATACACAATTCTTCTTAAGTGCTGAAACTTAACTGAAAAGTGATCACTGTTAAATATAAGAGTGGGAATAAGAGAGGGAAGAGATGTGCAATTCGGGACATGCTCAAGCTGACTTACCTCAAACGGTAGAGTTAGAAACATACCAGGGGATTCGAATTCAATCCCATCGAGGTGGCATGTACCAATGCCATCTCACTAGTCCCAGTGATCAATTTCTGTTCACAATTGATCGTAATGATAGGACTAAGAACCAAAGGGATCACATAAACAAGAATAGTGTCTGCAAATACTAGCTGATAGAATCAAAAAGGGAGAGTGTGGGGAGCAACCCGGACTGGACTGAGTTACTGGAATTAAGACTTATTCTATGCATCTGCTCTCCCACAATATGGCGCTAGGAGAGGAGGCAACAGCTTCTACCCAGCTGCCTCTCACCAACTTGACAAGCTGCAGGACCTGCTCCTGATTGGAGGAGAGCAGCGTACTCGGCGTGTGGGCAGCCAAGTTAGGATTGGCGGAGGAGGACTATAAAGGAGGAGAGAGACGGCATGCACCAGGAACATCTAAGAGGAACATCTAAGGGGAACACCTGTGCAGCCCCCGAGACAGCCGGCCGGCGGTGTGCCGCTCCCCCGCGGAAGTGGGGAATGTGGCAGGGGGAACCGCCCTTCCACGGAGGTGGAAGGGTCGGTAGCCAACCCGGGAAGAACCAGCAGCAAACCCGGGGAGGGCCAAGCAGACAGAAGAACAGCGCAGGGTCCTGTGTCGTTCCTCCATGAAGAGGGGGAGCGACAGGAGAGAATGATCCAACATGGGAAGTGAGATACACAGCAGACCCATAGAAGGGCAAATGTCCTAAACAACACTCTGGCCTCATAATCAGCCCTTAAGGCATGCGGATCCGGCTGAAATGCCCATGAGAGTATTTCAGGCATGGAAAGCCAAGACACTCTGGGGAGGGGGGGAACCTAAATGAAAGATCTCCACGAGTGAGATCCCAGTGGAAAGAATGGGTCATCAAAGAAGGAGGTACCTTTCTCTGAAGGGAGGAGAGAACTTCCACTTTGACCATGGCCTTGTTTAAATATGATCAGAGTCAGTGAACTCAGGGGGCTTCCATAGCTTTGGCAGCTCATGACAAGAGCCTAGGGTGATTACTGAGGCCATAAACAAGAGTGTCAATTTGTTAAGTCAACAACAGGAGTCACTGTGCACTTACTCCTCATGTAGGATCTCTGTCCTTAGTGTGCTGTACATTGAGATTCAATGCTACAACTAGTACTCAAACAGTATATTTCACTTTGTGTTTCTATGGGGGTGCAAACTGTTGAAATCTTTACTTAATGTATGCTAAACTGTTCTTCTGTATATTAAGAAAATCGAAAATGAATCTTGATGTGAATGGAAGGGGAGAGGGAGTGGGAAAGGGGAGGGTTGCGGGTGGGAGGGACGGTATGGGGGGGAAGCCATTGTAATCAATATTTTGTACTTTGGAAATTTATATTCATTAAATAAAAGTTTTAAAAAAAACTAGTGAAAAGCAAAGACAAAGAGAAAAATTCTAAAAGTAGCTGAGAGTTGGAGTGAGGAAGACAGTCTGACTCAAAGAGAAAACTTTCAATAATAATGGTTGATAATGCTTAAAAATGATGGAGAATATAAGACAAGTGACTGGCATCTTTAAAGTGCTAAAAAGAGCCCTTACCAACCCAGAATTGTATATCTGTATCTAATAATATCATCCATCAAATCTTCAGTAGAAATAAAGACATTTTTAGAAAGATGCTTCAGAAAAATCTAACACTAAGAGGCTGGTGCTGTAAGAAAGTATTAAAGAAGTGTTTCAATATAATGGGAAATTATACCAGATGGAGTCTCTGATCTATAGGGAAGCATAAAAAGCCCTGACATGATGATCTGCTTTCAGAAATCAGGCAACCACAGGAAAGAACATATGCTTTATACAGTCATAAGGCACTTTGTTTTGTGATTTTTGGGGTAACATAATTAACTTGAGTGACTATCAAGAATCTATGGAAAAGTTCAACTTAAGCTATTTGAAACAAGCATAAAAGGTGCCAAGAATGTTACAGTGGCCAGTGAGGGAGAAATTTGAAGAGTTCTTGAAATTGAGGCTAGGTCAGCCACTTATTCCTAAACTGTTAATTCCACTAAAGCCTAAATCTAGTTCTATATTGATTAATTTTTATTCATCACTTGAATTCATTCAACACATTTAAAAACCATAGATAAATGCTCCAGATGGGTTCCATCAACTACAATATGCACATTATATACTATTCCATTGTATCTGTACAAACTTGAGGGAACTAGAATGCAGAAAGCTCTATGGTTGTTTTTCCCACCTCCTCCTCTCTTTCAATTACTAAGCAAACCCCAGATGTGAGTATTTAGTCTTACTTTCTCTCTACTGGGAAATTACCTCATGCCTCTCCTGACTCATGAGCTATATACACAGATACTGTAGGTCATTTCCCGCTCAAGTATTATATTTTGGGAGCAGAATACTAAAAGGTTTAAAATAACACAAGCACCACAGTCCAAACATCTGAAATTATCTTTGGAAAGGTCTGTGATATTTTATATCAAAAAAGTAGAGTGAGCATATTTACCAGTTAATCAATATCTTTATTAAATATTTATGCATACAATTTAGTGTAACACTTTGAATATGTTGTATTCAAGAGAAGCAAAGCTAAAAAACATGAAAAAGTAATGCATTAATACCCAGAAGTAGATGGTTAAGTGCTAAGAGGGACAAATTGTAAAGATATGAAAATTCAGAGATGACCAAGTATGTAAATAGTCAAAGTTTTCATTGAGGCAGAGAGAGATTGGCTTTAATTACAGGTTGGCCTTAAAAAGTGGATACAATTTGGATTAGGATTAAAGATGAGCAGCATAGCCAGAAAGTAGCATGAGCAATAACATGGAAAGAAAGTCACTTAGTTGGTGTGGAAGGAAGAACTAAGAAAAAAAATGAAGACCACATCAAAAGGCTTAAGTTTGGAAGGATAGAGAGAAGCATGGATCAATAACTAAGGTCTGATTTTTGGGGAACTAAAAAAAAAGTACTGAAAATATCAGGCATGACATGTTAGGCCATTGTGAGTCTTGCATATTTCCTGAAGTAAAAGGATCACAAGAGAGAAGTTGTACTTTAGGAAGTCTGGTCTCAAATCCAAATAATTGCTCGGAAGAAGAATATGCTATACAAGGTTAAATCTGAGTTCTGTTTCAATAATCAAGACATGAAATTGCAAAATTATGACCTAGCATAAGAGGGAATAAGTGAATAAATCCAAGAGATATTTCAGAGTAACACTTAATAAAACCTGATAGTGCCTATGATTTATATATGGCTTGAGTGTTCCCCAAGGCTTAATGTATTGAAATTTAACCCCAATTAGAGAAGTTAAGAGAGCAAAAACTTAATACTGGGATAATATTAGGAGATGGGACATTTGGGGAGTAATGATTAAGGTTAAATAAAGTCGTTAGGGTAGAGCCCACATGATTAAATTCTGGTGGTTTTATAAAAAGATGAGGAGAGACCATACAGACACATTCACATAAATGCACATTCCCTGTCCCTTTCCAAGTGATGCTGTGTGTCACCGGGGACTCTGCCAGCAAGATGACCATCACCACATGAGGCACTTATCCTTGCACATCATCAAGCACCATGAACCAAAGTAAACTTTTTTTTTTTTTTTTTAATGAAGTAACTTGTCTCAAATACCATGTTAACTGTAACAAAAAGCTAGCTAAGACAATAGCAGTTGGGATTATGGGATCATTAATGTAAAAAATGTCAAAGTACTTCATAAAACCAGGAAAAGAAAAAAGATTAATAGTCCCAGTAGTTTATGCAGGCTGGAAAGTAATTGCAACCTGTTCATTTAAACATGAGGAATTTTTGATGAACAAATATCTGCATGGAGGTGTTTCATGAGCTGTGAGAAACATAAGATCAGAGTAGAGATGAGAATATGAGAATTCCAGGTTTCTGATGTTGATTTGATTATCTTTAACCAGAGCTAATGAGTAGGTTATACTCCTTTGCTTACTGGTGGTTCATACCTCATTTTGCATGGTGTGATGGTGAATTTTATGTGTCATTTGCACTGCGCCACAGGATGCCTAGATATTTAGTCAAGCATTATTCTGAGTGTTTCTGTGAGGGTATTTCTGGATGAGGTTAGTATTTGAATCTGTAAATTGAGCAAAGCAAATTGTCTTCCCTAGAGGAGTTGCGGCTGATCTATTCAACAAAAGGCCTGAATAGAACAATACAGTTTAGCAAAAGGGTTTCCTCCCAAAGGTCTTATTACTGCTTTCATACTCAAATTGAAACACTGATTCTTTCTTTGGTATCAGTCTGCCAGTTTTCAGAAAGGAGCTATATCATGAGCTCTCCTGTGGTGGAATGAGAAGGCCATGCCAAGGTGGCCACCGGCAAGCGAGTGTCAGTTACTCAGGAATGGCTTTGAAACCCACCTGGCAACGGAGCCTGCCTGGCAACAGGCTGTGATTGGTTGGGGCACACACCGCCCCTTGACCAGATTGGCTGGTCTTGGCTATATAAGATGTTGTTCCAACTGTAATAAAGGAGTCTGCGGGCTGCTCGCCTCAAGCCTGCTTTCACCCGACTCCCCGGGTCTGTGTGGTGACTCCGTGCCTCTTGCCCCCACCACACTGCTCCTCTCAGAAACGAATCCACTGCAACATTGTTGAGAAATCAACGGCAACACTCTCCAGGGTCTTTAATTTGCTAACTGAAGATCTTGGATTATATCAGCCTCAGAAATAACTGCGTGAACCCATTAATTATCATAAACCTATTTGTATATCTACCTACCTGTCTGTCTAAATGCAAATGTTGATTACATTTCTCTGGATAACTCTGACTTATGCCCATGGATATTTGAGTCATCTGTCTTATTTCCCATATCAGACTACAAACATACTGCTAACAGAGATGTCATAATCTTGTTGTCTCTGACATTGCCTAACATAATGGTAATAATAAATGGTCAAATCAGTTTTGGAAAATGAGGCAGCAAATGAAGACCCAAGGTTGAACGACTCCAAAAGAATGAACATAGATGGCATTAAGAACATGAAAGTAGTAGATGCTGTAAAAGCCAGAGTAATATATAAAGTCGTGCATTCTTATTATTGAAAAAATGAAGAAAATTGGAAATTAGTAAAAGGGAACAGAGTAAAGAAGAAGAAAGTTGAGTAGTGTTTTGGGGACTGATTGTTGGTTTGCTTATACTTATTACTTTTTTTTTTGGTATAGAGAGATATGTAAATCTTTGTTTGAAACAAAGAATGAGGAGAAAGGGGAATGTGTGAAGATAACTTCAAATATTTAGATAGACATTAAGTCAGTGACATTTTCTAGTTTACTTCTAATGCAGGGTTGGATATATAAAGTACAGTATCTTTTAAAAGAGTGATTCTGTTTCACAGTTCCAGAAAATAGAATTACCTTAACGCAATCTGCTGTTAAAAATATGAAAAATCATGATTCGCATTTTATGTCCCCAAGTAATTATCTTATTAGTAATAAGCATCCATTTCTCTATTGAGATAAGCATAGATATAAGGAATAAAAACTATTTTAAAACTTCTAGAATTCTTGAAAGGTCATAGAAAGGTTGAAAACAAGAGTAATAATTAGTCTTCTGACCAAAAGCCATAGCTATAGATAGAGATAAAATAATCTTAATGCTCTAAATTTGAATTATTTTAATTTTGTAAATACTATGATTGGTGGTATGTTTATGTTAATAAAATTTAATATTCTGGATGTTTCAAAGTAAAGAAAAATAATACCCAAAAAATAAGTATGCCTATTTTTAAATGTATTGGCTATTTTATTATGTAGATTTATCAGCAGACTATGGTAAGTTATCATATATGAAGCATCTAATAAGTGCCTGGACCATCCTTAAAATTATCATTTAAGATAAGTATTGCTATTATAAATTTACATTCCATTATGCTAAGTTTTCAAAAGGTAAATTAACCTTTCAAAGATTAAATAAGCTAATAAATTTGAAACTAGGATTCTAGCCAGGTTTTCTGGATTCCAAGTCCAATCCTTTTTCTGATTATACTTTGCTGGGTTTGGTGTAACTGGGAAACTTTTTAGATGGCTGGTTCTCTTTTGAGGCCAAAAAGAGATGTTGTTTTGGTATGTTTTAGATAAGTTTGAGAACCTTGCCTGCTAATTCATTCCACACCATCTTTAGAACTCTGCACATTGCTAATCCCAAATCTCAGCTATTGGAAAGCTACATCTTATGATGTGATTATTCTTTATAATCCTTTTCTATATTCCTGTAAAAGAGTGGTCTTTCTATTTTTTACTTGTTGAACATTATGACTAGTGGTGCATTAAGCCTATGCTTATAAAGTAAATTGAAAGTATGTTATTGCAAAAAATAAAGAATAAAGTACAATTCAGGGGTGGATATTTGGCATAGCAGTTAATGTGCCTCTTAGGCTGTCTACATCCCATATTGGATTCCTCGGATTTGAGTCCAGACTCTGCTTCCAATACAAGCTCCTGCTAGTGCACACCCTGGAAGGGAGCAGATGATGACTCAATTACTTGGATCCCTTTCACCCTCATAGGAAACCTCGATGGAATTCCTGGCTCCTGACTTAGGCCTGCTCAGCCCTGGATATTTGGGGCGTAACCCATGGAGTGGATAGAAGGTCTCTTTCTGTCTATCTTTGTGTGTCTTTCTGTCATTCCACTTTTTTTTTTTTTTGACAGGCAGAGTGGACACTGAGAGAGAGAGAGAGACAGAGAGAAAGGTCTTCCTTCCATTGGTTCACCCCGCAATGGCCGCTATGGCCGGCGCACCGCGCTGATCCAAAGCCGGGAGTCAGGTGTTTCTCCTGGTCTCCCACACAGGTGCAGGGCCCAAGCACTTGGGCCATCCTCCACTGCACTCCCTGGCCACAATAGAGAGCTGGACTGGAAGAGGAGCAACCGGGACAGAATCTGGCGCCCCGACCAGGACTAGAACCTGGTGTGCCAGCGCCGCAGGCAGAGGATTAGCCTATTGAGCCGCAGCACCAGCCATCATTCTACTTTTCAAATAAACACAATAGAGTTTAGAAACTTGAAAACTATAATTCTATAGTCATAAGTGGCTATAGAAAAAGAAATAGTTGATCAAGAAATATTTCCATAATTTAAAATTTGCTTTCACATCTGAATAACCAGAATATGGGGGAAAATTAAGGGATATAGGGAGAGTGTCAATACCATGTTGGTTTTAAACTAATACTGTACCAATATAGACCGATATATAATATAAACTTCCATTGTTTGAAAACTTGCCCTGTAATTGACTTATTAAATCTTTCACATCAATTTGTTCTTCCAATTTTTTTTTCCTTCAGCTTACTTAATTTCTTTATGTCATCTCTTGAGACAGTTCTGAAAGTGCCTGGGGGAAAGGCATAATTTTCCCTACTATAAAGTCAGCTAAGCAGGCTTAGGAATTTTTCTTCATGTAAGAAAACATTTCCTCAAACACAGGTTAATAAATAATTTAGAATGAATACAAATTTTTCCTATAGAAAGAATCTTACATTTTAATTAATTTAAAGGTTAAGAAAAGATTTAATGTATTCTGAAATTTTCATATAATAGAAGTGCGATATGGTTTAGCTAATCCAAAGAGCACATTGAATATGGCATGTGTTTCTTGTTTATTTGTTCTGTTTTTTAAATTAAAATTTATTTCTTCATATCTTACTTGGTTATACAAGCAATTAAAATTAAAGTTTGCTTCCTGAATAGAAACACATTGAATAAGGAATTCATATTTTCTTACACAAAATCATTCAGTATGTAATTTCTCATATTTCAGTGGAACATGAAAATATAATGAAATGATTGTTGTAGAAGCTCTCAAAGAGTAGATCCTGGCATTAGGAAAACTATACCAGAAGAATGCCAAGGAGAAGCTGTCCTAAACAATGCATAGAAAACACAGTGCAGAATTTCAGGAGACTACATCAAATCTCAAGAAACAAGTAAAACAAGGGACTCATGGGGAAAGTCATGAAATGTCTACTATTTCCAAAATCCAACTTGCTCTCTTTCCGGGAATCATTGCAAATGCACAAATGATTTATGAAGAGAGATACATAATTCACTATTGTAATTCAGTTGCTTATCACAAATGGATTAGTAATATACATGGGAAATTTGACTGCAGATTTTAAGAGGCAAAACCAAAGTTCATTACCCCACAGACATCTGATGACAAGATGGGAAAACTCTTGGATCTTGGGTTAGTCTGCTTTTAGCTTTTCAATGCTGAACAGAACCAGGAAATTACACTAGGTTTCTTTTTGTACTAAAATTTGGCTTTTAGTCAGAGTCAAGGGCAATGTTAGGTGTAAATCACAAGAGTATTTGGTCCAACTAAAATATTATTTTTGAACAGGGTCTTAGACCAGACTCTCCTACATATCAGCTGTTCCCAGGCAGAGTAGTAAGAAACATCTGCTCACAAACAGTTTGTTTTATACTATCTCCTAGTATTGTGCTTACAAATGATTATGACAACACTGGGAAAAAGACAAGGCTTTTCTGTTTTTCTTCTAAATGAAGGAGTTTTTATTTAAGTAATATAGCAAAGGCATTTAGAACCAAAAGCGCTTCTTCAGATAGTTTTAGGTTATGGAAAGTCTCTGTTACACACTGTCTCAATTCTTAGAGCTTCCTCTTTCTCCTTTTCCCTCCTTTGTCTTCACTGCAAGCCTCTAACTTATTTCCTCTACTTTTGCCTAGCCTTGTCCTCAGTAGTTAAAGCCACAGGCCCAGATGCATTCCATACTGGGGCAGAAGCCTCATATTCTGAATCTAAGGGGTTTTAAAATTAAACTTTGTTGCCCATGACAATGAGTACTAGTTATCATCTCTATATTTGGGTCTCAGGATTCCAAATGATTTCTATCCACTCTGCTTGTGACCCAAGGCACAGATCCTACCTTGTACTCCTGCCTGACAAAGTCATTCTCCTTAAGGAATGTAAACTTTTTTTTGACAGGTAAAGTTATAGACAGACAGAGAGAGAGAGAGAAACGTCTTCCTTCCATTGGTTCACTCCCCAAATGACCACTATGGCCGGTGCTGCACCGATCCTAAGCAAGGAGCCAGGTGCTTATTCCTGGTCTTCCCTGGGGGCGCAGGAACCCAAACTCTTGGGCCATCCTCCACTGCCCTCCTAGGCCACAGCAGAGAGCTGGACTGGAAGAGGAGCAACCAGGACTTGAACCCAGCGCCCATATGGGATGCCGGCACCGCAGGTGGAGGATTAACCAAGTGAGCCATGACGCTGGCCCAAAACTTTTCTTGAAACCAGATTGTGTCTAGATCTGATAGCCATCTTCTCTATCAGGCTGGCATCTGTATCATATTTCTCTTCCTAATAGCAGAAAATGTCCTTAAATTGGAGAAAGTAATGGAAAACCAGGTACAGAATGTCAATAGAATCTCAAATAAACAAAACCAGAAAAGATTATCACTGAAGTATATTATAATCAAACTCTCAAAAGTACAAGCAATGAGAGAATCCTAAAAACAGCAAGATAAAAATACCAAGTTGCAGTTAAGGGAAACTACATTAGCCTAATAACAGATTTCTCAGCAGAACAAAAGGGAAAAATACATGAAAAAGGCATAACCCTCCCCAAAACAGCAGTAACACAAAAGGGAAATAGGAATGAATCAAATGTTATCAATATAGTAAGCCACACAACCTTGATGATGAACAATAAAAGAGGAAAAAAAGAACAAAGGATATTCACACTAACAGAAAAAAAATTTTAAATAGCATAAGTAAATCATTACTTACCAATAACCTTGAATGGGGTGGAATAAATTTTCCAGTTAAGAGAGATAGATTGGGTTATGTATTGTGGTATATCAGCCTAAGCTACTGCTTGGGACACCTGCATCCCATATCAAAGTACTCCTTCCAATCATGGCTACAGCTCTTCTGATCCAGTTCCCTTCTAATACATCTGGAAAGGCAGTGGATAATGGCCCAAGTACTTGGGTTCTTGGCACCCATGTGGGAGTCTTAGATGGAGTTTTAGGCTCCTGGCTTCAGCATGGGCCAACATTGACTGTTGTGGGTGTGGGGAGCAACCCGGACTAGACTGAGTTACTGGAATTAAGACTTATTCTATGCATCTGCTCTCCCACAATATGGCGCTGGGAGAGAAGAAAACAGCTTCTACACAGGTGCCTCCAGTTCAGCCAATAAACTGTAGGACTTGCTCCTGATTGGAGGAGAGCAGCGTACTCGGCGTGTGGGCAGCCGAGTTGGGATTGGCGGAGGAGGATTATAAAGGAGGAGAGAGACGGCATGCACCGGGAACATCTAAGGGGAACACCTAAGGGGAACACCTGTGCAGCCCCCGAGAGAGCCGGCCGGCGGAGTGCCGCTCCCCTGCAGAAGTGGGGAATGTGGCCAGGGGGAACCACCCTTCCACGGAGGTGGAAGGGTCAGTAGCCAACCCAGGAAGAACCAGCAGCAAACCCAGGGAGGGCCGAGCAGACGAAAGAACAGCGCAGGGTCCTGTGTCGTTCCTCCACGAAGAGGGGGAGCGACATAATGGTGCCGTGACTCGGATAGGAAACCTAGGACGGATAGGAAACTTAGGAGGGAAGAAACGGGAAGAAGTGGAAAATATCGGAGAGAGAGACTAGCAAACAGCCTAGGGAAAAGCCAGACAAAAAAGGTGCCAGAAGAAGCTATTGAAAGCCTAGGCATAGACTCGGATACGGACTACGGGGGGAAGCTGGGAGAAATCTCTAAGGTCGAAAGCGAAAGTGAAAGCTAGAACAAACAGACTCAGATACGGACTGTGGGGAGAGGCCAGGAGAAATGAGGGAGGAGTATTGTTGGAGGAAAGCTTGGGGAAACATACCGGGTAGAGAAAAATGTTAGGGAAATTGAAGCCGCGGGGGGCAGGCCGAGGCGGAGACGAAAGCCACTTTGGGATTCTCAAGTTAGCCCGGGAATGGGGGGCGAAAAGTTGAAACCAGAAGCGGAAACGTAAGCCAGATTGGGATCCGTCTGATTAGCCCGGGGAGCAAAGGACGGGAAGCCAAATCGTGGGGCGGAGACGTGAGCTGGGTTGAATTCGCCAGGTTAGCCCGGGGAACTTGGATTGAATGCTAGTGGCGGAGACGCAAGCTACGCTGTGTGACTCGCGGAAGCCGCCGCGTGCAGAGAGAGCACGGGGCGTGAATAGATAGGGAACGCGGGGCTGGCGCGAGGCCGTGGTTCAGACGCGAAAGGGCTAGTGTGAGACCGCGGAGTGCGCGCGCGAAGCCAAGCGGCTCACAGCCGGAAAGCCGCCGAGAAGCAAGCCTCGGGGCGGGCGCCAGGAGGCCGCGGGGATAAGAGAAACAGAAGTTTGGAAGTGGAATGAGAGAAATAGGAATGTTGGCAGACAGAAGTAAAATGGGAGAGATAGGAATGCCCGGAGATAGAGAAATAGAGAAATAGAAAGGTCTCCCCACAACACAGCAATGTGAGAGCTTGGATTCGGTCTGCCTGATTAGTGAGGCGATGAGCACCTGCGGGCGGCTAGCAGCTTATGCGCCGCAGGTCACCGAAGACAGGCACGAATTAACATCAATAAGGCCTCCCCACAACACAGCAATGAGAAAGCTTGGATTCGGTCTGCCTGATTAAGGCGGTAAGCACCAGCAGGCGGCTCGACCAGAGTATGAGCTGCAGGTCACCGAAGACAGGCACGTATCAGCGCCTAAAAACCTCCTCACAACATGGCGAAGAGAGGACCCGGATTCGGTTTGCCTGATTGATAGGACTTGTAAGAACCTGTGGCAACTCTAGCAAGTAGAGCAGAGTGTGTGCCGCGGGACACCGAAGACAGGCGTGTATCAACGCCAAAAAAAATAAAAAGAAAGGGGGATCTGTGGGGAGCTACCCGGACTAGACTGAGTTACTGGAATTAAGACTTATTCTATGCATCTGCTCTCCCACAATATGGCGCTGGGAGAGAAGAAAACAGCTTCTACACAGGTGCCTCCAGTTCAGCCAATAAACTGTAGGACTTGCTCCTGATTGGAGGAGAGCAGCGTACTCGGCATGTGGGCAGCCGAGTTGGGATTGGCGGAGGAGGACTATAAAGGAGGAGAGAGACGGCATGCACCGGGAACATCTAAGGGGAACACCTAAGGGGAACACCTGTGCAGCCCCCGAGAGAGCCGGCCGGCGGAGTGCCGCTCCCCTGCAGAAGTGGGGAATGTGGCCAGGGGGAACCGCCCTTCCACGGAGGTGGAAGGGTCAGTAGCCAACCCGGGAAGAACCAGCAGCAAACCCGGGGAGGGCCGAGCAGACGAAAGAACAGTGCAGGGTCCTGTGTCGTTCCTCCACGAAGAGGGGGAGCGACAGTGGGCATTCAGGGAGTCAACCGGTAGGTGGGAACTCTTTTTACCTCTTTATGTCTCTCCCTATCCCTCTCCCTAACATTCTCCTTTTCAAATAAATAGATAATAAATATTTTTAAGTGAGTGGCACAAACTGATTTAAAAAAAAAAGAAGCAAGACCCTATTGAGTAATACCTAAAAGAAACTCATTTCAGGGGAAGAGTTATGACAGTGGATAAAGCCACTGCCTGTGATGCTGGCATGTCTACATAGGTGCTGGATTGTGCCCTAGCTGTTCCACTTCTGATCCAGATCCCTGCTAATGGCCTGGAAAAAGTAGAGGAAGATGACCCTTGCCAGCCATGTGGAGACCCAGCTAAAGCTCTTGGCTCTTGGCTCCAGCCTGGCCCAGCACTGACATTGCAACCTTCTGGGAAGTAAACCAGTGTATGTAGAAGATTCTCTCTCTTTCTAGCTCTCTCTCTCTCTCTTTCTCTCTCTCTCTCTCACCATCTCTCATCCTCCTTCCATCACTCCATCCTTCCTTCTCTCTCTTTCTCTCCCTGCCTCCATTCCTCCCTCCATCTCTCTGTGTAACTTCTGACTTTCAAATAAATAAATCTTAAAAAAAAGAAATTCACTTGACCAGTAAAGAAACACTCAAGCTTATAAGCCAACATAGTTATATCAGACAAAATAGATTTTAAGACAAATATTGTAAAAAGAGACAAAGTCACTGTATAAAGACCAGAGGATCGAGTCAGCAAGAGGATACAATTATTGTAAATGTGTATGCAGCTACTTCTGACATCCAGCTTTTTAAAACAAACTTCATTGGATCTAAAGGGAAAGATAGGTGCCAACAAAATAACATTGGAAAGTTTTAACACTCCACTTTGATCAATTGACAAATCACCCAGACAGCAAATCAATGAAGAAACATCCAAGTAAAAATATACTATAGTTACAAAGCACTTGATAGACAAAAGAACATTTCATCCAACAGCACCTTGTTTTCATCAGCGCATGGATCATTCTCTAAGATAAACTATGTATTAGACCAAATAATGAGTCTCAACAAATGTTTAAAATCATATCATGAATTTTCCTGACCACATTAGAATAAATTTCTAAGTACTAGAAATCAATGACAAAATAAACCTTAGAAATCATATAAATACATCAAGACTGAACAACATGCTATTGAATGGAACAAGAGAATTTTTTCTTAAATTTTATTTAAGGAATATAAACGTCATGCATTTCATATAAAAAAATTTAGGAACATAGTGATTCTTCCCACCCTACTTCCTTTCTGCCCATACTCTCATCCTTCTTCCTCCCTCTCCCGGTCTCATTCTTATTTTTTACAAAGAACTAATTCAGTTAACTTTATACTCATATGATTAACCCTACACTAAGTAGAGAATTCAAGAAATAGTAATATGAAGAAACAACAAAAAAAAAGAAAAACATTGTTCCTCAACAGTTAAGACAAGGGCTGTTCAAAATCATCACACCTCAAAGTGCCAGTTTAACTCCTACAAATTGCCTTTTAGGTACTATGTTAGTTACCACAGATCAGAGAACATATGGTATTTATTTTTTAAGGACTGGCTTATTTTACTAGGTATAATGGTTTTTAGTTGCATGCATTTTATTGCAAATGACAGAATTTCATTGTTTACTCCTGTGTAGTATTCCATAGTATATATTTGCCATAATTTCTTTATCCTATCTTCAGCTGATGGACATCTGAGTTGATTCTGTATCTTAGTTATTGTGAATTGTTCTTCAATAAACATGGGGTACATATAACTCTTTCATATGCTGATCTCTTTTGGCTTGGGTAAATTCCTAGGAGTGGGATGGCAGGATCATGTGGTAGGTCTATATTCAGATTTTGGAGGTATCTCCATACTGTCTTCCATAGTGGCTGCACCAGTCAGTTTACATTCTCACCAGCAGTGGATTAGGGTACCCTTTTGCTCACATTCTCACCAAAATTAGGTTTGTTGATTTCTGTATGAGAGCCATTCTACCTGAGGTGAGGTGAAACCTCATTTCGGTTTTAATTTACATTTCCCCAATTCAAATAGCCAACAGACACATGAAAAAAGGTTCAGGATCACTAGCCAAGTCAAGAGAAATTTAAAAATTTCTTGAAACAAATGAAAATGAAAACCCTATAAAGCAAAGCTTGTAGGATACAAAAGAAACAATCCTAACAGAAGACTTCAAAAATACAAAAAAATGGTCTGATATTGTGGCATAGAGGGTAAAACCACTGCCTGCAGTGCCAGAATCCCATATGGGCACTAGTTTAAGTCCTGACTGCACCACTTCAGACCCAGCTCCCTGCTAGTGTGCCTGGGAAAGCAATGGAATATTGTCTAAGGGCCTAGGCCCTTGCATCCACGTGGGAGACCTGGAAGAAGCTCCCGGCTCTTGGCTCCTGGCTTCGGAGCAGCTCAGCTTTAGACTCATTGTGCATGGGTTTATCTACATTCCAAGATGCTGCTAACATTGCTCCAAGGTTGTCCTACCACGCTAGAAATGTTCTGATACCGTCAGTGGAAAGTGATTTTTCCCTTCACACTTCAAAGGGCAATTAAGTTAAATATGAAGCAGTTAAAGATGGTATAGGTGACAATGGTGGCAGGATCTGATAATACCCAATATTCAAGTAAAAGTATATTTTTTTAACTTTTATTTAATGAATATAAATTTCCAAAGTAAAGTATATGCTATTACTTTTTATTTTTATACAGATATCTTGAAAAAATTGCTAAAGTGCAGGTAGTTATAAAATATACTGAAAGTTATTGCTATCATAGTAATCAAAAACATAATGACAAACATTTTTGGTGTAGTTCCCTCAATCTCCCCCCCATCTCTCTCCCTGTCTCTTTCTCTCTGAAATGATCCTAAATTTAGTTGTAGTCCTACTTTTTCCACACTAGATTACTTCATTTTCATTTCCCCATGTTATTAAAATGCTTTGGTAAATATTATTTTGATTTCTGCATAATGCAGAATTATTATGGAGATATCATATCTTCATAATTTCTCAATCTTTGAACGTGTTGATAAAACCTTTGGCAAAAATATGGGTCCCATATTTCAGAACCTTTCTTTATAATGGATTCCTAGAAGTGGAATTACTCTATAAATAGATTAAAAACATGTTTAATCTTCTTAATGCATATTGCCAAACTGCTTTCCAAAAACTTTATAGTGTTACAATCATAATGGCATTGTATGAGAGAGCGTAAATCAGTATTTCAAATTCCTAGATTTATTACTTGGTGCTCCGAGAAGGTGGCCTTCACTGTTACTGCTTTATATAGTTTATTGTGGCTTTCTTTGTAGTCTGTTATGTAATCTTTTAGTAAATGTCCCTTATTTTTTTTAGAATTATTTTTATTTATTTGAAAGACTTACAGAGAGAGGTAGAGTCAGAGAGAGAGAGATCTATTCCACTGGTTCACTCCCCATATGACCACAATGTCCAGAGCTGAGCTGATCTGAAGCCAGGAGCCAGGAGCTTCTTCAAGGTCTCCCATGTGGGTGCAGGGACCCAAGGACCTGGGCCATCTTTTGCTGCTTTCCCAGGAAATAGCAGAGAGCTGAATCAGAAGAGGAGCAGCTGGGACCCAAACTGGTGCCCATATGGGATACCAGTGCTGCAGGCTGGGGTTTTAACCCACTGTGCCACAGCGCTGGCCCCAATGTCCCATATTTTTTTTAAAATAATTTCCTAGTTTGGTAGGAAAAGTTTTATATCCATATCTTATTCAATCTTATTAAATATATGTTTTTAAGTCCATGATATCATTTATCTAACTGTTATCTAACAAACTGAACTGTGTTGGGTTCCTTGATCAGTAGTAAATTAAAAATACATTTTCAAATCTTCCACTAGAATTAGTTTCTCTCAGGTTCTGCTTTTATTTCAGTTAACTTTTGGCTTGTCATGTTTAGTATCTACTTGTAAGTGCATGGATATGGTTACAACTGTTAAGTCTTCTTTAGGAAATTTATTCCTTATCAATAAAAAATATTCTATTTCTATTTTAGCAATTTTAAACTATCACTGATTATTTCATCTACCTTTGATCATTTTATTCTTCTTTTACATTAAGATTTTAATTTTATTTGACTAAAGATTATTTAACTAGTTCAAGTACCAAAGAAAACATTGCACTTACATTGTGAGGACTGCCTGATGTCTTTAATAATCTGATTCTTTAATATGTATTATATTTTTATAATTTTTTTTACTTTTATAATTTTGTACTATGATCTCCTTTCCAATGCTTTCTTTCCCTTATTATTTTTTGAGTTGTGTATATGCTTTGAGACATCCTAAATCTAGTAGCGTAATTTTTCCAGACATTTTAAAATCAAATGATTAACTAAATGCGTAATCAATAAGAGTTTTAAATCTTATTTTTAAAGATTTATTTATTTATTTGAGAGGCAGAGTTACAGAAAGGGAGAAAGGGAGAAGGGAGAAAGGGAGGGAGGGAGGGTGAGATTTTCCATCTGCTGGTTCACTCCCCAAATGACTGCAATGGCCAGAGCTAGACCAGAATGAAGCCTGGAGCCAGGAGCTTCATCCAGCTCTCTCATGTGGGTGCAGGGGCCCGAGGACCTGGGCTATCTTCCATTGCTTTCTCAAGCACATTATCAGGGAATTGGATTAGAAGTGGAGCAGCCGGATCTTGAACTGGTGCTCATATGGGATGCTGACGCTACAGGTTGCCACAGCACCAGCCCCTTAAATCATATTTTAAAAGGTACCATTTAAATATTTTGTTTTGCTCCCTCTCCTTTCCCAGATTTGGTTCATTCAATTTGAGTTGTACATGCTGTCAGCTTTTTTCAACAAAAGGTATGGGTCGTTTTAAAAAAGCAGTTTTATTCAATGTTTGTTAAACTATTCCAACCCTAACGATCTCATTTCTGAGTTTATCATTGGATTCGTTCTGCATCTGTTGCCACCAGAAATGCACCAGCATTCCCCAGGCTCAGAACTCAGGCTTGAGAAATAGAAGAGGTTTACTTCTCATCGCATCTAAAACCTGTATCTCCTGCCTCAGCTGACACTGGGGATATGTACTCAGTTTAGAAGGCATCTAAATTGTCCTATGCCCATTGCATGGTATAGCAGAACCCCGTGGCATATCCAGGAACTATTTTATCTTGCTTAGGGTGGAAAACATAGTAGAGGCTTGCAATTAGTATCTAAACTACTACATCATCTCTTTGGATCAGAAAAATAGTTTGCTTTTCTTATGACTACTGTTCTTATTTCATTTATTTTTTTTTAAATGTGTGCATTGAAACTTTATGTTTAGTCCTCCAAACTTACATCATTTTAATCCTGTTATCCTATTTAGGTGGGTTAGTTCTTTCTAGAAAAAAATTAAATTTGTCTTCTTTTTTTATCAGATATTCTTACATGTTTAATATAACTCATGTTTATGATCTGAAAACAATTTAATGGAGAAAGAAAATAAACAGATATTGTCAGCAGTAAAAATGACCAAACCCCAAATAGCAATTTCATTATTGAATGTTGTATGAACAGTTGTATGAACTGTGGCAATTATAAAATTTCTAGGGCCGATTACTAAGTTCCTACTGAAAACACATTCTGATGGGAAACATGGGTAGGTTACCATGATGGAAAATGGAACGCTGTTCCCCTTGGACCCAGAAGGAGAATCCAGTTTGGCCATTGAATCTCAGGTTTTGAGCCCCAAAGAGTTAGAGTCAAGGTATTTTTGGTTTCATGTTAATTCTGCCCTGGCACTTCCTCATGTAAGATGCTAGTCATAGAATGTATATAAAACAACTTCCTGAAAATACTGTTTTTCCTCTGACCTTAGACAGACAGTAATTGGTTTACAGTGTAACCAGACAACTTTCTAAGGGTGATTGGGTGTTAGTTTACAGCATAAAGAGTCACTATGGAATGGCCTTGTAAACAGTCAAATGCTGTGAGTGAATAAAATAAGTGACTACAGAAAAAATGGACTATAGGATATTGTATAAGAATGATAATAAATATGAACATGGGTTTAAACTCTGGTGACCACTGCATTAATTGTGTTAGAATTATTTGTGCATTTTGTTTCATGATTTTTCTCTGATCATGTGCATAATCTCTATTAACTTCCCTTCTGCAGCTTTAATTTTTCAGCTTAATATTTCATTTATCATTTAAGATAGCATATTTTTCATTTACACTGTAGCTAAAGGCTTAACACTCCCCTAAGTGAAGAGTAAAATATAAAGAATAAAAAGGCGATAGTTCAGCAAGAGTGTATATTAGTTGTAGCAAGGACTATAAGTAATAATCAAAGAAAAGATGTTCAATTCCACTCTGATACAGTGATTTTTATGGGATTTTTTAAAAACTTGTATTTAGTAAATATAAATTTCCAAAGTACAGTTTATGGATTACAACGGCTTCCCCCCCATAACTTCCCTCCCATCTCCCGCTCCCTCTCCCATTCCATTCACATCAAGATTCACTTTCAATTATCTTTATATACAGAAGATCTATTTAGTATATATTAAGTAAAGATTTCATCAGTTTGCACAAACACAGAAACACAAAGTGTAAAAATACTGTTTCAGTACTAGTTATAGCATTACTTCACATTGGACAACACATTAAGGACAGATACCACATGAGAAGTAAGTACACAGTGACTCCTGTTGTTGACTTAACAAATTGACAAGCTTGTTTATGGCATCAGTAATCTCCCTAGGCTCTAGTCATGAGTTGCCAAGACTATGGAATCCTTTTGAGTTAGCCAACTTCGATCTTATTCAGACAGGGTCATAGCCAAAGTGGAAGTTCTCTCCTCCCTTCAGAGAAAGGTACCTCCTTCTTTGATGGCCCTGTTCTTTCCACTGGGATCTCACTCGCAGAGAACTTTCATTTAGCTGTTTTTTTTTTTTTTTCTTTTGCCAGAGTGTCTTGGCTTTCCATGCCTAAAATACTCTCATGGGTGCTTCAGCCAGATCTGAATGCCTTAAGGGCTGATTCTGAGGCCAGAGTGCTGTTTAGGACATCTGCCATTCTATGAGTCTGTTGTGTATCGCGCTTCCCATGTTGGATCATTCTCTCCCTTTTTTATTCTATCAGTTAGTATTAGCAGATACAGTAAATTTTAAAATAGTTGCAGATCATTAAAATTATAGTATAGGGGCCCCGTGCTGGGCATAGTAGGTTAATCCTCCGCCTGTAGCACCAGCATCCCATATGGCCGCTAATTCTAGTCCCTTCTGCTCCTCTTCCAATCCAGCTCTCTGCTGTGGCCTGGGAGAACAGTAGAAGATGGCCCAAGTCCTTGGGCCCCTGCACCCATGTGGGATACCCAGAAGAAGCTCCTGGCTCCTGGCTTATGATCAGCTCAACTCTGGCCATTAAATATCATCTGAGGAGTGAACGGGAGGATGGAAGAACTCTCCTCTCTCTCTGGCTCAACCTCTCTTTCTAAATCTGTCTTTCCAATAAATAAAATAAAGCTTCTAAAAATAAACTATACTAGTATATATTCTTAACAATTTGACAGATATTCAAAGCAAAGTTTGACAAAATGTTATATTTATAACAAAACATACACACGGGCATTTACTTTTTTTTTTAATTTTAGTTCCCACATATAAGAGAGAACACGTGTGATTTTTTTGTTCTGTGTCTGGTGTATTTCACTGTATGTCTTCCAGTTGGAACCAGTTTGATGCAAGTGGTAGAATTTCATTCTTGTTATTATAGCTGAATAATATTCCAGTGTGTGTGTGTGTGTGTAAAATATGTCACTTTTTTTATTTATCTGAATTTGTCTTCTTATTTACCAATTCTTTTCATAGTGTCTAACCTCATCTATTATTGTTTTAAATTATTTAACATCTATTTTTCACATTTCTTTTTTTTTATTTTTCACAGGCAGAGTGGACAGTGAAAGAGAGAGAGACAGAGAGAAAGGTCTTCCTTTTGCCGTTGGTTCACCCTCCAATGGCTGCTGAGGCCAGCGCGCTGTGGCCTGCGCATCACGCTGATCTGAAGCCAGGTGCCAGGTGCTTTTTCTGGTCTCCCATGCGGGTGCAGGGCCCAAGGACTTGGGCCATCCTCCACTGCACTCCCGGGCCATAGCAGAGAGCTGGCCTGGAAGAGGGGCAACCGGGACAGAATCCGGTGCCCCGACCACAAGGCTGAGGATTAGCCTGTTGAGCCACGGCACTGGCCTATTTTTCACATTTCTTGTTCAGGTTCCTACTCTTCATATTATCTAAACTTTATTGTTGTAGTTATGGAAAGTCCTCCTGTGTTGTTGTTTTCTAAAACTACTTCTAATGGGTGATCCATTTTATTTTCTAAAATTAGCCTTCAACGCTTTGGACATGGTAAGAACACAACTGTGCTTCTGACTGTGGTTCTTAAAAGTCTCCCTCATCCCTCACTGTACCTCCATATGCTGTATTTGCAGAGGGGAGTCTACTGGAAAATTACTTATTCTTTTGATCTGAACCTGGAAGTAGCTCCTTAAACAATTGTTTGGCTAAGATCTTCAGCAATCTTTAACAGAACTCAACATATTTCCTGTGAAATTTCCTTAAAGCACAGGCTGAAGAATCATAGATACATTTCTTTTTCTAAGTTTGACTAAGTAAAATAAAATTATCAGTATGCACTTCAAATGAAAATAGAATTCCTTCCACATGGACTCTTGCAGGCCTCAGTTCTCTGCTCAGTGTTGGCAAAGTTGCTAATTGCGTGCTTTAAGACGGTTACACATAGCTGGTGGTACTAGGTCAACAAGTCAATACAAGATCCATAGACTCCATGGAATCGGTCTCCTACCTGACTCTCAGTCAATTCTTGCCATAGAGTGGATGCCTGGGACACTGTGCAGGTTTAGCTCCTGCTTTTTCAGAAGTGTCAGGGTCGTGCATCAGTCTTCCAGGATGACTGTTTTCATCAATCTGTCCATCTGTGATGGTGGATTTTGTGTTAAGGTGGTTAGGCTGTAGTGTCCAGTTGTGTGGTAAAAACAGTAGTCTATATGTTGCTGTGTTTATGTTATTTTTGATGTGATTAGTATTTACAGCGAGTTTAGGTAAAGAAGATTACTTTCCATAATATGAGAGAATTTCCTTCAGGACTAAGAAACAAACCCGAGGTTTACCAAAGAAGGAATTCTCTCTCAATTCTGCAACATAGAAATTTGGTGTGCTTCAACCCTGTTGGCCTAACCTAAATATTGTGTTTTTTTTAAGATTTATTTATTTGAAAGGTGGACTCACAGACACATAAACACACACACACAGATACACAAACACACACACAAGAGAGATAGAGAGAGAGAGAGATCTTCTATCCACTGGTTCACTCCTCAAATGCCCCCAATATTCAGTTCTGGCCAAGCCAAAGCCATGAACTGAAAATTTCATCAGAATCCCACATGTGGATGGAATAAATCCAAGTAATTTGCCATCATCTTCTGCTTCTCAGGGTGCATTAACAAGACTCAGGATTAGAAGCAGAGGCAGTACTCTATCCCAGCACTAAAGCAAGGGATGCAGGTACCCCAAGGAGCAGCTTAACTCACTGCACCACAACACCTATCCCATATCTTTAAGTATTTTAGACTGAAGGGTGCAACATCAATTTCTACCTCAGTTTCCAGACTTTCATCATGTCTTCAGTACCTCAGTACATAGATAGATAGATAGATAGATATAGATACACACATACACATACATGTATATATATATACATAATGAATAATATTTATATATGCATTTAAATATCCTCTTCTGTTTCTCACAGAACCTTCACTATCACATCATCATAACAAATGAAGTATAATGGTAATTTTCTACTATAAGAGCAATGTTTTCAGTTGTTAACAGGCAGCAACATGCTGTCTTGCTTTCTAGCATTGCTGCTAATTTATATTTTTACCCTAATTCTACACCACCTTGAATATCTCAGTAGGGCTATGGAAAAGGAGGAACAATTATTGTACTATGCTGGTACTACCAAATTTCAACTTGGTTATATTTTTCTTAGTTTTTTTTATTAAAATATTCTCCTTTGGATAACTCACCATTTTTCATTATCATATAATTATTATCCATTTGAAAAAAATTCCAAATGTATGTCCTAAGTGTCCAAAGTATTTCCATCTGGGGCCGGTGTTGTGGTGTAGCTGGTAAAACTACCGACTGCATACTGAAATCCCATGTGGGCACCAATTCATATCCTGGATGCTCCACTTCCAATCTAGCTCCCTGCTAATGGCCTGGGAAAAGCAGTGGAGGATGTCCCAGGTGAAGTGCTTGGGCCCCTGCCACTCATATGGGAGACCTGGAAAAAACTCCTGTCTCCTGGCTTTGACCTGGCCCAGTGCTGGCTGTTGTGGCCATCTGGGGAGTGAACTAGTAGATATAAGATCTCTCTCTCTCTCTCTCTCTCTCTCTCTGTCTCTTTTCCCCTCTCCCTCTCTCCCCCCCTCCCTCTTCCCCTCCTATGTAACTCTTACTTTCAAATAAATAAATCTTTAAACCAAGTAAATAATATGGAAGAAGGGAATTAAGAGGCAGGTGCCGCGGCTCAATAGGCTAATCCTCCGCCTGCGGTGCCGGCACACCGGGTTCTAGTCCTGGTCAGGGCCTGGATTCTGTCCCGGTTGCCCCTCTTCCAGGCCAGCTCTCTGCTGTGGCCCAGGAGTGCAGTGGAGGATGGCCTAAGTGCTTGGGCCCTGCACCCCATGGGAGACCAGGAGAAGCACCTGGCTCCTGGCTTCAGATCAGCGCGGTGCGCCGGCCGCAGCGTGCCGGCCTCGGCTGCCATTGGAGGGTGAACCAACGGCAAAAAGGAAGACCTTTCTCTCTGTCTATCTCTCTCACTGTCCATTCTGCCTGTCAATAAATAAATAAATAAATAAAGGAATTAAGAAACAGATTTTGGATAATATACAGTTAACATTGAGTACTATATATTTGCTAGGAGTGTAAACTGTTTATAGAAAAATAACAGGGAATGTGTTTGGAAAAGTAAAATGTAGCTATGTAATGCAAAGGCAATAAGGTTTTTTTAAATCAGAAAAGAAAGTACCAATACTGGTATTTATTGAGTGCATACTATATACTCAGTGCCTGCATGTTACTGCATTTTATTTCTTTTCTTTTGGAGTGTTCATTCATTAAATGCTTATTTTAACTTCTTCTATGAAAAGCAATATTCAAGACAATAAAATATAATTCATCCCCAGAGTACCTGTGGTCTTGTTTTATAGCCAGGGACATCAGCTTTCCCAAGGTTAGGCAGTGTATATAAGGAAGCCTCCTGCTAGTATGAATCAATGCCAGGTTTAGACACCATAGCTGCCTCTCTTAATCATACCTTCTGTTTCTTTGTGGTTTCCACCATAACATCTTATCTGGACTCTTGCTCAGGTTTGAGCTTCCTGAAAGTTGATCTCACAGAGCACGATTGATCTTCCATTTTCCGCATCCCTCTACCACTTATTTCATGGCTTCTATCTTATTTTCTCTACCTGTTCACATCTCACCAGTCTCTCTGAGTGCCCAGTGTAAGCATCATTACCTTTTCAACAGTTCTCGATTCCCCCATTCCCTAGATAGCAACCATTTCTAGACTGTAGTACTATGAACTGCATATGCCACTAGCATGGTTCAATAATTCATAAGTACTTGCATTCTTATTAGCACAACCATGTAGCTCTCCTACATGATGGTAACTCTCTGGAATCTGAGGCTTTACAAATAACTAAACATACCTTGTTTAAGCATGGGGGGGAAACATGGACTGGGCTCCCTCCTTCCCCAAGGTAGGCTTTATTGTAAGAGCCCTATGTATGACAACATGATATGATAACTATAAAGCAGAAAGATAAGAGTAGGCCTCTCTACTTGCAAAAGGGATTAACACATAATGCAAGCAATTTAGTAACTGTTCTTTGAGCAAAGAGGTTAAAATAGTCATATACTTATGACAATATAATTTCTGATAAATTCTTCAGAGGTATTCATCTAAAATTATGAAATGCAACAAAAGATATGACCTTATATTTATCCTTTTGGAAAGCAGGGGTATTCTTCCTACTGTACTCAGCTCTGCTTATCCCATTCTTCTTCAGAGGTCTGGGTTTCAGAGTCCCATAAAGTTGGCCTTCATTCTGTTTGCTTTTTACATGCCATTAGAAACAACATTTTCCTGGTATTGCTATTGAAAATATTTTTGGCTCATAGTATTTGGCTCTCAGGCCACAGGGTGCATGCATGATGTGGGGGCTGGTGGAGGGGAAGGAAAGGAGGCAGCTCCACAGGCTGGCAACAGAATCCCAGAAGAGAATGCCTTAAAACAAACCACATACGGGGTGTTTTCCCAAGACCCCAAGTATATGGATTTCTTCTCAACAGAGGAGAGGAAATAAAGACAAATGTCAAGTCTGCCTGTTTTTAGAAAACAGATTGCCTTGGTAGACAAAGTGTGAAGTTTCTTTCTACTGCTTTAGAAAGCATCCTTGTAAATAAACACATCCATGAACCTTCATTGCATTCAATGACTATGTCCATTTATGTTCAATGAGGTCCTTTCAGTTTCCAAAACTTTGGCGCTTCCAAAAATTTGGCAGAGAAAGGGGAGAAAGGTAAAGCCAAAAATATCTTTATCATTGAACTTCACTTTGTTTATCCTGAACAATGAGGACCAAAGTGGATGAAACAGAGGCACCTATCCTTCTTCCCTCCCACTATTTGAAAGGCTCTGCCATGGCTGGAGAAATATGTTCTAACTTTCCTGACTACTCTGCTCAGCTTTTGGAATCTGCTCTCTCTCCTGGGGTGTGTTTTCCCTTGGCCTTGCCTTGTTCTGTAATTTGACAGCTACTCTAAGCCAACAATCTCAAATAGTTTTAAGCATTATTTGGTGACAAGTTGTTCCAGTTTTGAAAACTTGAAGAAACCAAAGCCAAAGATATAAAAAGATCATATGGATAGCTAACTTCAGAACTACAGTATTCATCTCTGCAGAGTATATTGTGCCATACAGCTGCTATAATAAATATACACACACATACATATATGACTATATTCATGTATATCCATGTACATGTGAGCTTGTATATGTGGTTTGCAAGAAACTTCCAAAAAATTCATGGAAAATGTATATTATAAAAAAGCTATGCTCAAATTATTCAAGAAAATTGAATAAAAATAAACATCTTTTAATTTATTTTCTATGAATTTTTAGAAATGCCCTCACATATGGCCAGTGCCGTGGCTCAATAGGCTAATCCTCCGCCTGCGGTGCCAGCACACCGGGTTCTAGTCCCGGTCAGGGCGCCGGATTCTTTCCCGGTTGCCCCTCTTCCAGGCCAACCCTCTGCTGTGGCCAGGGAGTGCAGTGGAGAATGGCCCAAGTACTTTGGCCCTGCACCCCATGGGAGACCAGGAGAAGCACCTGCCTCCTGCCAGATCAGTGTGGCGGCCATTGGAGGGTGAACCAACGGCAAAGGAAGACCTTTCTCTCTGTCTCTCTCTCTCTCACTATCCACTCTGCCTGTAAAAAAAAAAATGCCCTCATATATTCATACTGATCTATAACTATGTCATAGAGATATATCTATTGATATAGGTAGATATTCAACCAGATTTATGTCAGGAGCTTCTTCCAGGTCTCCCAGGCAGGAGCAGGGGCCCAAGGACTTGAGCCATCTTCCACTGCTTCCCCAGGCCATAGAAGAGCTGACTCAGAAGTGAAGCAGCCAGGGCATGAACCAACACCAATATAGGATGCTGGCACTGCAGGTGGTGGCTTTACCTGCTATGCCACAGTGCTGGTATCCGCTGTTGTTTTGCTTAAATATTCCATACTTAACCAAGAAGATAACAGTAAAAATTATCTTAACTAAGCCCAAGAAGGTACAAGTTCTTCTCTGTTAGGTTTTCGCAGGAGTACTTTTATGTCTTTCCCTTCCCTAGCAGTGACTTCACCACGAGTATGATTTGGTCAGCTGAACACCAGGAGAATAAGCATTATTTCATTGCTTAAGTGATCCTGTTTCTTTCTCATGTGTCCCTGAATTATAATCTTTGGTTTAAAAATCATTCAAGTAATGAGAAAAAGGTCCCTTCTAGTCAGTCCAGTTAATGAGCAAGTCAATTCCATTTTTAAAACCATCAATTCTATTCCTTTATAGAATTGGCTTCTTGTCTCTCCCACTGGACCGATCAATTAAATTATAATAATACAGTCTGTGTGGCTCAATTACAGTCAATTTCTCTGTCATTTGCTGTCAAAACAATCACAGTATTCTTTTATTTAACAAGTATGAATAACTATTTTTTACTAGTTTTAGTTTCCTAGTAACACAAATTCATGATTTAAGTGTCCACAATAGTGACTTGATCTTAAGCAACGAAGATTTTGATAACATGACTCAAGCATGAGTGCAAGTAAAGGTAATGAACTCACTGCTACCTCCTAGTAGCAAAGCAGAAGGTAGTTAGAGATTATGCTTCCAACAGAAGCCTCATGTGGTCTGTTTTCTGCTGTGGAACACACTGCATCATCCAGGAAGTGTGAAAGACCCCGTTAGTTTATTTTAATGACAAGGGGTTAAAGGTTTTGCTCAACTTTTTACATTTGAGAAAAAGACATTGGCATGAATTTTTTCTAGACTTGTGGAATGGTTTGATAAGGATTGCCCATTAACAAAGTAAAATATTTGCCAAGACAACGGATCTCACCATGTTTACCTTGTATTGTAGACTTCTGTATCAATTTTTCTAACACTTCATATTTCATCTTTGGAGACCGAAAACTCTTATTACTTCCAAGGTATTGGTTTTTGTTCTCTTTCTAATTGTTGCATCTTTAATTCAGTGTATGAATCCAATATTACCTAGAAATAACATTCATCTCTGTGGTTTATACTAATGGCCTGTGGCCAATCAACACAAAGATTAAGGCTTGACACATAACGTTTTTGCCCTTCTTAGTACATTGAAAATTCTCTGATGGTGGCCCTAAACTACCTATCTTAACAAATTTTTCTTGGGAGAATAAACTTACTGAATGCAATAGACATAATTGAGCTAAGGTGCCAACATTGTTGTTCTTGTTATTCCAGTAATAAAATGGTGCTCTTGAGGAGAAATACTTCCAGGAATAGAAAAAAATGAAATGCTCCTAGTTTGTATTTGTCTCAACTGGTCAATGCTAGTACTTCTTTTTATTCTTCCTCTGCAATAAATGTATTATTTACTTCCTATAGTAACTTAATGTCACAGTGAATGTTCCAAATAAGCTAAAATTTCAGAATAATATTTCCTTGGTGCTCAACGTATGATAAACATTGTTCCTCACATGAAGAAGGCTTGGCAGTCTTAACATTCAAATCTAGTGCTTCACATCCATACCAAATATATAGAGATATATGTCATATCACAACTACAATAGCTGTGTTAATGGAATGAATAAGAGAGAGGATATTTTAATAACTATAGAATTTTCCCTAGGATGATGATTTTTCCATACCCTATATAATTTACCATGTCATTCCTCAAATCAGCAAAAATAACAGTATATCCAAAGAATAGTAAGGTTTGCCTTATCTTCAAGAAGGTCTGATCAGTTTGTTGAGAATACAAGTCAACATAAGATCTTGGAAGCCGATTTATTTATTTATTTATTTATTTATTTATTCTTGCTTCATTTGATAGAGACATAGAGACATAAATGGAGAGAGACCTTCCATCCACTGGTTCACTACCCAGTGCTTGCAACAGCCAGGGCTGGGCCAAGGAGAAACCAATAGGCAAGAATTCAATCTGGGTCTCCCACTGGGAGGTCAGTACCTAAATTATCATCTACTGCTGTCCCAGGGTGAGCTTTAGAAGGAAGCTAGATTAGAACCAGAGCCAGAACTTAAATGAGGCAGAATGTTATGTGATATGAGCATCCCAAGAGGCATCTTACCCACTTCACCAAACACCTCCCCCAGAGGCCATTTTAAGTTTACATTCTATGGCCTATAATTTGTAGTTCTGTGTCCAACAAATCATTAGAGACCTTAGAATTCATATGAAATCCTGGGAACTATTGCTTCTTTAATAAGTACAGAGATTTGAGTAAAACAATTAACTGTCAAATTAAGTGATTTTCTGTGAAGTTGAAGTGGGAAGATTTCTTGAACTTCAGCATTATGAAAATTTCATGGTAGTAATAAAAGTGGATACTTCTGACAACATCTTTGTCCAGTGGGTAATGAAGAATATTACTTAATTTCTACAACTTCTGTGAATCCTTTTTTTTTTTTTTTTTTTTTAAACTTTTATTTAATGAATATAAATTTCCAAAGTACAGCTTATGGATTACAATGTCTTGCCCCCCATAACGTCCCTCCCACCCGCAACCCTCCCCTTTCCCACTCCCTTTCCCCTTCCATTCACATCAAGATTCATTTTCGATTCTCTTTATATACAGAAGATCAGTTTAGCATACATTAAGTAAAGATTTCAACAGTTTGCTCCCACACAGAAACATAAAGTGAAAAATACTATTTGAGTACTAGTTATAGCATTAAATCTCAATGTACAGCCCACTAAGGACAAAGATCCTACATGAGGAGTAAGTACACAGTGACTCCTGTTGTTGACTTAACAAATTGACACTCTTGTTTATGGCATCAGTAATCACCCTAGGCTCTTGTCATGAGTTTCCAAGGCTATGGAAGCCCCCTGAGTTCACTGACTCTGATAATATTTAGACAAGGCCATGGTCAAAGTGGAAGTTCTCTCCTCCCTTCAGAGAAAGGTACCTCCTTCTTTGATGACCCGTTCTTTCCACTGGGATCTCACTCGTGGAGATCTTTCATTTTTTTTTCCCCAGAGTGTCTTGGCTTTCCATGCCTGAAATACTCTCATGGGCTTTTCAGCTGGATCCGCATGCCTTAAGGGCTGATTCTGAGGCCAGAGTGCTGTTTAGGACATCTGCCATTCTATGGGTCTGCTGTGTATCTCACTTCCCATGTTGGATCATTCTCTCCCTTTTTGATTCTATCAGCTAGTATTTGCAGACACTATTCTTGTTTATGTGATCCCTTTGGTTCTTAGTCCTATCATTATGATCAATTGTGCACAGAAATTGATCACTGGGACTAGTGAGATGGCATTGGTACATGCCACCTTGATGGGATTGAATTGGAATCCCCTGGTATGTTTCTAACTCTACCGTTTGAGGTAAGTCAGCTTGAGCATGTCCCGAATTGCACATCTCTTCTAATGAAGAACTGGATTAAGGATTCCTCTGGGTTGCCTTTAGAAATCTCTCTTTTTTTAAAATAATAGGTAAAATCCAACAATTTTATGTAGTACAAGCAAGTGGTATTTATCCCACTTAAGCAAGGCTGTCAGCATTTTAAAAAATCAATAAATTGGACATACTACACAAACTGCAAAAATGTTAAATGGTTACATCAACTTTTGTAAAAGATATTTGGCATAAAAAAACTGAGCAAACAAGAAACAGAAGAGAAATTCCTCATCTAGATAAAGAATATCTACCAAAACCAACTTTAATAGTGAAATTGCTTTTTAACCTGATGCAATTTTAAATGATGCTTAATTTTGTTTTTAAATTTCAAATCCTAGCTCTTACCCATACATGGAACAACAATTAAATTGTACATGTAATTCGCCACTTTGCTACACTAACATTGTTCCAGGGGTACTTATGATGTACTTTTGAATTTTCTATACATGCAATAATGACATTTGCTAGCAGTTTTATGTCTTCCTTCCCAATATGTATGCATTTTGTATCCTTTCTTGGTGTTACTGCACTGTCTAGTAATTCCACCATAATATTGAAAAGTAGTGGTGAGAAAAAGACACTTCCCCCTTTCCCCAACTTAAGGGAAAACTTCTGTGAATCCTTGACACGTATTTCTTTTGTGACAGTAAGCAAATTATAGGATCTTTATTTATTTGATAAATTAGTATAGTCATGTGGAAAACAGCATGGAGGTTCCTTTAAAAAATCATACTACCTTATGATCTACCTATCCCACTACTGGCCACATATCCAAAGGAAATTAAATTAGTATATCAACAGGATAGCAGCATCACCATATCTATTGCAGCACTACTACCAATTGCCCAGATATGGAAAAAATTGAGGTGTCCATCAGTGGATAAAGAAAATGTGGCATTGGACACAATAGAATATTTTCCAACCATTATAAGAGAATGGAATCCTGTCATGTTCAGTGACAAGGATGAACATGGAGGACATTATGCTAAGTGAAATAAAATAGGCACAGAAAAAGAAATATCATATATTCTCAATAACGTGTAGAAACTAAAAAAGTTGATATCATAGGAGAAGAGAGTCAAATAGGGATTAAAAGAGGCTAGGAAACGTAGGACAATAGAGGGAGGCTGAATAACAGGAAAGTACAGTGGGGCCGGTGCTGTGGCGCAGGAGGTTAATCCTCTGCCTGCGGCGCCGGCATCCCATGTAGGTTCTAGTCTCGGTTGCTCTTCTTCCCATCCAGCTCTCTGCTATGGTCTGGGAAAGCAGTGGAAGATGGCCCAGGTCCTTGGGCCCCTGCACCCATGTGGGAGTCAGGGAGGAGGCACCTGGCTCCTGACTTCGGATCGGCGCAGCTCCGGCCTTTGCGGCCATGGGGGGGGGGGGTGAACCAGTGGAAGGAAGACCTTTCTCTCTGTCTCTCCCTCTCACTGTCTGTAGCTCTACCTCTAAAATAAATAAATAAAATATATAAATAAAATCTTTAAAAAAGAAAAAGAAAATACAGTTAGATGGAAGGAGTAAATTCTAAGGTTCTATAACAAGTAGAGTTGCTATCATGTTTTTTATAAAGAACTAGAAAACGAGGCATTTGAAGACTGCCATCATGAATGAAAAATGTTTGATTTGCTTATTGAATATTGTATCCATGGGTCAGATTATCACATTGTGCTCCATAAATATATACAATTATGGGTCGCAGCAGCCATTGGCGGGTGAACCAAAGGTAAAGGAAGAATTTTCTCCCTGTCTCTCTCTCTCTCACTGTCCACTCTGCCTGTCAAAAAAATAAAAAATAAAAAATAAAATAAAAAAATAATTTTTTTTCAGGAACACGATGCCGTTTATTTGTGTTTCTCAGAATACTGTACAAAGGGAGTAAAAATCCTATTCACACTTTGCTTAGAAAGATTTTGAGGTGAAAGTTCTCTATGATCCCTGGGGTGGGGGATGGAGGGCCCAGAGGCAGAACATGAGGCCAGTGACCTCCCTCCTCCCTCGGGCCTCTGAGAGAGGGCACAGGGCCCAGACCTTCTCTAAAGCAACACCACCCCTAGGCAACAGGCCGAGGCTCCGCCCACCTGTCTCTCCTCAGGCCCAGGAGGCAGCGCTTACAGGCCCCTTCAGTCCCCCTGTCCTAGCGCGGATCCCACAGGACTCTGCAGTCCACTGGCCCTGAGTAGGGTCTGCCACCCGGGAGCCCCGGCCAGTGCGTCTGCATGAGGAGGTTACCAGGTGAGGGGCTGCAGAAGGGCCCCCCACCCACCATTTCCATCACGGCTTCCCCACAGCCCTCCCAGCACTGCAGGAGGCAGCGTCCCATGGGAAGTGAGCTGCCTGTGACTGACAGGCCTCTTCCACCCGTGTCCATCCCCGACGCCAGCCCCAGAGCTTTAAACCCACAGCAGCCTCCCTTCCCTAGTACCACCCCAGGCTGGGTAAACGCCCTCTCCAAGCCTGCAGCCCTCCCTCCAGTTTCTAAATTTGCCATTCCTAGTGGAGAATAGTAGACTCATGTCTGACTACCACATAAAAAGCAGAACAGTAAGAAAACAATGATCTAGGTAAAGACGAAATGCTTAGTGAAAGAAATTAAAAACGCAACAATACCATAAACTGGAAATCTTAAAGAAAAATATTTTGGGTGTGAATTGCCAAAGATTTGCTCATGCAATCTAGAAGTGTGTACACTTCTCCATCATTTGAAAACTGAAATAGAGGCTAAAAGAGAATTTCCCTGGATCCTGTATAGGGGTCTCTCTTGGTTGGATGGGAGATAGAACTAAATAGATGAGTGGCACTTTGTTCCAAGTCTACCAGTCATTAAAGTTTATGAACATGAATCCTCCTGTCCATCTGTTTTTCTGGACACCAAATATCTGAACTCTCTTTCTACACATGGTAAATTTCTCACTTTATGAGGCTTGGTGGAAGACAGAACCTTCCTCCCTCTCCAGAAACTGCAAATGCCAAGTTCTTGTTTTTACAGCCTCCCTACATGCAGGACACAGGATTTATCATCTCCGTTCAGTCTGTCAGAGGTACCTGCTCTGGACTTTGTATTGTGAGCTCCTGAGGCAAAAGGAGAATCCCTCTTGGGAGCAGGTAGCTCCATCAAATCCAGAAGAAATAAACCATGGGAAGGAGTACTGGCCTTCTTCATAGCCCCTTTTTCACCCTGGTCCTGGCTGCAGCCCAGCCTCCTTTGTTTCTGCCTCATTTCTAATCCACATCCTTCAACTTTCCCCTAGATTCTGTGTTTTTCCAGGTTTTAAGAAAATATATTTGAGTTATTGTTTTAAATTCTTATTACGTATGACCTAGACATATAATCGTTTGCAGATTATAAAATAGCATCCAGTATAGTCATTAGTTTCACTGAATAACAGAATACTACCAGTGGTACTATGAGAAATCATCTTGTTTGAAATAGAAATAACAAACACAAAATGATAGCATTCTATATTTTATTTATATGTAAACAGCCACAATGTCCTAGACAATCTTACATTTTTGCTTTTTCATTTTATTTAAGGCATCTAAGCTTTATGTATTTCATATATAGAGATTTAGGAACATAATGAATCAATCTTAGTTTTAACATGGAATTGGATTTATGGTCAGGTATTTTGTTATAGGACACATGAAGTTATTTTTTCAAAGAAAAGTTTTGAAAAATTGGAACATTTCATGAATTTCCTTGTCATCTCTTGCACAGGGCCAGTGCTAATCTTGTCCATATCATTCCAATTTTAGCACACATGCTGCGTAAGCAAACACCAAATATTGTTTTAATAAGTTCATTTTTAGTTTGGTTTCTGTTCCTTACAAAGGGAAACCCTGACTGGTACACGCTCAAGTGTATATCTAACAATGTTGAAATCCACAGATGACAAATTCCAGCTCCTAAATATTACTGTTTCATGAAGGGAGTGGCCCCAAGGCCTCATTCCCAGCTCTGGGAAAATAGGCCAGATCAAGAACATGTATATAAGACAAAGAGAGGAGGGGACCAGCATGGTGGCATTTCAAGTTAAGCTAATGCCTGCAACATTGTCATCCCATATGAGTGCCAGTTCAAGTCTCAGTTGCTCCACTTCTGATCCAACTCCCTGTTAATGAGCTTGGGCAAGCATCAGAAGATGGCTGAAATAGTTGGGCTGCTGTCACCCACCTGGGAGATCTAGATGGAGTTCTAGGCTCCTAGCTTCAACCTGGATCAGCTGTGGCTGTTACAGCCATTTGAACATAGAGCCAGCAGATGGAACCTCTCTCTCTCTCTCTCTAATGCTACCTTTCAAATAAATAAATAAATCTCTAAAAAAAGATTGGAGAAGTTTTGGTGAAGATATGGTTGAAAATATTTAATTCTATTTTTAAACTTGTCTACTCCCTAAAATTTTTTGTAATACCCAAATCAATTCTAACTGTATTTCTGTAGTACATAGGCTATGTGCAGAGGCAGCAAAAATTTTTTAGTTCTCCTTCCTTATGTGCATGCTCCCACTGGGATTGAACTGCCTTTTTTGCTTCAGCTCATATTGTGATTTTCTGAATCAGATTATATTTGTAATTTCTTATGTCTGTAGATCTATCCGGTACTCAGGAGACATCAGGAAGGCCATAGCCCTGCTGGAATTTTCATTCAGGAACAAAAAAGTATTTCTTACACTGGAGAGAAGTGATATGAGTTTTGGTTTGACTGTTTTGTGAGTTCATGCTTGTACAACCAGTTGTCTGTGCTCACATGGATTTCTGCTATGCTGTGAGACATCCGACTGCTGATTTCCATGTGGAGTTCAGATCCTGTTTCATTATGTATCCTGTGACAACGGTTGTCTCTGGTCATGGTATTTAACTTCACTAAACCAAAGTTAGTCTCATATGCATTGGAGATTACAATACTATTTTGGGAATGTAGATTTTAAAATTTTTATTAATAATAATTATACATATTTATGGAGAGCAGAGCCACATTTCAGTACCTCTGTACAATGCACTGATCCAAGCAGGGTAGGCAACATTTCCCCTTCTTTGACATCATTTATGGTTGGAGGCTTGGAGCTTCTTTCTTCTATTTGTTCATACAACATTTACTAGGTTATTGCCAACTCTCTTCTTCCCACAATGCTTAGTAGCACTATGAACTTATTTCTTCGATGTAGCTCTGATTTGGCATCAATTTTTTTTTTTTTTTGACAGGCAGAGTGGACAGTGAGAGAGACAGAGAGAAAGGTCTTCCTTTTGCCGTTGGTTCACCCTCCAATAGCTGCTGCGGCCGGCTCACTGTGCTGATCCGATGGCAGGAGCCAGGTACTTATCCTGGTCTCCCATGGGGTGCAGGGCCCAAGCACTTGGGCCATCCTCCACTGCACTCCCTGGCCATAGCAGAGAGCTGGCCTGGAAGAGGGGCAACCGGGACAGAATCCGGCGCCCCGACCGGGACTAGAACCCGGTGTGCCGGTGCCGCAGGCAGAGGATTAGCCTAGTGAGCCGCGGCGCCGGCCTATCGATTTTTCAAACTCCATCTATTTGGGAATATGGTTTGTAAGCATTGCCTTGACCAAACACGGATAAAAGGAGTGTTGCGCAGCTGAAATTGGCTGTTGTCTTGGGAAACAGTAAGACACAGCCCTCCTAATTGGTATCATCAGAAGCTATATGCTTGTTAGGAAGGTGAGGCAAGTTCAAAGCCAAGTCAGAGCATTCTTTCCTTGCAAAATAACTTCGCTTCTCTGTGTTCCTATTTCCCTGGAAAAACAACACAGGAATTCAGTCTAAGCTTACCATGGATATATATATATAGGGTTTCTTCCCATGAATACATGCTCCATGAGTCATGTCACAAGAATCACTCCATGGGTTTGTGTGATGACACAATAAAACAAAAATAATGCATATGTAGTACCTTGGCATTTGATATATAACAATCAGTTTAATCTAGAATACCAATATCATTAATATAATTTTTGATATTGCTGTCTATCTGGTGTTTAATACATATAAGTTTTTTTCTGATTCAATTGACTAACAGAAAAATACATCTAAAAGAGGCATCTAGGGATTGTTTATAAGATACTTGCATCCCACAGTCAAGTTAATATATCTGATCATCCAAGATTTTCACAAAACAAAGATATTACAAAAAGTTCATTGAAAAATTGAATGAAAAGATGTTTATTTTGGTGTAAAGACTGTTTCAATCAGTACACTTTTTTTCATAATATGCAATTCACTTGCATTTTGCATAGACTTTTTGAAGACTGCTCATGTTTTGTAATTAGTACTAGATCTACATTGATGTTCCTTCAAAATGCACTTGGATTGCTCAAGAAGATATCTATTAATTCTAGATTTTCTCTTGGTAAAATTTTGTTTGCAAACTTACAAAGAGAAAAATTTGTGTAGCAATTTGACATATTAGCATTTCCCACTTTCACCCTCCCACCCAATTTCATGCACATTGTTACTATGTTGTCATAACTTTCTCTCTATTCAGGCTCAACAGCTTTTATCTATTACTTTAACTAATTTTCCATCAATTCATTATTTTTTATAAGATTTATTTTATTTATTTGAAAGTCAGAGACACAGAGAAAGATGGAGAGTCAGAGAGCGAGAGAGGAAGAGATTTTCCATCTGCTAGTTCACTCCCCAAAAGGCCACAACAGCTAGAGCTGGGAAGGCCAGAGTCAAGAACCAGAAACTCTATCCAGATCTCTCCTAAGTGACAGGAGCCCAGGTACTTAAGCCATCTTCCACTGCTTTCCCCAGGCAAATGAGCAGGAACCTGGATTGGAAGTGGAGAAGCCATGAGGGACTCAAATCAGTACCCATATGGGATGCCAATATCACAGGCAGTGGTTTAACCCATTGTTCCATAGTACTGGCCCCATCTTTCTTTTTATTCTAACTTTTCTCACATTTGATTTTATAATAATTTTATAATAATTTATAATTTATAATAATTTAAAGGTTCTGAACACTACTAAGTATAATGAAAGGATTATTTTTTAGCAATTTAAAAATGTGGTGTTTAAAACTGTCCTGCACTAGACTTATTTTTTAAATACTATCTTCCACACTGTAGCCAAGTTTTTAAAATAAAGCATCTGATTAGCAATCATTGGTTGGCTACACAATTGCTTTGGCTCCATTAGCCTTCTGTGGTTGTCAGCAGCTACATAGGAGAGTCAGGGTTACCAGTATAAAGACTTTCATTGAAGTCAACATTTAACTGGAACATTTAATTTCTACTTTAAGAGACTCTTCCATCAGAGTCCAAAGAAAAAAATATGTGCAAAGGAGAAATTTCAGATGCAGCTAAATTACTGAGAAAAGAATCAAAACTATAAAAGATGAAATATCCAAATTCCATTGTAAGGACTTAGATCGAGGAAGGGAGGGAAGTTAAATGAGGAAGTACTCATCTTAATTTCTGTGATATGTGGAATTCCTTGGAGACACAAGAGGTTTAAAAGAATCCAGAAATCAAAATAGTTCAACTAGTAGTTACATGCATCCTAGAGAATTGAGCTTCATTTAAAAAAAAAAAAAAAAAGATTTTTTGAGCTGTTCTTTGCTGACCTGAGGCAACATAATTTTTAATAGAAAATTTTTATTTAATAAATATAAATTTTGAAAGTACAACTTTTGGATTATAGTGGCTCCCCCACCCCATAACCACCCTCCCACCCGCAAACCATCCCATATCCTACTCCCTCTCTACCCCAAGGCCATAGTCAAAGTGGAAGTTCTCTCCTCCCTTCAGAGAAAGGTACCTCCTTCTTTGATGGCCACTTCTTTCGACCAGGATCTCATTAACAGAGATCTTTCATTTAGGTCATTTTTTGCCATAGTGTCTTGGCTTTCCATGCCTGAGATACTCTCATGGGCTTTTTAAACAGATTGAAATAAAAGCATAAGATTTACTTCTGAGAAATAAACAAAAAAAAACCACCCCACATGTTTTATCTTCATGAATATCCACTGCCACAGATGTTCATAAAAAGTGCCAGATGTTATTATCCATTTATAACAGTTAACAATCCCCTCCAATAACATTCTTACACTGATAATAAAATCAAAAGAAATTTTAGATACTTTCGGATATTCAAGTATACATGGGTATTAAGGGATTAACTTAAAAATCAGACAAGGCTAGCACCATGGCTCACTAGGCTAATCCTCCGCCTGCAGCGCCGGCACACTGGGTTCTAGTCCCGGTCGGGGCGCCGGATTCTGTCCCGGTTGCCCCTCTTCCAGGCCAGCTCTCTGCTGTGGTTCAGGAGTGCAGTGGAGGATGGCCCAAGTGCTTGGGCCCTGCACCCGCTTGGGAGACCAGGAGAAGCACCTGGCTCCTGGCTTCAGATCAGCGCGGTGCGCTGGCCGCAGCATGCCGGCCGCAGCAGCTATTGGAGGGTGAACCAACGGCAAAAGGAAGACCTTTCTCTCTGTCTCTCTCTCTCTCTCACTGTTCTCACTGTCCACTCTGCCTGTCAAAAAAAAAAAAAAAAATCAGACAAGACAGGAACACAACACTTCCCTAAATTAATATAACCTGTTGACTTTTTTTTTTTTTTTTTTTTTTTTTGACAGGCAGAGTGGACAGTGAGAGAGAGAGACAGAGAGAAAGGTCTTCCTTTGCCGTTGGTTCACCCTCCAATGGCCGCTGCGGCCGGCACGCTGTGGCTGGCGCACCGTGCTGATCCGATGGCAGGAGCCAGGAACCAGGTGCTTTTCCTGGTCTCCCATGGGGTGCAGGGCCCAAGCACCTGGGCCATCCTCCACTGCACTCCCTGGCCACAGCAGAGAGCTGGCCTGGAAGAAGGGCAACTGGGACAGAATCCGGCGCCCCGACCGGGACTAGAACCCGGTGTGCCGGCGCCGCTAGGCGGATGATTAGCCTAGTGAGCCACGGCGCCGGCTCCTGTTGACTTTTATATGTCATAAGACCCAAAATATTGTCCATAAGGCCAACTTGAACACTTCTGTAAAATGTTATTTTCAGGTTGGTTTAGCTTCTTTGCATAAAGGGATCTGGCTTATACACACACACACTCACATAGACACACACACAGTCATATACAAAAATCCAAAAACAGTTTTCAGAAATTGAACAACAATATGTGAGGACTATGATCCCTGAGAGAAGGTTTGAAAAAAAGACAGATGAACCCTAACATAGTCCCAGCCAAACCCTCTGCCTGGGGCAGTTTCTGGACCACAGAGTAGACCAAGGAAAAGCAAATATAACCTAACAATCTTGAAGTGACACAGGTCAGAGCTTGGAGTAACCGAGGCAGCTACAGTTTGCAAGGTGAAGTATCAAGGACTAGGGAGCACCACAGTGTGAACTCTGCAGCAGCACTGCAGAGGGTTCTCTCCAAGCCTTTGACTAAACGCTAATCTATGCAAGCATGAGAAGGAACTCTCCAAAGCAGTGAGGCAACACAATTTTATAAATATGTATTTGTATTTCAAAATTTGTCTCCTACAAAGAGGAGATAGAATACAATGTTAGTTCCTATGAACATGAATTCTGGTTCTAATGGGATTTGATTCTATGATTTTAACTTTCATCTGACCCTGCAGATCATCCTGTAGTCAGCAAAATCTCATCAGCTCCTGGAAAAGGGGCACATCATGGTTGATATTCTCCTTTTTTGTCAAAATTTGAAGTGGTCCCAAAAGAAAAAAGCCAGCTTACAGTAATTGTAGAAATAAATTTTTCAAGACACTGGAGCAATTTTTTTTTAACATACAATGTATTCCAGGTTGCTAAGGAAACAAAATAGCACCACTGTGTTTTACTACTTAATTGGTAAAATGCATTGGAAAAAATATTTTATGAACTCAACAGGCTCACCTCAGTCCTATTTGCATTGGCAGATCAAATGCACTTGACAATGACTAGATCAAATGCACTCAGAAACTGGCTTAGGATTCAAGAAGATGCCACAGAAGGGAAGGGGGAAGGCTGTTGAAACAAACGCATAACCACATCAAAGCTTTGAAAAATGCCTAAAATTCTTCTTCCATAGTGAAAATGAAAGAGTTTTTGATGTATGACTAAGTAAAAAAGATCATTACAAATTTTACTAACAGGCTATACAATAGCGTGGCAATAAAAACTATTATTGTGTGTGTTGAATGATAATATTTCTCAGTGCTCTATTACAAGTAGTAATTCTTTAGTTTATCTTTTTTTACATAGCAATCCTCTCAGATAATGAAATTTTCAGAAGCTGCCCTAAAATTACTCTGCATAATTCATCCTTGTACTTCTTTTTTCTAACACATTATTGACGTTATTGAAAATGTTCAGTAAATGCTTATTAAATGCTTATGAATATTTTGTACTGATATATATTAGAAGTCTTAATTAAAAATAATATTTGAAATCTTGGTTTAAATGGGGAAAGACTTGAAGCCAGAAGGCCCAGGTCTAATTCTACTTTTCAGCAAACATATTGGATGTCTAGTCTTGTTTAAATTAGATGAAAATAATGAAAGAAAAAGATATAGTAAAATTGAAATAATTCAATAAAAATAATGAGTTAAGTGTTAAATTTTAAAATTACATACCTAGAGTCATAGTATCCAATTCTAAATAGTATTCTATCATAAAGAAGTAAATATGCTCATTTTTGACATGTTTGCCGTGTAGGCAATACCACTTTCTGGCTGAAATTTTGGAACACTTTCAGCTTTAAAATCTCAAAAGAGTATCTTATTATGAAGATCAGCAAGGACTTCCAGTTCCTGCCAGAAGCATGGAAATATGAGAGAAAGGGTAAATATGGGATGTTAACCTACACATTGCTCAATTTTATCGAGGGAACGCTGTCCCTAAGGAATGATAGGATTGTAGATTTATGGGTATTTAGTATTCTTGTTGTTGTTTTGTTTTTATTGATCTATAATTTTTAACTCCTCAATCCTAACTGGATTATGTATTTAAAAAACAAAAGCAGAGGTGTTTTATCCTTTAAACAGGGATTTTTGTTGAAAGGTTCCCCATTTGTAAAATAAAAAATACTTTATTATTAATTATTAATTTTTATTTATTTATTTGAAAGCAGAGTAATGGAGAGAGAGGTAGAGACAGAGAGAGAAAGAGATCTTCCATCTGCTGCTTCACTCCTCAAAAGGCCGCAGTAGTCAGTGTAGGGCCAGGAGCCCAGAACTCCATCCTGCTGTCCCACGTGGGTGGCAGGAGCCGAAGCAGGTGTGTCAGCCTCCACAGTATTCCAGCACACATTAGCAGGGAGCTGGATTGGAAGCAGAGCAGCTAGAAGTAGGACCTGGCTCTCAGTTATGGGATGTCAGTATCACAGATGGTGGCTTAACCAGCTACGCCATAACACCAGCCCCTACTATATTATTAAGAGAGGCAGCCATAGAGAACAGTCTTCTGAGTATAGGACATTCACACAAATTTTACAAAGATGTGTGGAGAGGTTAGCTGGTAGGTGGACCTAAAACTATTTGCCAGTGTCCATGATCTCCTCTTTACACGTCCTCACTCCTTTGAAATCAAGTATGGCTATGGGATTTGTGCTGCAGGATGCAATATTAGTAGGAGGACCTGAACACTTAAGACCTTAGTGTGCAATTCTGTGTTTTCCTGCCCCATCCTTCTGAATAAAGAGACTGTGCTGCACATGCTGCAGCCCAGATGTCAAAGCATTGCTCGGCTGGGCCACAGGCTGCTGTGTGGAAAAGACTGTCCATCTAGAAAATTGCCTGATCCTGCACCATGCCTATCCAAACCAAAATCAAAAATTGTGATGTTATCTATACTACATCATCTAGATTCTTCTGATTAACATGATTGGCTTGTGTTACAGGTCAAAATACTAAAGACTTGAGTTTGGTAGGGGTCCTTTTTAAGTAGGCTAAAGCAGAAAACCTGAGATAATCCATGGAGCAGAGACTGAGAATAGTGGATTCCTGAATTATTTGTCAGTGTGAGCTGATGGGTGGGATGGTACAATAAGTCCATGTTTCAATTCAGACTTTGTATGGTTTTGCAACATGTTACCTTTAATCTCTCAGTCTTTTTTCCCACTTAAAAAACTGAAATAGATATCCAAATATAGGTTGGGGATGTATAGGTTGATACTGTGTCTATAAAGGTTTAATGCAATTGATCTTCAACGCATTTTGTTCTCTTCCTATATTTTTCCTGTATTCATTTGATCACCTGCTATAGTCCAAAAAAGGAAAGACAGGGTACAACACACCAAGTCTACAGCAATGAACAAAACACAAATATACAGCAATGGGATACAAATAACCAAGACTTCAATTAGAGAAATTACATGGTGCTGACTTTCCTTAGAAGATATTCAATGAGACCTTTAAAAGCATTTTAAAATTCAGTATAGTATGTAGACTATAAAATAAATTTACTTTCTTTAGTGAGAAATAAAGCTGGAGAAGGTAAGAAACATGATCCACCTTATTCATAGCTATGGCCTTGGTGCTTTGCATGGAGCCTGATCACAAGTAGAAACTGCAAATATTTGTTACATTGATGAACAAGTGAACAAACTATGGATGCACAAACTCAGAGTAGAATAAAATTATTGATCACTGGTTATTATCATCTTTTTATTCATTCATTGACTCAAAAGGTACTCAAGTTCCATGTGCTAACATAGGGTAGTAAACCAAAGTAAGCGCCTGTCACCATGGAATTTCCATTCTCAAGGGACTTTTAAAATTATTTTTAAAGATTTTATTTATTTTTGTAAATTTATTTGACAGGTAGAGTTATATACAGTGAGAGAGAAGGGTAGAGAGAAAGGTCTTCCTTCTGTTGGTTCACTCCCCAAATGGCCGTTATGGCCGAAACTGCGCCGATCCGAAGCCAGAAGCCGGGTGCTTCCTCCTGGTCTCCCATGCGGGTGCAGGGACCCAAGCACTTGGGCCATCCTCCACTGCCCTCCCAGGCCACAGAAGAGAGCTGGACTGGAAGAGGAGCAGCCGGGACTAGAACCAGCGCCCATATGAGATGCCAGTGCTGCAGACGGAGGATTAGCCAAGTGAGCCACGTTGCCTGCCCCTAAAATTATTTTTGATTGTAGGTGAGGGGGTGGGTCCACGTACATTCTGAAAAATCAGATTATTCAGTGAACCCACTTAAGTGGATTTCGGTAATTTATGGCATCATGGATTAGTTTAAGTACTTGAAAGTAGTTGGCAGAAGAGTACAAGATTTGCTGTGTCTGTGGTTTAAATTTTTTTTTAAACTAGTTGCTGAGGTTTGTATTGCAATCTACACCACTACACTACATCTGGTATTTGTTTCTGCTTATTAGACCATGGGTTAGTAATTAAGGAAGCTTTGGTTAGATGGGAAAAACTGATTAATTGGGTTTGTTCTCATAATAGTGACTAAATCTGCTTTTGAAGGGAACAAACAGTAACAAAAGCAGAGGATCAAACCTTAAAGTAAACATCACAGTTCGTTTAAGGTAAACAAAGCATTTGTTTCAACATAAATAATGTGTGTCTTGGTGTGGCTCATGGGAAAAGCGGTTAATCTGGATACACTTTATGTCTTACAAGCAAGCAATTTAGTTTCCTGGCCTGGATTTGAGGTGAGGAACTTCCTAATCACTGTCTTGCTTTCCCCTTTACTTTCTCCTCTACTTCATATAAAAGATGAGAAAGTATCCAATATTACATTGTTAGATGAGAGAGAAAAGTTCTATTTGTGTTTACTTCCAAGGCTATGCATAGACCTGGAATCAACCCAAATGCCCATCAACAGTAGACTGGATAAAGAAATTATGGGACATGTACACTATAGAATACTATACAGCAGTAAAAAAACAATGAAATCCGGTCATTTGCAACAAAATGGAAGAATCTGGAAAACATCATGCTAAGTGAAATAAGCTAGTCCCAAGGGGACAATTATCATATGTTCTCTCTGATCGGTGACAACTAACCGAGCACCAAAAAGGAAACCTGTTGAAGTGAAAGGGACACTATGAGAAACAGTGACTTGATCGGCCCTTGTCCTGACCATCGATGAACAACTTAATACTTTACCCCTTTTAGTATTTTTTTTTGTTCTACTTAATACTATTGGTTGAACTCTTTAATTAACATAAACTTATTCTTAGGTGTTTAAATTTAACTGAAAAGTGATCCCTGTTAAATATAAGAGTGGGAATAAGAGAGGGAAGAGATGAACAGTTTGGGACATGCTCAATCAGACTTGTCCCAAATGGTAGAGTTAGAAACATACCAGGGGATTCCAATTCAATCCCATCAAGGTGGCATGTACCAATGCCATCTCACTAGTCAAAGTGATCAGTTTCAGTTCATAATTGATCACAATGATAGGATTAAGAATCAAAGAGATCCCATAACAAGACTAGTGTCTGCTAATACTAACTGATAGAATTAAAAAGGGAGAGAATGATCCAACATGAGAAGCGGGATACACAGCAGACTCATAGAATGGCAGATGTCCTAAACAGCACTTTGGCCTCAGAATCAGCCCTTAAGGCATTCGGATCTGGCTGAAGAGCCCATGAGAGTATTTTAGGCATGGAAAGCCAAGGCATTAAAAAAAAAAAAAAAAAAGCAAACAAACAAACAAAAAAAAACACCCATATGAAAGATCTCTGTGAGTGAGATCCCAGCGGAAAGAACGGGCCATCAAAGAAGGAGGTACCTTTCTCTGAAGGGAGGAGAGAACTTCCACTTTGACTATGACCTTGTCAAAATAAGATTGGAGGGAGTTGGCAAACTCAAAAGGCTTCCATAGCCTTGGCAACTCATGACAAGAGCCTAAGGTGATAACTGATGCCATAAACACCAAGAGTGTCAATTTGTTAAGCCAACATCAGGAGTCACTGTGTACCTGTTCCTCATGTGGGATCTGTCCTTAATGTGTTGTACAATGCGAATTAATGCTATAACTAGTACTCAAACAGTACTTTACACTTTGTGTTTCTGTGTGGGTGCAAACTGTTGAAATCTTTACTTATTATATACTAAATTGATCTTCTGTATATAAAGAGAATTGAAAATGAGTGGGAGATGGAAGGGTTGCGGGTGGGATGGAAGTTATAGGGGGGAAAAAAAACAGTGTAATCCAAAAGCTGTACCTTGGAAATTTATATTTATTAAATAAAAGTTAAAAAAAGAAAAAAAAGAGTTAATGTAATATACAGAACATCCTGGTCCACTTAAATAATTTTCTTTCTACTCTTTGCATGTAAAACATCATATCTAAATCTTCACTCATCTTCTAATGGTACTAAATTTGTTACAGCTTTAGCAATTATTTTTCTAAACACTTGTAAGTCTTAACTTGATATGATGTCATATGAGAAAGTTGCCAGTCAATATCCTTTATGTTCAGATTACATGCTGTAGTCATATCCAATAGGATACAATAGAGTGGGAGTTGGAGGCAGCCCTATAAGCCTAATCATTCACAAAGCAATGCCCTTTGCCATGACACCTATGAGAAAGCAGGCCAAACTGCCAAGCAAACCAGTCCTCGACAAGATTTAATCAGTGGCACAGCCCAGACCCTTAAACTCTCTGGGTATAGGAATATAGCACTGACAACTCTAGGTCATTTGCCCAGACTTGGTTAGCCAACATCTTTACATCTAATGTCCTCTAGCAGAGAAAAAGTGAAAGCCTGAGCCTAGTTTTCACTTGACAAATGAGTGTCATTTTCTCCAAATTGAGAAATATTACAGATTTGCAATATATCTTTAGAGATTGAAAAGTCATATGCTACTTGCCAATGCACTGAATACAAGAGCTGGCATTTATAAAGTGTTGCTCTACAGAAAACAAAAATCCTGAAAATTAGCAGAACTTGGAGTTCAACAAAAGTATGTGATGTTGTACCTGCCAATTACAAATTTCTTTTCAGAGAAAGCATCAGCACCTAAGAACATAGAGATTAAAGCAAATTCTTAAATATTAAGCTTCCACCTTGCTAACTTTGAAATGTGGTTTTGTTGAGCTCATTCATTATGAAAAGCATCAGTAACCTAAGTAAATATGTCTCGTGCCTAGACTAGGTATGTACAATAAAGCAATGAATAAGATGTATATTAGAAAATAAAATTGGCCAGCGCCGCGGCTCACTAGGCTAATCCTCCGCCTTGTGGCGCCAGCACACCGGGTTCTAGTCCCGGGCGGGGCACCAGATTCTGTCCCGGTTGCCCCTCTTCCAGGCCAGTTCTCTGCTGTGGCCAGGGAGTGCAGTGGAGGATGGCCCAAGTGCTTGGGCCCTGTACCCCATGGGAGACCAGGATAAGTACCTGGCTCCTGCTATCAGATCAGCGCGGTGTGCCGGCTGCAGCGCACCGGCCACAGTGGCCATTGGAGGGTGAACCAACAGCAAAGGAAGACCTTTCTCTCTGTCTCTCTCTCTCACTGTCCACTCTGCCTGTCAAAAAAAAAAAAAAAAAAAGAAAGAAAGAAAGAAAGGAAAGAAAAGAAAATTACAGGGAGACCAGGAGGAAGCACCTGGCTCCTGGCTTCGTACTGGCACAGTGCGCTGGCCGTAGCGGTCATTTTGGGGGGTGAACCAACGGAAGGAAGACCTTTGTCTCTGTCTCTGTCTCTGTCTCTCTCTCTCTCTGTCTCTCTCTCTCTCACTGTCTAACTCTGCCTGTCAAAAAAAAGAAAAGAAAATTACAGTGTTATTATCTAAATCCAAGGGAGACCGACTCCTATTAAAATGCTAACTTTAACTTTGAAGATGTTTTCAAATATCATTAGGTCCAGAAAACATAATTTAGCCACAAACCATATATAATCCTGCTGACACTGCCATTTGGATTTTCATTACTCATTCCTCACTTCCATAGTTAACCTAAGTAGACAGAGATCCTCTATTGCTGAAGATGTTTCTAATTTCAGATTATTTTCCCCTGTATGTTTTTCAGTATGCCCTCAATCGATTCATTTTGTTCTCAATCTAACATCTAATCCCTTCATTTTTCTGTTTGTTCTTCTTGTAATCTCTATTTCAGTTCAGCAGCTGTGTTTACTTTTTAGTGCTTTTAGTGCTTCTTTCTTTTTTTACCATAAAATTTCCCTTTTCAAGATCAATTTCATAGCTGTTTCTGTGACCCACCTTCTCTGGATTGGTCCCTTGATTTTGCATGTAACAGCTTTAGTTTACCTAGGCCATGCATCTCATCTCATCAGACCTTAACACTCTAATAAACATCCATGGAAGTTCCACCACCTCTAGTCATTGACTTGTAGCTGAAACCTGATTTAGGTACCAAGAACACTAGTATCTGCCTACAGAGCTCTATTGCCAACATTGAACAATCAAACAGTAGTGGGATAGAGGAGACAGACTTGTAATATTTATGTTAGACACTTAGCCTGACTTCTGTTGAGATAACTCTGCTTTTTTTTAATCCTCTGTGCATTTGGAACAGATGTCAGTTTCATGAATATATTAACTGCAGTTTACTGAAATCCAATGTAGAACACATAACATCCAATAATTTTTAATGCTTGTTTATTAATTTGAAGTCATAGTTGCAGAGAGAGGGAGAGACAGAGAGAAATAGAGATCTTCCACCTACTGGTTCATTCCCCAAATGGCCCAGCAGCCAGCGTTGAGCTGAGCCAAGCCAAAGCCAGGAGGCAGGAGCTTCTTCCAGGTCTCCCACATGGGTGTCAGGGACCCAAATGCTTAGGCCATCTCTCACTACCTAGTAGGGACCTCAATTGGAAGTGGAGCAGCTGGGACACAATCTGGTACCCATATGAGATAACAGTGTTGTAGGCAGAAGCTTAAGCCCCTCAGCCACAATGCCGGCCCCTAACACCCAGATCTTGATGTCTAGTACACTCTCAAATAAAAAGGAACAGGGATTTTTGGAATAATGACTGATTCTGGGACTGTGTCAGCAAGTATACAATATGAGCCTAAAGAATTTGTAATGCTAGCATGTTAAAAAACAAAGTCTTTATCATTGTATATGAGAGGTCTTCAAAAAGTTATGGAAAATGTGTATTATAAAAACACTATTAATGTATTTCAAATTTTTACAACAAAGTAAACTTTTACTTCAGTTTTCTGTGAGCATTTTGAATTCTACCTTTATTAATAGATGTATGTCAAACAGAGAATCCAACTGAAAGAGTTCCCAGTGGCCAAATCCATACAGAGATAAAGATCTATTAATAAATGTGGAATGCCAAATAATTTATATGCATACTGTGCTTTTAAAGGGGGGAACATAACTCTCCAGTAGTTAGGTACAATTTTCTTCCAAGGAGTACAAATGGAAAGGGGTACAAAAGAATCACTTAAAGGGCCACCATTGTGGCACAGCTCTTTAGGCCATTGCCTGGGACATTGGAATCCAACATCAGAGCACAAGTTTGAGTCCTGGCTTCTCCACTTCTGATTCAGCTCCCAGCTAATGCACCTGGGAATGCAGCAGAAGATGGTCCAAGTACTTGGGCCGCTGCCACCCATGTGGGAGACCCAAATGGAGTTTCTGGCTCCTGACTTCATTCAAAATACCATATTGTTAACTATAGACACTGTGGTGAAACATAAACCTACTGTGTATAAATTCCCCTTTTCCTCCATCTCTAAACCCACCCCTCATAATGACAATTATATTATCTGCTTCAATAAGTTTGACTGTTACAAGTAATTTACGTAACATGAATCATGTGGTATTTCTCCTTCTGTGACTGGCTTATTTCACTTTAATGTCTTTCAAGTTTATCTATATTCACAAATGGCAATATTCTCTTTATTTATAAGGATGAATAATTCTACTATATGCATACACCATACCTCCTTGATTCATTGATCTGTTGATGGAAACATGTCTTGGCTATTGGTGATTATACCACAGTGAACGTGGGAGTGTAGGTATCGTTTTGTGATCCTTATTTCAATGCTTTTGGATTATATACTCAGAAGTGAAATTGCAGGATGATATGATAGTCCTATTTTTAGTTTGTTGAGGAAATGCCATACTTCTTTCCATTGTAGCTGCAGCACCTTACACTTCTACATCCTGACCAATACTTCCTCTTTGTTTTTTGATAATAGCCTTCCTAGCAGGAGTGTGAGATTTCTCACTCTAGTCTTTATTTGCATTTCTCTGACATGTAATGGCGTTGAACATCTTTTCATGTACTTGTCCATTGGTATATCATCTTTGGAGAAACAGCTATTCAAGGCATTTTTTAAGGTCAGATAAGCCTATAAAATTTTTAGTTCTAATGCACGATATATTCTAATAAGTGACCTTTTGTAAGTCAGAACTATGGGGGCCAGCATTGTGGTACAGCAAGTTAACCAGGTCCTGGGACACCAGAGTCCCATATGAAAGCTGGTTCATGTGCTGACTGATCTGCTTTAGATCCAGCTCCTTGTTAATGTACCTGGGAAAGCAGTGAAAGATGGCCCTGGTACTTAGACCTCTGCCACCCATGTGAGAGACGGAGATTAAGCTCCTAGCTCCTGGCTTCAGCCTAGCCCAGCCCCAGCCATTACAGCCATTTGGGGAGTAAACCAGTGGATGAAAGATTCCTCTCTCTCCCTCTATCTCTCTCTGCCATTCTGCCTTTCAAAATTACTAAAGTTTTCTTTTTTTCAAGTAAGCAGTAACTTTACAATAGAAGAAAAGACTAATACATACTTCTTCAGCCAGCATTAGAGCCATTAACAATAATGAATTTATGTTGATACTATCAGAATACATTCTTTATTATTAGAAGTTTATTTTTGTTTACTTAAGTGACAGAGACAGAGATAGATCTTTCATTTATGGTTCACTGCCCAAAGGCCCACAACACCAGGGACTGGGTCAAGTTGAAGTAAGGAGCCTAGAACTCCACCCAGGTCTCCCATATGGGTGGCAGGGACCCAGGTACTTGAGTCATCACCTGCTGCCTCCCAAGGTATGCATTAACAGAAAGCTGGATTGGAAACAAAGTAGCTTGGATTCAAAGCAGGTGCTTTGATACTGGATACAGGCATCCCAAGCAACAGCTTAACCCACTGCACCACACTGCCTGCCACCAGCATGCATTCTTAGTATGAAGTGATGAAAATGCCATGTTATCTCTATGATCTTTCTCCCTAAAACACATTAATTCCAGTATAATCCTGAGAAATAAACACCAAGAGATGAAGGCTGCCCCCTAAGCCACCAAGTATTAGCATTAATTCATTTACTATTAATGTAAGGCTTAAGGGTTTTTTGTTTGTTTGTTTCTTTTTTGACAGGAAGAGTTATACAGTGAGAGAGAGAGAGAGAGAGAGAGAGAGAGAAAGGTCTTCCTTTTTTCCGTTGGTTCACCCCAAAATGGCCACTATGACTGGCGTGCTGCGCCAATCCGAAGCCAGGAGCCAGGTGCTTCCTCCTGGTCTCCCATGCGGGTGCAGGGCCCAAGCACTTGGGCCATCCTCCACCACCTTCCTGGGCCACAGCAGAGGTCTAGACTGGAAGAGAAGCACCCGGGACAGAAGCGATGCCCCAACCAGGATTAGAACCCCGGGGTGCCGGCGCCACAGGCGGAGGATTAGCCTATTGAGCTGCGGCGCTGGCCAGGCTTAAGGATTTTAACATCTGCATGAATGTGGGGAGCTAAGTCTTGTTCAGTCCATAAAAAGCTTATATTTTAGTTAATGATCATGTATCAATATCAATTAATTAAATGTAACAAATATACATTCGTAAGATATTAATAACAGGGAAACTAAGTGTAGGACAAATGAGAAGTCTTTACATTCTTGCCTCAATTTTGCCATTAATCGAAATCTGAACCTGAAAATAAAAGTATTGGACTTTTTTTAAAAAAAGATTTATTTTATTAATTTGAAAGAGTTACAGAGAGAAGTAGAGACAGAGAGAGAGGCCTTCCATCCGCTGGGTCACTCCCTAGATGGCCACAATGACTGGAGCTGTGCCGATCCGAAGCCAAGAGCCAGGAGCTTCTTCTGGGTCTTGGGTCATCTTCTACTGCTTTCCCAGGCCATAGCAGAGAGCTGGATTGGACGAGGAGCAGCCGGAACTAGAACCAGTGCCCATATGGGATGCCGGCGCTTCAGGCCAAGGCATTAATCGGCTGCACCACAGCGCTGGCCCCAAAAGTATTAAACTTAAAAAGTTCAATACAAATCTTATGAAGAAAGAAGAGGAGAGCTCTCTCATTTAAGGGATGAGGAGGCATCTGTAACAATGTATGGATCCCAGCTATTTTTTTGGTTCTCACCAGTGTGAGACAGATGTGAAGAATGTCTGTACTCTGATGAAAAAAAAAATGTTAGTTGTTAACTCTCTCCCACCTCAAGCAGCATTTGCACTTTCCTGTCTGCAGTACCCCAATAGTTTCAGGGCTTATCTTGAATTTCAGATTCTAAGGGAAGCTGTTAAAGATTATTTCTATAAGGTAATGCCTCCCAGTTTTGCTCTACTTCTCTTTCACAGCATGTTCTTTTTTTTGGTAATTTATTCAATTTTTTTTCTAATGAAGCTATAAACACCATGAAAAATTGGTGAATGAGGTTCAGTAGACAATAATTTTTAATGCATATATATTCGTTGGTCATCTAGTAAAGTGAATTATAAGTTAGAAAAGGAGGCCATACCCATGAGGAAGTGTATGATCTGGAGATCATTTCATATTACATGTGTGTTTGCAGACATCAAAATACTGGAAATGCTATCTTGATTTAATTAGCAACCACATACTGTGTCTTGGATATGACAGTGGTAATGAAAAAATACTTGCCAAAAATTGTGGTAGTTGGTCTTGAATGGTAAGGAAATGTTTTCTAGCTTAAATAAAAGCACAACTTGAATCAGTTTATAAATTTTAAAAATAATAATAGCCATTACTTATTTAGTAACTTCCCAAACACTGTGTTAAGCACTTTGAAATTATGTAACCTTCACATGAACCTTGTAGTGATAAAAACCAAGAGGTACACAGTATTTGCTCTATAGTAAGAACATTATACACATTTTCTCATTTGACCATCCCCCAGATTCTATGATGTCAACCCTAATGCAATTGTTATTTAAGATGGGATGATATCAAAGTACATAAAAGCATAATGGCTTACCCAAAGTAACAAAAAAAAAAACTACACAGCTTAGATTTTAAAAAAAGAAATGAAGAGGAGAGTGGGAAGGGAACCTCTGCTGTCAACCAGTTTCCTACATTGTCTCACCATTAATAGGCTAAGTCTAATTTTCGAAATTTTTCAGATTGGAAAAAAACCTAAGGCTCAGAAAGAGTTGTATCAAATGACATAGTGTGTGACTGAAACCAACCCAGACCCCAGACTGTCAGATTCAAGTTCTTGACATCTCACCATACTATATAGATTCTCAACATTATCGATTCCTGGAACTACAAGATGTGTATTTGTATTTAACAATACTGTGTAAGTTACTTATTCTGTTATTTACCCTAAATTTGCCATCTTCATGTTTAAAACACTGTCTTCTACTTTTAAAGCCCCAAAATAAGAGCAATAACTCTCAGTGAACAATGAGCTTCACCGTGTTCATACCTTTTGGGCCTTTCCAAGAGTGAGCTGACAATCAGTACACTACCTAGGACTAGAGTCACTGGTATTAATCCACACTGTACAAAAACAACCATATTCCTTTGATGATTTGCATTTACCAGACTCTGGACTATTGTCCTTTAAAGAGAGTAACTAGAGACCATTGGTAGAGGAGATGTCGAGGTTAGGACTGGGAGGCACTTGGCTGCCCTCAATCGAAGTTGAGGGTATAAAGATGCAGAGTAATAAAACCTTTAACTTGGAGAAACAAAACCATACTTTGAGGAAGCATCATTAGTAGCAGCAGCAGCAGCAGCAGCAGCAGCTCCCACTGCCACCATCACCAATACCTTCTAATGGGCAACATGCCAGACAGAGGCCAGAATGAAGGTTTGACCATTGACCTGAAGAATTTTAGGAAGCCTGGAGAGAAGACCTTCACCTAAAGTGGCATCTCTTTATGGGATATATTCCTCTTGACATCACCGAGGAGGAAATGAGGAAACCATTTGAGAAATATGGGATAGTAGGCAGAGTCTTCATTCATAAGAATAAATGCTTTGGCTTCACCTGCTTGGAAGCAAGAAACCTAGAGGAGATTGCCAAAGTGGAGCTGGACGATATGCTGCTAGGTGGAAAGCAGCTGTGTGCACACTTTGCCTGCCATAGTGCATCCATTACAGTCCAAAACCTTCCACAGTACTGTCTAATGAGCCGCTGTGAGAAGCCTTTTCTGGTTTTGGCCAGGTGGGTAGGACCATAGTCATTGTGGATGATCGAGGAAGGCCCTCAGGAAAAGGCATTTTTGAGTTCCCCAGGAAGCCAGCTTCTCAGAAAGCTTTGGGCTGATCGGTGAAGGCCCCTTCCTGCTAACTAGAGAGAGCAAGCAGCCATCTGGATTGGCACTGACTCCTTTGAGTATGAGTGTGCCATGTGCTGGAAGGCACTCCTTGAGATGGAGAAGCAGCAGAAGACCAAGCAGACTGCAACATCAAGGAGGCTGGTGAGAAGCTGGAGATGGAGCCTGATCACCACGAGTACCAGGTCATGCTAATGAAGCAGGATTTGATGAGGTGCCCAGAAGAACTTCAGGGAAAGGAAAAGTTGCACAACCAAGAAGAACAAAAATGAAAGCAGTTGGAATCCCAGACAAGATGCAGAGCACAGATGCCCTGAGGAAGTGATGCAAGGGCAACAGGAAGAAATGACGCAGCAAGAGCAGGAAGGATTCAAGGGAACTTTCCCTGATGTGAGAGAGCAGGAGATACAGATGGTTCAGATGGCTATGGGAGGCACTAGGGGCATAAACAAGAGGTGCCATGGCCCTGCTCCTCTGCCTGCTGGTACCCCAGCACCTCCAGGACTGGCTGCTATGATGCCAGATGGAAGCTTGGGATTGACCCTGCCAAGGACATAATGCAAGAGATTGGGGTAGTTGGTGGAACTCCTACTGCATTCAACCTTGCAGCTCCTGGAGCTGAATTTGCCCCAAATATCACCAATACTATTGAAGTTGCAGTGTCTAATTTCCCAAAACCCATTAAAAGAGGACCCTTTTTGGACTAGCCAGAATTGTACCCTGCAAAAGTGTTAGGGATTCCTCCCTATAGTTAGGTCTTTCCTGTCTCTATGACTTGAGGCAGTTATGCTGGAGGCAGCAGGTAAGGGCAGGGTGATACTTAACAAATCGATTTCGTGTGATATTTTGTTTCGTGGATTTTGTGCAGTGCATTCCTGAATGCTCAGGTGTAATTGTAGAGGACCTGCAGAAACTGTGGCAAAATGGATCCAGTTAATCCCATTAATCTTGATCATTCTGGTTTTTGTCCACCCTGTTCTATTCGCTTTCTCATCCCTATACCACTCATCACCCAACTGCCTTGCCCCACCCCAGCCCAAGAGACACTGCCACATATACCACAAAAGCTAAACATCCCCCAGTGACCTTGGCTCTATTGCTCTACTCCCAGGTGAGAATTCAGGGACACGCTGGCAGAGGCCACAGACAGCTTATGTGTGGTTTTGTTCTATCCCATAGATTACCCTGTCATGTCCCAAGGGAGACATTTTCTCTCAGAGATTTTCATTTTAGTGTATCCCTAAAACGTTCTGAGTTGACTTGGTTCCATCTTTCTTTTGGGTGAGGACAACCCGAGAATGGCCCTTTTACATCTGCTATTGCTGTTCACAGCTTTTCAGGATAGGCTTAGTACAGTCATGGAAAGGGGCTGCTGTATGCTGAAGGCCTAACAGGAGCTCTCAGCACTGCCTATCTTAGGTAGTTAATGCTGTGTATTTTCTGTTGGTGTGTCATGTTTTTGTGTCCCTGAAACCTTAAACTTGGAAGTTTTCTGGAAAATGGATCAGTAACACAGTATGAACTTATTAACATACATTTTAAGCCTTTAAAAGAAAGGGAGGGGGGAGGGAGAGAGAGAGCGACTAGAATTACCTACTATATTCAAATCATCCATGACTTATGGCTTTGATACTGGTAAACAAAAGGTATTGTCAGGTTTCTTTCCTGTACATTTTTTCTTGACTTACTTTAGAGGTAAGGCACTCACTGGCTGAACTCAAAAAAAGAAGTATTTGTGGGGCAGGCACTTGGCACAGCAGTAAAAACAATGCTTGGGACACCTTCTCAAATCAGAACACCCAGCTTTTCTACTTCTGACCCAGCTTCCTGCTAATGCACATCCTTGGAGGGAGCAGATGATGACTCAAGTGCTTGGGCCCCTCTACACTGGATGGAGTTCAGCCTGGCCGACTCTGGGCTGTTGCAGGCATTTGAGGAGTGAATGAGTGGATGGAACTATCTTTGTCTGTCTACATCTGCTTTTCAAATAAAATAAATTTAATTAAATTTTCATTTCCCCCAGTGTTTAAGCCATAAGACCTTGTACTTTTTTATTTTTATTTTATTTATTTGAGAGGTAGACTTATAGACAGAGAGAGAGACAGAAAGGTCTTCCTTCCGTTGGTTCACTCCCCAAATGGCCGCTATGGCCAGCCAAAGGCAGGAGCCACGTGCTTCTTCCTGGTCTCCCAAGCACTTGGGCCATCCTCCACTGCCCTCCCGGGCCACAGCAGAGAGCTGGACTGGAAAAGGAGCAACAGGGACAGAATCAGCACCCCAACCGGGACTAGAACCCAGAGTACCGGCGCCACAGGCAGAGGAGTAGCCTAGTGAGCTGCAGCACCAGCCAAGACCTTGTACTTCTAATGGCTACTACATTAGGCATCCAGGAACATCTTGCTCACATTACTCTCTGCTACTTGATGGAAAGTCTGTTTCTTACTTACTCTTGGGTCCTTTATAGTTTCTAGAGCAATGCCATTGAAGAGATATTTCCTTTTTTATGTTATTCAGTTTATTAATCTGTATATTCCATTCTTGAAGTGTAGTACTTGGTAGTAGATGGTAACATTCAGTCAATGTTGAGTTGAATAAACTATTTTCCCAAATTCATCTGTTTATTCTTGATTGTGTAATCCACAAAAAAATCCTACATTTTATTCAATTTAGCAAACATTTAGTAAAGTAGAATAAAATAAATAATCCTGGTTTGTCTCGCTGTTCTGACAATTGCTTGGAATACAGCATTGAGAAAAATAATTAACTTCTTTGATTCTTAGTTTTTTCTCCCCTATAAAATAAGGAGAATGAGATTAACTATCCATTGGATGATGGTAAAGAGTATGAGTTTAAAAGGAAATACTTAGTACCATTTCTTGAACATGATAAATGCTCAATAAATTTTTCTTAAGTCATCTTAATATCAGTAGCAAAGTGATACAAAGATAGGACATTCACAGATTACAGATAGCTACGTAAATTGTGGCTGCACTTCACATGCAGCATTTTAGTGAGAGTCATGCTGATGCTGAGGATATAAGACTAGTCACAGACCTAGCCCAACAATGGATCAGTAAAGAGCAAGGCGAGTCTTATATAAGATCATGTGTCAGCAAAGAGAGTTCATTCTGTTCTGAAAGAGTTTCTGAAATCAGCATATGCCCAAAAGAGACCTTTGGACTCCTTTCTTCTCACTCGACAACCTTTCCCTTGGCCTCCTCTGTCTTTGCTTCCTGGCCTATTGCACATGTTCTGGACTTTTAAAATTTTTTTATAATGGTGTGGGCTTGTTTGTCCATGCCTAATTCTTAGAAAAGCAATTCCAAATATGCTGCACTTTTCAAGCTATCTGTAGAGATTAGAATAATAGAATTGTGTTGTGCAGCCAAAGAATAGCTTTTTCTTTTGTTTTTATCCATCAAGGAATGAATACCATCTGAGCTGAACTGAAATGCCTCTCACTGTTCAATCACACATTCTGAGCACTTTTCTAGGACCAAGAAGGAAGCCATCTTCCTGACATAGAAGAAGCAAGGGAAAATTAAAAGCCATTAAAATTACATAAGCATTTTAATGAATCTTCTGATTTTCATGACATTGTTAAAGACGACTATGTAAACTATCAATAACAATATTATTCTGATGAAATAATTATGAGAAACAGATATTTATATATATTATATATAATATATAATACTACATACTATATCTTATATATAATATTATATACTATAATCTACAATATATAATACATATTATAATAGATAATATAATATTTATATATTATAAAGAATAGATTAATAGACTAATATATTAATTATTTTAATTAATAAACGAATGTATATAAAATATAATAATATAATATAAACATAATATAAGATTTATATATATTATAAATAATAGATTAATAGCCTACAAATACACATATTATATTATGTTTATATTATATTATTATATTTTATATACATTCGTTTATTAATTAAAATAATTAATGTATTAGTCTATTAATCTATTCTTTATAATATATAAATATAATATATAATATAAAATATAATATATAAATATTATAAAGAATAGATTAATAGGCTACACATACACATACAATATAAAATCTGGATAAAATATTTAAGCAACTACAGAAAAGACATATTAAAATGAAATATACTTAATATGCTAAAAATAAATTTTCATATGCTTTCATTAGAAATCTTATTTAGTATATCCTTCCTAGAGAGAATGTGCCATGTTGATAAGACATCTTGTTCCCATGACAAGCACAAACAATACACTGCATTAAAAAATAAGAATGCCATACTCAACCATGTGAACAGTGATGTTCTTTCAATAAAAAAGCTACATGTGGTTTTAATTTCTAGTTTATACTTTTTTTCAAAATGCCAACAGTAAACACTGAGTTTGAATACTGTCACTACTTTGGTTATTGATGTCATTCACTTTCAACATTTGTTCAAAAGATATACTAAAGGAAATTGTGAAAAAAAAAGACATAATTTAATCATGTTCAGTAGAAAAGAGAACACACCGTGTAGGAATTTCTGAGGATGGCCAGTACAAAAGTGTCATTATAAATCTGCAGAGCAGTGTGTTGAAATTTGGTACTTTATCTGACACAAATGCACATTCGGTCTAAATAAATGGAAAAAAAGGGTGCTCTGGAAAAAAAATTGGGGAAAAATCTGCATTTTGTTAGACTGCTTTTTTTCATTGATTTTTCTGTGTACAGGGAAGACAGGTCATGTAATGAAATGAAAACCATTTTATGCAGTGGGAATTTTCTTTGCGAGGAAGCTATTTTTGGGGGTGATATATAACCACGTAAGCACAGGGGTGACATGAAAAAGGGTCTGCTCTGCACTAGCCAAAGGGAAGATGCAGAGGTGAAGCCAAAAACTGAAGGGGAGAAGTAAAGAAGAAGACCCCCCAAATAGATAAAGTGGAAATCTAAAGCCTTCGGACCTGGCAATACAGATATTACCAATAATAATAAGTGAAGCTATTACCAGTTGAGCATTTATTTATGTCAGGCAGGCACCTCACTAAGTTCAGTGCATATCTTAAATGATTTTATTCTGTCCACTTTCAGTGGGTCACTTCGTAAATCCCCATTTCAGGAAAGTCAGTGTAGAGGGTGTTTTATATAGATACAGGCATCCAAAGGCAGAAGGCAACATGAAGAAAAAAGTCTGGCTGCAAAGTCAGGGTAGACCCCTGGAATCTTACAAACTTTGCAATTAGGGACAGCAATAACCAGGTCTTGATGGGAAAGGAACTTCCAATTTATGTAGACTGATGCACCTATCTGAAAACAATTCAGGCTGGGGAATAAGAAAAAATTGCCCATTTGTTTTTGTTTTCCCTCCATTGGAAAGACAGAGTGAGCCAGTGAAAAATACTGACTTTGGGGTCAGGCAAGCACGGATTCCAATAATTACTCTGCTGTTCACTGACTGTGTGACATCAGGTAAGTCATTTAATTTCTTTAAACACCCGTTTGTCTGTGCAAGAGGCCACTTTCATGAGCGTGAGATCTACAGATCACATAGGACTCATGTTCAGAGGATCCTTCCTTTGGTTTAAGACTGTACTATTGCCTTGTTGAAAGCCTTCATGATTTTGAACAAATGTTCCCATGCTGTTAGTTTAACACTGGCCCTGCAAATCATCTACAGAGTCCTGCCTGTCTACAAAATGGGAATAAAAATACCTGCCTCACATGTTGGCTTGGAGGTATCTATGTGCGGTATACATCAAGGAACCTGCAACAGAGCATTCAAGATTACTCTTTCTAGGTTTAAGCCACAGAAAAACTGAGACCAGTTTCAGTCCTAAGCTATGATAGTCATTAAAATTGCTTAGGGGAGAAAGAAGAGGAGAAACATACTTGATGATGACTGCTGTAGTTGTAGTACCTACACTTTCTGCCTTTCTAGGTACAGATGTGAGGGAATTTCTCAAGTTACTCAGAGACAAGGCTATTAACACTGAGTGAGAGAATAACCAAATAACTCCTTATAATCTAAGGAGGACCCAACCCCATCATGACCAATAAAATGAAAAGTCATCATGTAAAAGTCTCTTCTAAGTAGTTTATTTCATCCTCATGTCTGAAATTATATTAGAAACATAATTTAACCACTGTAGACTTAAAGCATTTTTAAAGGGATTAAGGATATTCAAATATATATATATATATGTAGCTATACTGTAAACCATGTAGATATACTGTAAGCAATAACCAGTTTGAAAAATTCACTGTTATTGGGAGAACAGACTATTATCAATGTCTCACCAATTTCAATATCCAACTAAAATTCTAGGAATCCTCACTTACCAAATGGACTAAAATACAATTTGTACTTTCATCCTTTTTTGAAAGTGCCTAATCTGCAATATAATAAGGTGATTAGATTAGATAATGCTTTGGTAGTGGTTTTGATTTTCCCATTTTGATTATTTAACTCTGGTTAGGTAATACATCCCAAATTATCAGGGGTGAAGTAGCATTGTGTCTAAACCAGACTCTAAAAGATGTCAGAAAAAAAATAATCTACACTTACAGAGAAAGATGGATTAAGCAAACGATATAATGTTAAAAAAGGGAATCTGGGTGAAGAGAATAATGGGAATTCTTTATATTTTTATAATTTATCTTTAAATCTGAAATTAGGTCAAAGTAAAAGGCTAAACAAGAAAATTTTTGCTATGTACCAAAATGACATGGGACTACGTCTAGCCAAAAAGACAAAAGGAAGAGCATTCAATATTGTAAAGATATATCAGAGAGAGGAGCACTGGGGACCCTACGTGTCTCAGAAGGTCTTAAATGTGTAGTGAAAGTAGTGAGAGCGGAGAATGCAGAGACCTGAGGCCTCTGTAGTCCTGTGGTAAGTTATTGGATGGTGTGATAAAAGCAGAAATGTGAACCCTTCACAACTCAAGTCAGGAAAGCCTGGGACTAATTAGTGTAACATAAAGAATGAATGTGAAGGTCTGAAGTAGGGTAGTAGCTGAAGGATAAAGAAGCAAGTGATGTCAAATCTAATAATGATGAACACAGCCTTTGGTTTGAAATCCTGGCTTTCAAACATCCTGGCTGTGTCATCTGTGGCAAGTTACCTTACCTCCCTAAGCTGTAGGTCGCCTTATCCACCACATGTACAAAATGCTAGTCTGTCCGTCATGAAGTTGCTAAACATAAGGGGATGAATGAATATAAAGTGATCATAGGAAGTACTCAATAAGTTATAAGTAAGTAAGTAAAAATCTTCTCAAAAGCATTTGCAGCTCTACTGATTAATTAGATGGGTTTCAAGCCTAGAAGAACAGCAGTGCTGCTCACCTAATGAGTTTTCTCAATGTGACTACTATAGGATATGCTACATCCAGTCATCACCCTCTAGATGCCACTTGAAGTCCTCCAGTTATTGGAATCAAAACATTACTGGACATTGTCAAATGTCTCCAGTGGGGAAAACCATCCACCAGTGAGAGCCAGAGACATAGATGGCAAGTGAAAGATGAGAAAGAGCAGGCCGCCAGGAATGGGATCGTTCAGTGAGAATGGTATAAGGAGCATTGGGTGAGAGCTGTCTGACCACCCACAGCTTCCCTCTCAGCTCAGCTTTCCCAGTGTGATGCTCCCAGGGAGTCCAGGTGATTCATGAACCATAATCCTTTAGAAGGAAACTGCATTGGAAAATAACTTTAGACAAAAAGGGTACTGTTGCTAAACTGCTACTGAAGTAATGTGTTTGAAATGATGCTTTCAAATACAGAAAATTGGAAAGGCAGATGTAAAAAACAACTTTTATAATAATTAAATGTATGCCATGTATATATAAAGGTGCTTCAACAAGTTCATGAAAATGGAATTGATATTTAGATTTATTTTGGCTTCAAAGATCTTGAAATCCATGCATCATTTTTGATATGCATAATTCTACAAATATTTGAAAACCTCATACATCCACATATATATTTCATACATATTTATGCATTTATTACATATACACACATATATACTTCACAAAGGTAGGCCTAGAGAAAATAATTGGAGATACAGGAAATTTAATTTTGGTTCTCTCCAGATAATTTTTATTTTCTTACTTATGCTATACCAGATTAATTCAATGAATGAGGAAAATCTGTAATAGATACCATTTTAAGCTGGAAAATAAATGGAATTTTTAAATGTTGGAATGTTTCACAAAGTGAAAATTAAAGAAATTCTTATATTTCAAAGTATCACATATTCAAAAGGGGTACAGGCAGAATTACATTTTAATGAATCTTACTGAACAAAGTTGATTTCATGTGCCATGGCTATTTCAATATTCTGAAAGATGAAACTAGCATAAACCTTTCTTGCATTGTTTGCAATAGATTTAATTAAATGAAAGATTTTATATAAAAGTCAGCGGGCCCTGACCATAAAAGAATCAATTCTTATGACACAGTTTCTATTATCTTATTTCTTCTTTGTGGTGTCACTATGTGAATGCTGTATCAGATTGTCTAAACATTTGACAAGTTTCTTAGGAGGTTGGGCTGACATTTTTTGTTACTTTGGAAAAGAGAAATAGCCAATCTTTATCCCCTGCCTCCTGCCAAAGGAACTAGAGGGCTGGAAGTTATAATCTGATTTGCAAAGGGACAGAACAAAAATAAAAACAGCCCAGTGCCTAAGAAAGGATTTGTTAGATATAACAAAAGTAATGCTCTTTAACATTTATATCAGATCATTTCCAGAGTATTCTGATAACATTCTTTGTGTCACCATCTAACATTATGTTGATCATATCTGGGTTAACGTTTTGAAAATGTTCAACATTGGGCAGATGGCTGGTAACCTCCCCAAATCTTGGTTCCCCCACTGGCAGTAAAAGGACAGTTTTGTTCTAGTCTGATTATATTATTATGAGAATTAAATGAGCTAATTTGTGCAAAAGACACATAGATCTTAGTATATTGTTATCAGGAGTACATCCAGAAAAGCCCATTTGTTGAGTCAGGAGTTGTTCTCAAAAAGCCTATCACAGAGACCCAGCGCACCTAAGCTGCTGATGCCGTAGCAGTGGGAGTAACGGCCACTATGCCCCAAAGCTTTTTATATAAGAGCAGGACAAGAGGTCATAATAATACCACTACTTTTAGCCACAGTGAAAAAGTTGACAGGTAATCACTCCGTCCTTTATTTTCCTAGTATTTCCTGCTCTGATAGGCAGAGAGAAAGGAGGGGATTTTTCTTAGCCTCATTGCACTCACACAGGTGCTGCATGCCTGCAGTAGCATCAGAATTCCTGCACAACCTATTCAGCCTGAATCACAGGCTCCCGCCCCACCATACAGACTTCCCTATCTCTGCAAGTCTGAGTTCACCTAGGCAGGGCCCCATATCTGCTAACCTCGTCCATGTGTTCCCTGCCAACTTAAAAGGCTTCGTAGTTGGGAGTCTATTCTTCCCACCTGGCCTGGTCCCAGCACATTCCATCCACTCCAGGATTGATAAGGATGATTTTATTTAGATATGCTTCCTCACTGGGTTAGCATTTACTGAAAACCTAGTAGGAATTGGCATATACTATGTGCCGAGGAAGAAGGGGCTGTCACAAAAGATAGCCGATATTCTTTCTTTTATATCTTACAAATTAACAGACATTAGACAACGGATTATAGACATTTTATCTGTCACTCCAGCATCACTGACCCATCTGGTTTCCTCTGAAGTAGCAAGAAACGTGATGCATTCAAAGCAGTCCAAGCTAGAACAAATCTTGGTTCTTCCATGTTCTAGCAATGGACCCTGGAGGTATAGGGTTACATTTCTGACCTTTAGTTTATTCATCTTTAGAGTTCAGATTTTAAAAAAAAAATCTACTTAATATTTGTGTAAACCTTAAAAAAGATAGTGCAGGAAAGGGTTAAGGGATAATAACAAAATTTTTTTTAAACTTTTATTTAATGAATATAAATTTCAAAAGTACGACTTACGGATTACAATGGCTTCCCCCCCAATACCATCCCTCCCACCCACAACCCTCCCCTTTCCCACTCCCTCTCCCCTTCCATTCACATCAAGATTCATTTTCGATTATCTTAATATACAGAAGATCAGCTTAGTATACATTAAGTAAGGATTTCAACAGTTTGCTCCCACACAGAAACATAAAGTAAAAAATAATAGATGATTTTTTTTAAATGATGATGAAATCAGAGCAGACCTATTGTCATGTTTAATCCCAGTGAGAGTCAAGTTGGGAATTGATAATTTCTTCTTTTTTTTTTTTTTTTTTTTACAGAGGATCAGTTTAGTATGCATTAAGTAAGGATTTCAACAGTTTGCACCCCCATAGAAACACAAAGTGAAATATATTGTTTGAGTACTCGTTATAGCATTAAATCTCCATGTACAGCACATTAAGGATAGAGATCCTACATGAGGAGTAAGTGCACAGTGACTCCTGTTGTTGACTTTACCAATTGACACTCCTGTCTATGGCATCAGTAATCTCCCTATGCTCCAGTCATGAGTTTCCAAGGCTATGGAAGCCCTCTGAGTTCTCCGACTCTTATCTTGTTTAGACAAGGTCATAGTCAAAGTGGAGGTTCTCTCCTCCCTTCAGAGAAAGGTACCTCCTTCTTTGATGACCTGTTCTTTCCACTGGGATCTCACTCACAGAGATCTTTTGCCAGAGTGTCTTGGCTTTCCATGCCTGAAATACTCTCATGGGCTTTTCAGCCAGATCCGAATGCCTTTAGGGCTGATTCTGAGGCCAGAGTGCTATTTAGGACATCTGCCATTCTATGAGTCTGCTGAGTATCTCACTTCCCATGTTGGATCACTCTCCCCTTTATTTATTCTATTGGTTAGTGTTAGCAGGTACTAGACTTGTCTATGTGCTCCCTTTGACTCCCAGTCCCTCCACCATGACCAACTGTGAACTGAAATTGATCACCTGGAACAGTGAGATGGCATTGGTACATGCCACCTCGATGGGATTGAATTGGAATCCCCTGGTATGCTTCCAACTCCACCACTTGGGGCAAGTCAGCCTGAGCATGTCCCAAATTATACATCTCTTCTCTCTCCCATTCTCACTCCCATGTTCAACAGGGATCACATTTCAGTTAATTTTCAACACTTAAGAATAACTGTGCATCAATTACAGAACTAAACCAGTCATATTAAGTGGAACAGATAAAAAAACTACTAAGAGGGATAATGTATTAAGTTGTTCATTAACAGTCAGGGCTATGCTGATCAAGCCACTGTTTCCCATAGTGTCCACCTCACTCCAACAGGTTTCCCTCTTGGTGTTCAGTCAGTTGTCACCGATCAGGGAGAACATATGGTATTTGTCCCTTTGGGACTGGCTTATTTCACTCAGCATGACGTGTTCCAGATTCCTCCATTTTGTTGCAAATGACTGGATTTCGTTGTTTCTTACTGCGGTATAGTATTCTAAAGAGTACATATCCCATAATTTCTTTATCCAGTCTATCGTTGATGGGCATTTAGGTTGGTTCCAGGTCTTAGCTATTGTGAATTGAGCTGCAATAAACATTAGGGTGCAGACCGCTTTTTTGTTTGCCAATTTAAATTCCTTTGGGTAAATTCCAAGGAGTGGGATGGCTGGGTTGTATGGTAGGGTTATCTTCAGGTTTCTGAGGAATCTCCAGACTGACTTCCATAGCGGCTTAAACAGTTTGCATTCCCACCAACAGTGGGTTAGTGTCCCTTTTTCCCCACATCCTCGCCAGCATCTGTTGTTGGTAGATTTCTGCATGTGAGCCATTCTAACTGGGGTGAGGTGAGGTGAAACCTCATTGTGGTTTTGATTTGCATTTCCCTGATTGCTAATGACCTTGAACATTTTTTCATGTTCCCTTTGGCCATTTGGATTTCCTCTTTTGAAAAATGTCTATTGAGGTCCTTGGCCCATCTCTTAATTGGGTTGTTGGTTTTGTTTTTGTGGAGTTTCTTGATCTCTTTGTAGATTCTGGTTATTAACCCTTTATCTGTTGCATAGTTTGCAAATATTTTTTCCCATTCTGTCTGTTGTCTCTTCACTCTCCTGACTGTTTCTTTTGCAGTACAGAAACTTCTCAATTTGATGCAATCCCAATAGTTGATTTTGGCTTTGACTGCCTGTGCCTCCTGGGTCTTTTCCAGAAATTCTTTGCCTGTGCCAATATCTTGAAGGGTTTCTCCAATGTTCTCTAGTAACTTGATGGTGTCAGGTCGTAGATTTAGGTCTTTAATCCATGTTGAGTGGATTTTTGTGTAAGGTGTAAGGTAGGGGTCTTGCTTCATGCTTCTGCACATGGAAATCCAATTTTCCCAGCACCATTTATTGAATAGACTGTCCTTGCTCCAGGAATTAGTTTTAGATCCTTGATCAAATATAAGTTGGCTGTAGATGTTTGGGTTGATTTCTGGTGTTTCAATTCTGTTCCATTGGTCTATCCATCTGTTTCTGTACCAGTACCATGCTGTTTTGATTACAACTGCCCTGTAGTATGTCCTGAAATCTGGTATTGTGATGCCTCGGGCTTTGTTTTTGTTGTACAAGATTGCTTTAGCTATTCGAGGTCTCTTGTGCCTCCATATAAATTTCAGCACCATTTTTTCCAGATCTGAGAAGAAGGTCTTCGGTATCTTGATTGGTATTGCATTGAATCTATAAATTGCTTTTGGGAGAATGGACATTTTGATGATATTGATTCTTCCAATCCATGAGCATGGAAGATTTTTCCATTTCTTGGTATCCTCTTCTATTTCTTTCTTTAAGGTTTTGTAATTTTCATCGTAGAGATCTTTAACGTCCTTGGTTAAGTTTATTCCAAGGTATTTGATTGTTTTTGTAGCTATTGTGAATGGGATTGATCTTAGAAGTTCTTCCTCAGCCATGGCATTGTCTGTGTATACAAAGGCTGTTGATTTTTGTGCATTGATTTTATACCCTGCTACTTTGCCAAAATCTTCTATGAGTTCCAATAGTCTCTTAGTAGAGTTCTTTGGGTCCCCTAAATACAGAATCATGTCATCTGCAAAGAGGGATAGTTTGAGTTCTTCCTTCCCAATTTGTATCCCTTTAATTTCTTTTTCTTGCCTAATAGCTCTGGCTAGAACCTCCAGAACTATATTGAATAGCAGTGGTGAGAGTGGGCATCCCTGTCTGGTACCAGATCTCAGTGGAAATGCTTCCAACTTTTCCCCATTCAATAGGATGCTGGCTGTGGGTTTTTCATAGATTGCTTTGATTGTATTGAGGAATGTTCCTTCCAAACCCAGTTTGCTTAGAGTTTTCATCATGAACGGTGTTGTATTTTATCAAATGCTTTCTCGGCGTCTATTGAGATAATCATATGGTTTTTCTTCTGCAGTCTGTTAATGTGGTGTATCACATTGATTGTCTTGCGCACATTAAACCATCCCTGCATACCAGGGATAAATCCCACTTGGTCTGGGTGGATGATCTTTCTGATGTGTTGTTGCATTCTATTGGCCAGAATTTTATTGAGGATTTTTGCATCTATGTTCATCAGGGATATTTGGTCTATAATTCTCTTTCAGTGCTGCATGTTTCTCTGGCTTAGGAATTAAAGTGATGCTGGCTTCATACAAAGAATTTGGGAGGATTCCCTCTTCTTCGATTGTTCTGAATAGTTTGAGAAGAATTGGAGTTAGTTCTTCTTTAAACGTCTGGTAGAATTCAGCAGTGAATCCATCTGGTCCTGGGCTTTTCTTTGTTGGGAGGGCCTTTATTACTGTTTCAATTTCTGTCTCAGTTATGGGTCTGTTTAGGTTTTCGATGTCTTCCTGGTTCAATTTAGGCAGGTTGCATGTGTCCAGGAATCTATCCATTTCTGATAGGTTTCCCTGTTTGCTGGCATACAAGTCCTTGTAGTAATTTCTGATGATTCTTTTTATTTCTGTGGTTTCTGTTGTTACATTTCCTTTTTCATCTCTGATTTTATTGATTTGGGTCTTTTCTCTTCTTTTTTTAGTTAGTTGGGCCAATGGGGTGTCAATTTTGTTTATTTTTTCAAAAAACCAGCTCCTCGTTTGGCTGATTTTTTGTAATGTTTTTCTTGATTCAATCTTGTTGATTTCTTCTCTGATTTTAATTATTTCTCTTCTCCTACTAGATTTGGGTCTGGTTTGCTGTAGGTTTTCTAGATCCTTGAGGTGAATTGAAAGCTCATCTATTTGGTGTCTTTCCAATTTCTTGATGTAGGCACCTATTGATATAAACTTTCCTCTTAACACTGCTTTTGCTGCGTCCCATAAGTTTTGGTGATAATAACAAAATTTGTCTGGTCTTTGCCTCAAAGTACAGATGCATGAAGATTCTCGATTCTCACTGGTATCTAAAGAACAGCCTTGTTGGGGACCATCTTCTCTCTTGTGAAGTCCACACCAATTCCAGGTGGATGGCACCAGAATTGAGTTAACAATACATCCAGTTGTGGTTGAAATGAAATAAGGGCTTAGATCAGTACTGAGCCCCATGATTGGCCCATGTAAATGCCAGTTACCTCACACCATCACTCCAATTCATCATGGCCACCTCTATCTCTGTTTTTGTTATCTTTTATCTTTTCTTAAGTGGCTGCTTGAAGGGTTCTCAAACATAATGACGTCCATAAGGAACATGTTTTATGAGCACCACATTTTAGAGAATCATCCAAGACAGGGAAACAGATGGACAGAATGCTGTGAAACCACGCATTTGAACTCTTGAAAGTGCCAAAAAGGAGCTTAAAAGCTAAGAGCCAGCAGAACATTGTGTGACTTCTTCATTAACTGATGAAAGAATCTGCAGTTTCTCTGCATCCATCCTATAAATTCAACTGTAATTCTACAAATACAGCCTATTGGCCCATTACCAAAGTATGACTTTCCCAGAGCCAGTGTTAACTAAAATGGCTAATATGGTCAGCAACAAATAAATCTTCTCAACTGAAATCATGTATTTGTGGTTAACAGTTTAATGTTTCAGTCTTTTGGCCTTGTTTATCATCAGCCCTGCCAATATACACATAACCCATCACTTCAAAGACTCTCTTCTACTGATGTTTCAGCAGTAGATGAACTGTAAATATATAATCATCATCATAAAGACCAAACTAACTTTTTTGTTTTCATTTTTTTTGGAAAAAATAAAATCACTTCAATTTTGAAAGTTAATTTCAGTCTCTAGAAACCCAATCATAATCACTCTCTTTTGAGGGCTGTCAGGATATAGAAGATGGAGAGTTCAGAGTGGGAGTGAGGAACTGTACGTTCTCAAGCTGATTCAGCTGTTGATCCCCTGGATGACCTCACTCAGGCTTATTCACTTCTGTGGTTGTCTCAGAAAAGGGAATCAGCAATCACAACCTAGCATGCTGAGACATCAGGATAACAGCAAACAGGTAGCAGTGGTTATGGAAATCGCCAGATAACCCAAATGTGTTGCTAAAAGATACCTTTATCTATAGCCATCAGTGCCTCCCCTCTTTGCTCTTCCATCTGATCCTTTAAAAAATGGCTCATTAGCAAGTAGAAATGTAGGCTGATCTCATATTTGTTTGTTTTGCCTGGTCTGTGGTGGCAGTTGCTAATCTTGAAACTTTCAGTGGCTAAGAATCATGTACAATGGAACAAAGAAATTCAAGTAATCTGGAAGTGTTGGCTCTTAAATAATTGGAAATGTCCTTAACTGGTACCACTCTCTGTTCCCATTGCCAGTGAATTTCCGTAAGTCCCCTTAGGGCACTACACCCACAGTTATTTTACACCACCAACACATAATAACATCTGGGGCTAAAAGCTGTTCTATGACAATAGTTCACAGTTGATAGACCTTCTCAATTCTTATTTATCCCTTTTCCGTGTTAACTACCATTTCCCTCATTCCCACAGAATGATAATCTCTAACTTTAAAATTCTCAGTGTTCTAAACTCACAGCTTCAATTTTCACTTTGCATGTCACCCTAGGCTTTCCTGAGTCAAACATTTCCATTAAACAGTAACTGCCACCCAAACGTCTGTATTATCTTGGGCCTCCTGTTGTTCCTACCAGTCCATTGCCAGGCTGCACAATTTAACCAAGGATGTAGTTTTCTAAAAGCATAATTATTGATATTAAATGCTGCTGAGCAGTTGAGAGAGAGGAAAATAGAGAAATATGCATTAATTTTCTTATTTAAGAGATACGTTACAAAGCTTATTATGTACTGACCACTTTTCTAAGTGTTTTGGAAATATTCTTCTATTTAAACTTTGTTACAACTCTAAGAAATAGGGACTATTATCTTCTCCATTTTACAGTTGAGGAAACTGCCACAAACAGATGCTGACAAACTTATCAAAGATACTGTAGAAAATGATACAGTACAGATTGTTTAATGCAGAATCTGTATCCTATATTTTAATTGGCATGTAGTATTTGCACATGCTTCAGGGATACAATATTGTAATTCAATATATGCATACAGTGTGTAATGGTCAAATCAGGGTAATCAGCTTTTCCATCTCCTCAAATATAATCATTTCTATGTATTGGAAACCTTCAAATTCTTCTCCTGTAGTTATTTGGAAATGTAATAGTGATTGTTGTAGCCTACTTTCCTCCTCTAACTATGCTTTGTGACCCCTCATACTCTTTATCAACACCCCTTAGCCCTCTCCCCTTGCTAGGTTCTATTGACTTACTTCATTTTACTTCCATGAGGTGAACTTTTTTAGCTTCAACAAGTGAATGATAATATATAAAATTTATCTTTCTATGTTTATTTCACTTAATATAGGGCCTTGTACTTGCATCTAGGTTGCTGAAAATGACATGATGTCATCCATTTTTATGAATAAGTAGTAGTCAATTGCATATATACTTTTTTTTAAACCCATTCATCCATGGGTGGATAACTTGGCTGATTCCATATCTTGGCTGTTGTGAATATTGCTACAATAAACATAGTGGCTCAGGTATCTCTTTTATAGAATTAATTCATTTCTTTTGTACATTTACCCAGTAGTGGGAAAGATATATTGTGAATTTATTTCAGGTTTCTGAAGATATCCCATGATGTTTTCCATAATAACTCTACTAATTTACATTTCCACCAATGGTATATGAGTTCCTTTTTCTCCTCAACCTTGTATTATGGGTGAAATGATAGATGATACACTGTTTGTGGGTGGGGAAAGAGTCCAGATTGACACCCAAGTTGGCATGGTAACCCTCCTCTATCATCAATAGAGAGAGGTAATAGTCCTGCTGGCTGTCATGTTCACAGCCTCAGCACTTCTCTGAGCCAAGGCAAACCAACTGTCTAGGTTCTTGCACCCACTCAGGAGCAAGAACTTCCAAATGGATCTGTGTGCTCCACAGTGTGACTATTGAGCACTCCATGAGGTCCCTCCACAGCAATCAGGGATTTCTGTCTTTTGGAGTCAGTTGGATAATTGTCCAGAGAACCAGTCACACACATCCCCCTTCTCAGTTTCCTAGTATTTGTACAAGTCTCACAGTCACAAGATTCCCACAGTCATAGGGTACAGAGTTCCCATGGTCACAGCATACAGGGCAGACACTCTCTGCATTGCAAGCCCCCTGCTCCAATGGGTGAGCCACTTCATTCAAGAGCCAGCCACCTGCTAGAGAGAAAGGTCAATTGGTGCCCAGACTCAACAAGCTGAGTCTGGTACTTTGGTGGAGGAAGTAGAGGGAAACCATGTGGCTTCCCTTCCCAGAGCCAAGTGGACACCTTGCTCTCTGCCAGCTCTCCAGGCAAGACTTAAAGTCAGAGGGGACCCAGGGGTTCTGCCTTAGACAAGATTACCACTGGCATGTGGGCTAATGCAGCCTCTTCTCACTATACTCTGGTAAGATGGTATTTCCCCTCCAGCCGCTGGCCATAGAAGTCACTGATAGTGTCTTGCCAGGTGCTATATATTTGTATACTGTCTTTGCTGGTCCACAAAATCTATCTTCTCTTCTGTGCTCTTTCTACTGAAAATTTCTCTCCAACTGTCCTTCCCCTGTTCTTCTGGTATCTTCCCATGACCAAAATCTGTGTGTCTTTTCCCTATTCAGCCATCTTGGATCTCCCCCAAATATTTTTTAATCAACTGTAGGTGTTAAATAAATTCCATCTGGTGAGACAGGTGGAAATTCAACATGCATTATAATGCATTATAATGCAACATGGCGATGCTTGAGTCTTTAGAGATAAATATTCACTTGCATACATTGCCACTTTAAGTAATCATGCAGGTGAATCTGAGATTCTCTTGGGAACAGTCTTTAAAGAAAAATAAAATTTATTCAGTTTTAATGCAAAAATTTTTCAGCTGTTATGTATTATGAAAATTGTGATCTGTTGAACTTCAGTTCTGGCCCACATACAAGAGTAGATTAATCACAGACATATTTGTACATTGTTCACAGTAAATGCCAAGAAGAAGCTGTTGCTGCCATTCTTATTTACTAACAATCTAGCATTCTCTTAGACATTTGCAATCCGGACTCACAGCTTGAAAAATTCCACAAAGATACAATCAAATGTTTGTTGAAGCATCTCAGGGTCTTTAACTCTAGTACATAAATATTGAGAAGAGCTGAAAAGTTAGGAAGAAAATATCTTTCCCACTTCCTTTCAGATGAACTCTTCGGGAACTCTGTGTAGCAACTCAAAAGAATGAATGTGGAGAATGTGTTGATCTGGTAGCCAGATTGAACATAGGCCTAATACATGAAATTCACCTGACATAATGTGAAAAATGTGAGAAGATCATAAGACTTGCCAAATTCCCTTAATTGAAACCTATGAATTAGTTTAGTAATTGGAATTAATCATTTTAATAGCAGTTTTTAAAGTCTGCAGAGAATTTATTTGGGTTGGGTAAGCCTTTAAAAGATAAGGTAAAGAGATTAATCTTATCATATCTGATTAAGTAAAATAGCTCCATGAATAAGCCTTCTTTGTGCTATCCCTATAGTGCTGTTTATGCAATAGTTATATGTTAACTAATAATGATTACATGTTTCTCAATTATAGGTCTTTGTACTTCACTAAATTTAATTTTAACCCTAATTATGATTGCCCATATGCAAGAAAGTTCTTTATTTTATCATGGTATAAAGTATCTTTTTGTGACTGTGAATAAATCAGTATACAAATGTCTATTTTTGTTACTAATGCAGTTATCTTCTACAAAGTCACTGTGAATGATAAATTACAAATATTGAGCTTTTACTTACAGAGAAAATAACAGGATTTGAGCCTCTGGTCAAAACATTTTTGTCAACATATGAATACACAAAAGCTACATCATATATGTTTTTCTTTAAAGACACTTTAATTTATGTGGTTGACTCATTGATATTGAAAGGCAAATAACACTTTAAGTCTTTACATATGTTCCTTGTAAGACACATCTCAGCCTTCTTGTACTTAGGAGTGGTATACAACATTTCATTATTATGCTTAGGGCCATTTTGAATAATAAAATCACCAAAGAAGGCACAAAATGAGGAAAACAAAAAACTAAATTTACCCCGAAAGGGATACTTGTTTACAATATTAGCAGAAGCAAGAAGAAAGAATTCAAAAATCTGAACAACAACAAAAAACCAATCCAGTTAAAAAATGAGAAAGGGACCTGAATAGAAAGCTCTTAAAAGAAAAAAATACTAATATAGTACAAGAAACAGTGTAATGTTTATGAGCAAAGTTGACATTTTGAGATTTGTTGAATGCTTACAGCCCTTGTCTCTGTTGTTGAGGAACAGTTTATTTTCTGCTTACTATTTGTTGAATCCTTAGTGTAGGATTAATCATATAAGTATAAAATAAACTGAAAGTCAATGATTATAAAAGTTAAAACAAAGAATAAGAAAGGGAGGAGGAGAGAGGGTGGCAGAATAGGTGGGAGGGAGGAAGGTGGAAAGTATTACTATGTTCCTAAATCTGTATATATGACATACATGAAATTTTTAAAAGCTAAATTAATTAATTAATTAAAAAAAGAATAAAAAGAAAATAAAAATAAATAATAAAATAAATGAAATAAAAAGAAAATAAGAAAAGAAATTTGCCAACAAATATATGAAAAAATGCTCACCATCACATGCCATCAGGGAAATGCAAATGAAAACCACAATGATATATCACCTTACCCCTGTTAGAATGGCTATTATCAAAAAGAAAGTAATACGTTGCTGAGGATGTTGAGAAAGAAGAACCCTAATATACTGTTGGTGGGAATGTAAATTACTATTGCAGTTATTGAAAACAGTACGGAGTTTTTCTGAAAAGCTAGAAATGGAAATGCCAGTTGATCCAACAATACCACTGGGTATATATATATATATATATCTAAAAGACATGAAACCATCATATCAAAGAGATAATTGTTCCAACATGTTTATGCTTCCCAATAACCAAGATATAGAACCAACCAAGATGTTTATCAGCAGATTAATGAGGAAAGTAACTGTGCTATATACACACAATGAAATATTATTAAGCCATAAAAAGTTAAATAATTTGCTGCAAAATGGATTGGAACTGGAGGACATCATGGTTCTTGGCTCTACTGTTGGCAGCCACTTGGAAAGTAAACCAAAAGATGGAAGATCTTTCTCTGCCCCTTTGTTTCTCTACCTTTCAAATGAATAAATAAAGCTTTAAAAACAAATAAACCAAAGAATAAGACAAATAACACACATTCTCCCACACATGTGGGCACCAAACCCCAAAGAAGATAAAATCAACCTGAACACAGAATGGTGATTACTAGAGGACCGGAGAAAGGGCAGTGGAGATAGAGGAGTTTGGATAATGGATATCAAATCAATTAGATTGAAGGAATCTGTTTCTAGTGTCACACAGCATAGTGGGAAGGCTATGGTTCATGGTAATCTAGTCAATACTGTATTATGTGATATGAACAAATAGAAGAAAAATGCTCTAATCCACTAATCATAAGGTAATGTCAAAGAAGATTACTGTTTGGGGCAGTAAATATTGTATACCTGTATTGAAATATCACACTGTATGGAAAGAACAGGGCCATCAAAGAAGGAGGTACTTTTCTCTGAAGGGAGGAGAGAACTTCCACTTTGACTATGACCCTGTCGGAATAAGATCGAAGTCGGCGAACTCAAAAGGCTTCCATAGCCTTGGCAACTCATGGCTAGAACCTAGGGAGATTACTGACGCCATAAACAAGAGTGTCAAATTGTTAAGTCAACAACAGGAGTCACTGTGTACTTACTTCTCATGTGGGATCTGTCTTAATGTTTTGTCCAATGTGAAGTAATGCTATAACTAGTACTGAAACAGTATTTTATACTTTGTGTTTCTGTGTGGGAGCAAACTGATGAAACCTTTACTTAATATATACTAAATCAGGCCGGCGCCGTGGCTCAATAGGCTAATCCTCCACCTTGCGGCGCCGGCACACCGGGTTCTAGTCCCGGTTGGGGCGCCGGATTCTGTCCCGGTTGCCCCTCTTCCAGGCCAGCCCTCTGCTATGGCCAGGGAGTGCAGTGGAGGATGGCCCAGGTGCTTGGGCCCTGCACCCCATGGGAGACCAGGAAAAGCACCTGGCTCCTGGCTCCTGCCAGGATCAGCGCGGTGCGCCGGCTGCAGCGGCGGCCATTGGAGGGTGAACCAGCGGCAAAGGAAGAGCTTTCTCTCTCTGTCTCTCTCTCTCACTGTCCACTCTGCCTGTCAAAAAAAAAAAAAAAAAAAAAAAAAAATATATACTAAATCAATCTTCTGTAAATAAAGATAATTGAAAATGAATCTTGATGTGAATGGAATGGGAGAGGGAGCGGGAGATGGGAGGGGTGCGAGTGTGAGGGGAATTATGGGGGGGAAAGCCAATGTAATCCATAAACTGTACTTTGGAAATTTATATTTACTAAATAAAAAATACAGTCTATAAAAATGTATATATTCAAAAAAAGAAATATCACATTGTAGCGCATACATATGCATAATTGTTATGAATAAAAACATTTTTAAAAGAGGGCAGAGCATCACCTTTTTCAAGCTCACCTGGGAATATGTATATCAGGCAACTCAAATTTTTCCACTCTGTATATGAACACAAATAAGAATGGAAGTACCACAGGTATTGATTTTGTAGTTGCAAATAAATTTTAGTGAGTTGAAAAAAAATTATTAAATACAGAATCCAGGAATTATGAAGATCAACTATATTTTTCATCATTTTCACTAAGAATTCTTAATAAACTATGTATAATTTGAAGGAGGAAAATTCTCGGCCTTTTATTTCATCCCTGGAAATAGTAAATATAGTGCTAGATAAACTTTTGCCCCTCCTTTGGCGCCTTTGATGCTGTAACTATTATCTTTCCATGTTCACGTAATGGCATGGTGAAGCATGTATTAGTGATAGAGGGCTTGTAAAGCCTCCAAGCCCTTCTTAGCCACCCAGGCTACTAAAACTACACTGTATCTTTATTCCTAAAGAAATAGTAACTGATGAAAAACAAATGATGATTGTCCTGTTTTCTTTGAAACCCTGGAAAGTAACTTTTCACACACTAAGTTTGACCTTGGCTTTCCTTTCTAAAGGAAACACAGACCAATTATCTCAAAGCTCTCAAAACAACACAACTCCTTGTCAAAGTTGACCTCTTACTTGTTTTTATTACGTTCAATATTTGACATTACAAGATGATACATCTTTAATATTACTTTTGCTAGCCTTGTTCTTACAATGTTTTAGCAGAGCAAGTGTAACATTCTCATTAAAGAAAGATCATGACATGATTTTTTTAAATCTATTACAAATATCTCAAGTGTTGAATTTTCCAGAGAGAGGAAAAATCATTTGATATTTTGTTTTGACTTTTAGTTTTCTCTTTCAGTGGAATAGAATTTGCTAGTGAAAAATTCTGATTATAAGCTTGATTTTTCATTCAGGGATATAATCACTCACAAAGAAGTTATATCTAACTTGTTTGGCATAAAATATTACTAGTGGATACTACCTCAAAATAATCAGAGGTTATTTTGGAGATTGCTTTAAAATGATATTATTACACCCAAAATAAAACAATCATCTTTCACTGCCATGTAATCAGCATTTGACAAGCTTACTTCAGCAAAGTAAAATGTCAAGCTGACCCTCGACTAGGCTCTGTGACTCTAAGAAAAAAGAAGCATAACTGATTTCCATTTCAAATTATAAAGTCCAGGCATGATAGGAAGGACATGTACTGGAACAAGTTTTGAATGAATTATTAACTCAGAATTATCTCAAAATGTCAAAGTGCTTATCCAGATGCAGCCTACAAAGCTTATTTGATATCACATTCACTTTATTATATCTAACTTAATCATTATCTGAGGTGTTTTCACCAGTTGGGCAGTTAGCTTGAAAATTACTTAAGAACTGGATTTCTTCAAAATTCTTCTTCAACTAAAAAGCATTTTGTGTGTATGTATGTATGTATATATATATATGTACTTATATATGCATATATATTATATATATTACTTGTTAATGAAAAGTGGCATCATCAGATCCTCTCTGAGCTATTCCAGGGTAGTGACAGATTTCTTATGTCTACAATCTAGCTCATGGAGTTTCAGCCATAAGAGAGAATATAAATGAATTATGGAATCAACCATCATGATTTTGTCATTTTGGATTTTCATAATTAGACTGATATGTTTGTGATGGGATGGTAACCATTTGTTACATCTTTAAATCATCTTGTTATATATTTTTCTGCTAATTTCCAATGTACTATCAAAATTTGGGAAATATCACCTTTTTTCTTGTACAGGTACATTTATTATTGTAGAAATTTTGTACAATTGTCATAGTTGCCTAAAGGCAAAGCCATTTATATGACCATCCAATGGGTATATAAAGTTTGAAAAAGTATCCTTCCATGTTTCAGAATTAATACAGAAATGATAAGCTATACCACCCTCTCTGTAATGTTGTAAAACTCAACATGCCTGGTTCTCTCCACATATATCCAAATGTGATGAAAACTTCATTATACTCCCCAAAAAAGGACACCAGATATCTGGCCTTTGGAAAGTCATGGAAGTGGTAGAAAGAAAATAAATGTTTACACCTTGCAGAATTTACACATTGGTCTTTCAAAGCAAAATTAGCCCTGGAAATGGGAGTGACCCAAAAATGGAGAGAGGAAAATCTCTGTTGAAGAATGTGTGCCATAATGTATTCCCAAACCCTGTAAGGGAAGACTAAGCTGGGTTTAAACACAGCACCTCATTATATAGTTCCTTCCTTCCTTCCTTTCTTCCTTTCTTCCTTCCTTCCTTCCTTCCCTTTCTTTTTTTAAAGGTTTATTTATTTGAAAGGCAGAGTTACAGAGAGAGAGAGACAGAGAGAGAGACACACACACAGAGAGAGAGAGAGAGAGAGAGAGAGAGAGAGAGCTCTTCCATCCTCTGGTTCACTCCCTAAATGCCTAAATGGCCACAACAGCTGGGCTGGAGCTGGACCAATCTGAAGCCAGGAGCCAGGAGCTTCTTCCAGGTTTCCCATGTGGTACAGGGACCCAAGGATTTGGGCCATCTTCTGCTGCCTTCCCAGGCACATTAGCTGGAAGCTGGGTAGAAAGTGGAACAACTGGGACTCGAACTGGTGCCCATATGGGATGCCAGCACTGCAGGCGGTGGCTTTGCCAATTGTTCCACAGAGACGACCTCTGTATAATTCTTTCTTACAACCTCTAAAGTCAAAATTAACAGGAAAATTCTGGTAGAAAAGTATTTGATACAGATCCACCAATTATAATATTTGTCAGCAAGACAACTTGAGGCGTTCTTACAATGCGTACATACTGTTTATCTTCTTTCTTTGTCTCCACTTGTGATTTTCAACAAGAAAGATTGAAAATGCCTACAGGACTAGCGTATGTTCCAGCTCTTCATTGCTTTCAATCCATTTATGGACAGAGCCAGTACTCATGGACTTTTACCAAACCAAGAATACCATTTTCCGAACTTACTCCTTCACTGTGTTTGATATAGTTGGAATCTGTTTTTTCTCAAAGGTTATTTAACAGGTCCACCAAGTCACAGGCAAAATGCCAACTTCTGGCAGAGTTTATGCCTTTGAATTTTGGCTTCTCTTCCAATCTTCCAGCATGGAAGACAGTACCTCTGTTTTAAAAGAAAAAAAGCTATAAAATCTGTAATAGAAACCATTGCCTTCTACTTAACTTCTTTTGTTAAAAGATCATAAAAATAGACTTAGACAATGAGAATGAAACTAAGCCATCAAACAGTAAAAGTGATCATGTGAATGACAATTTAAAATGTACGCATGCCCTTTGTATCATATCAAATGGTGACTATATAAGAATACATTTTTTGGAGAAAATTTTTCATTAGGGAATGAATTTAGAGGACTTGACCTCTTCCCAATGTTTTGTGATGATAAATTATAGATTAAAAGAACTTAGAACTATGGGATCCATTTGGGTCAGCTGAGTTAAGTTTTTTTTCTTCTAATATATTGCCTTCCAAATGAGAAGTAAAAGCCCCAAATATGTAATTAAAAATCTAGTTTCTGCAAGGCACTCAATTCTCCTTTGCCAATCAATTGCTTTTAAAACTTTCCATTTTCATTCCCATGGTACCTTAATGCTCCCTTTATTGTAACGTATTACATTTTTTCTAGTTAACCCAAAGTGAAGAATAAACCAGTTTTCTTAATTGTGGCATCCTCAAGAGGCCATCATCATATACAGTTTACATGGATTTGGGAGCCAGTTTTCTCAGCCACTTACTACTTATATGGCTTAAGCAAGTTAAGCAAATGCCTCGCTTTCTGCCTCTGTTGGATGTGAATAATATTCGTGCAGACTTTACAGAATTGTTGGAAGAATTAAATGAGTTGAAATGTGTGAAATGTGTAATAGTGTGCCTGGCACAGCTTGTCAAAAGGGCTTACAAGGAATAACAAGTAGGACTTCTATATTTGACCCTATTTATCTCTTCACAAGATTTTTTTCAAGAAATTGGTGATGGTTTTTGTATGAAGAAATGCCAGGTAGCCACAGTCATCCATATAATCCTTTTTCTTCCTAGGATTGAAAATATTCTCAGAAATCTTTTGCTTAGTCCATGAAATGTCCCTAACCACATATTATATTTTCCTTGCTTCATCTAGATTTACACGTCTATTTTGATACATTTTTCAGTGCCAAAAAAATCAGTCATGATAATTACAGAAAGAATGTTATCGCAAATAGTGTGCCATGAAGAAATATGTTACCATCAACTCATAAGGCTTCAGTGCACAGATACCTTCTATGTCTCTAAATCAAAAACTGTATAGTAATTGTGGACTAAACAGCTGGGAAACAATGACAAATGGTAGTTTAATGGAGTCAGCCTTGCTTAATGTATCAATGCTTATATACCATGTCTCATGAAACTGTTTCATAGTAGCAATGTTTGATTTCCAACATTGTTTTTATTTCATTGTAATGAGTTCTTGAACTTTTGAACTTTTCATAAAGGAGAGCAGTTACCACATTTTGTATTTTCAAAATATTTCTTTTAGACATAGATAGTAACCTATAGTTCTCTTTCTCACCTCATTTATGCTTGCTTGAACTTTCATGAATTTTCTTTCATTTCCGGACTGGATTGCTTTACTCTCCCAGTGAAGTAAGATTTTCATTATAGTTTTTGGATAGACACTTGTGACATAAAAACCAAACCCAAAAGGTTCATCACATATCCAAACAAATCTGACTTTCTCAACTTTCACCCTTTGCTTCTACATAAAAGTTAGCTTTGGGTTTATTTCTTATTTGCTAGTACTCAATACAAATTGTGATTTTAGAGTAAAACAGGAATGCATCTGGGGTGTTTGTGCTAATTATGGCTTGTCTTTTTAAAATTTCTTTATTTAAAACACATTTATCTGATGATCTCTTACAGATTATTCTAGTATTTTAAATTTTATGGCATGAATTCATCTGTTTATTGCATCTGCTGATTCTTGCTCATGGTGATTTTCTTGTGGGGTTTGTAGTCTATTAGTGCGGGCTCATTTTCAGCTTGGTTTTTATAATCCTATTGGAGTTCCAAAATGCCCTAGGTTATGAAAGGATGGTTTGGGACTTGCTTTTGTTGGTGGCCTAAGGGATTTCAGTGATTTTGGATTGGATTGCAAGTCTGATTTCTCAGATCATATTACCTGCACCACCCAGATAATACAGATTCAGACCCTACATCAGCTATTGATTCAGACCTACCATTTTTAAATTCTCAGAAGTCCTGCTTTTTCCAACACAAATCCTGGATGAATGGCAAGTTTGTTTACATTTTTTCTGGTTAATTGTTTGGGATTTTTTCCTAAGCTATGAGAACTGCAAGTCCTTAGAGACAGTGTGTTTTATGGAAGACACCAAGATTATACTTCCCTTTTACATGGCTGTTTTCAACCATTTGCCCATTCTCTAGAGCCTATCTCCTTTCTGAAATCCATGTTAATCACTTCTCAGCAAAGATTAAGTGAAATCCATTTGAAATGCCCAGGTACTAATTATCTCTGAACTTTTATTTGGATTCCTTTCTAACATTTTGCTTAAATACTTGGGAACTTACTAGCTTAAGTTTTTCTATGATTTAAAATTGATCAGTATATTTCCCCAATATTTTAAAAATGGGTGTTTTTTATTTTGTCCTTTTTCATTTTCTTATTCTACCATATGGCCAAAAGCCTCTTGGCTATTTTTTTTAATTCTGTAGATTTCCCTATTAACATTTATATCTGTTAAATTCAAGGGTGCTCTCCTTTTTCTCCAGCAGTACTTTGTTAAGCTTCTTACAGTATGTCTCTTTTTTGCCACATGCGTATTTCACATCAAAGCGATTCCAAATTAATAATTGTGCTTTATTATAGTTGAGTTTTATTATAATTCAGTGTCTGAATTGAATTTCTATCTACCTTGATTAAATTTCATGAACTAAAAATAACTTACTAGTAGTAAGTTATATATTACCTATATCTCAAGAGAATGGCTATAGAATTGAAAGAATCACTACAAAATATCTAGGAGAACTGGTAGTTGTGGAGCTTGGGGACTGAGAGGGTTGGGTGGCACTGCTAGGGAAGAGTGATGTCAGTGTTTCCACAGTAGATGGAGGAACGTGGAGCAATGTTCCAATTAGGAAAAGAATTCACAGCAGTGGCTATTAGTGATAGAAATACAAAAATATAAAACTTTTTTTTAATATGATTGGTTAGTCACCCAGCAGTAGATTTGTGACCTGATGATAGATAGTATTTTTTCAAAGAATAAACGAAGATAAAGGAACAAAATGGAACAGCTAACCTTATTCTATTCATAAGTTTCGTGTTTTAAGTATTAACATAAATATAGATAATATGTTTTTGTCAGCTTATAACATTGTTGTTTATGCAAGATTGCCATTGTTTTCATATTCATAGATAAGCTGGTATGGAGAGCATCACTTGTCATACTCCTCTATGTGCTTATCATCAATTTATTTGGAACATTGAAGCCCCTAGTAGGTAAGCTAGAAGTGTGTTCTTGACAAATAAATGGTCATCATACAGGATTATCTTGAGTAAGCTTCCCTTAAACTAATACTCTGTGATGCTGTACTTAGTTAATGGTTCAGAGCCCTGGAAACCAACACAGAAATTGAAGAACAGGAGGTACCTAGAAAAGGCAGTGCTGGTAAATTATGTGCAGGGATCCTGACCCTTTGTAGCTTCTGTGTTTGTGAATTCACAATAGTTTATTTTTAAGATTTTATTTTTATTTATTTGAGAGATAAAGTTACAGACAGTGAGAGGGAGAGACAGAGAGAAAGGTCTTCTGTCCACTCATTCACTCCCCAGACTGCTGCAATGGCCAGAGTTGCGCCGATCTGAAGCCAGGAGCTAGGAGCTTCTTCCACATCTCCCATGTGGATGCAGGGGCCCAAGGACTTGGGCCATCCTCCACTGCCTTCCCAGGCCACAGCAGAGAGCTGGATGGGAAGAGGAGCAACCGGGACTAGAACCAGTTCCCATATGGGATGCCAGGATTGCAGGCAGAAGATTAACCCACTGGGCCACAGCGCCGGTCCCCACAATGTTTTTTGTTTGTTTGTTTGTTTATTTTGACAGGCAGAGTGGACAGTGAGAGAGACAGACAGAGAGAAAGGTCTTCCTTTGCCATTGGTTCACCCTCCAATGGCCGCTGCGGCCGGTGCGCTGCGGCCAGCACACCGCACTGATCCAATGGCAGGAGCCAGGTACTTATCCTGGTCTCCCATGGGGTGCAGGGCCCAAGCACTTGGGCCATCCTCCACTGCACTCCCTGGCCACAGCAGAGAGCTGGCCTGGAAGAGGGGCAACCGGGACAGAATCCGGCGCCCCGACCAGGACTAGAACCGGGTGTGCCAGCGCTGCAAGGTGGAGGATTAGCCTAGTGAGCCGCGGCGCCGGCCCACAATGGGTTTTAAACTTAGATATATGAGGGTGACAGACTACAACCAAACTCTAGGTAAGATAAGTTCTGCAGATCAGGATACAGTAGAATTTTTTCTTTTTGATATCAGCTAAGTGTTATAAAAAATTTACGTGGAATGATAGATTTTTAAGACCAAAAAACCAACATACTTAGTAGCATATTGGCAAATAAACCTATGTAATTCAAATGGTCTTCAAAGCTTCTGGGTTTAAATCATTTGAACACCATGAAATTAATTAATTATACACACACACACACACACACACGCCAAAAAAAAAAAAAAAAAAAAAAACCTTTCAACAGAAGCACACATAAAACTAGGGTAAGTATAGGTTGACAGACAAATGTGTTCGAGGGCTTTCAATAACTAGAACTACAGGCCGGCACTGCGTCTCAATAGGCTAATCCTCCTCCTATGGTGCCGGCACCCCGGGTTCTAGTCCTGATCGGGGTGCTGGATTCTGTCCTGGTTGCTCCTCTTCCAGTCCAGCTCTCTGCTGTGGCCCGGGAGTGCAGTGGAGGATGGCCCAAGTGCTTGGGCCCTGCACCTGCATGGGAGACCAGGAGAAGCACCTGGCTCCTGGCTTCAGATCAGCATGGTGGCCCCAGCGTGCCGACTGCAGTGGACATTGGGGGTTGAACCAACGGAAAAAGCAAGACCTTTCTCTCTGTCTCTTTCTCTCACTGTCTACTCTGCCTGTCAAAAAAAAAAAAAAAAAAAAGGAACTAGAACTACATTGAATCTGTTGTTTGTATTAATATCACATTAATATGAGAATTGATAAGAATTCTGTTGTATTTATCATGCATTTTCTGTGACTCTGAGAACCTAATTTATTAATAAAATTCCTTTAACTAAAAAAAACACCTAACCTTAAATTTACATAGGAGGAAAGGTTCAGTATTTGCTAATTCATTGTTTGTAGCAAATTCATAGAATATATCTATTATGAATACTGAGAATAATCTCTAATGCAGATAGTTAATCTGAAATGTTATAGAGAGTATCCATACACATAAATACTGCGTATCTGGAGATTATGTCATCAAATTTTAAAAAATAATGAGACTATTTTCTAAAAGGAATGGCCCAGATATTCAATTTGACATCTATTATAGGTTATTTAACTGTGTCTCATTCCCACATTATTGTTGATTTAATAAACTGCTAAGATAATTTAATAATTGCATTTAATTCAGTTGTGCTTTATGTCTTTTTTTCATATTAAACTGTTAGCTTCTCAAGGGCACCATCCTTGCATTACCTATTGCCTAACACAGTATATGATAACTAGTAAACTTGAAACAAAAGTTGGTTGAATGAAATTAATAAATAAGGATGTGGTGGGCATTGTGGCACAGTGGGCTAAGTCACTGCTTGGGACATGCACATTTCACATCAGACTGCCTGGAATTGAGTCTCACCTTAACTTCCAATCTAACTTCCTGCAGCAGGTGATGGCCAATTACTTGGGTCCCTGCTACTCACATGAGAGACCCAAATATAGTTCCTGGCTCCTGGTTTTGACCTGGTCCAACCCCAGCTGTTGTAGGCATTCAGAAGGTGAACTCGTAGATGGAAAATAATTCTCTCTCTCTCTCTCTCTCTCTCTCCTTCCCTATTTTTCTGTCACTCTTTCAAATAAATATTTGAAAAAACAAAATAAGATAAAAAACAAAGTAACCCATAGTCTCAGAAATTGATGGTGATAGATTTTTTAAAATTATGGTTAATGTCCAATTTAAATTTCCCAGAAATATAATTCAGGATGATACTGTAATATATGCTCTTAAAATTATTTTAATTACATAAATAATACCTGGATGCATAATTATAGTAAAAAGTCTGAACAACTGAATAATGTAATAATTAGAAGTATGCAATTATTTGTCGCCTTGCCAATGTTACTCCTCTCCTCATATATGTGTATATTAATAATTATTGAAGATAACTTTGTCTAGAGGATTAGAGCACAAATACAACAAAGACATGAACGCACACGCGGAGCTTCTTTTCATTTTGGTATTTATGATATGACCCAAATACTGATTTTGGAAATATCAAAAGTCCAAAGATACAGATTTTTATTTTCACCCTTATCCTGCACATATATATTTTTTCATCGTTTACACATATATATTCTTCATGTAATATACACTGCAGACTTTTCTAACTGAAATGTGTTTGGTATTAACTTTTCTCAATCAATGAAGGCATTATTCTGGCTATATTTACATGACCTTTGCACTTTCCATTTCCTGTGAAAGTTCTGGGGAATTCATGAACCTGCCATCCCAGTGTACTCTAAAATATTTGCTCCAAAGAAAATGTAATTTTATAGTTCAAGAAATCTCCAAATTGAAATAAAAGGTAGATACTTATCACAACTCGGAAGCTGTCAATGGAGTGCATCCAGAGGTTAAAGAGGATTAACAAAGCCCTGGGGAATGTTTGTGTGTCAAGAATCCCACATCCCTGGCAAGCTAAAAGGAGCAGCTTATAGTTATTTCATAACTTGGACACAAACCAGTAAAGAGATCATCTGAATAGCAGGACCAATGCCAACAAAAGAATGTCACCATCATATTAAACACAAAAACCACACAGAAAGAAGACAACATCTGGTGGCGCCTTTACATCTGCTCAAAAAACCTAGCACATCACCAATTGCTTATTAGTAATAGCAGCAGAAGCACACACAATGCTCTATTTTTTAAAAGACTGGCTGAAGAGAGAAGTTTGTCATCTTTACTCGTTGATCTCCTTCAAATGAATTTTTAAATGTTATTACCAAAACATTTTTCAATTATATTTATTATTATGAAGGAAAAAAGATTATGACACCTCCCACTAGGTTACTTGGCCCTTTTTCAGATTGTTTCCTCCAAGTTCAAAACATTTTCATGAACCAAGATCCAACATCATCTTAGATCCAAGTTACACTGAATGTATACAAGCCTGAACTCAATTTTCTGTATGGCTCTAGCCTTCTTCCAGACATTTAATGTTGTCTGCCTTCCATGGGAAGCCACTCTACTTGTCATAAATTCTGCTTTTTTTTTTTTCTTTATTTGACAGGCATAGTTAGACAGTGAGAGAGAGAGACAGACAGAGAGAAAGTTCTTCCTTCCGTTGGCTCATTCCCAGAATGGCTGCCACAGCTGGCGCACTGCGCTGATCCGAAGGCAGGAGCCAGGCGCCTCCCCTTGGTCTCCCATGTGGGTGCAGGGGCCCAAGCACTTACGCAATCTTCCTCTGTTTTCCCAGGCCACAGCAGAGAACTGGACTGGAAGAGAGGCAACCAGGACTATAAGCCAGTGCCCAAATGGGATGCTGACACCTCAGGTGGAGGATTAACCAAGTGAGCCACAGCGCTGCCCAATTCCACTTTTCTAAGTCTAAAGTGAAGCTACCTTGGGAGTTGGCACGTTTGAGGAACTCTCATCATTTTTGTGACAATAACCTGTGCATACAGAGGGTACATTTTTTTAAAAGATTTTATTTATTTGAGAGAGTTACAGACAGTGAGAGGGAGAGATAGAGAGAAAGGTCTTCCATCTGCTGGTTCACTCCCCAGATGTCTGAAACAGCTGGAGTTGGGCCAACATGAAGCCAGGAGCCAGGAGTTTATTCCAGGTCTCCCACATGGGTGCAGGGGCCCAAGGACTTAGGCCATCTACCACTGCTTTTCCAGGCCATAGCAGAGAGCTGAATCCATATGGGATGCCGGTGCCACAGGTGGAGGATCAACCTATTGCGCCAGTCTGGCCCCATGGGTAGGATTTTTATGTGATTATTTTCCTCAACAAAGCCTAGTGATACCAACTCTATTCTGAGACACAGCAGATAAATAACATGTGTCAAAAAATAGTGAGGACAGTTATTTTTACCAAAATAGTTTCTGATACAGAGCTATAACTGTGCTGGGTAGCACTGCCCAAAGAACTGTCATTCAGAAAATTAGCGGCATGAGATATTGAAAGATCATAAAGAAAGTAGATTTTCAGGGGCATTTTAATAAAAATCAGGGTTTACATTTTCTACTGAAAGAACATTAAGAATAAAATTTATGGACAGAAGATGAAAGAAAGGCAATAGAGGCCTCATGAACCAGTATCCAGGGGGTGGTGCAGTATGCACATAGGGAATGAATGTTGAGCAAAATAATTCTCCTTGGAGACGAGAGCTAGTATAGAGATATAGAAAAATGGTAGATCCTGAAAGGAGGAGATTGATTGAGGACTTTGACTGTCAAGTGCTAGCCAACTGCAAAAAAAGTGATGGATGGATAGACGATAGATAGATAGATAGATAGATAGATAGATAGATAGATAGATAGATGATAGATGAAAGACTGACAGATTGATGGGAAAAGACTGATTCAGTCATTTGTTCAGCTTTTCCCACAAACCATTTTCTAATTTTTAGCAGGTTGACACTCTGTAGGTAAAGCAGACTTGTTATGATTGGAAAAAAATAGGAAATAATTAAACAGAAAATTCTAAAAGAATAGGTAGAAACACTATGGGTTAAAAAAAAAAAAAACCTTGGATAGTTCATTGTTTATGGAAGTCAATATGAGAATGTTGACTACTTTTAAGAATATAAGTTCAAAATCTGAGCAGCTAAAGTATGGGATCAGGACTGCAGGCCAAGAGAACAAAAGATCGGAATCTCTCAGAGTATAGGTTATGAATGATCAGGATATTAGGCCAAAAAGCATGGGTTACAAGAGATTGTATAGATGTAGGAGGTATAAATAACAAGAAACAGGAGTCACCATGCCTTTATTAGCAAGAACTTTCTACCCTGGCTCAGAAATAGCCCCAGAGTCGCCTAAATAGCTTCTGAGAATGATCAGGCCTGAGCCTTCAAGTGTAGAAAATGAAGAACTCCTGAATGAGAGAGGGGATTTAGCAGAGAGCAGATGATTTCCAACCCAATTTATACAGAAATCCAATGGAATCCTTTGCAATCAGTCCAGATAGTTTCAAGTCATATAGACACACTCAGACTTACAACAAATGTCAGTTACAGAATTGTTGGGCAATTGTCTTGTTTACAGAATTTCCCAGGCTTACTCTTGAAGCCCAAGTGCAAATTCCGTGATTGCTATGGCCTTCCCTGAGAAATGCATGCACTTTACTCAGAGCTAAAGATCCCCCTTGTAACAGACCTGCATAGACTTATTTTTTTTTTTAACAAAGTGCTATATGGCTGTGCAAGATTTGTTTTTCTTTTTTCTCCCTATCCCACATTTACTCTCAAGAAAATATTTCTAATAATGTTGTAGATGGATATTTTTGGCTCTTTCAAAATGGTCAGGTAAAATATCATGTTACAATAGTACATTTTTAAATTATGTCTCCACCATGTAAAGATTTGTAGATATTTTCAGAAATAAAGGAAAAATCTTCTGTTTGCAGAAGAGTGTGTGCTTCTGGGTCTGTTTTAAATAAATGTAAGATTGCAATGGAAAAAGAAAGAGACCCAAAGAGTATTTTGGGAATCAAGGGACTCAGGGACTGGGTTTCTAAAACTGGGAATGCTTCATGGATTGAGAAACTTCAGGCAGCTTGTGGGTTTGTGACTCCAGATGTAGAATCTAAGTCCATATTCTCTCAATTAAAAGTTCTGTCTTAGGATATGAAAATAGAAGCTACCTTCAATTATTTAAAATTATACAAAAGATACCATAAAAATTTTATGCTAATATTTGCTTGTTTCTCATTACCTATTTTTTTTACTCTTTTTAAAAATGTATTTGAGGCAGAGGCAGACAGACAGAGCTCCCATCCCATATTCACTCTCCAAATGCCCACAACAGCCAGGACTGGGCCAGAGCCAAAGCCAGGAGCTGGGAACTCAAATGAGGTATTCCATATGGGTGGCAGGAACCCAGTTACTTGAGACATCTCTGCTACGTTTAAAGAAATGCATTGCTGGAAGCTGGAGTCGGGAACTAGTGTTGGAAATCAAACTCAAGTACTCTGATATGGGATGTGTACATCTTAATTGCTAGGCTAACAACTTGCTCCCTGTTATTTTAAACAGGAACTTAACTCTGGTGTCTAACAGACAAGGTCATTGCCCATCATTGTCAAATGTTTGAGTTGTAGTAAGAGACAGATGCTATAAACTTCATTCTAAACACAAGGGATGTGCTAAACTACAACTATCTTTTTTTTTTAATTTCTCAAGCAAAATTTGGAAAAAAAACATCAGTCATTTGAGTCTGAGCCAAATATTTTTAAATTCCCAGAATGGAAAAGGATCACCCAGAACTTTTAGTTTAAATAAGTCAACAAAGTTATGTTTAAAGTAAATACAATAAATAGTCCATAATTTGTCATGAATTTCATGAAGCAAAGAAAATATATTCTTCCTGTGAAATTTCACCATTAGGTTTCAGACAGCCTCATGCTGTTGTTGGATAAGCACCATTAAGCTCAGTAGCTTGAGAGACAAGGTGGTACCAACAGAAAGGGCATGATGCATGAGGGCCAGGGAAGCATGCTCCGTTCTAGCTACCGAAGGACTTAGGCCAAGTCGCTTGTACTTGCTGGTCAACTGTTTCGACAACTTAGAAATCTGGCTACCTTCTAAGATCCCTTCCAGTTTCAAAACCCTATTAGGCAATAAATCCTGCAAGTTAGAACAGGATTTTGTCCATGGCCACACACATCATAGACAGTGGTTCCTGATGGCCAGCTGAAGGGACTATCAGAGAGAAAAAAGAACAAATGCACGTCAAGTACTTTCTATGTCTGTGGACAAGAAGTGACTACACACGTGCCCCATTGTCACAATCACCCATATTTGTAGTAGTTTGATTGTGATCTTAACATCTACTCCATAGTTGGGTAAACTGGGGTAGAGAGAGGCTAATTAAAGGATCTGAATCTATGAAGTAAAATGCAAAATGTGGGGACAGGTGTTTCACCTATTGGTGTAGACACCAGTTGGGACTCCTACATCCAATATCAGAGCCCCTCAGTTCCTGACCTGGCTTTGCTCCCAGTTCCAGCATTCTAATAATTTGCACCCTGTGAGGTAACAGTGATGGGACAAATAGTTGGGTTCCTGCCACCCATTCCAAAGACCCTGATTGAGTTCCTGTCTCCCAGCTTGGCCCTGGCCTGACCCCAACTCTTGTGGACATTTTGGGAGTGACCCAGCAGATGGAGGTCTCTATGTCTGTCTGTCTGTCTGTTTCTATCTCTTTCTAATAAATAAAAAAAAAATTAAAAGCAAGAAGAAACATGTGATTTGAATAAAGATATAGGTCATCTTCACTGTCCAGGCCATTGACAAATATATTCAGCACAATATTTTTTGCCCCAAGATAATTTATGTGAGAGCTTAACACATGCACACATACAATGGAAAGAAGAAATTAAATGAGTTGAGAAAATAGATGTGGTTTTCAGCTGTGTTCTAAACTTTTGCTCTCTTTTGGAACCCCTCTGAAACCACAGTAAATCAATCATCTGGCATCCTTTGAAGGTCTTGCATGGGTCAGCAGGGGCTCCTGTACAGCTGCCTGTTTCTGGCACAACAACTGGGGCTGCTCGGCAGTGGCCTCAGAACCGCTGCTGTAGCTGCAGGTATTACTGTGCCAGCAGAGGTTTCCTTTATCTCTTTTGTAACATGAAATGTTCCAGCATCATATTCCATTTCATAAGCTTTCTTGACCTACAGTTGGGAGCAAAGAGGAGGAGGTGGAGACAATGACCTACAAGGCTTTGTTTTGAAGTTCTCCCTGCAGATAGTCCTGAGCCAAATCACATCTTGGTTACCAGATTGTTCCACATCTGATCTTGGATATCTCAGAAATTGCTAGCCGTTAGTAGACATCACAGCCTTTTCCCAGTCCATCTGTACATTTTGATGAGATTAACAAACCCATTTGAAAATTATGGAAATGCTCATTTGCACATGGAAATGTTCATGTGCACACTACAGTCTCAAAATTATGCCAATGACAGATCAAGTTTTTAACAGGTTGATGCCTTAGCAGACCAAGCTGTTATCAGGATGATCCTAGAGGTCACCTGTTTTTTTTTTTTTTAATTACTTATAAAGAATACTTTTAAACCACAAGGGAGCTTTCTGCTTAATTTAAACCTCTAATACCCAGAAACTAGCCACTGACCATTATCTCTTGTCATGGATTCAAACAAGTCTACTCCGTCTCCAGCTATGGTCTCTTTTCCACATAGCAACCACACTAGTTTTTGTAAAATGTAAGTTAGATTGCATCCATCCTGTGTGCCCAGTCTTCTGGGGTCTTCCCAACATATTTAAAGTCCAGACTTCCTTATTAAAACTGCAGATCAACCCTGCCTACCTCTCCAGTCCCATCTTCTGTAAATTTTGCCCACTCACTGCTAAACCTTAATGACTCTCTTGCCATTCTTTAAATGGATTAAATTTGTTCCCTCTTTTAGATCTCTGCAGTTATCATTCTCTTTGCCTTTATACAACTCTTCTTCATTTTATTCAAGGCTCTACACAGACATCATCTACTCAGATTTCTCTATCTAAAATAATATCACTCCCTCAGAGATCCTCTTCCCTAAGCCTTGTTGTTACATGGAATGTCCTCCAATCTGGCTTTACATTATGTGTTTGTGCATTTGTTTATCTTCAGTTTCCATGTAATAAAAGACAAAATCTATGACAGTTGGAATGTATCTGTCTTGTAAACCAATATATTCAAGAACCATAAAGAGTCCACTATGTTAAATAAATGAATGTGTGTAAATGCCTTTTAAAAATGTTCAGCATAACATCTATCATTACCAACATTTAATAAATATTAAATTCCTTGATTTCCCTTTCCGTGTTTAAGTTGTATGATTCAGCTAACTTGTGAAATTATAACTGTTTATTTTCAGTTAGAATGAATTCAGAATCAACAATACTGAAAACTGAACATTCTAAGTAATACAAATGATTCCAAAAAAGGAACCTGATTTACTGTGTTCTGTTTCTATAATTATCATTCTTCTATAGTGGTCCATATAGTTCCAGAGTTAGTAATTATATGTATATATTCCCACTATTAAACTTAATGTCAGATTAGAAAATTTATTATGATATGAGGGTATTTCAAAAACTTTATTGAAAACATAATTTAAAAATAAGTTTAGGGGCCGGGAGTTCTTATCTTAGTGCTTGGTTTGAGTCCCAGATGCTCCATACTTCCAATCCAGTTTTTGCTAATGCACTTGGGAGGCAGCAATTGATGGTCTATGTATTTAGATTATTGCCATTCACATGGGAGTCTCAGAATTCCTGGAGTTTCTTTCTTCCCTTCTCTCTCTCTCTCTTTCTCTCACTCTCTCTCTTCTCTTCCTCCCTCCCTCCCTCTGCATACATCTGTCATTCTGCTTTCAAATAAATGTCTTTTAAAAAAGATGTCTTTGGCAAAAAAAAAAAAAACAGAAATGCATGTTCAACATTTTCATAATATGCATTTTCATGAAATTTTTAAAGACCTCCTCATATGTGACCCTGAGTTGAGTATACTCAAAGTTCAGACAACAAAAAGGACAAGAACTCTCCATAGACCATTGGATTTTGAATGTTTAGCAAAGTCACTCTTGTTCAACCATTGGGTTTCCAAATCTTTCTTTATGGGAAAGCATACCATATAGGGTTTGTGAATAAATATACTGTGCTTTGCAGATAATACCCCTTCCATTCAGACTGGAAAACTGTCAATTCAGCTAAACTTTTATAATATCACTCAAACATTATGTAGGGGTGACTGCCTCTAAATAGTGTAGTGCATGATCTAATGAGTAATGAGTAAATTCCATCACCATGAGTCCATTCTGACTTCCTTCACTATAGAGAGGAGTCCTTATCAAATGCTATGTTATATGGAATTTTGTGCCTGTGTGTCAACTTTTTCCATAAGTTTCCAGATGTAATTGCATCTGAGACTGTGTAGGTAGGAAAAACAAATCCATACACCAAAGAGGTATCTATCCTTGTAATTACAAACACTGATCCTTTGATGCTGAAAGGAGTCTAATGTATCCAATTTGCAGTAAGTGTCTGATTGATGCCCTCAAGAAATAGTGCCATTTCAGAGGCTCAGTGCTGGCCATTGCTGCCAACATTTAGAAGCAGCTCTATCATAGGTAGCAAGTTGGAATCTATATTGTTCTGTATTATTCTCTAACACCATGATAACTCCATTCATGTGTCTGTCATACTAGTGCTAGGGTGGCCAATGATAATTCACTGAATCATCTTGTCTACCTAGATCTTCAGTGTCTCTTCCATGGGATACTTTCTAGAGTGAATTAATGGGGGATCAAATATTTCCAAACTCTGCTCCCAGTCCCGTTTTCCAATCCACGTGACTGTACTCCATGCCTCTTTTTCTCCAGTGGTCCATAAAGTTCCTTGTCAGGCATCAGAGTAGACAGCAAGGCCACTTGGCCACAGTCCAGAAACCAATACCAGGGAATTTAAAAAGTAGATGGAAAACTGAAATTAAAAGGTAGGTTTATTTTGGCGCAGAAAAAATTGAAACACACATCTATGAGTAGATCCTCAAAAAGTTCATGAAAAGTGTACATTATGAAAAAAACTATACATGGATTTCAATTTTGCACTAAACAAATTTCCCATGAAGTGTTTTGAGATGTTTTCATATATTTCTTTACCTTGAGACACTTCTATCATACATGTAGATGACCAGGTGCACTGTTCATAGCCCTGCCCATTAACAGGCTTCCATTTAACTCATCCCTGCAACTGCTCTTTGTTTTCAGTTTGCACTCATGTATTAAATCAATCAACCCATCTAGAATTCAAGCTTAGGCTCTCCTCTCTGCGTTCAGCCGGTTCCATGAGACTCTCCTATCCCTCCCATCTGGTCAAGGTACAAGGTGTGGAAGGGCACTGATTGACTGCAAGCAATCACATAGGGGTTGGGGCACACACTGCAAATGTGTACCCACCAGTACCGCTCCATCTCAATCCCAGATTGTGCCATCTGACAATAGACTGCCGCTGGGCTTATCTGACTTTATGACTAAGTGGGTCCAACAGAGTACAGCTCATGGGCAGTTTTGGACACACAATCACTGGTAGTTTATGGTCATACTGTCTTTTTCTATCTGTGCTCTGTAAAATGTCAAGAGCTGATTCTCAAAAAGCATGTACTTCTCTGACGCAAATGGCATGACTTTGCCTGTTCCAGAGTCCCAGAGGCCTGTATTGTGATTCTTTTTTTTTTTTTTTTTTTTTTTTTTTTTTTTTTTTGGACAGGCAGAGTGTACAGTGAGAGAGAGAGACAGAGAGAAAGGTCTTACTTTTTCCATTGGTTCACCCCCTTACATTGCAGTTTGCCAAAAGCTCCAAGCTCTATCTTTCCCCACAACTGGTATCTCCAACAACATAGGGTATCCAAGGTCAGATGCCCTAGTAGTAGGGCCTTTGTTCTGTGAGGGGGACCTGATGCAGTGCGCCTTCCTCTTCTGGGTTCTACTCAGAACCATCCAGTATACGGGCTGGAGAAATATTCCTAGGTGTGAAATATGTTGCATCTAGATCCCAGAAGGGTTAAGCACTATGTTTCTCTCTTTATCGTATCCATCTCTTTTATTTTGAGAAAGTGCTGACATGCCACTGACCACTGAATCGCTAAAAACAGAGCTGCTTCCTGAATCTTAGTGAGATTTATGTCCCTCCACCATAGAGTACACATGTTTTACCAAGACCTTCACTATATAGTAACCACCTCTTGCTCTTTCTAACCAATCACCAGATTGCTAACTGATGGATCAGTGTAAGGTTTGACATGGTATCCAGGCAGTCCTTATGTATTTTAATTGTGTTATGACTGAGGATAGCAGAGTTAACATATTCCTTCAGCATAAATGTAAATGATCATTGCTCATTTAAATGCAAACTGCTTCTGATTCTCTGTTCTAACTGGAGTGTAAGAATTGCCAAAGCAACAGTCGTATATCATGTACCTGAGCCTTATTCTGCTTAAACAACAATACCGCCTCCAGTGCAGCAAGCATGATCAGGGCTAACACTTGTTTACAGTTATTCTCCCAGATCTATCCAGTTTCAACAGGAGCCAAATTATAATTGCATGGGTATATGATCAGGGCCACCTGTGTTCTTCTTCATGTCTTTAATGTTGTTACATCTGTGTCATTCCCCTGAGATAGAACGCTGGGATCCAAGGTATCTAACATCTTTCCCAGGTTGGAGAGGCTCTATTAAATTTTTCAACTTGGCAGCTGTTAGTTACTACAAAGACTTGCGACCCACTATGAGGTTAATTTGCTAAGTGTATTAACTACAATTCTGTGCTTAGCACTGGGAAAATGACCACTTGGCAGAGCCACAGGCCCAGTAGGTACACCATGAATCTCAAATTCCCAAACCTCCATGTATTTCCTGGCCCTGAAGGTCTTCATCCTAGCAGAATGGCCATCATGAAGCTTTGGGTCACTGGATATCAGTGCCAATTGATATAACGTGCTGAATAGCCTTTGAAATGTTTGGGTGTTCCCCTTTGCCCAATGTGCAGTCCCTTAAACAAAGGAGCTGTGGGCTCCTCTGGAGAAGGACTGTTAGAGCTAACACAGTATGTACTTGCTGAGTTGTTGCAGAACTTCCTTTATTCAATGAGTTCCAGTTCTGAGAATTGACTTTGGTTTTGAAATTAAGCAAGGGATCCTGACTTTTTCATGGAGTGACAACTCTCAGCCTTCTGCTTCTCCATTCTTGTTTTTTCTTTTCTTCTCTTTAGCAATCATAAATGTTAAGCAATGCTTTTTATACCTGAGACTCCGTGCTCTGCCAATCACCTTCACAAATCCCTGTGGGTCAAGTTCCCGTGGCTGCCCCTCCAACCTTGCTGGTAGTTGTAGTATCTGCAGCTTCCTGAATTCTAGTAGTTAAGAATTGCCACCTGACCTCTGGCATTTGGAGGCCATGTCATCCCCACAGATGTTAAAGCGAGCTATATGGCTGCCTCTTCCACTGCCATGCCTGGTCTGCAGAGAAGGCCACTATCAGTGTTCTAGTGATGTTGATCACTATGCAGTTGTGATTCTGTATGAAGGGGTGGCGGAGCATGTTTGAGTGAAGTACCCTAGATAATTGCTCAGTCTAAGAAAGGTTTGGCTGGGCCATTGGAGAATCTTTGAGTTAAAGTTGGGCAGCAGAGAGAACCCTTGTCTCTTATGAATAGGCCTGCCTTCATGTCTGCCATTGATTCTTTGACTGGGAGCATCTCAAAGGGGCATAACCTTGATGCAAATACAGTGATGAATTTCAATGCACAGAGATTAGGATCCTGGGTGAGTTTTTCTCTCTGACTAGAGGTTTGTGAGGTACACTGTCATGGCTACCACCTAATCTAAATGTTTCAACAACAGCTTGTATAAATAAACTGAAAAATTGATTCCAAAACATACCATACAGTAATGAAAATCGACAAGTTACTGCCACATACAACAGCATAGATTAATTTCACAAACAAAATAAATACAGAATAGCACATATTATAGGGTTTCATTTTGTGTTCAAAAGCGACAAAACTAACCTTTAAAGTTAGAAGCTAGGATAGTAGCTACTTTAGAAGAGAAAGGACTAGTGACAGGGGTTGCATGCATGGTGGTCTCCTGCATTCCTAATACTATTCTATTTCCTAAAACAGATATGTTCATCTTATGGTGTTTGTGAAACTGTATGCTTGATTTGCATTTTAATGTTATATATTTTAATAAAATTTTATTTAATTAAGTATATCTATTTTATTTAATTAAGTGTACCTATATATCTCACAAATCCCTAATTTTTAGCTTTCATAAAAATTTCTTTGGCAGTTGTCTTCATACATACACGTATACTCATGTAAACATGTGTGAATTCTCTGCAGGTAGATAAGTAAAAGTGGATCAGCTGGTCAGCTGAAGTTTTAAATTTCAATATTTAATATGAAGTTTCCCTTCAACAAAGCTATGCCAATGTCTACTACTACCCATACCATAACTTTGACTATTATTAATCACTTTAATTTTCTGTTATTCTTAAAAGCAAAAAATGAAATCTTGCTTATAATTATATGATATATTTTTATGATCACTGGCAATAATGAGCAACCTACTGCCATTTCTCTATTGAGAATTTATATTTCTTCATCTGTGAACTGACTCTGACCACCTGTGTGAATTTTGGTACTGGATTGTCTTTCTTGTGAACAGCAGGGACTCTGCATATTAGGAATATTGGGACAATTTACCTCTCATGAGAGCAATCTGATTTATAATAACTATAGCGGTTACATTATAGCAAAGAGAAAAATCTATCTTTTTGTTGCAGTGACAGTGGATATGTGTCTGGATCCTTTAAAAGTAAAAAAATTATTCAGGAGAAGTGAAAGATAACAGTGTCTTAAAAATTAATCATAGTCTTGTTTTATATCATTTGTGATATAAAATTATAATTTTATCTTCTAGGGTTCTAAACATTTTGATTCTTGCAGTATTATTAAAAGGAGATTTAAGAGAAGGATTAAAAGGCAGGGAATGTATATTAGGTTTATTACTAATAATTATTCAACTCATCTTCATTATTGCTTTGTAGGCCCAGAGACAGATATATAAGTCATCCACACTGTCTGTTGGTTATTCTTTCACCATTTCTCCAAAGTTTGTCACTAGTTATTTCTTTTCCTGCAGTCGATTTTCCTTAACTTTAATTTTTAGGTTCATACATTTGCAACCATTTACATAAAAATCTTTTAAAATGTGCTAAAGATCAAGGGGAAGTTAATTCAGTGCCACTATATGATACTACCGGAAAGAACTCAGAGAAAGCTAACAATATCTGGATCCTATTTCACTATTCAATCTGTGCTCCACAGATTTCTTATGTAGTATATCTCCCTCAAGTAGCAGTGTCTTTAGTAGTGGTGTTTTTATATGTTTAAGAGATTGGAATGTTCATTTCAAGATCTAATTGGCTATTTTCTGTCATATTCCTGCTATAACTTGTGGTCTGAAACACAAAGCATGCAAAGGACTCTTTCTTCTTGTTTTTATTTCATATAGAAAATAAATCAGACTCACTGCAGAAATATTTATCACTATTTTTAATCATAATTCACAGATTCTAAGAATAATATTATTTCACGTTTTAATCTCTCTGAAATAAGAGAGTGTCTTACAACTAACAGCAAGTCATTGTTTAAATGGTAGTGTTTTTATTTACTCATTTATTTGTTTAATGCTACATAAGATAATGATGCACATTATAACTGATGAAGTCTTAAATTTGATGAAATTCAATACTAGATTACTTTAAAAACACCATTGAACTTTTGTTCAAGTTCAGCCTTCCTGTCTAACTTTTCCTCTAGTGATTGGATTTTTGGCATTAAAACAAAAACTTTGAGTCTCTCTAGCAGTCAGATCTGTGGAACTTAGTTATTGAAGTTTCTTTGTGGGGTTGTTAAAATGCCTGCCTGAAATGTGTGAACAATTACAATGATGTGATTGTTGGAGCCAGTTATTCATTTGCAACTTGGGAAAGTATTATTAAAGTAATGGTAATATTTTTCCCTTTAATACTTAGAGAACTTTAATCCAAATAATCCCTTGAATGTTTTATAGACTCCACAGATTAGAATTACATCTGCTCCTAATGAAATCCATTTACCTGCAGGCAAAATCCTGATGACTCTTTATGATAACCAGAGGCAACACTGTATAGTAAGAAAAATTATGCAGTAAGAGTTTATCCTGACCAGTGCAATAAGGGAAACTGAAGGAAGTATGTGTTTGTGTTTGCAGCTTAGTGAGGAAGAACCAGAGGTTTGAAATCTTAACTGACATTTTTAGATTTTTGCAAAACTAAAGCCTGAAATATTCTTTTTCTCCTTTTTTATTTGACCTCTGTGGCTTTTTAGTTAATACTATTGTTCTCAGTTTAGATAAAATTTCTTCTAACCTCAGTATCCCTAAACAGGTCAGGTGTCCTCAGTTAATCACAATCCCCCCGCTCCCAGCATCCTGTAATTACTCCCTAGGAAATTGTACTCATATTATACTTGTATACCTAGCGACCTATCTTTCCTGCAAGACCATATGATTTTTGGAGGCAGAGAAGATCGTGTGCCATTGTCTATCATTTGTCTGGCACAGATCTTGCCCATATAGATGCTAAATAATTAGTATTAAGTGTGTTTATAAATGTCTGACTAGCTACCAGTTCTGGAATTACAAACCCTTGACAAGCTCAGATTCCTTACACTGTATCCACATGGTCAAGCCAAGAAAAGTTTATGATGTATCAGTCCAGATTCAGTAACCTTACCTCAGGGGGCAGTAGGCAGCTGATCACCTCAATTTACACTTGTCCCTAGGAAAACAATTTCTATTAAATATGCTTCTAAGCCCAATAACAGTAATTGAGTGTAAAGAAGTACCAAGTAGGAGAGAAGAAGCCAAATCATGGGGTTGGCGCTTGATACAGTCATGGCTTGTGAGAGAGTTCCTTATACCTTGACAGTGAACTCCTGGTCCAACAGAGGAAAATACCATAAGCTGATCATCACAGAAATATAGACAAGGCCCTTGATAGTAACCATAGAGAGAAGCCAGAAAGTGTCAACACACCCAGGAATCAAGACATTAAAATTATCGACACACACTCCAGAGCTCTCAATTTATTGTTTTGTTTTTAGCATTTTCCTTTTCTGTCTTGGTTTAAAGGATTTTTTTTGTAGTAGTTAACAAAGTCAGTAGATACATACTAACTGCTAAACTAGAAAACATAGGCAAATAGATCATTTTTATATTTAAAAACCCACCACACCAACATCTTTTGTGGTGGTGTTTGCTCACAAACCAAAATTCCAAAATTTCCCAGATGTAGAAAAACAAAATAATGGTAATTATGTCACAATGTATCTAAACCTCTTGTCCTTGCTTGCCTTAGGTTTCCAAGAATATGACCTTGTCTAGTATTTTCTCTTTTCTTAATATCTGCGTCAATCAATCCATAATTTACTCGTATTTTACTGAAACAAAAGCACATAACTAGTTCATGTGTAGTCATGGAAGAAGTTTAATGAAAGATTTATGCAAATCTGCTATTTGGACACTGTCTCAGTGCCTTCCTCAGGAGATTTCTTCAATCAGTAAAATCATGGTTAATTGACTGATCATCACAGATTAATTAAACCTTGTCACTCAGTTCAAGAATATGGCTATACTAATCTTTATTCATGTGTATACTCAGTAAACTTTAAGTGTTTGTGTGTGGTGTGCATATCCAGGATTGGAGTGGAATAAGGCTTTATTCCAAAAGCCTTATTCGCATGAAACTTGATACCACATTGTTTAATAGACATCATCTGTCTCTTCCCTTGGCACCCAGGTTGAATTTGTCCATACAGGCTGGAGTTTTTCCCAAGGACCAAGGAACAAGCTGATGTAATGTTCATTTTCAATTCAAACTTGGCATTGAAGAGATAACAAAGTGAAAGCCAGTTTCTTCCAAAACCTAATAAAAATACAAATTGTGCCAAATACCCCTAAAATATACTGGGCACTCTACAAACACTGTCACTTAGTGCTATAAACATAGGGCAGATTTCTGCCCTTGCTCCTTAACAAGATTTTGTGTCTATGTGAAATGTGTTCTGTGTGAAATCCAGGACAGTCCACCATATGCATGGGTGGACCAAGCCATGGTATCTGCTGAGCACTTTTCCTAGCCCTGGTCTGTAAATACAGACAGCAGGTTCTCTGCTGTTCAGTCTCAGCCACCCTGGCACATGGATGTTTTTGAAAATCAATGCTATTCTCTGTTGTTTCCTTTCTAAAGCTGTTAGGTATGCCTTGTAGTATTTTCATCTGATACACTTTGTGTGACCCCTCCTCCACCCAAAAATGTTTAAGTAATAACTGTTAAATGGAAATTGTGAAGTGACATGTTTGCAGATGGAAATGAGAAAATTTAAAAATCTTGGAAAAGTGGAGTTTTGGAGAAATCTTACCAATTGCTTGACACTTATACAACCAAAGTTTGAAAACACTGTTTTGGCCGGCGCCGCGGCTCACTAGGTGAATCCTCCGCCTTGCGGTGCCGGCACACCGGGTTCTAGTCCCGGTCAGGGCGCCGGATTCTGTCCCGGTTGCCCCTCTTCCAGGCCAGCTCTCTGCTGTGGCCCGGGAGTGCAGTGGAGGATGGCCCAAGTGCTTGGGCCCTGCACCCCATGGGAGACCAGGAGAAGCACCTGACTCCTGCCATCAAATCAGCGTGGTACGCCAGGCACAGCGCACCAGCCGCAGCAGCCATTGGAGGGTGAACCAACGGCAAAAGGAAGACCTTTCTCTCTGTCTCTCTCTCTCACTGTCCACTCTGCCTGTCAAAAAATAAATAAATAAATAAAAGGAAAAAAAAAGAAACACTGTTTTAGAGCTTAAAGTAAAATAATTGACAATAACACTCTCAAATCTATTTTAGCATTTAACAATAGTGAATAAGCTTTAGATATTTAGAAATTAAATTGTACTCTCTTCCAAAGAATTTTGAATTAACACTGCAAATGTGATTTCAGAATCTAATAATTGAAGCTAGTTATGGTTATCATTATGGATATTCATTATGGTTACTGAGATTAAATCTACATGTATTGTTAGTGAGTAGTCACCTGCTTTTTTTTTTCTTAACCTTTCTTCATAGAACTCAAGGAGTCTCCCATGCTTAGAGCAAACACTACTTATCCCCATCCTGATTTAGATGAGCATTCTTATAAATTAGATTACAAAGGCAGGCACATGGTCTAAAGAAGACAATCAACATACACTTTGGCCAACATGGAGCTGTAGGAGACAGGAACAGAACAATCTTCTATAATCTTTCAATCTTTACCATGAATTTTAAAAGTGTTTGCCAGATTAGGAACTGCAGGTATGGGATCTCTGGGTAGATCAGGTAAGTTTAACAGTTTTAGATTTAAAAGGAGCAGGAAGGAGATTAACACTCATTAGGCAAACAGAATATGAATCCTTAGAGTCCCAATGTTTGATGACTAGGAGAAGAACCTGAACTGAGTGGGTTGTGGTTCTGCCAGGTATCTCCCTTGATTTCCAAATCAACATGGTAAAGAATGATATGGGGTCAATCTTTCATTTTAAAAAATGGTCATCCCAGGACCAGCTATGCGACAATCACCTAAGGTTGAGGTTTACGTAAAGGAAGGGCAGGAACAGCCTGGAGGACTCCTAGACACTGAGTTTGCACTCTGTCGCACCTCACACTTGTTCCCCAAGCCCACCACCCCATGTAGACCAATCGCTGTTGGCAGATTCCTTTGAGACTGTGCTTGTTCTTTGTTTCGTTTTATTTTTAATAACCCCCTTCGCATGCCATCCTCTCCCAGTACATGGAGCTTGTGAAGTTTTTCTGTTCCATTTTTTCTTCTGTACTTGTACCAGGTGATTTAATATGGATTTACCCTAAAAGTCATCTGCACAGGAGCTTTGAAAATGAGCTGGGTATTTTTTTGATGGGGAGATGCACCTACCTCAAAAAGGTGTATATTTCCTAATTTGGAGACATGGTACTAAGAACTTCTTTCAGAAACAAAAAAGCCAAGAGAAATGGCCAGCTCAAGACAAATGACACCCACAGGTGCAGAAGAAATCATCTACAATACCATTGTCAAGTGAGGAGCAGGCAACATGCTAGACTTCCAAATCTGTTATTTTTTTAAGCTAAAGTTTTGACAGCTTTCCTAATCACAATAAAGAATTTATGAAAGAGGAATTAATTTTTAAGGCAGAAGTTAACAAAATCAGGAAAAAATTGACCTGTTAGAACCACAAATATCAGCATTGGAGGTATTTGAAAGATATATAATTACGAATTCAATCTCATAAAATCTAATTTACCAAAATAACGGATGTAATATATTCAGAAGCATTAATCTGTCACTCTAATATTACTATAGAATTTGTCATGTCACTACCTTGTTAGCATGCTACTATTCTCACTGAAAAGAAAAAGTAATAGATGCCTAAATTCTCCCATTTAAGTCATATTTCTGTCCATAGGATATCTCTGTAAAAGCAGGTCATTTTAACCATAACATGAGCCACCTAGAGAGACACAAATAACACATTAACTTATTTTAAGTTCCTTCTGGTTGATCTAACTTGTTATCTCCAGAAAAATGTTGCAAGCAGAAAGAAAGAAACAACTGCTATGTTCTACATACATTTTAAAAATATATTTCTGGGGCCGGCGCCGCAGCTCACTAGGCTAATCCTCCGCCTTGCGGCGCCGGCACACCGGGTTCTAGTCCTGGTCGGGGCGCCGGATTCTGTCCCGGTTGCCCCTCTTCCAGGCCAGCTCTCTGCTGTGGCCCGGGAGTGCAGTGGAGGATGGCCCAGGTCCTTGGGCCCTGCACCCCATGGAAGACCAGGAGAAGTACCTGGCTCCTGCCATTGGATCAGCGCGGTGCGCCAGCCGCAGCGTGCTGGCCGCGGCGGCCATTGGAGGGTGAACCAATGGCAAAGGAAGACCTTTCTCTCTCTCTCTCACTGTCCACTCTGCCTGTCAAAAAAAATATATATATATTTCTGTGCTTATCTTAATACAATCACCATATCATATTTTCTACAAAATTATGAGAGATCAGGAATGTGATTTTACTTAACAGTTAATTGTATAATAATAGAGTCTGATAGGTAATTTTTAAATGAAAAAACCCATCATTTTTATTAAACTTGAATGCATTAAAACACAAAAAGACATAGTTAAAACAGTGAATGAGAACAGACTGTGAAGGACACAAACTCATCAAAATTTAATTGCTGGGCAATAAAATATCTCTAAGTTTAAGTGATAGGAAACTTAGAATCACTTGGATGCTGGATGCAAAAATGCTCAAATTTCATCTTTCCAAGAAAAATAAGAATAATTCTTTTAATTATTGTTTAGACATAAAACTTATTGTAAGCCAAATTCAGGGTGATAGTCTTCCCAGACATTAAGCAGAAATTAGACTAGTGTGATCTCAGCTTTGACATACACGAAGAACTGTTAGTATATTTTATCTTTCCAACAAGCTCTCTTGGGTAGATAATCTGAAATGGATGAACACATTCCTGATTTCTCTACATAGGTATTTTACCTAGAGATGATAGTCCAAGCACTTGCATTCCTGCTACCCACGTGGGAGATTCCAGTGGAGTTCCTGAGTCCTGGCTTTGGCTTTGCTGATTGCTGGCTTTGAGGGAGTGAAACCCAATGGGGTATGGAAAGTCTCTCACTCTCTCTTTTCAGCTCACTCTTGCTCTCACCCTGACACTGTGTGTATATGTGTGTGTCACTGTACCTTTCAAATAATTAAATAAATCTTTGCAAAAAGTTAATACAAAAATATATCTGCAATGAAGAGAAAGTGTTGTTATATTGGAAGGAACACTTTAATATAGGTGATATCAAAATAAGTTGTTTTTTTTTTTTAAAAAGAACAATCAATGATAACTTCTGCCAGGAATTATTTCCTGCAAAAATGCACAATCATATGTATCTTTCAGGAAAGCTGGAAAACAATATGGTATTAAGGGTCACTAATTCTCCACTCTGTGTTTATAGGATATATATTTAAATGTAGAACCTATTGTAATAATTAATGATTTATGAATGTGCAGAAATATTTTGGTGATAGTTACTTAAACCTGGTGGAAAAGCTCCTTGGCAGAAGCATCTCAGTTTCTCCTAATATGTGTTTTTCCTCTCTCTTTTTTTTTTTTTTTTAAGATTTTTATTTATTTATTTGACAGGCAGAGTTACAGACAGTGTGAGAGAGATAGAGACAGAGAGAAAGGTCTTCCTTCCATTGGTTCACTCCCCAAGTGGCTGCAACAGCTGGAGCTGTGCCGATCCGAAGCCAGGAGCCAGGTGCTTCTTCCTGGTCTCCCATGCGGGTAAAGGGGCTCAAGCACTTGAGCCATCTTCTACTGCTTTCCCAGGCCACAGCAGAGAGCTGGACTGGAAGAGGAGCAGACGGGACTAGAACTGGCGTCCATATGGGATGTCGACACCGCAGGCAGAGGATTAATCTAGTGACCACAGCACTGGCCCCTGTTTTTTCTCTCTTTTGTGGCCATGAAACCCTGATTTTTATCTGATACATAACCATCGAAAGTCCCCTACATTCCCCCTCTCTGTTAATGTCCGTGTCATTCCTCCAATGAAGAGGTGAAGTCCATATCCCTCCCCTAAAATCTGGGCTGGACTCGTGGCTTGTTCAGGTCAAAATATATGACAGAGGTGATACTATGTCAGTTTTAGCCCTTAAAACATCAGGAAATTTCTCCTTTATTCTCTTGGACCTCAGATGCCATGTTATAAGAAGGCTATTTTCTGGAGACAGAGAGACTTCATGGACCAAAGCATCCAAGTCAACATCACCAAGACATTCAACACATGAGAGGCCTGTTGAATTTTTTAGCCCAGCACAACTACCAGTTGAAATATCTACACCACTGACCAAATCAGGACCATCCATATGTAGCCAAATAAAATGCCCTCGTGACTCATACAAACGTAGGGAAAAAATTATCATTATTTTGTCACTTTACGCTTTAGAGTCATTTGTTACTCAGCCACAGATATGTGAAACATAATAATGACTATTCTTTGTAGTTTTCCCTGTTACATATGGTATTAATCTGCTTTTCATTAACTAAAATACCTGGGAGGAGCTTCTTGGGAAAGAAAGGTTTATTTCTGCTTATAGTGTGTATGTTATAAGGCAAGCCTGGGAGACTCCCTTGGCCAGCATCTGTGGAGGCTGATTATGGCAGGTGCAGAGAAACAATCACATGATGAGCCAGACAGCACAAGGGCAGCAAGGCAGAACTTGAAGTCAAATAATCAAACCTCTCATGAGAACCACTCTTGAGGGCACAACCCCAGTAACCCAAAGACCTCCCACCAGCTCACCTCTCGGATGCAGTCATTAAGTTAAGGCTCTACCCTAATTCAGCAACCATTAAGATGTCAAAGTTTAAACATCTGCATGAGTTTGAGGGAGACAAGTCCTATCAACCCATAACATATGGCATACGAACATATGTTATGCTCATATGACCATCTGGAACAAAGGATGCTGGAAGAAATGAAGTATTCCTTTTCTGGGCTATCCTTACCTTCTTGCCTTCCTATGTCTACTAACTAGAACACAGATGTTGGTGTACATCATTCTGGACCATGTAGACAAAAGCTACTACCTTAACAGTAGCAAAGCAGAATGGTACCTATGCCATATGAACCCTAAACTAAGCCCAATAGAGTCCTGTTTTTATTATAGTTCCATTACTTTGATCTCTACTATATAAGTCAAGTCTACAGTGTAACTAATATGGATTTTTTTCCAAAGGTAGCATATTTCTCCATAAGCAGATAGTTAAACATTAGATTAATAGCGGTTGTTAAACAGCAATTAGCCAAAGAATGCAATCTGGAAAGCTGGAGACAATTCTTTGTTCATGGAATGGCATTTGGTGAATTTGTCGTTTGTGATACTGTATGTTTATCAATAGTCAACAAATGTAGTTTTAAAGAAAATGGTTTGAAAAATTTAGAATTTTGTTATGAGTTGACTGCATATTGCTACTTCACTGAGAAAGAGAGACAGACAGACAGACAGACAGGCTAAATCCAGCCAATCTGTAGGCAAATATTGCAGAGAAAACAAGTTTGCTGTGGCCTGAATCAACAATCAAAATTGACTGAGAGTTTTGTAATTTGCAGCTCTTCGAGGTATAAAAGGGGACATTAGAGAAGGAGCCTTAGCAAAAGTTGTTACTGCATTGTGAAGTTTGTCTGAAGTACCTCCTAGTAAAAGTTCTCCAATGCATGAGAACCAGCCCAGAGAACAAAATAAAGATGAGGAATGCTGCCTTTCACACCCAAGCCTATTTTTTGATGACCTCAGAGCAGAAATGAGAAAGGCTACACAGGGCACAGGGGCAAATAAATAAAAGATCAGTGATTTCAGGCTTACACTGATGTCTAGAAACCATAATTGGCTGTGTTTGCTCACACATGATACTGAACAACAGCAAAAGTCTGGACAGTTTGGTTTTGACGGAGATTACAGTGCCTAAAGCAACACCCAGACTTCCAATTTCCCTTGCAAAATGTGAGCTATGAAAACTGAGCAGCCCTGCATACAGTGTCTTCTTACCACGTCAGATGTGGTGAGGGAGAAAAGATTTGCAGCAAAGACCTTCTCAGGGCATGAAGTCAGGAATGAGGAAGCTGATAGAAAGACCCAATAACAGAAAGCAGGAACAGGTGTAGCCAGCTGGGCAAATCAAGCAGAGTAGCATATGGCTGCCTAGGAAGACTTCTAAATTCCAGAAGAGCAGGAATGGATAATCTTGTAGACTAGTGTTTGCCAGGCACTCTCCATTCTTCCCTTCTGATGTAGTAATTCAGTTCATCTTTACCATTTGTCATGGAGTATTTGCTGTGTGTTGTAAAGAATGCAGACAATTCGTCTTTCGACTTAGGATCATTATCCTCTGGACTTATGGAGAAGACTAAGTAGCACTCAGAAATCTAGAAATTGGAAACAGTAAATAGAAAAGCTTCCCCTCTCTGAGAAACAGGTAAAAATGTTATATGTGAGCAGGAAAAAAAGGTACATGTTTATTTTTTTGACCTATGGGGAAGACCCTAACAGAAAATGCTAGTTAATTTTCTCAAAGCAATAGAATTCCTGTCACATTTCTGTAATGGGTTTAATGTTTATATCCTCCAAAATCATATGTTGAAATTCTAAACCCAATGTTATGTTATTAATAGGTGGGTACTTTAGGAGCCAACTAGGTTATGAAAGAGAAGCCCTCAGGAATGAAATGACAACCCTAAGAAAGAACCCATAGAGTTTTCTCACACTTTCCATGTAAGAACATAGTGAAAAATCAGCAGTCTGCAACCGAGAATATCCTCCTCATAACCCAAACAAGCTGATATCCTGATTTTGGCCTTCTAGCCTTCAGAACCCTGAGAAATATATTTCTGTTGTGTATAAACTATTCAAACTATGGAGCTTTGTTATGAGAGTATGATGGGCTAATATATACCCTGTGAGGCAGCAAGTGATGACTCAAGTACTTACTGGGTTTATGTCACCCATATGGGAGACCTGGATTGAGATCTCAGCTCACAGCTTCAGCCTTGCTCAGTCCTGGCTGTTGCAGGCATTTGGGTAGGGAAGCAGAGGATGTAAGATCTCTGTCTGTCTCTGTCTCCTTCTGTCTCTTCCTCTCAAATAATAAAAACAATTTTTAGAAAAAAAAGTATACAAAGACTCTACATGTTGAAATGAATTGAGATGTAATAATTCTTGATTAATCATTTAAAGAACTAAATATTTCCAGAAGCATTAATAACCGCAAAATATGTTGCAGTAATGCACAGTATAATTTAAGAGTTTCAATATAACATTGTATCAACACCACATATCAGTATTCATAATAAAATATATTTACCTTAAACATGTTTATAATACCATATTGAGAATAAGATACTTATAAGAATAATATAATACATAAGAATAATATACTTATAAGACATTTTATACATTATCAAATATATAAGTAATCATGAATGTCATTAACAAGCATTACATTTTAATTTTTATAAATTAAAAATATGTACCTTAAAGAACATTAAAATGTTTTAACATAATTGATCTCTCAAATAAAAATGATGCAAAGTAAATTCTTACAAGATAGTGTATATATGTATATGTGTGTGTGTGCGTGTGTGTGTGCATACAGATAAGCACAACATAACTTTTATCCATCAACAAAGCAATGATATAAATTAACATAAAACATGGTTCAATTTTTTTTTAAGATTTTCTTTGTTTGAAAGAGTGACAAAGAGACAGGGAGAGATAGAGATCTGCAGTCAACTGGTTCAAAACCAAATGACAGCATTGACCAGGGCTAGGCCAGCCCAAAGCCAAGAGCCGGAACTCTGAGTCTCATACTTGGGTGTCGGGGCCCAAGTACTTGGGCCATCTTCCTGTGCTTTCCCAATTGCATTACCAGGGAGCTGGATGGGAAGCAATGCAGCATGGTGCTCTAGTTTGGGACGCCAATGTCACAGGCAGCAGCTTAATGTACTGTGTCACAATAGTCACAACATCAGCCCTGTGGATTAATTTTTTACTATTGTATGACATACTATAAAGAGTCCAGCTGTAGATATGGCCTAATGTTGGGTATAAAGCATGTTTTCAATGTATCTCCTGTGTCATAATGTTAACCAGTTGTCACAGCTGCTAGGGACACATATTCACCTTCCCACACAACCTCAGTTCTCACACTTCTAGCGTCATTTTAACTTCCCATTGCATGCACCCTTTTTTCTCTAAGTAATTTCTCTACTGTGCAGCTTAGGTCAAAAGTGTTGGAGCATTGACACCTTTAGGTGTAGCCTCAGCTCTCCATGAGTGGGAAAGAAGGTTACACCAGCTTCCTTACTGTTCAGTGGGCACATGTCTGAAGTGAGTTGTGCATTAATAAGAGTGGGCCCCAGTTGGCCACAGCAGTAACCTACTTGCTAATCTACTCTGTGTTGGTCTCACTTACCCATTCTCTGGCCAGAACTTTCTGACATTTTGTCTTTTAAAGACTATTTGCATTTGTTTTCTTTTTCCAGGGTCTGTTTCTGGAGAAACTCTGCCTGAGATACCGACATTTTAAAATTCTTTAGATTTCACAAGCAACTTTGACATGCATTTCCTAATTCGAACTCCACAGAACCTTAGTGGAAGAAATGGAGAAGGTTATTTCACAGAAAAGGCACAAAGCCTAAGTGACTTATTTATAACCCTCCCTACTAATTTCTTTGGCAAGTGCAAAGACCATCTCCCAAGCCCAACACATTACTTTTTTGCAAATTGCTTTTATGGGGTTCTGTTTGTTCCTGGCAAGAGCTATCTTTGCTTGGGACCAGTTACACCCTCCATTTATAAAATAATAGTTTGAGTAAACACAAATAAGTTTGGGCCTTCTTTCTATGATTTTTTTTTAAATCTGTTTGCGTGTGGGAGAGAAACCAGATGATCATACTAACCATCTGAATATCTAAAATGTAGACAGTTCACAAGTCACAAACAACAAGATCTCATTTTGAGTTTGTGTCACAGTGGCAAGATAAAAAGAGACTTGTCTCTTCCTTATAAGAACCTAATTTTAAATATTTTTTGGGCAATTAGTTGTAAGATGCCTTTCTTCCTAACCCCTGCGCATAAGGCCAGGCACCATGAACTCAACCAAATTTTCTATGAGTCTTTTGCCAATCTAATCTACAGCTTCTTTTATTTATTTAAAGGATACAGAAAAAGCAAAGCACCTATGATTTGTGCTAGGACTAACTTTTAAATAGCTGCAGCCCCTTAGCCATCTGTCATAGGGTTTTTCGTGAACATGGGTCTGTCCATGCTTATGGTCAAGGTTGTACTGGCTTCTGATAGTAATGGAAGTAGTCTAAGAACAGGACTTTCTTTGAATAGGTGAACATATTGTTTCAAAACTGTTTGTCGCTTATTTCATTTAAATTATTGTTTCATCTCTGAGGAGAATGTGTTTGGTAGCATTAGAAATATAGAAAAAGGAAAGACAGGCCCCCTATAAAGAGGCTTTGTATTGTTGAGGAATTATTCTAGAATAACTGTCCCACTCCTCACATCCTAAAATTCCAACACATAGAATTACAGAAAGTTTAAGAGAGAAAAGCAAAACACAAAAAGAAAACAAATCTCCACTAGCATTAGACCATAACAGCTCTCTGGCAATTCTTTCTCCGAGTTCTTGAACCATTTAATATAGAGCTAATATATTGACTAGATCTGTTTACTTTTGCTTGTCTTATAAATTTTTGATTTTATAATTCCCTTTTTCTCTTTTGTAAACATAAAACCCATGAAGTGGTACTCATCACACATGTGTTGTTATTAATTTTGCAACAGATTAACAATTGGCAAATATAATTTCTGATTCATGGGAACATATGAATGGCCACCCAAGTTCATATCAATATAATACCACCCTGTCTGATTGGAAAACATGAAAGTTTTATAATTCTCTCATCCTGGTTTCTCCGCCAAGGAAACTTTCCAATTTCAGGCTCATCCTAGTAGATTCTCAATAAATCCTTATTGGAATTAATTAACTTGAAAGAGTGACTCAATTTCTATACTTGGAACTCAGTTTGAAAATGTGATAGATGCCCTCGTTATTGAATACAGAAAGTAAAATTGATTATACTCTTAAGATTTCATGAGCTTTCACTGACTCTAGTCCCTACATCATTTCTCCTGAATATAAGATGTAGGAGCTTCTAAACTTGCTGACCTTCTGAATCCAATTATCTTAATATGGCTCTTCTTTGGCATGGACGTTCCACAAAGCTTGCCCTAAAAGGGTGTTTCACATAAGAATCACCTTAAAAAATGTTTCATTATAAGGTTAGAACGGAGAATAATGCAAGATTTACAGTGATCTCATTTGAACCTATATTTTCCATACTATCTGGCCATGAAACTATTTCATTTTTTAAAGAATCACATGTTATCATTTCAGTGTAACAGTGTTTTATGCACTGTATATAGTGACTTGGAAAGGTAGCATTGGGAGGTAAGAGAATGGAATTGAAGATGATAGATAGAAGGAAAGGAAAGAAATGGAGAGAAAGAGGAGAGGGAAGGAAAGAAAGCAATGACATTTGGGAAAAGGCAATATTTTGCAAGTTCTTATAGCTCATGCAGAAAATTTGGGGCCTCTAAATAAAGTAATAATTCATTGAGGGTTTTGAACAGGAGAGTTGCATCCATTTTATCATTTAATCAGTGAATTTGTCCAAACTTCGGGAAATAGCTTGGACTAGAATAAGAGTGGAAAGGGCAGTCAATTGAGATGCTACATCAGTCCTTCCGAAGAGACAGTGCTGGCACTCATGAGGAAGAGAGAGTGAACAGACCCATCTTAAAATTTCCATGTTCAAAGTTATTACAATACCTTAAAAATCATTTCTTTCTTGTTTAATAATGCATGCATAAGATTTAGGAACAATCCCTGGCTTATAAAGTTTCAATTCATGTGAGTTCTTTAATATCAATATTGGCCAACTACTAAATTTAGTGTGAACTGAGTTCAGATGTGTTTCCTTACACTGCCCTCTCCCCACTCCAAGCTAAGTTACTGGCTGAATACATGCATTCTTATGGTAATGTGTCCCTATATTATTCACCCGTATCATACTATATTTTCCTTCATTTCCTACCTGTATTCCCCAAATTAACATGAGTTCCTTGGATTAACAACTAGGTCTTCTTCATCCATATATCCTACTACCTAAAACTTAGTAACTCAAATATGGACATAAAATCAATGATATACAGAACATTTTATCAACCAGTAATACTACCCACCCAATACATACTCTTAAAGTATGTATAACCAGAGTGAATATAAGGTGACTTTGAATAGTTTGTGGAAAAATTGAGTTAAAGGATAAGTATATTTTATACAAAAAATTTGGAATATATGCATAACTTTTTTCAGAATATGAATCTTTCATGACTTTTTGAAGACCCCATGTCTGCACAGATTTCAAAAGATTTTGCACCGAAATAAACTGAGGCTGTAATTTCGTTTTCCAAACACTTTTCAAAGCACACTCATATAATTATAAAATAATAAAAGTAGAAAAATTAAGTTTTGAATCTGAGGCCAACCTTTTGCAGCAGACAGGGAGTGATACAAAAATCTTGGGCCACATTTCAGAGGAACTGAATTCTGAGCCATGACATGGAACACAAAGCCATTTGACCTTGGTCAAATCATTTACTCTGTCCTATCTTTTCATTCCCTCATCTGCTGAGGAGGTGTATCGATATTTCCCGTGCCTGCTCTAAAGTGATGTGAAAACTAACCATGATCATGTCCACACTGCTTGAAAAATTGTAAAATTCACCACAGATTCCAAATGTTTTCATGAAACATTTGAGAAATACATTCCTTCCCAATTTTCAATTTCCTTAGCCAGAATAATGAGCATTTGGAAACCAGGCTTGTTTTTATTTGCTTTGTGTCAGCCATCACCCCGTTGAAGTTCCATACTCTATGCTAGTCATAATCAAATAGTACCTACTGACCATTTACTCCAGCAAACTCTTCCACATACTTTCTGTACATTAACTAATTTAATCCTCGCAGTAATCCTCTGTGTTAGGTACTACCACTGACCCTGTTTTAGTAATAAAGCACACAGAATAATTAACTTACCCCCACAACCACTCCCTAGTAACAGGCGTAGGCTTGAATTCATGCGATCTGGTTTCAGAGTTTGCACCCTAAATGCTTACATCTGTGTTCTCTTGGGATAGAGAACCCACATGCAGTGACATGCATGCTTCATTATAACTTGAGAAGGTGCCTTGCAGGTGCAGCAATTCATGAACACGTATGACAGAAGGAATCTAACCTAACTGGTAGACCTGGGAAAGTTCCAAGAAGAGGTAAAGTATATAAGTATATTCATATTTAAATTTTCCAGAGGACTTAGATAATTAGCATACATGGTACACAAAGGTGACAGATGAGCACTAGTATGAGAAAGAAAAAATATTAAGAAATTGGGGCTCTACTGAGCTGTGATGAGGCATAGTGCTGGTGTAAGTAGGAAGTTCAGGGGCAGCATGACAACATAGGGCAGTTTGAGTCAGGATGTGTGTCAGAGTTTCCCACTTGAGGAGTCACCCAACACTGGCCATTTTCTCAGCCTGCTAAATCAACTTGTCAGGTATTATTGGCAATTTCAAGCATGACTTATAGAATTCTCTGATAATCAATTACAGTCAGCAAATCTAATCAGTAAAGGAAAGCTGGTTGAATGCCGTGCTCATAAAGATATATTGGATTATCTCTCAGGATTTTGAGTGGACCACAAAAGAAGACAGACTCCAAAGTATCCTTTAAAACAGAAGCAAACCTCCAAAATCATAATGAGTTCTAGGCTTGGAATCGTGAGCACTTGTGCAGTTGAAGAACTCGCAGTGCAAAAAATTTCTACCACGCTGTCAAAGATAATCATCCTACTAAATTCTACTATGTTTTCACATACCTTAAAATGTTCAGATTTCTGAATTTTAAAAAGTTTAATTCTTTTAAGGTCTTCTGAAAAGTGTGACAGACTGTCCCTAGGAGCAATGACAACACATTGTAGGATCTTCAAGGTACTTCATATTTATTTTTAAAGATTTATTTATTTATTGAAAGTCAGAGTTACACAGAGAGAGAATGAGAGGCAGAGAGAGAGAGTGAAAGAGAGAAAGAGAGAGAGAGGTCTTCCATCCACTGGTTCACTCCCCAGATGGCTGCAAATGCTGGAGCTACGCTGATCCAAAGCCAGGAGACAGGAGCTTCTTCTGGGTCTACCACGGGGTGCAGGGACACAAGGACCTGGGCCATCTTCTACTGCTTTCCCAGACCATAGCAGAGAGCTGGATCAGAAGTAGAGCAGCCAGGACTTGAACTGGCACCTATATGGGATGGCAGCACTGCAGATGGCAGCTTTACCCCTTACGCCAGAATGTCAGTCCCAAGGCACTTCATGTTTTATACAAGTGAAGTCAATTCAAAGTAAAAATCATGGAGAGGCTCACAATAGAAATGAAATCACAAGCCGGCGCTGCGGCTCACTAGGCTAATCCTCCGCCTTGAGGCGCCAGCACACCAGGTTCTAGTCCCGGTCAGGGTGCCGGATTCTGCCCCTCTTCCAGGCCAGCTCTCTGCTGTGGCCAGGGAGTGCAGTGGAGGATGGCCCAAGTCCTTGGGCCCTGCAACACATGGGAGACCAGGAGAAGCACCTGGCTCCTGCCATCGGATCAGCGCAGTGTGCCGGTCGCAGCGCGCTGGCCGCGGCAGCCATTGGAGGGTGAACCAACAGCAAAGGAAGACCTTTCTCTCTGTCTCTCTCTCTCACTGTCCACTCTACCTGTCAAAAAAATAAAAAAAAAAAAAGCAAACTGTTGAAATCTTTACTTAATGTATACTAAGCTGATCTTCTGTATATTAAGATAATCGAAAATGAATCTTGATGTGAATGGAAGGGGAGAGGGAGTGGGAAAGGGGAGGGTTGTGGGTGGGAGGGACGTTATGGGGGGGAAGCCATTGTAATCCATAAGCTGTACTCTGGAAATTTATATTCATTAAATAAAAGTTTAAAAAAAATGAAATCACAAAAAGATTATTGTTAAATTATCTGAGGGTATAGTGAGTATTTCAAATAAAATAGAAACAGATAGATCCATCTTCATCTTCTTCATTGAGCATCCCTGAACCTGGCTGATGGCCTCCTGTATTTACTCTACAATGCCTGCTCACTCCCTCATCGTTTGCCCAACAAAAGTCAGAGAGTTTTCCAAAATTCAGAATCTGTGTATTCTAGAGAGAATAATGCAAATAAAATGGTTTAAATTAACAAATCACTATTTAAATTGACATATTTGGAATTTATTCTATGAACCTGGAGGATTTATTTGCTAACACAAGCGATAGGGAATGGGGTTGGCTACAAATTATTCCCTGAGGCAAATAAGAAGTTCTGATAACTATTAAACTATGTAGATGTGTCCTGAAAGCTCTTTTCTTTATCATTGCCAAGAAAATATGCAAAACTCATACAAAATACAAGATCAGAAAAACATGCTCAGCCAAAGAAGTAAATAGACAAGAGAGTAGCTCCAGAATGTGATGGATTTATCTGTCATTCCAAGAACCCAGTGGAGGGCTATGAGCGCATGTGAACTACTCGAGGAATAAATAACTTTTTTTTTTTTGACAGGCAGAGTGGACAGCAAGAGAGAGAGAGACAGAGACAGAGACAGAGAGAAAGGTCTTCCTTTTGCCGTTGGTTCACCCTCCAGTGGCCGCCGCTGCAGCCGGCGCGCTGCAGCCGGCGCATCGCACTGATCCGAAGCCAGGAGCCAGGTGCTTCTCCTGGTCTCCCATGGGGTGCAGAACTCAAACACTTGGGCCATCCTCCACTGCACTCCCGGGCCACAGCAGAGAGCTGGCCTGGAAGAGGGGCAACCGGGACAGAATCCGGCGCCCCGACCGGGACTAGAACCTGGTGTGCCGGCACTGCAAGGCGGAGGATTAACCTAGTGAGCCGGGGCGCCAGCTGGAATAAATAACTTTTAAGTAGCGTATGATACAGGACAAATCCCCTGGTGGACTTCTAATTAATCAGATAAATTAGATTAAACAACAACATGGGGACATTTGATTTAATATAGAAGTCTGAGAAGTCCCAAGATCCTCCTCAATGCATTGTCCTGATATGTGATAAAAAATAATCAACTATTAATTGTTCATTCTTTTGGAAGAAAATAGAAGCTAATAGGTAACAGTAAAGGAGAAACACTTTCCTCTTTTACAAAAACTTTTTTTGTCCCATGTAAATCCCCCACCCACCCAACTTGTAAGGTTGTATCCATTTTTTAAGATAAATTTTATATAGGGGCACTTCAAAAAATTGTGGAAAATGTATATTACGAAGAATCTACACATGGATTCCAATTTTTATGCCAAAATAAGCTTATGGAAAATTCCATTTTCCATGAACTTTTTGAAGTACCCTCATAAATCCAAGCACCAAAGGCTTCATAATTTGATCTTCAAATATCATGCCCACTTCTCCTTAAAGATTTCCTTCATGCTCTTCGGTCTACTTCGTGATGTCTCATCATGCCGTGAGCTGAGCTTTCCTTCCTCTGTACATTAACTTGCCCCACATCCCAGGGTCTTGAGTGCTCTGAAACTCACACATTAAATCCTGGTCATTTTTCAAGTTCTACCTCAGATCACCTCCATGAATGTATTTCAGCATTGTGGCAAGAAATTACCTCATTACGCTTATCTGATAATACTCATTCAGTACTTAGTGAATACCACTTATATTCTGGTGATTTCTGACATATTCTGCTTATTTCTCATATAATAAGAATCAAAAAAAATTTAGTTCTGGAAAAGAGCTTACAGATAGCAAGGTCAAATTATCTCATTATACAGATGAATAAACAGAAAGCTGAAGTTACTGATCTACATCAGTCATTGGGAAAGCTATTACTAGTCCTAGGCTTCTTTCTATCTTCAGTTCAACTCCCTTCCCAATGAAACATACATTTTTAAACTAAAAATTTTTAATTTTATTTTAAATTTTTAAAATTTGCTGCACACTGTAAAATATATACAAACTATAAAACCCATAAGTTGCATTTTACATTGTCACAATTATATGATAGATTTAAATGTTCAACTAGGGTTTGTTTAGTCTAATGATGAAATGTGCTTTTATTTAACAAGTGAGAGCAGCGCGAAAAGAGGAGTCCAAGAGTGGTGAGGAAGAAAACTCTTGGGATTGAAATTTTGCTGTAAATATTCTACAATCAAGATAATCCACACGGCGATCTTGGAATCGTCCATTGTTTTTGATCCCCACCTTCCAATCTTCTTGAAACTAGGCAATTTGGATTTGTTGACAAGCTGCCAGAGCATGCTGGTTTGGTTCTTGTGAGGAAAGTTTTCATCTGTTGGACTGGAATGCCCCAATATTTCTAGGAACTGTGTTTGGAACAAAACACTTCCTTGTGATACATCTAAAATTAGTCATTCTTGTAAGATTAAGGGAAAATTTTGCAAAGGTTTTCCCATTCAGATGATGACTCTCTTGGCAAAGAAGTTCAAGATCCTGTGAGTGGGTTCAATTTCATGCCAGTGCAGGATGCCAGATCATGGGGTCTCTTCATAAAATTTATATTGGAACATACCCCCTGGAGTAAACTGTCTTATGGGTTGAGAGAGCCAACAGCTGTCTACTGAAGAACTTCCCTAAGCCCCCTTTTTATCGGTTTTTAGCTGGGGGTGTGGGGTCATTTCAATTTCAGTCTCAATAAAGTTCTTTCATCTTATTCTTCCTATAGAAGTCTCTTCACTATTTGCATCATGAAAATTCCCATGATCAAAAGATCATGAGCACCTCTTGGATACCCCCCAACTCTGTGCAAGACTATGTGGACTCCTCTACTTAGTTAACATCATTACCTCAATGTGCTCCCATTAGTATTATCTCACACATCAAATATAGTCCATTCTATTCCTTGTGTTTTTAGACCAACCTCCATCTTCTGTAAAGAATAATATAAACTCAGTAGTTCATACTGAAATTATATATAAGGCTTAATAAGTAAATAATGCTTCATATATAAGAACACTCCAGGTACATCCAACCAGGAGTTTTTGCCAGTTAAATGACAGTTTATAAAAATGTATGACAATAGAGGAGAGGGACGCGGGAGGGAGGGAGGTTGGGGGGGGGGGCACAACAATACAAACGTTGCACTTTGTAAATTCACATTTATTAAGTAAAAAAAAGAACTTATGGGGGGAGCCATTGTAATTCATAAACTGTACTTTGGAAATTTATATTCATAATAAAAGTTAAAAAAAGTAAAAAAAATAATAACTCATTTGGTAAAAAAAAAAAAAGATTCTATGGTCAAGTAGGTTTTGGCAGGTTTTCCCTTCCTCTGCAACTAACACATATGATTGTGAACAATCTGGATCTACCTTGTGTGACTCAGAACTTTATAAATTTAATTAACTGAAAGCTTTTTGCTAATTTTTAAGAACAATTATACATTAAAAAAACTAATAACCTTCAGAACACCTTTGGAAAACACTTGAGTATGTAGTGGGAGACTGGAAGAAAATAAAGGGAAAAATCTATTCCAAGAGTGGGTGCACACTAGTAGGTCTGTCCTTGAATGAATCCAAAGCCTTCCTGAGAGAGCACTCCTCTGTTACCAGCTTCACTCCTGCTACTTAAGATATATCTCCTGTCTCTTAAAATCAAGAAAAATTAGACCATAAGGAGGACTTTAGGGGATGATAGTTCTCCTGAAAATGAAATAAACCTACTTTGATATTAAGTTGGAAATTTCAGCAACTTTAAAATACCATTTCCATTGTCAATCACTTCTTTTAATAGATGTATAACTCTTGAAACCTCATAGTTGGCTTTTTAGATGCTTTGTACAAAATGTGCTGAGGGTTTCTTTTTCTTTCTCACTGCTCTAACTTGGTATGGCATTGCCTGTTTCAAACACATGGCTAATAACATTTCTGAGCATTAAGAGGTAGGAGGTAAGGAAAGGCACACAGGAACAATGACAGTCACGTCCTTGTAACATGAACTGTGCAGGATGTAGACACAGTTTCCCATGACTGAGCTGCAACTTTTAAAAATTTGTAAATATAATCAAAAATGTATTAATAGGAAAAATGTGAGTTTTAACATGCCATATGTGGGATTACTTTTAAGTTTTAGGTAGCAAATTTCCTCATAATTTTTTTCATGGCATATTCATATTTATTAGGGATTTAAAAAAAGAAAATGTATGACAATAGCCCAAGTTACAGTTGAAAAAAATGGAAACCCAAATACTCCAGAGAGTTTCATACTATGAGGATGGGAAACTATGTAATTGGCCACAATGTTGTGGATAGAGAAAGTATATATATATATATATATGTGTGTGTGTGTGTGTGTGTATGTATATATATATTTAATATTTATTTTATTTATTTGACAGGCAGAGTTACAGAGAGAGGTAGAGACGGAGAGAGAGGTCTTCCATCTGCTGGTTCACTCCCCAGATGGCCACAATGGCCGGAGCCGTGCCGATCCAAAGCCAGGAGCCGGGAGCTTCCTCCTGGTCTCCCACGTGGGTGCAGGGGCCCAGGGACTTGGGCCATCTTTCACTGCTATCCCAGGCCATAGCAGAGAGATGGATCAGAAGAGGAGCAGCTGGGACTAGAACTGGTGCCCATATGGGATGCCAGCACTTCAGGCCAGGGCGTTAACCCGCTGAGCCAAAGCGCCGGCCCCATAGAGAAAGTAAGTATATTTTGAGAGAAATAAATAATAAATAAGAAAACCAGTTCTGATCATCTACTCCAGCTGAGCATCTGGCATCTTTGTAACTTTCAAGCTCTACCATATCAGTACTACCATAATTCCTTAAACATATTCTATTTTTATCTGAGATGTCTTATTTATAGCAGTGACTATCACTGTGTCCACATGGGTGTGTTCTGAATACTTAAAGTCTCTCCAGAGAAGATATGGTTGTTAGATTTTAAGATTCTTTCCAGTCTTAAATACTATGGATCTATTTATACATAGCACCCAAAAGAGTATCTTTCACATATTTTTTTCAAGTGATGGCAAATATCTATACAGAGGGAATTTCAGCTCACATGTTCTGATTCAAATATATACCAGAAATTCACAGTCTTACAGTGTATTTATTTTATAAGCATTTCCTTTTCATGTTTGCAGTGACAAATACCATAATTAGAAAATGCAACCATGCAATGTAATGAAAAAGTGGTGTGAATCTCTTTCTGTTATTCTCTACCTAATACGTTTTGGAAATGTGCATTTGACTTAAGATGAGCATGCCTCACCCATGTACATCTACTTCACGTACTCGTGAGCCCTCCTGGTATGATTTTCTTTCTGCCTAGACCAGAATACTGTCTCTCCCCGTCTTCGTGGAGGAACGACACAGGACCCTGCGCTGTTCTTTCGTCTGCTCGGCCCTTCCCGGGTTTGCTGCTGGTTCTTCCCGGGTTGGCTGCCGTCCCTTCCACCTCCGTGGAAGGGCGGTTCCCCCTGCCACATTCCCCACTTCCGCGGGGGAGCAGCACACCGCCGGCCGGCTCTCTTGGGGGCTGCACAGGTGTTCCTTCAGATAGATGTTCCCCTTAGATGTTCCTGGTGCATGCCGTCTCTCTCCTCCTTTATAGTCCTCTTCCACCAATCCCAACTCTGCTACCCACATGCCGAGTACGCTGCTCTCCTCCAATCAGGAGCAAGATCAGCTCCTGCAGCTCAATCAAATTGGCAAGAGGCAGCTGCGTAGAAGTTGTTACTCCCTTCTCAGCGCCATATTGTGGGAGAGCAGATGCATAGAATAAGTCTTAATTCCAGTAACTTAGTCTAGTCCGAGTTGCTCCCCACAAATACATCCCTCCTTGCCAAGAGGTTTGTGAAGAAAAATTTGAGAGCTGTCCAATCCATACACTAAAAAAAAAAAAATCATTTTGCAGTTTTTACATGTATAAATAGGTTGCTAATTGTTTTCAGCTTTGTCTTCTTTTTACAATTGCTTTAGCATGGGTTTTGCTGTCTGCACATCTTTAAGAAGTCATCTTTTATAATGTACAGCAATATGGCTTTCTTTACCTTCTCCAGCTGCCAGCAAGTGAAACAATGATACAGGAGAACTGGGGAGCAAAGAGGCCCCTCATGCTCTGGTTTCAGCAAGAATCAACATCGCACATAATCCTAGCATTTGGACTAATATGTAGTGGGGTGGCAGCTCCTGAATTTCTCTATGGAAAGGACTTAGTGGTGGAAGGATTTTGGAAGTGGAGGATAATTGATTTGTCTTGAAGCTACATTGCAAAGCAAGTACAGTTGATTTTACTTAGATTACTTAGATTGTAGGTTTATGAGGGATGCCCTGGAGGGGGCTGCTCATGGAGATTTATGATAGGATCAAATCCCCTCTCACCCAAGTGCTATACCTTGGCAATGCCACTGCTAAGGCTTTCAGGAGTACAACTGCCCAAGTCTATGTTTATACAATAAATGAGAGTCAGGTCGGGTCCACTGCCCACCCACATTGTTCAGCGATTTCACATTTCCCTGTGAAATGACTTGGAGGTTCAAGCTGGATCCTGCCCTGGCTCTGATGCCAGACAATAATACTTCCTACTCAAACCTCATACTGAGTGTGGAGCAGAGCTGCTTTGCTGAACAATGAACACATGGGATGCAGCAATTCTGTGTTTTCCATTGATAGAAGATTCCTTTATATTATCCTCTCTTTGGTATGTCATTTTCAGAATTTTATTTCTTCTGATACAATTTTTCTAAGCGTTTCTCAGTCCTAGGAATATAAACAGTAGGGATATGAATGTTCGTTTGGCCTGAACATTTGAAAAACTGATTCTGCTTGCTTTTCATGTGCCTAGTTTTCTCTGTAAATATATTTTTATTTGGACTCAATTACCCTAGGATCTGCTTCTCTGTAATGGAAAGGAGTTAGTCTGCTATGTACTGCAACTTGTTTTGATAGCTGGTAACTTTGAACTAAAGGGACATTACTGTTATCAAAACAGCAACCAGCTTTTCTTGGAAGCAGAAACTGACGTAGTCCTTTTTTCCCCTCTTCTTTTCTGCCTGAGGTCGTATCCCTTGACTACAGGCACTGTCTCTGTGTTTTACTAAAGCTTTTTCTCTTTCAAATCTCATAGGCCAACTATAGAGAGATCAGAGTCTAGGGCAAAGTTGTCAAAAGGAAAATAGTCCATGGCACCAAAAGGTCATAAATTCAATCAGAATAGTGATATTTGGAAATAATCTTAAGTCCTAATCTTAGCATGAAAATATCTGAATTTCAGATTCAGTGTAATTTTTAAGTTCATTGCTTTTTAGATAGGCAATAAGAGAAAGGATAGAAAGGGTTAGCACATATACTTCCAACTTGAGCCATATGAAAGAACATTAAGTTCTCTTACTTTAAATAGGAAAACTATTCTGCAAAAGTATTTTGACTGAGTATGTTAAACACAGAACGAACCCATTTAAACTATTTTTCCTATGAAACTTTTGGCACATCCATATGCTGAATTTTCTTGTCTTATTGTCTAAATTAGAAAGCAAAATTTAGACAGACATGAACAGTAGTCAAACTGATGCAAAAGTGTCCCTAACCATCCTAACATCTCCTACTAAAAAAAGGAAAAGGAGTAGAAAGGGAGCTTCCATACTATCATTGGCACTGCAACTGTGTAAGTAATGATGCAGCCCAGCTCTTTAAAGCACAGTGCTATTATTCACATCATCCATGGAGAGATGTTAACATCCTTGCTTCCTGCTGTGCCTATTCTCAGCATTGAAAGAGGATGATTTGTAAGGATCACAAAAGGAAACGTTGACATATGGACAAGATATATTTATCTCTTTTGCCTCCGGAAGTACTTCCAGAATGGCATTAAAAAAATAAAAAAGTGTATCAAGTCAAAAAAAAAAAACATATAGAAGAGCTCAGTGGATGAAGCATTTCAACCAAGTTTGGGAAGATGAAATATACAGGAGTCATTACCAATTTGGCTAACTGGGAGAGGTATAAATGCAGTTAGCCGCACTTTGAGATGACCAACACAATCAAATTGATTGACTTTGAAGGAACCCCAAGAAACTTGTAGGCCCCAGAGTTTATGAGACACTGGGCTGAGAATACCAGGAATGGAAGTCTATGTGGAGAAGAAATCATATGACTACTTGTGGCCAGATAACGATCACCCTTCCCCACACCTCCCAAGAGACCAGAGTTTCAGTCTCTGTAGATAGTGGCTGGAAATACTCCATGTGTCCTTGGCACAGAAAGGACTTCAGTGAGGTAAGAGACATAAAACTATTGTATGTCCCTGGGTCACTTCCTCAGGATGCATTATCCCCCGGGGAGAAACCAAGCATTGATCACGTGCCAATGTCTCATTGCCAAGAATTAAAGAAAGAAAATATTTGTCTCCAGAAGGCTTTCTCAGTGGGAACAGGAGCTCCGCTTTCACTAAGTCCCACACACAGAGGATTCCCTCAAACAAGAGACCATATTTAATTAATTAATAGAAAAAATATGGTTTGTTATTACCTATATATTCCTTCTTTCCTATTAGCGTTTCCTCAAAAATAGTTTCCATTGGGGCAGGCATTGGGGTGTACTGGGTAAAGCTGCAACCCGTGACATAGGCATCCCATATGGGTGGTGGTTTGAGTCCCAGCTGCTCCACTTCTTTTTTTTTTAGGATTTTTTTTTAATTTATTTGAGAGGGAGAATTACAGACAGTGAGAGGGAGAGACAGAGAGAAAGGTCTTCCATCCACTGGCGCACTCTCCAGATGGCTATAATGGCCAGAGCTGAGCTGATCCAAAGCCAGGAGCCAGGGGCTTCTTCAGGGTCTCCCATGTAGGTGCAGGGGCCTGTCGCTCCCCCTCTTCGTGGAGGAACGACACAGGACCCTGCGCTGTTCTTTCGTCTGCTCGGCCCTCCCCGGGTTTGCTGCTGGTTCTTCCCGGGTTGGCTACTACCCCTTCCACCTCCGTGGAAGGGCAGTTCCCCCTGGCCACATTCCCCACTTCCGCAGGGGAGCGGCACACCGCCGGCCGGCTCTCTGGGGGCTGCACGGGTTCCCTTAGATGTTCCCCATAGATGTTCCTGGTGCATGCCGTCTCTCTCCTCCTTTATAGTCCTCCTCCGCCAATCCTAACTCGGCTGCCCACACGCCGAGTACGCTGCTCTCCAATCAGGAGCAAGTCCTACAGTTTATTAGCTGAACTGGAGGCAGCTGTGCGGAAGCTGTTTACTTCTCTCCCAGCGCCATATTGTGGGAGAGCAGATGCATAGAATAAGTCTTAATTTCAGTAACTTAGTCCAGTCCGGATTGCTCCCCACAGATCCCCCTTTCTTTTTATTTTTGGCGTTGATACGCGCCTGTCTTCGGTGTCCCGCGGCACACACTAGAGTTGCCACAGGCTCTTACAAGTCCTATCCATCAGGCAAACCGAATCCGGGTCCTCTCTTCGCCATGTTGTGAGGAGGTTTTTAGGCGCTGATGCGTGCCTGTGTTCGGTGCCCTGCAGCGCATACTCTGCTCTGCTAGAACTGCCTGCAGGTGTTTACAAAACCTATCAGGCAAACCGAATCCAAGCCTTCTCATTGCCGTATTGTGGGGGAGACTTATTAGTGTTGGTTCGTGCCTATCTTCGGTGACCTGCAGCTCATACTCTGGTCGAGCTTTGCTGGCGCTTACCGCCTTAAATCAGGCAGACCGAATCCAAGCTTAATATTGTTGTATTGTGGGGAAGCCTTACTGATGTTAATTCGTGCCTGTCTTCGGTGACCTGCGGCGCATAAGCTGCTAGCTGCCCGCAGGTGCTCATCGCCTCACTTGATTAGGCAGACCGAATCCAAGCCTTCTAATTGGCATGTTGAGGGGAGGCCTTATTTTTCTCTATTTCTCTATCTCCGGGCATTCCTACCTCTCCCATTTCACTTCTATCTTCCAGCATTCCCATTTCTCTTTTACTTCACTTCCAAACTTCTGTTTCTCTTATCCCCGCAGCTTTCCGGCACCTCGCCGCTTCAGCCCGCGCGCCTCTCTCATCTGCGCAGCTTCCCGGCTTTGCGCGGCTCGGCTCGGCTTCGCGCGCTCCGCGGTCTCCACGCTTAACCCTTTCGCGTCTGAACCACGGCCTACGCCAGCGTTCCCTATCTATTCACGCCCCGTGCTCTCTCTGCACGCGGCGGCTTCCGCGAGTAACACAGCGTAGCTTGCGTCTCCGCCACTAGGATTCAATCTAAGTTCCCCGGGCTAGCCTGGCGAATTCAACCCAGCGTACGTCTCCGCCTCACGATTTGGCTTCCCGTCCTTTGCTCCCCGGGCTAATCAGACGGATCCCAATCTGGCTTGCGTCTCAGCTTCTAGTTTCAACTTTTCGCCCCCTATTCCCGGGCTAACTTGAGAACCCCAAAGTGGCTTTCGTTTCCGCCTCGGCCTGCCCCCCGCGGCTTCAATTTCCCTAACATTTTTCTCTACCCGGTATGTTTCCCCAAGTTTTCTTCCAACGATATTCCTCCCTCATTTCTCCTGGCCTCTCCCCACAGTCCGCATCCGAGTCTGTTTGTTCTAGCTTTCACTTTCGCTTTCGACCTTAAAGATTTCTCCCAGCTTCCCCCCGTAGTCCGTATCCGAGTCTATGCCTAGGCTTTCAATAGCTTCTTCCGGCTCCTTTTTCGTCCGGCTTTTCCCTAGGCTGTTTCGAGTCTATGCCTAGGCTTTCAATAGCTTCTTCCGGCACCCTTTTCGTCCGGCTTTTCCCTAGGCTGTTTGCTAGTCTCTCTCTCCGGTAATTTCCCTAGGCTGTTTGCTAGTTTCTCTCTCCGATATTTTCCCAGTTCTTCCCGTTTCTTCCCTCCTAAGTTTCATATCCGTCCTAGGTTTCCTATCCGAACTAGGTTTCCTATCCGAGTCACGGCACCATTATGTCGCTCCCCCTCTTCGTGGAGGAGCAACACTAAGCCCTGCCTAGGCTTCATATCCAAGTCACGGCACCATTATGTCGCTCCCCCTCTTCGTGGAGGAGCAACACAGGACCCTGCGCTGTTCTTTCGTCTGCTCGGCCCTCCCCGGGTTTGCTGCTGGTTCTTCCCGGGTTGGCTACTACCCCTTCCACCTCCGTGGAAGGGCAGTTCCCCCTGGCCACATTCCCCACTTCCGCAGGGGAGCGGCACACCGCCGGCCGGCTCTCTGGGGGCTGCACGGGTTCCCTTAGATGTTCCCCATAGATGTTCCTGGTGCATGCCGTCTCTCTCCTCCTTTATAGTCCTCCTCCGCCAATCCTAACTCGGCTGCCCACACGCCGAGTACGCTGCTCTCCAATCAGGAGCAAGTCCTACAGTTTATTAGCTGAACTGGAGGCAGCTGTGCGGAAGCTGTTTACTTCTCTCCCAGCGCCATATTGTGGGAGAGCAGATGCATAGAATAAGTCTTAATTTCAGTAACTTAGTCCAGTCCGGATTGCTCCCCACAGGGCCCAAGCACTTGAATCATCTACCGCTTTCCCAGGCCATAGCAGAGAGCTGGATCGGAAGTGGAGCAGCCGGGACTAGAACCGGCACGCATATGGGATGCCAGCGCCACAGGCAGGGGATTAACATAACATACTGCACCACAGCGCCAGCCTCAGCTCCACTTCTGATTCAGTTCCCTGCTAATGCACCTGGGAAAAGCAGTGGAAGATGGCCCAAGTGCTTGGGCCCCTGCATGCACATGGGAGACCCGTCCTAGCCCCGACTGTCATGGTCATTTCAGGAGTGAACAGGTGGATGGAAAACCTCTAACTCTGCCTTTCAAATAAATGAAATAAATCTTTAAAAAGTAAGGTTCTATTTAACTTAATACAAATATCCCTTGTATGACCCAAAATGCCACTCAAAAAGTAAACAATACAGAGGCCAGTGTTGTGGCGCAGCTGGTTAACACCCTGGCCTGAAGCTCCGGCATCCCATATGTGCGCTGGTCCGAGACCTGCCTTCTCTGCTTCCCATCCAGCTCTCTGCTATGGACTAGGTAGAAATGACCCAAGTCCGTGGGCCCCTGCACCTGTGAGGGAAACCCAGAAGAAGCTCCTGGCTCCTGGCTTCAGATGAGCGCAGCTCTGGCCGTTGGAGCCAATTGGGGAGTGAACCATCAGATGGAAGATCTCTTTCTCTCTTTCTCTCTGCCTCTCCTCACTGTGTAACTCTGACTTTCAAATAAATAAATAAATCTTTAAAAAAAATGTAAACAAGCCATAATCTGATAAATTACTGAATTGTTACAAGCCCAGTATATTCCTAAGGGAGTTTAGGCCTTGGTTATCTAGAATGTATAAGATTGTAAAAGTTGGGCTGTGCCGCGGCTCAATAGGCTAATCCTCTGCCTGCAGCGCCGGCACACCAGGATCTAGTCCCGGTCAGGGCGCCGGATTTTGTCCCGGTTGCCCCTCTTCTAGTCCAGCTCTCTGCTGTGGCCCAGGAGTGCAGTGGAGGATGGCCCAAGTGCTTGGGCGTCTGCACCCCATGGGAGACCGGAAGCACCTGGCTCCTGGCTTCAGATGAGCGTGGTGCACCGGCCGCAGCAGCCATTTGGGAGGTGAACTTACAGAAGGAAGACCTTTCTCTCTGTCTCTCTCTTTCTCACTGTCCACTCTGCCTGTAAAAAAAAAAAAAAAAAAAAAAAAGATTGTAAACGTCTTCCATCAACTTTTACTAAAGACATGGAGGTATGAGGGGCCCTAAGGATCATTTGCCTTTCATCCACACTTTCCCAGATTCCATAGTACAGTAGAAGTTCTACTCACACTTTATGGATAAAATCAATCACTTCAGACCCTTCTCGGTCTCCAAGTTACTATATTTACAGTGTCATGCAATAAGCAACTCAGAGAAACAACCACAGAATGTAGCTGAGGTATCAGTGATCCTATTAGTGGAGTACAGTTGTCCTCTGGATACCCTGGTATAATTATTAGGTTGGAGCCAGAGAACAATAGGCTACAAAGATTTCGCATCTGTTCCTGATATCTAGTAAATAATTATTTGGTCAATGACTGCAGATATGTTTGAGGTAGGCTAGGATGCAGATTCACAGTATGTACTTGAGGTGGTTCTAGATCACCCTTCCTTAAGCATTCATTTAGTCTAGGAGCCCCAATTCTATGAACTGATTTAGATCTCAGAATTTTATTCTTCTTGATCTACCAGAGCATAGATAGCCCAAGATTAAGTTGACCCCGCTCGCTGTCCTGTGTACTCTTCGGCTATCACTAATGATCTCTGAGAGCAGGGCTTTCTGATTGCCTATCATTGTAGCCACACTGACCTTTCCTCTGGGTTTTAAATACCCCTATATGGCTTTTGATACCTTAAGATCTTCCCTCTCCATTGATATCAGGGAGCTCATTCCAACTGCAAAGTCTCACTCCAACATTTAAAATACTAAGGGATTTTTCAGAAAACTTTACACCTCTGTAACCAATGTGTTTATCAAGTCCTTGGTGAAGAGAGTATCTTCAGAATCCTCGTAACAAGTGTGGATAAGTGAGTAGATCCAAATGATCAATTTATTCCAGCCATTTTATCTTTCCTACACGTTTGCCAAGGAATCATTGGCATCTCAATTTTATTTATCATCGGCTATATTTCAATCCAGGTTTTAGCCATTCAGCCACGAAAACACTCTGATTTAATTGATTGTTAACTTCAATCTGATATAATGTTCTTTCTTTCTTGCAGATATCCTCAGAATATCTTCCACCATGCCTTTCCTTAATTTTTGTTTAAAAAAAACTGCCCAATTCTTTCCATTTCTTTGGGATGAAATCTTCTCTTCATAGTTTAAGTTTGGATCTGGCCTTTATTTATATTCTATTCCACAATTCTAGTAGTGTTTGCAAACATCAGGGTTCAGTCGGGTCTTTAGAAGAACTGGCTTCCCTTGCAAGGAAATTTTCTCCAAGAACAAGTGACTTCTTATCTACAAATCAAGGATAAAATAGGCTTATTCAACACAAAATGTGGATAGTTAAAAGTCGCAAGGGAGGCCAGGGAGAGTTACGGCCCAAAGAGCATTAAGATCTTTATACACATCTTCTGATTTCATCCAGTATTCATTTCTCATGATTTTCTATTGCTTCTTATTCAAAAACTACTTTCATATGATAGACCTAGAATTTCTGTGAACTCAAATGAATTTATTTTACAGTCTGCATTTTCACATTTTGCATTTGATTGTCAACACTGCAGCTACAAATGAAAATAAATTGTTTTAGCACAAAAATAGAAATAACTTTTAGTTCAGATCTTGAGCCAAGAATCTTGAACTTTAGCCTGTTCCATCTCTATCTTTATGCATTTCCATTAGAAGCAAACATTTTGCCATGCAGCCTTCAAATCATATGGCCTTAAATCTGTCCTACTGTTATATCAAAGTGATATCCCAAAGATTTACCTTTAACAGACACCTCCTTAATGGTAACCACAGGTGGTAATGAGTTGTTTTGCTACTACATGTCATAGTCACAAGATATTCACTGTGAACTAACTTGATTTTTCACTTACTTCAACCTCAGTTTAACCAGAGATAAGATTTGGAAGGTCCATATTCCTTGTAAAAATGCTAGTTTAAATCCCAGCCACTCTATTTCCAATTCAATTTCTTGCTACTGCACCTGGGGAGGCAACAGATGATGGCCCAAGTACTTGGGTCCCTGCCTCCCACACAGGAGACCAGCATGGAGTTCAGGCTCCTGACTTCGGTCTGGCCCAGGCCCAGATGTTGTAGACATTTGTGGAGTAAAGCTGTGGGTGAAGGGTCTCTCTGAATCTCCTTCACTCTTTCACATTGCCTTTCAAATAAATATAGGCATACATACAAATCTTCAAAGAAAACCTTTTAAAACTGAAGATTGGGCCTGGCTTTTGTAAAATAGGATGGCAAATAAATTTTCTATAAATTTTGTTCCTTGTGTCTGCAAAGTAGATAGGGAGTTAAAGCATCTAATAAACAAGGAAACTTTTTTTTAAAGATTTATTTATTTTATTTGAAAGACAGAGTTACAGAGAGGCAGAGAGAGAGAGAGAGAGAGACGTCTTCCATCTGCTCCTTCACTCTCCAGATAGCATCAATGGCCGGAGCTGTGCCGATGTGAAGGCAGGATACAGGAGTTTCTTCCAGGTCTCCCATGTTGGTGCAGGGGCCCAAGGACTTGGGCCATCTTCTACTGCCTTCCCAGGCCATAGCAAAGAGCTAGATTGGAATTGGAGCAGCCGGGACTGGAACTGCTAGCTACATAGGATGCCAGCACTGCAGGCAGCAGCCCTACACATTACACCACAGCACCAGCCCCAGAAACTTTAAAAGTTCATGCAAAATGGAATTAAAAGTTGATTTTAGTTCAAAAATTTTGAAATCCATATAGATTTTTCATAATATGTGTTTTCTATGAACTCTTAGAAGAACCCACTTATCTAGTATTGTTATTAATTTCACCTGCTTATTTTTACTCTTTTAATGTGACTACCAAAAATTTTTACCTTACACATGAGTACATTTCTATGAGACAAAACTGCTTTAGAACATGGAGCATGGTGCTTCACACATAGTAGATGATTTTCAAAATTCACTACTCCAAATAAGAGAGAATTATGCTGTATGTTTATTATCTTTAGTTGTATACACTTCTTTCTGTGGCAGCACACCCTTCTGATTAGCATCTTTCCTTGTTATAAACATTTATTTATATTTCTATACATAAATACATAGACATAACCCAACACGTGTTCACAAGTAACCACTCCACCACACTCTAGTTCTTTATGCAATAATGCAGCATATTGGAAAATATTAGCAGCTTAGATTCCAAAGTAAAATAGCTATTATCTGCCATTTAAATTATCTTTGAAGATTATTTTATTTCTCTGTATATATTTCAGTTCCCTCATCTATAAATTGGAAAAAATATTTTACCTTCATTATAGGCTTTGTAGAAGCATTGAATGAGATTATTCTTATCATAGTGAATACTTAGAGGGTAAAGCAGTTATGACATTTTTGCTCTCATTATAACTAACCAGAGAACAAATACAGTGTATTCTTGTATTTAAGTCTATTTCTCTAATTATGGGTTGTTTTACGTTTTTAAGCAAAATTTTGGCAAAGTTATTACACAAATTAAGAGATACATAGCATTTTACAATGAAGAAACCATGTTCATGTGATTGTATCCTTATAATCTTCCCTGTGAGCTGATTACAGCAGGAATTAACACTATTTCAACTTCCTTCATGAAGAGAAAAATACAACATAAGGACATTAAATTGCCCATGGAACAGCAGATCAGTTTATATGTCTGATACCCCATCCCATGCTTCTGCCACTATGTTATAATGCCTTTTTTCACAGATAAAATCTCCTCCCTCTCAGTCTTGGAAAACTACCCATTTGAATCAAAAGCTTTCTTACGTTTCCAAGATATTTAGACTTTCATATGCCATGTCTTCTCTTGACTAAATCATGTGCTGAGACAGGAAAATACTTTCACTCTTAACATTCTGGAACTCTTGACAGCCTTCCAGGTTCGTACAACCTTGACAGAGTTGGCAAAGGAATTTGGGGCATTCATTTGGAATATGAGCAGAAAGCCATCTTACAAAATCAGTGTTTCACTAAGGCAGAATATTACCTGAACTTTAAAGCCTCAGGCAGGCATGTTAAAAAGCAACATTAGTTTGAAGGGTAGAAATAACTTGCAAATTATGTTTTCTCTTTGATGTGTAAATTGGAGAAACAAACTGAGAAACTTATGTCAACAGGGAAAGTGTTCTAAGAAATGGCACAGGAAACTGTACCAAACAAATATGCTAATATAAATTGGCTCAAGTAGCATGTTTCACTATATTTGATGTACTAAGAATTTTGTTCTATGGAAGTTTTACTGTAGTCACAAAAGCTATTCTTCACATGTCTTTGTCTTCAATATCTCCTTCATCAATGCCATTCTCTTCAAGCCCACAACTATTGATCCAAATTTAAAAATTCCTCACTTCTTCCTGGGATTGTTGAATTCAAACTAGTTTTACCAAATACTCCTTCCATTCATGGCTCAAATCTGGTCAAAAAGCATATTGCTACTGCCTCAGAGGGGTTCATGCCCCGCAGGGAGCATATGGAGAACCATTTATTGATGACATGAATCGAGTTGTGATTGGGGCTAAAAAAAAAGATATTGATAGAGTTAGGGGGAAATGATAGAGACAAGGATTGTTCTGACTGGATAAATTTAGGGAACCTCATGCAGATTTCAATGGGGCATTAAGTATCTTGAAATAGGCTATAACTATTACAATAGTCCCCAAACTGTTGTCACTTAGCATCTGTCACCTCACCAAATCACTCATTATATTGTTACCAGAAATAACTTTCTGAAGATACAATTGACATGTCATCTCATCAAAAAAAAAAATACCATATGGCTTTCTCTAGCCTATAATGCAACAACTAGAAAGAAATTCTTCAATATGGAGTTGAGTTTCCTTGCACCTATCATCTTGGCCTCATCTAGAGTTAAACCTTTCTGACAGCTCCCAGCTGTGTCCATCACTAGGCCGTGCCCCTAACTGCAGGAAACTGCCTTCCCCATGGTTGTATCTTTTCTTAGGGGTTCCCAGCACCAACGGCTAACTAATTCAATGGTGAACGGTCTCACTCAAGTCTCTTAATTCAACCTACCTCCGAAGGGTCTTCCTAGCTGCAAAGCTTATCAAGTCATCAGCACCTGCATCACAGGTAAATTTCTCTTTCTCTCATATATAACCATACAAATCTTCTGCATTGAGTGTATATCCTAGAATCTGTTTCCAGGAAACACCACGTAAGTTAAGCCGCAAAGAACCATGACTATACCCAAACATGTCATGGACCGAAGGTTCCAGATTCAGATTGTCTGTCTTCAGATGCTCACTAAATGACTCTACTCAGAGCTATACCACTTTCTGTGTACATTGTGTGTCATTTATTTCAGCAGTAACTTGTACTGCTTACATTACTGTGAGTTGTGAATGTATATGAATACTTAGAAAAATTTATAGAAAATTGAATTCAGGATAAGTTTATTTTGGTGCAAAGAAATTTCAAATCCATGCAGCATATAAGGGATCTCCAAAAAGTACACAGGGATGCATATTATGAAAAAAAGCTATGTATGGATTTTAAATTTTTTGCACTCAACATCTTATAATTTCCCTTTTCCCAGCAAACTTTCTGCCTTCCTTCCAACAAAATAATTGCACATAATTTTAAGTTTTTCTCTCTGCTGAACCAATAGCACTTAATTATATGATATTTGATTTTTGAACAAAAAGCTAGAGACTCAATTGATTAACATAACACATAATTTTAAGAAAAATTTTGGAGCTCTGAGAAATAGACTTTGACCTAGTTTCCCTCTACCTTGTGTTTTTCACCTGTTTCTGGATATTTCACACCTCTTTGTATGCAGAAGACATCTTACTGCTTTGCTTTATTGACTTTTCATGTAGAAGTTCACTTTCAGAATAAAACCTACGTTTCGTATGAAGGCATACAGGCCTATAAAGACTTAAAAAAGCATTCAGAAAATACTTTTCCTTAACACACCTTAGTTGTACAGTTTGAGTTCTTACACTTTCCTGACTTTCTGAGTTAGCTCATGCTGGTTTCTCAATCTGGAATCCACCTCTCCTGAAAAGTAATCAGTTTCTCTTGAAGAACTCACCTCAAATGGTATATCCCATAAAGCCATGTCTGGGAGCCGGCACTGTGGTGCAGTGTGTTAACGCCCCGGTCTGAAGCGCCGGCATCCAATATGGGTACTGGCTCGAGACCCAGCTGCTCCACTTCCGATCCAGCTCTCTACAATGGCCTGGGAAAGCAGTAGAAGATGGTCTAAGTCCTTGGGCCCCTGCACCCACATGGGAGACCAGAAAGAAGCTCCTGGCTCCTGGCTTTGGATCAGCACAGCTCCTGGCTTTGGATTAGTGCAGCTCCGGCCATTGAGGCCAATCGGGGAGTGGACCATCGGATGGAAGACTTCTCTCTCATTCTCTCTGCCTCTCCTCTCTCTCTGTAAATCTGACTATTGAATAAGTAAATAAATCTTAAAAAAAAAGATAAGCCTGAAAAAAATGAAGAGAATCAATAATTTCTGCCTCTACTTTGTCATTTCACTCTATTACAATCAATATGTAGTAAGTCACCCACTAGCCGTGGGACTAAAATATTACCCATACTTATGCAGCCTATAATAAAACAGAAGAAACAAGTCTATGATTGGAAAATAGGATGATATCCTTTTCTAATGTTCTGCCTACACCCACTATTATTGAGTGTTTCACAATGCTTCATTGTTGTTTATTTTCTGGCCCATCTTTACTAGGCCATCAGCACCTTGAGGCAATTTCTCATTTTCTAAAAGTTTTTATTTATTTCACTTGAAAGGCAGAGAAGCAGAGAAAGAAAAAAGATTTTCCATCTGTCTGCTCATTCACACCCCAGATGCCCACACCAGCTGAGGCTGGACCCAGCCAAAGAAGCCTGGGACTCAGTGCAAATGTTCTACATAAGAGGCAGGGACCCAAATACTTGAGTCATCACCTGCTCCCTCCAAGGGTCCATATTAGCAGGGAATTGGAATCAGAAGTGGAGCTAGGACCCAAATCCAGACATTTTTTAAAATGTTCATTTGTTTTATGTATTTGCCTTTCAAATCGAGAGAGAGATCCACTGGTTCACTTCCCCAAATGCCCACAACACCTGGGATGGGGCCAGGCTGAAGCCAGAAGTCTAAAAACAATTCAATATGGGATATGGGCATCCCAAGCAGAGTCTTAACCACTGAACAAAATGACTGCCCAGATGCAGGATATTCTATCTTTGGTTCTCGCATTTCTTTCTTGGTAAACATCTGTCATCTCCACCAAATGAATGCGCTATGAGATTCCTGCCTTCATCATAGCTGTGGCTCAAGAATCTCACACAGTGCTCAGAAAATAGTAAATGCATAATATATTTTTAATGAATGAACAAAACTTGGCCTTTATCAAATATTTCCTATATGAAATGATTTGCATTCAATTGCTTCTTCTGTAATAGACGGAAAACTGCTTGAAGTCAGTGAGTGTGTCTCATCCTTTCCTAATGTTCTCCCCCAGTGCCATACTATGGACTTCACAAACAAATCTTTAAATGAAGAGAGTTGGTTTCCTATATACAATATGTTAAAGTCCAAAATGTTATAGAATAAAGTCTTGAAGGAATTCAACTATATGACATATTTTTGGATTTCAAAACTAATTGCTTTGAGGGGAGAAAAAGTAACTCTTAAATCATATCACATAGTTCTACATGAAACATTTATTAGGAAACCAAAATGACGTTCTGAAATGAAAGGGCTTACAATGCGTATTAATAGTTTCACAATCATACCAAATGGAACTGGCAAGAAAGGAAACATTGAGAATTACAGATTTATAGTATGATGAAAATCATATTTTTCCTCTTATAATGATTTGGTGGTTGTTCATGACTTAAGAGGTCTGATTTCCCCCATAAAACTACAGTAAAAGGTGACTTTTCCAATCCTAAGGGTCTTTTCCTTCCTATTGTTCCACACCCTTTTCCAAAGAGATTCCCAAGCACACAACATTGCAAACTCTTCAAATTATAAACTAAAATACCCGGTCCTATCTACACAGTGTCAAAAGAGGAAAACAACCGAAACTCAGTTATCCAGGAAAAATATATATTTCATTTAATATAGAGTAGAAATACCAAACAATTGACAGTCTTTTTTCTTGTGAGTTTTTTATACTATGAGGAACCTGTTTTTATTAGCTGCTTAATTTTATAAAGCAAGCTCCAAACGCATAGTTTCCTACACAATATTGTCCATGTTTAAACAGCATCTAATAAAAAGACATCGATCATCAAAAACTGTTGAGTTCATATCCCCTGGAACCCTCCTCAGTATTTCTTTAATGCCCTGCCTATAGCTCTTCTCATTATCATTGTGTTTAATAAACACTGGGTTTCTGGTCTATCTTTTCCATTGCATGATCAATTCCTTGAGAAAAGGAACTGTATTCTGTCTCTATTCTCTATAGTATATTGTCATACCTGTCTTTTTAATAAGTTAAGAAATAAAATGTTATCTAGTATATGAAAATATAAAATATAGATATTTGGATCATGAAGATCATCTTTATTAGTAACAAATCATTTTAATTCTTTTAAAACTGAATACTTCTATGCCACATATTAACTTACTGCTGTTAAAATGTTATTATGTGGTAAAATTACATAAACATAAAGAGGTATAAATATGAGGATTACTCACATAAAGGCATAATATGAAACTCAGGTATATTCTAAGTCCCAGAAGTAACAAGAAGCCTTTTGGAAGATCCCTAATTATAAAAAAGAAAAATTTGGCAGTTATAATGAAGCATAATGATTATTCAAAGGCAAGTAAGTTTTAAGGTATACAACTTGATGAATTTGAACATATGCAAAGAACAATGACACCACCGAAATCAAGTCAACATACATATACAACACTTCCCAAAGTTTCCTTGTGTCCTGTTTTTGTTTCTATGGCAATAATATTTAATATGAGTTCTACTCTCTTAAATGTTGAAGTACACAACACAGTTTTGTTAACTATAGACACTGTGGTATACAGCAGATCTCTAGAACTTATCCATCTAGAATAAATGAAACGTAAACCCACTGTGTATCAATTACCCATTTGCTCCATCTCCAAACCCCTTACAATGACAATTATATTATCTGCTTCCATAAGTTTGACTACTATAAGTAAGTTATGTAAGACATGTCTTTTGGTATTTATCCTTCTGTTTTTCCTTCATTTATAAGGTTGAATAATTCCACAGTATGCATAAATCATGCCTTTTGGATCCATTCATCTGTTGACAGAAACATGTCTTGGCTATTGGTGATTATACCACAGTGAACATGAGAGTGTAGGTATCTTTTTGTGATCCTTATTTCAGTGCTTTCGGATTATATATTCAGAAGTGAGACTGCAGGATGATATGGTAGTCCTATTTTTAATTTGCTGAGGAAATTTTAATTTGCTTCAGCACCTTACATTTCTACATCCTGACCAAAACTTCCTCTGTGTTTGTTTACAACAGCCTTCCTAACAGGAGTGTGAGATGTCTCACTCTAGTCTTCATTTGCATCTCTCTGACAATTATGTTGAGCATCTTTTTATATACTTGTTGTCTATTGCTATATCGTCTTTGGTAAACAGCTATGCAAGGCATTTTTCAAGGTCAGGTAAGCCTATAAAACTTTTAGCTCTGACACAGAATATATTCATTCTATTGAAAATCAGAACTATGAGGCCAGCGCTGTGCCATAGCAGCTAAATCTGCCACCTGCAGTGCCCACATCCCATATGGGTGCTGATTGAGTCCTTGCTGCTCCACTTCTAATCCAGCTCTCTGCCATGGCCTGGGAAAGCAGTATAAGAAGGCCCAAGTCCTTGGGCTTCTGCACCCATGTGGGTGACCCAGAAGAAGCTCCTGACTTCAGATCTGCCCAGCTCTGGCTACTGCAGCCAATTGGGGAGTGAACCAGCAGATGAGAGCTCTCTTTCTCTCTGCCTCTGCCTCTCTATAACTATGCCTTTAAAAAATAAGTAAATAAATCTTTAAAAAAAATTCAGAACTACGGAGGTCAGCATTGTGGTAGAGGGGGTTAATCCAGCACCTGCGACACGAGCATCACATATAAAAGCCAGTTCACGTCCCAGACTGTCTGCTTTGGATCCAGATCCTTGTTAATGCACCTGGGAAAGCAACAAAAGATGGTCCAAGTACTTGGAAACCTGCTTCCCATGTGAAGGAACTCAGATCAAGATCCTGGCTCCTAGCTTTTGCTTAGCCCAGTCCCAGCCATTGCAGCCATTTGGGGAGCAAACTCATGGATGGAAGATCTCTCTCCTCTCTCTTTCCTTCTCTAAAACTGTCTTTCAAATAAATAAATAAATCTTTAAAATAAAGAAAAGCAAACTATGGCATCCTCTGTGACCTTTAAAGGCCATCAAAAAATGGATTCCATAACAAGAACTACATGATCATGAATTCACCTTTTAATTGTTTCTGCAATGTTTGTGATGACTTCATATCATCTTCCACCCCTACTGCTTTATCAGGCCATGAAGGTGAAAGACCTGTGAAGCATGGTGATTAGACAGGTCTCAGCACATAGAACTGGAACTGTTCACAGACAAATCTGTGAATTCTCTAAGCAGTGTACCTGTGTTCATTACTTAATCCTCAAAATGACTCCCTGACTTACGACATTGTTGTTGTTGTTTTACAGAAAAGGAAAATGAAGGGAAGAGAAGTCAAGGAATTTGCCTAAGGTGACACAACTGGTAAGTAGCAGAGCTGGAATCCAAGTGCTGATAGCAGTTGCTGGTTGTCCTGCCTTTTCTTTTTTTCTGTATTTTGGTGCCTAGCAGAATGTCTTTTATATAGCTGGCACTTAATATTTGCTGGATGGGTGGATGGATAGATGAATGCATGGATAGATTGATGGGTGGAAAATGTTGAAACTAGAAATTTCCATTAATCAAGTTCTCTGTTAATCAAGTCATATAAAAATAAGACTTCCTACTCAGAAAATAATATAATTTTGACTCACAAAATTATGTTAGAGGTCCCATTTCTCTAGGCAGGGAAGAGTAAAGCAGTGAGGATCACTTAGACTAAGAGGCTATGCAATAAGTAGTTTAGAGTGCCCTACAAGGAGATTGAAGTATAAATTAACTCTGGGAGAGCTGCAGTCAATATATAAACAAGAGAATCAGGAAAATGTTCCAATAAAGAGAGTAGAGTTTGGTCTTTTTTTCATGCCATAAAGGGAAAAAAAAAAAAACCTTCAGATACTTATTTGCCTTATAAATGTCTTATGTTCTTCCTAGAACCCTTTTTCTTCTCAAAGTATAGGCCAGGTAGTTCCACTGAATGTAATAAGGGACTCACAGGGCAAGGACATAGATAACTGACATCAATTCATGTCTCCTAAATGGTCTTAAAAAGCTGATTTTGAGAGTTTTTAAAATAAGACTTTTAGAAAGATTTAAAATTTGGCAGGACTCAACTGGCTACTGGGAAACTAGTGTGTTTTTCTGTATGTGGGTTGTGTAATATATTATTTTTATAAAGTCAATGGTTACAAAAATCATTTGACTTTCATTACATCCTATACACTCAGTGTTAGTCATTCACATAAAATAATCATTTATGTAAGTTTGTTGTTTCCGTATTATTTATGAATGACTGTGTTACTCTTCTGATGCCTGGGAATTATTGTGCCTCAAGTCTTGATGTGTAGAGATGGTGTATGAGTTTTTCTCACTGGAAGAAAATTACACAACTGGAAGACTGTGAGTAAGAATTGAGAATTTATGTGACCCAAACCAAATGCTAGAGACTGTGTAAATTTCCAGAGTGGAAGCAAAAGATAAATGCCAGATTCCAACCACACATGGTTGTGAAAATTTTTCAAAGGAAAATTCTAAGAAGCCAAAATGCTACCGTTTCCTTTGTAGTTGTTTGAAAATAAAGCAACCAGCTGGGATCCCTTTATTTGAATGTATGAAAGTATGCAGTAGTGTGGCAATTGGTTTTTGGAAATAAATAAGTAATGCTTTGAAATTTTTGAATCAAAAATTTTGAAGCGTTCCTAAGAGGAGGTCATCCTATTTTCAGGTGAAGTCACACCTTAGCCATCTTAGAAGAAAGAAACTAAGACATCAGGAGAGTTTCAAGTACTCCTTAGAGTGTCTTATAAATGTTTCCAGAATGATAGCTGCAACTTCTTGAGTGCCAAACATCAGATATTATATAAGTATTTCACATACCTGCTCAAAGATTTTCACAATAGTATCGCAAATGATCCTTTCCTGATTTATAGGCAAAGACATGAGTCTTAGAATCTAAGCATATAAGCTTAAAGCTGGTGCTATCACTTAAAAAGAATATGATTCCAAAACTCATAGGGACTACCAGAGAGAGTGGACATTTAATTCAAGTATGATGATTAAGAGATAGGCTTTAGGAGCCCCTTAAATCTAGAGGGTGTGCCTTGGAAGATTATTCTTATGAGAGGTCAAGTGGATTCTATTTAGGTGGCCTTAGGTGGATTCTACTCTTCTTTCTGTGCTTTATGGCTCACCAAGTAATCATTCCTCTGCCCAAACTTCATCACTGCCATCCTTTGACCTCACCAGATGGCTGAACAAGTGGCCCTCCTGACCTTTAACTCTGAAGTTCCAGAACCATGAGTTGAAATAAACCTCCTTCATTCATAGTTTCTCTGAGGTATTTTGTTGGAAAAAAAAAAAAAAACTGACTTACATAACTGGCAATCATCAGGGGCCAGCATTCAGAACCAGATCAATCTAGTTTCAGAGTATGAGTTCTTCCAGTGACACCACTATAGACCCCTCCATTAGATAGACACAGATTTATCGTGTTGTATTTGGTTGTTCCCTCCAATCAACTGTCAGCACAGCCAGAGAAGATATGTTAATTCTTACAGTCTAGATTATCTATTGATATCACCTCATTTGAACACATATTTCTTCTAAAATGTATGTAAATCCAGGGAGTCTATTGATTTTGTAATCTCAAGGATGATTCATAATGTAAAAGAAAAATGTGCAATCAGGTTGATTATTCCAACTCAGAAGAAAAGGATTTAAGAAGGATTTAAAAATTAAAAGTACTTTTAATTTATTAAAAGTACTATTCTTTGACCTTCTATTTTGACTTTTTAATCATATAATATATTGAGGGTTTGGAGGGTTTTTCTCATGGACTGAATTGTCATTTTCATTCATCTGGCCTTGCAATGCATTAGAAGAAGAGATTGCCTTTCATATTCTGGCTTCCTCTCTCTCCCCTTCCAACAACCCTTACTGGAATTTGTTATATATTTGTTTTAGCCAATGGAATGGTAGTGGCCATGACTAAAATGAAGTCCACAAATGTGTTTGTATGGTTTGGTTTGGTTCCCTACACTTCTATGATCATTCATAAAAAGAATATGCCTCAGATATCTTCTGATTGAAGAAGAGTATAGAGGCGTGTAGAGCCAAGACTAACAGATCTGCAGACTGAAGCACACAAATGAGTGAGAAAATCAAATGCCAGTTTCTAAGCCACTGAACTTGAAGGCGTTTACACAGCATCATTGTGGAAACAGCAAAGTAATGCACTCGTGATGTGGTATAACTGCTTTCAAAGCTCAAGGATATTGGTATCTCTGGACAAACCACCAGTAGTCCCATGCCCATAATTACCTATTAAATAAGAATTTTTAAGTATTTGAGAATAACTGATTTTCTGACTTTTAACAAATCAAGATAAATGAAGCCTTACACAATACTATGAGAAAGTAGTATGGAAAATACCCAGAAAGGCGAGACCTTTTGAAGTGATAGTGAATTGCCAAGGGGCAGTAGTCATAGCAGGGCCAAAAAGAAAAGGAAAGAACCACCCAGGATCTACCTAATAAGAGAGCTTGGACCTGACACAAGTTATGGTAGGGAGGGGTTATACCAGGCAGAATTGAGAGTCTACAATAATCTAAGTAAATAATTAAGTAACACTGTAGTTACAACACAGCCTTCATAGGTTTTCTCTGTAGTGGGGGAGGGAGGGTGGAATTAAGGATAGAATATGGGAATAAGCATTAGTATACACAGGATGGCACTAGTATTGTTCTTAAACCAAAAGGGATACTGGAGAACCACATTCTAATTTCATAAATGAGTGAAATAAATCGAAGGATTTATTTATTTCCCAGGATCCTGATAGCAAAGATATACTGACAGCCTACTCCTCTGAGTATATACCTCAGTTCTCCTGTTGCTTCTCACAAAAGCAGATGGTGCTATATGTCAAGAACCCTACATTGTATTTAACTCATAGCTTATGTTCAGATTAAGGATCATGCCAAATAAACTCACATTCTTTTTTTATATTTTTTATTTAAGGTAAACAAATATCCAGTAATTCATATATATATAGCTTTAAGAACATATTGATGTTTCCTACCCTACCTGCCCTCCTGCCCATGCTCCCAACCTTCCTCCTCCCTCCTCTCTTATTCCCTCTTTTAATTTTTACAATGATCTACTTTCAATGTACTTTATACTCATAATATTAACCCTACACTGAGTAAAGAGTTCAGCAAATAGTAAGAAGAAGAAGAAGAAAAAAACTGTTTCTCAGCAGTAGAGATAAGGGATGTAAAGAATGACTGAATCTCAAAATGTCAATTTCACTACTATACATTACATTTTTTGGTACTCTGTTAGTTACCACAGATCAGGGAAAACATGGTATTTGGATTTTTTGGAACTGGCTTATTTCACTAAGTGAAATTGTTTCCAGTTAAATCCATTTTGTTTCAAAAGGCAGGATTTCATTCTTTTTTACTTATGAGTAGTATTTATATACTGCAATTTCTTGATCCAATCCAGTTAGACATCTGGATTGATTCCATATCTTAGCTATTGTGAATTGAGCTGCAATAAACTTGGGGGTGCAGATAATTCCTTAATATGCTGATTTCATTTCACTTGAGTAAATCCCCAGGAGTGAGATTTTTGGATCACATGATATATTTATTTGCAGCTTTCTGAGGTGTCTCAATACTATCTTCCACAATGGCTATACTAGTTTACATTGCCACAAAAACTAGATTAGGGTATCTTCTTCCCTACAACTTGCCAGCATTTATTGTTCATTGATTTCCGTATGGCAGCCATTCTGAGATGAAGTGAAACCTCATTGTGGTTTTGATTTCCATTTCCCTGATGGCTAGTGATGCTGAACATTTTTTCTTGTGTCTATTAGCCATTTGAATTCCCTCTTTTGCAAAATGCTTGTTCAAGTACTTTGCCCATTTCTTAACTAGATTGTTTTGTTATTGTTGAGTTTCTTGAGCTCTTTATAGATTGTTGATATTAATCCTTTATCAGTTTCATAGTTTTCAAATAGTTTCTCCCATTCTGTCAGTTGCCACTTTGCTTAGTGTTTACAGTACAGAAGCTTCTCAACTTGATATAATCCCATTTGTCAATTTTGGCATTGATTGCCTGTGTTTCTGGTGTCTTTTCTAAGTATTTGCCTATGCCAATGTCTTGCAGAGTTTTCCCAATGTTCTCCACTGGTAATTTAGTGGTATCAGGTCATAAATTTATATTTAGGTCATTGATCCAATTTGAGTTTATTTTTATAGAAGATATAAGGTAGGGATCTTGTTTCATACTTCTGCATGTGGAGATCCAGTTTTACCAGTACCATCTGTTGAACACACTATCCTTTCCCTAGGGATTGATTTTGGATCCCTTGTTAAAGATTAGTTGGTTGTAGATGTGTGGATTGATTTCTGGAGTTTCTCTTCGGTCCCGTTTGTCTACATGACTATTTATGTGCCAGTACCAGGCTGTTTTGATTATAATTGCCTTGTAGTATATTGTAAATTTTGATATTGTGATATCTCCAGCTTTCTTTTGTTGTTTAAGATTTCTTTAGCTATTCAGGGTCTCTCGTGTTTACAAATGAATTTTAGAACCATTTTTTTCTAGATCTGAGAAGTAAATGCTTCTTCCTGGTTTCCCACGTGGGTGCAGGGGCCCAAAGAGTTGGGCTATCTTCCACTGCTTTCCTAGCCTACAGCAGAGAGCTGGATTGCAAGAGGAGCAGCCGGACTAGAATCGGTGACCATATGGGATGCCGGCACTGCAGGCAGAGGACTAACCTACTGTGACACGGTGCTGGCCCCCACATTATTTTTTTATACCTATGAGTATGGTTCTGTTTCATCTTTGGGTTAAAACTCTGTAACATCTGTCATAAAAGTTTGTAAATGGGGTAGACATTTTGTGCAACAGTTAAAACACCACTTGGGACACCCACATTTCATATCACACTATCTGGTTAGAGTCTGGGTTCTGCTTCCAATTGCAGCTGCCTGCTATTGCAGGTGCTAGGAGACAGCATATAATGGCTCAACTAGTGTCCCTGTTACCAGTGTGGTGACCCACATGGAGGGTCCTGGCCTCAGGCTGCCTCAGCCCTAGATGTTGCAGGCATTTGGGGAAGGAACCAGCAGATGGGCAACCTCTCTCCATCTGTCTTGTATTTCTACCTTTCAAATAAATAACAATAAGTTTAAATTTAAATTTTCTTAATTTAAAAACGTTTATAGCTGCCTCCTTAAAAGCCTAAAGCATATTTTTTTAGGTTTATCCCTGAATAGATTTGTTAGCTTAATGATAAATTATATACTGTTATCAACTACTCTTTTTGTTTGTTAGAAATGTAATATATTTAGATTTTACTATATTCATCCAGGATTTTATATCCCCTTACTAGTTCTAATAGGTTGTCTACAGATTCATTTGGATTTTCCAAGTTGAACATAATATAATATGTAAATAATGACTTTTTCTTCCTTCATATTTCATGTCTAAATAGAAGAGGTGATAGTGGAAAGTTTTGTCTTGTTCCTGATTTAAAAGGAACACTTTTAACATTAAAACCTAAGAACGTGTTTGACATAGAGTATTACTAGGTTTTAGAAAAAATGCTGCCTTCTATTCTAATTTGATGGGACATTTCTGTGCATCAATTTGGGGGATCACATAGGTTTCCTCTATAATCTGTTAAATGGTGATGACATTTACGGATTTATTATTTTAAAGCATATGATTGGTTTTGTTTGTTTCTCTTGGGATAAATCTAAATTGCTCACCATTGGTTATCTGTTTTTTAATGCCTACTGATCAAGCTTTCATCTAGGTTGATAAAAAAGATTGGAATATATTCTATTCTTTCTGATACTGTCCTTTTTATTACATTACTCTCTTTATTACATTACTATATATTATATTAAGGTCCTTGTGTTTCCATTTTCTACAACCTTTTTAAACTTGTTCTTTTCGCTTTTCTTATACTGTCCTTTTCTATATCTTATGGTCACCAAATGACCTTGGTACTATTATCATTCTTTTTATTAGCTTGGAGAAATTTGTGAGAATGATTTTCTCTTCATTGAAAATATGGTAGAACTAATCATAAGACCACCTAAGCCACTTTTTTCGTTGTGATAGTTTAAACAATCCATTCAATTAGCTACTTGTTATAGCACAATTTAAACTTTCTGTTTATTCATGAATCACGGCGGATACTGTATGTTTTCTAGAAATTTATTTCTTTTGTTAATACTATCAAACATTTTCTATGAATTTACCTGTAGAGCTCTAACATATTTCCGTTTTGACATTATCTGCAGATACTGTTTCAAGCCCTGATATTAGTTGTAACATTGTTCTATTTTTATTTGCTCAAGGTCACCAAAGTGTTGTTAAAATCATCTTTCAAAGAAATCTTTTTTTTTTTTTTAATTTGAAAAGCAAAGAGAGAGAAGGGAAATGAGAGAAAGAGAAGTGAAGAGGGAGAAGGAAAGAGAAAGTGGGAAAGAGAAGAGAGAAAGAGAAAATCTTCTGTGTCAGTTTCTTTCCCTAAATGTTGCAACAGCCATGTTAGATCTGGCTAAAACAAGGAGTGGGAACTCCATCTGGGTCTCCCATGTGATTGGCAAGAACTCAAGCACCTGAAACATTTTCTTATTCTGCCTCCCAGGTGCATTAGCAGTGGTATGGATCAGAAGTGGAGTGGCCAGGACTTAAACTTGCACAGATATAGTATGTAGCCATCTCAAATGGCAGATGTGTGACAACACCTGCCCCAAGAAATCACTTTTAATTAGCCTTTGCTAATTTTTAATTTGTCTCTATCACAGCTAACATTCTTTGGAAGTTTACTCTATTTTTCTTTTATTTTTGTTTATCACTTAATCATCTGACTCATTCAATTTTAACCTTAGTTTCAAATATTAGTATCTTCAGGTTATACATTGCTTCCAAAACTGCTGTGAGTCTTGATATGTGACAACTTTGTAATCATCCAGATCTCTCTAGTATTTCATTTTTATTTTTGTTTTTCTGACCTATGCATTGTTTGGAAGTATCATTTTAATTTATAAAGTTTTGATATCATAATTAAACTTGCTGCAATTTACTTCTAAACTAATTGCACAGAGGTAATGGTGTGTTACCAATGTGATATAGTTTACATTATATCAACCATGATCAGTTTCATAAAATATGCCTTATTATGATTGGGAAGAACATATATTCTGTAATCATGGACAAATAATTCCATGCATATTTCTTGATGTAAGAGCTTATAATTATTTTATGCAATCCTTTCTTAATTTACAGTCTTTTGTCCATTTGACTTTGACAGCTAAGAAAAGTGTTGAAGGTTATAATAGTGTTGTATTTATCAATTATCTCTCTATAAATTTCTTGCAAATATATTGATATGATTTTATTAGGTGCTCATAAGCTTAGAATTGTATCTTACTGGTGAATTAAACTTTTTAACATTATATAATCACCGTTTCTATATCCATTGATGCTTTTTGTTTTTCAGTATAATTTGTGTTGATATTAAACTTGCTGTAAAATTTTTTTACATACTTTTACACTATACTTTCCCAAGTTATATTTCAGGTGTTTCTCTTGTCAGCTTGTTCCTAGATTTTTAAGGTGTGATTGACAAAAATGCATATATTCGGGGTATCCAATATGATGTTTGATAAATGGATACATTATGAAATTATTTCCACAATCTGGCTAATTAACAAATGCATCATTTCATGTAGTTGAGTTTCCTTACTTATGTGTGTGTGGTGAGAGCACTTAAGATTAATGCTCTGAAAATTTCAAATAGTGCATTACTGCTAGTGATAGTTACCATGTTACACATTAGATCTTTAGAACTAACTCATCTTTATTCCTGGACTTTTACTTTTTAATATGTCTGATGTACTCTATAATGACTTTTGATAATTTTAAACTGATTTTCCACCGTCTTACTTTTTTTTTTAAGATTTATTTATTTATATTGAAAGGCAGAGATACAGAGCGAGAACAAAGACAGAGATCTTCCATACACTGGTCACTCCCCAGATGGCCACAATGGCAGGGGCTGAGGCAGGCTGAAACCATGAGCTTTATGCAGTTCTCCCACATGAGTACAGGGGCCCAAGTATTTGGGCCATTTTCAGCTGCTTTCCCAGGCCATAGCAGGGAGGTAGATTGGAAGTGGAGAAACCAGGGCTTGAATTGGGCCCATATGGGATTCTGGTGCTGCAGGAGTAGGCTTAACTTTATACACCAGAACACTGGCCCCACCTCTTACTTTGTGTGCCTTATCACACTTTATATGTCTTTTTTTCTTTTGCCTTTTTTTGGGCAAATTACTTTTCCTATTTCTATTTTTTTTCTCTTTGACTGTTTGGAAGTTGTATCCTCTTATATCTTTTGGCAGTAACCTTTGAAATATTACCATACAGAAATTTAATTAATATTACAATCTCTGACCTAAAGAATATAAGAACCATAAATCATTTTAAATATGACAACTCCCAACCTACAAGCTAATTTTACCCAGCGTTTTGATTCTTTCCATTTTGAATATGAAACAAAATTGACACTGTTAGTGACTTAGAGAAAACTGGAAGAAATTTATGTATTATTGTGTCATGCCTTGACCCTCGAAATAAAGCTTAATACAAGATAAGAAGGGTATTTCCCTCCATTTCAATGCATCTTTCTAACAGCACAATAAAAAGACACTGTTGAAGTGACCAGCAAGATAATGAAGTCAGTTTTGAAGACCAACCATGGTAGCCAACTCTGGGAATGAGAGAGAATATCAGGGCATCACATCAAAATCCACATAATGCATGTTGGAATTGGCTGAGAAGATAAACACTAAATGTTTAGTGTCTGTTACTATAAATTTGTAGAGTTTAGCCTTCCAGGCACTCATGAGTGATTCTCCTGGGACTCACTGACCTAGCAGAGAGGGACTGAAAGAGAACTTGGCCTCCATATATTCTACTATTTCCTTATGGCTATTGTGACCCTATTTTTCCCTTCAGGGAGGCCTTGGTAAACATATGTCACATGTTTGTTTAAAGAAAATCTACCCTACTTAATGAAATATAGCTGTTAAAACAGCTCGAGTTCCTCCCCTCAATAAAAGGCACAATTGCTTTTCTCTTTTGCCTCCTCTTACTTTACTGATTGCCTCATTCGGGCCAGCATTGTGGTAGAGCAGGTAAAGATAACTCCTGCCACGCCAGCATCCCATATGGTCTCCAGTTCAAATCCCATCTGCTCTACTTAAAATCCAGCTCCCTGCTAACATGACTGAGAAAGCAGGGAAAGATGCCCCAAGTGCTTGGGCCCCTGAAACCCATGTGGGAGTCCCAAATGAAGCTCCTGGCTCCTGGATTTGGCCTGGCCCTGACCCAGCCATTGCAACCATCTGAGGAATGAATTAGTGAGTAGAAGCAGTCTCTCCATCACTCTGTCTCTGGCTTTAACTTTCCAAAATGATATTTTGAAACAAAAATAACAATAACTGATTGCCTCATTATTGAGTGGAAGTGTCATCAGAAGGTTGAGAAATGCATCATCCAACTGTAGCTGTATACATTGTTGATCAAGGTGGCAGTTGACCAAGGAGCACATTACCCAGGAAGGCAGACCAAAGAGCATGGAAATTATCCCGCTGAAATCTGAAACACTAAAGTTATAGTAGAGGTATTCAGTTATTCTATAAATATACTATAAATACAATACTTAGCCGGCGCCGTGGCTCAATAGGCTAATCCTCCGCCTTGCGGCGCCGGCACACCGGGTTCTAGTCCCGGTCAGGGCGCCGGATTCTGTCCCGGTTGCCCCTCTTCCAGGCCAGCTCTCTGCTATGGCCAGGGAGTGCAGTGGAGGATGGCCCAGGTGCTTGGGCCCTGCACCCCATGGGAGACCAGGAAAAGCACCTGGATCCTGGCTCCTGCCATCGGATCAGCGCGGTGCGCCGGCTGCAGCGGCGGCCATTGGAGGGTGAACCAATGGCAAAGGAAGACCTTTCTCTCTGTCTCTCTCTCACACTGTCCACTCTGCCTGTCAAAAAAATAAATAAATAAATAAATAAATAAATACAATACTTATTAGGGTCTGAGCAGAATTCAGCAGACATGAAAATCATCAAACGTCATGTCTAAAAGAATTTTCTGTGCTTTTAGGGTGACATTGATGAGGATTTGCAAACTCTGGAATATTTACATATAAATTTCTGCCCACACAGTCTTCTCATCCTCCCTGAACTTCTATTGGATGTTGCTCCTCAATTTCCAGTTTCACTGAACACAGGCCCATGTCAGATCTCAGGAACTGTAAACAGTAGAAGTTCCTGGGACACATTTAACTCTCATGACTAGCAGCCTGTTGCACTACACTTACCTTTCTCCTGAAAGCCTAAGAACCTGCTGTTCATCACTGTGATTCCTTTTACTTTCCTCTACCTCTGTAATCCTAATAATGTGTTGAGATTCACAAGGGCAGTAAACTGTCTACACAAAAATATACTGAATTTCTAGTCCCCCAAATATGAAATGTGAAAGGTCTTAAGTGTCCTCTAGATTCAATAAATGCTAGACTTGCAACACCCAGATTAAAACACCCTCAGGTAACAACTGTGAGATTTTCTGATATTGTGGTGAAAATGATGCAGAGAAGGCCAATAAATCTCAAAAGTACAGGAAACTGTTTGATAAATATTTTATATTAATATGAGGACAAAGCACTATTCTTTGCTAGGTAGCTGGACTCTGCCCATGCAGGAAGATCAATAATGCCAGTGACTTAAAATTCTTCCACAAAAAGGTATCTGCATAGTGATATTTTTCTGCTTGTGTAGTTATAGTCATCTTGAAAGAGATCATTTTTCTTCTCCTGAATTGACCTGCAAATGTTTTGTTTGGTAGCCTGCTGAAGCCACAAAGTGTACTCCTCTTAGTGGGTTTCTGTTAATGGGGATTGAATCTTTGAGCAAGAAAATGATAAAATTAAACTGTAGTGAGCAGATCAGAAAATATGGAGTTGATATTGTGCAGAGCAGTAACAAAACTTTGTTATCTTTGACTGTCAAAGACCATGATTAAGTAAACCTCAGCCACCACGAAGCACGCTACTTCAATAGTTCTCTCTTTTTCAGTCCAGTCATTATTACCAGCAAATTCTTCCTCAAGCAGTCCTAAGCTCTCACTTTAGGTTTTGAGGCCATACAAATGTTGACAACTATTTTCTATTTCCAGAGGAGAAAAATGTAAAGTCTACATTTAGGTCCTCAGCTTTTGAAATGAGAGGAACCATGCATTAAGTAGTTGTTTTACTGAATTCAAAAAGACCATTTCATTGAACAGAAAACTATCTATGAAGATTAGAATTAGACTTGAAAGAACTACAGAGTGAGAGAAGCTATACTTAGAACATGTATAAAAATACCTCATATAACAGAATCAGCTTTGGTCAAGCAGAAATGACAGGGTGTTTTATGCGACAGCAAAAAATCTGTCTACTGCAATCATAACAAATAAAATATATACATTTTTGTATCCCATAGATAATTGACAACAGGGAGAACTGGTAACATTTCAAATGAAATGCCAGAACTATAAAGACTTTCTTCCTTCCTTCTCTCGCTTCCCTTTCCTGCATTCTCCACCCCACTTGTGGGTACACACACACACACGTGCCTGCCTTCACTGCCAGCAGGTGGGGTCATTCATGTGCCCTAGATAAGTAGTGGTTCACAAGTTATGGGTCCATAAGATATCTCCTGAATGGATGAAAGTATTACCAAAATCAAGACAGAAAAAACAGAAACAGGAGAGGATAATATTTCCTTAAATATTAAGTTAAAACCCCTGTCTCTTGCATTCCAGTCATATGCAAAGCTCTCCTCTCTTCACCTTCCAGCCTTGCCCTTGCACTTAGAAATACTTCAAAGCCTCTTCTCACTCCTCTTTTAATTAGTGTCTGATAAACTTATTGAAATGTTCTTGCCTTGCCAGCGCCGCGGCTCTCTTGGCTAATTCTCCGCTTGCAGTGCCGGCATCCCGGGTTCTAGTCCCGGTTGGGGCACCAGATTCTGTCCCGGTTGCTCCTCTTCCAGTCCAGCTCTCTGCTGTGGCCCAGGAGTGCAGTGGAGGATGGCCCAAGTGCTTGGGCCCTGCACCTGCATGGGAGACCAGGAGGAAACACCTGGCTCCTGGCTTCGGATCGGCGCAGCATGCCGGCCGTAGCAGCCATTTGGGCGGTGAACCAACGGAAAAGAAGACCTTTCTCTCTGTCTCTCTGTCTCTGTCTCTCTCTCTCTCTCTGTCTGTCTGTCTCTCTCTCTCTCTCACTATCTAAATCTACCTGTCAAAACATAAATAAATAAATAAATAAATAAATAAATAAATAAAATATTCTTGCCTTAACTTGTATGAATATTGGAAGTCTTTCCATGATTTGTGCAATTATTTAACTTTTCTTTTGCACTAGAAAACATACACTCCATTCCACACACTGCTAATTCCAACAATCAGGGCATCCCCCTAAAGTAGCTGCCAAAATTCTGTTCCGGGTTCCCTGTCAACATTTGCATTTTTCAGTCACTTTAGACCCTGAGTATTTATCTCACTATTTTGTCAATTTGAAAACATGTTTCCTACTTAAACCAGATTTTTCAAATTATCTAGGCCAGGAGAGTTGTTCTGGAATTTCTTGCATTTTTACCAGAAATAGTAGCACTTGAATTTTTTTCATATTTTTTTACCGCTAGCTTAAATAATTTTTGAAGCAAAAGTCATCGCATTTGGGCGGTGGTTTCTGTCCTAGTTGCTGCACTTCCAATCCAGCTCCCTATTAGTGTGCACAGTAAAGAAGCAGAAGATGACCCAACTACTTGACCCCTGCACCTAAATGGGATACCTGGATGAAGGTCTTGGCTCTAGGTTTCAGCATTGCCCAGCCCTGGCAATTGTGGCCATTTGGGGAGTGAACTGGTGGATGGAAGAGCTCTGTCTCTCCTTCTCTCCCTCTAACTCTGCTTTTCAAATAAATAAATAAATAAACCTTTGAACAAATCATCCTTCCAGTTAATATATTTTTACTAAGTTACTGTTGCACAACAGGCACTATTCTATCACTGCAGATACAGCAGTTAGCAAGACAAATGATACCCTAACCTCAAGAAATATATGTTTTTTTAAAATGGTGGGGACATAAAAAGTGAATAAATCAATAATTAAATATGTTCATCTGTTTGGACTGCCATAACAGAATACCATATAATAGATGACTTACATAACTGTGATAAATTTTCTCACAGTTGTGCAGGTTGCATGCCTGAAATCAAGGTGCCAGTAGGGTTGGTGTATGGGAAGGGCTCTCTTCCTGGCTTGCAGATAGACACTGTCTTGCTCTGTGCTTACATGGTAAATAGAGACCATACTCTCTTCCTCTTCTGATAAGACCACAATCTTCTTGGATTATTAGAGTCCTACCTTTAAAATTTCATTTGACCTTCATTCTCTTCTAAAGACCCTATCTCCAGTTATATTAAGAGTCAGGATTCCAACACATGGATTTTTGGGGAAAATATAATTCAGTGAATGACAGCAAATTTAAAGACCAGTGAGTGAGAATAAAGCCAAATGGTAGAATAGAATACCTGGGCGTTGTTTTATGTAGGCAATCAGGACGACTTCTCTAAAGAGGTAACTTTTTTTTTAACTTTTATTTAATGAATATAAATTTCCAAAGTACGATTTATGGATTACAATGGCTTCCCCCCCATACCGTCCCTCCCACCCACTACCCTCCCCTTTCCCACTCCCTCTCCCCTTCCATTCACATCAAGATTCATTTTTGATTATCTTAATATACAGAAGATCAGCTTAGTATACATTAAGTATGGATTTCAACAGTTTGCTCTCACACAGAAACATAAAGTGAGAAATAATAGATGATTTTTTTTTAAATGATGATGAAATCAGATCAGACCTATTGTCATGTTTAATCCCAGTGAGAGTCAAGTTGGGAGTTGATAATTTCTTTTTTTTTTTTTTTACAGAAGATCAGTTTAGTATGCATTAAGTAAAGATTTCAACAGTTTGCACCCCCATAGAAACACAAAGTGAAATATATTGTTTGGGTACTCGTTATAGCATTAAATCTCAATACACAGCACATTAAGGACAGAGATCCTACATGAGGAGTAAGTGCACAGTGACTCCTGTTGTTGACTTTTAAAGAGGTAACTTTTGAGATCTAAGGGAGGAGAAGGTAGAAAAAGTAGCCAGCGAAGACTTTGGTTGTGAACCTCCAAAACCATAAATTGCTAGTAATCTGAGACAACATGTATTAGGAGTAGAAAATCCTCAGTGGATCATGAAGCATGTAAGTAAAGGCTCATCATTTGGGGCTTTGGTGAAAAGGTCAGGTTTTATCCCTACAAGGGAAAACCATCAAAATCACGACAATAAGATCTCATTAAAGTATTAGATAGGATCTTATTGGCTGCTCATGGAAGACATGGAGAGAAGACAGATAGAGTTAGCTGACGTAAAGCCCAGGTGAGAACTGAAGGCAGCTCAGATAGAGTGGTAAGAGAACTGATGAGAAGTGATTAGATTGGGATTAATTAAGAATGAGACAGTGTAAAAGAAAGTATTTGTGATGTATGTATTTAAATATATGTATTCTTGATCTTAGAAAATGTAATATGGAAAATTAAGATATCCAAACTTGGCCTATTTATATTATTTCCTGTGTGAATACAAATGAATGTCACGTCTAAAGAAACCATGGGTCAGGTAGCACTGTGTCAGGACTCCATGTCAGCACAATGTCAATTCCACATCAGCAATGCCTCTCTTTTTTACACGTAGAAAAAGTTTTCATTTACACCCACATTAGCCCTCACTCATCTCAGGCCATGCGTCCACCCCTGCAAAGGTCTCACTGAGTTCTTGGCTTTTCTTTCTTTACATTTTAGTCATCCCCTCCTGTACACCTATATCTCATTTTTATCTCTTTCCAGATTTGCTTTCTTCCTGCTTGACAACATTCAGACTTCTTGTCCAAAATAATGTGTCACACCAGTCACAAACTAAACCAAACCAGGCATTACATGGAACCCTGCATGACAACATCATCCCCCCTCTGGAGGTCCAGTGGTCTGTGAAGAGCCTCCTGGAGTGGCTTAACCCACAATCACAGCGGGGACCGGTCTGGGGAACATCCCATTTTACAATGGATGAAGTGCTTCAGTGGTCGCAGCTATGGATTTGGTGTTCAGCAATAAACATATGAGGACAGGTCGTCTGTTGGGGGTTTCCATAGTATTCCACAAGTTTTAAAAGGAGTACTTCAGAAAAACCAATGTCAAAAACAGACCACAAGGAGGATTCCATCCATGCTTGTGGATTTGTGCAGTAGTATACATGAGATGGATGATACTTTAAAAATGGGATTTAATATGTGTGGTTTTAATCTAAATAATAGGATGCCAGTCAGATTATTAAAATAAACTCTAACATCATATTCGTTTACATATTCTTTAAATAATAAACTCCTAGATTTTAAGAATCAGCTTGATTTCAAGAAATATTTTCATACTAATTTTCCTCATTTTTTCTTGTCATGCTAGTTCTGTTCTGTGATAGCTGGGCCCCAAAGATGGCCTCATACAATCTCACCATTCCATTTCATACCATTCCCCATTTGTGTCTGGACTGAGCCTCCTGACTGCTTTGACCAAGAGAAAGCAGGTGAAGTAATATTTTAGGAATTCCAAACACAAACATTAAAAATATGCGGCCATTCCTCTTTCTTATATGAGCTTTCTGAGATCCTCAGCAGTCATGTAAGTAGTCCACTACCCTCCTTGGAGAGATCACACAGAGAGGAAAGGCCCTGAGATGGACTGGAACCCAAGCAGAGAGATCCCCCAGTCCTCACATAAAGATTGAGCCTCCAAATGACACCAATATCCACCAGAATGCTATTTCACAAGACTGGAACAACTGTCCAGTTGAACTCTATCAACACATAAAACCACAAGGGATGACAGTATAATGGTTTTTGTAGCTTCATTATACCCATTATAAGCTAGAATGTGGATTAAGAGAATTTTCCTTACACTGCTAATGGGAGTGAGTGGCAATCTGACAGTTTTTTGGATTTATAAATTTAGTTAAATTTGAGCCATTTAGAGTGTTATAAATTTAATGTAGGGGCTGGCTCTGTGACATGGTGGGTAGGGCCGCCGCCTGCAATGCCAGCATCTCATTTGGGCACCAGTTCTATTCCTGGCTGCTCCACTTCCAGTCCAGCTCTCTGCTGTGGCCTGGGAAGACAGTGGAAAATGTCCCAAGTTCTTGGGCCCCTGCACCCGTGTGGGAGACCTGGAGGAAGCTCCTGGCTCCTGGGTTTGGATCAGCTCAGCTCTGGCCATTGCAGCAAGTTGGGGAGTCAGCCAGCAGATGGAGGACCTCTCTCTCTCTCTCTCTTTCTTTCTGCCTCTCCTTTTCTCTCTGTGTAACTCTGACTTTCAAATAAATAAATAAATAAATAAATATTTATATAAAGAAAGAAATTTTATGTAAATATGTATTCTCTCAAGATCTAAAAGGGTCTTCAAGCAATCAATGTACATGGAAGCTATCATATGCTAGGCACTCTTCCAGGTCCTGTGACAGCAGTTAATTTAAAGGGGATTGTTGGTCTGCTCTAAGAGAGAATTCATCCTAGTGAGGAGAAACAAACTGCAGATAGACAAAGGCAATATTGAAAAACATAAATGCTATGTGAAACCAGTAGAAAGCACCAAGTAAAGCAAGAATAATATCAACTGTCTTTTTATAGGGTTTGCCTGGAAACTCCAAACTCACAAATGTCTTGCTGTGTTTCCCTATTCCTTTCCAGAAAGTTTCCCATCTTATGCTTTAACAATGGTGCTCATTTTTTTTTCTTTCTTTTTTTTAGAGAGAGACACACACACAGACAGACAGAGAGAACCCTGGTTTGCTGGTTCACTCACCAAATACCTACAATGGCCAAACTTTGGGCCTATACCAGAGCCAGGAACCAGAAACCAAAAACTCAGTTCCAGGCCTCGAATGCAAGTGGCAGAAACCCAATTATTTGTTCTATCACCTGCTACATCAGCATGAAGCTGGATCAAGAGCTAGAGACAAGAATTGAACCTAGACATTCCAATGTTTGATGCAGGTGTCTTAACCACTAGGGTAAATATTCCCTCCTGATCATATTTTTTTCCAAGATCCTCCCTTCTTAGGGGAATTTCTTAGTACTTGGTCATGAGAGCACAGAAGGAACACTATAAGTCATTCAACTCAAGCACACAAAGAAGAAGGAAAAACAAAGCTATGGCAAGAAAAAAAAAAAAAAAAACTGAGAACAACAACTTCAATACACCAGAGCCCTTTCAGAAGTAGGAGGTCCATTGAACATGGAAAGCCCATCTTGCTATGCTGGGCCTTATTCCAAAGCCATCCAATGAGAATTTGCTTTGCCAACATTTTCACACACTAACTTTCTTCTGCCTAATCCATGAAACTTGCCCTACTCCCGATAGAGAAGGCAGATTTGAGTGATATACACTGGTCTCCTCGCTGGCCAGTAATAAAGACTTTCTCTTCTGAAAAGATCAGTGTCATCCTTCTGGTTTTGTGTGCATTGAGCGTCAGACCTTTCTCACTTGGTTACGCTGGTAGAATTTGATTCATTATTTAAAATTATTTAGTTATCTGAGAAACAGAGAGAAGAGAGAGCCTCCACTCAGTAGTTCACCTCCCAACAACCCACAATGACTAGGGCTGGGCTTGACTGTAGCCAGGAGCCAGGACTCCATTCAGGTCTCCCAGATGGGTGGCAGGGACCCAATTACTTGAGCCATTGCTGCTGCTTTCCAGGGTCTGCATACCAGGAAGCTGGAATCATGAGCTAGAGCCTGGAATTGAGCCCATGTGCTTGCATCTTAACTGCTAGGCCAAACCCAACCCGTGAACTCTTCTTTTAAAAGATGTTTCTGGATACTGTGTAGAGAATGGATTATGGAAGAGAGAAGAACACATGGGAATGTTTATCAAGAAGCTAGACAAGGAGTGCAGTGTGAAATGATGGTGGCCTACACTAGGGTGATGGTAGAGGAGAAAGAGGGACAATGACATAAATTTTGAAGTTGCTGTGAAAGTAACTAGACTTGACATCATGGCAATATAGCCTGAAGTATTATAGAATATTCAAAATGTCATCAAAATAGAATGGAAAATAATGTAAAAGGACATTAAAGAGATGTTGAAAAAGGTTAGAGAAATCAAAGATAAGAAAATATTAAGAAGTGGAATAATGGCTAGAATGGAAGAAACATCTGGGAGACACATACCAATTTTTATAATTCAGAAGTTATTGATGACCTTCAGGACAAAGACTTTCACTGGAATTTAAAAAAAAAAAAATAGTTAAGGTTGTGGTGCAGCAGGTTAATACTCTGGCCTGAGGCACCAGCATCCCATATGGGCGCCATTTCAAGAACCGGCTGCTCTACCTCCAATCTGGCTCTCTGCTATGGCCTGGGAAAGCGGTGGATGATGGCCCAAGTCCTTGGGCCCCTCACCTGAGTGGGAGATCCGGAAGAAGCTCCTGTCTCCTGGCTTCAGATCGGCACAGCTCCAGCTGTTGCGGCCAGTTGGAGAGTGAACCAGCGGATGGAAGACTCTCTCTCTCTCTCTCTCTCTATCTCTCTCTCTCTCTCCCCCACCTCTGTGTAACTCTGACTTTCAAATAAATAAATCTTCAAGAAAAAAGAGTTAAGATCTTCAAGTGGCTAAATAAACGAGTACAAAAACCCAGCAGTTAGGAGTATTTTATTGAAGATTCTTGCTTGATTATAAGAAAATATGAGTCATGGTGGGTGGTCATTTGTTGAGACACCTGCATCCCACATCAGAGAGCCTAGTTTAAGTCCTGGCTCTGCTTCAGATTTCAGTTTCCTGTGCATGTGTACCCTGGAAGGTGACAGGTGATAGAATAAGTCATAAACATGAAGGCCAAGCATATCAGTACAAGTTTTACTGTTGCTGATGTGTGTGTTAGCTTGTTAGTTGTTAGGGTTATTACTTTTGTGTTTAAGGGTAAGAGATAGTAGTATATTGGCAAATTAGGGAGAAACCAAGGGAAACAAAAATTAAAAACCTAGAAATTTCCTGGAAAAGATGCCAAGTATTGAGTTTGAAAGCACAGTAGGAAGAATAAACAAACAAGAAACAGAGAGAACACCCGAATGCTAGAAAAAGATAAAGGTAATGATGGAAGAAAAGCAATTCAAAGAAGTCCAGGAAATATACTGAGTGTAAACATGGTGAGAATTATTTTATTTCTTAAGAAAAGATAATATAGTTGGAAGGTTGCTGTGATTCTGGTAACAGGGAACCTATTGAGCTCTTTGTCAAACCCTCAGAGTAGACCTCCATCAATTACATATCTAAACTAAAGAAAACTGTTGAGGTGGAAGGAAAGAAAGAAAGGGTAGTGAATAAAGTTTAGGATGGAAAGGAGAAACAAAATGAATAGAAAGATCCATGTAAATACTTTTTCTAGATATTATTTATTCCATAGAATAAAATCACTGAATCCCCAAATGTTTTGGCCTAGGTTGATCACCAAAATCCCTTCTTTTAGAGGGTCATTTCCTTCACATCACCAGTACAGCAACCTGGTTTTTCAAAGTGGAATATGGAAAAGGAAATGGTATTTGTCTTGATTGTTAAAGAATTCTCTGTGTTGGTCAGTGGTTTAATCCCTGCTGCCTTGGCTCACAACCCCTCTGCTTTGAGTCCTACTTCCTAGAGTTGCAGCACAAGCAATGCTTCTGAATTCATTAAGATTTCAGTGTTTCCAATGTTAACACTCAGATCTAAATGCTACTTAATTGTTTTCATGGGCTTCCCAATTTCACAAAGAATACTGAAAGAAAGATGATTTTATATGAGTGCATGAGATTAGGCTTACTGGATTATTCTTAGCCCTCTGATACTCTGCAAGTTGTATAAAACTGAAATTATTTAACAATGTTGGTAAATGGCTAGGTAGTGTGACATTGGCTTTACAATGAATGCTGGAAAAACTTAGACCTACAACTTGTTTGTACTCCTACTTTCCACCTAATTATCCCAAGCTCAATTATCTATGCTTGAAAGCTGGCTCAATTTCCAAGGAGCAGCTATGAATTCGCTCTATTTTAGTTTTCATCTCAGTAGGTTTACAAATTTGGATAGGTAAAAGTACAGCAAACAATTCAACTACAGTGTTCTCAAACAAGTCACAGACCCCCTTTTGATCTCCTTGGCTGTACATCAAAGAATCCAACTCAGAGAATTATGCCAGCATAAACCCAGTAAATTTTGTCATTACTCTAGCTGTGGTATGATGATCCTTTTTTCCCTGGGCAAAATAATTTGATGTCTTTCCATGTTCTGTTTACTTCTACCTCCTCCTGTAGTATACTCATCATATTGGCCCTTCCATATTACCAATAGCCATTAAAGATAAGTAAAGCTAAAAGATTTTCTAGAATTTATGGCCAATAAACATGAACTATCTTATTTTATGGTTTACTTATTCAACATCAACAATTTTGTTTTACTTTAAATCGTGGTTATCATGTTGGAGACTAGCATAATGAAAGTGTATGATAGTATCATCCTTTAAAAAGGGATATATTTTCCAAAAACCTTTGTAATATATAAAATCATAAAATAAACCAGGCACATATAAAAATATGAGTCATTACTAGGAAAATGCATTTTTCTATACATTCTTCTCACTTCTGCAACTCCTGTGTAGGGGCCAAAATTGCCTATATTGACCCTTTCTACCAAAAAGGAAAACCACATCAGCAGGTGTCTGGCACAGTGATTAAGATATACTTGGGACACCCATATCAGAGTGCCTGAGTTCAAGTCCTGGCTCTGGTTCTGATTCCAGCTTCCTGCTGTTCTATAATGTGAAAAGCAAAAAGTGGTAGATCCCTTGTGACCCTGCCACCTATGCGAGAGACCTGGATGGAGTTTCTGGCTCCTGACTTCAGCCTGCACCAGCCCTGGCTATTACAGATATTTGGGGAATAAACCAGCATATGGAAGACCTCCTTCTCTCTCTCCATTTCAATAAAAAAAGGAAATTAATTAATTTTTTAGATCAGGAAAACTAATTTAACAAGTTCATTTTTATTTAACTGTTAAGGTGTGTTTCATCCTGTTATCATTTTTAAATAAAAAGGAAAAATTTTTAAATACTTTTCTTTATATTTAGCTGACATAATAATGCATATTTATGGATACAGTGTGATATATCAGTGCATGTATGCAATGTGTAATGATCAAATCAGCAACATTGGCATAACTATCACCTCAAACACTTATCATTTATTTCTGTTGGTAGCATTTAAGATCCTCTCTACTAGCATTTTGAAGTACACAGTTAATTGTTGTTCATCATAGTTATGCTACTGTGCTGTAGAAGATTTGAAGTTATTCCTCTTGTCCAACTGCACCCCTGTATCCATTAACCATACTTCAAAGACCAAAAAAAAGTCCTAACCTAAATAACAATTATCCTTGGACATTAGAAGATGGTTTGGACTTTCTTGGACCCTCAAATTATACCTTGTGGACACTAATTCATATACAGAAGGCTGACTCTGTTGGGGACCCACTATTTCTCCCTGAGGCTGAGTTTTTACAGTGTCCTTGGAACATATAAATAGGCAAATCTTCAATGGATATATTTACAGGGTGAACTGATGCTTGTGGTTGACATTATTGTGGGGGAGAAAATGACTACTCAAGTCAACTGCTGAAACCTTCAAAAGGCTCTACTATTATAATCAAGATTCTGAAAGCCAGAAATAAATGCTGATGTTAGTGACTACTTTCAGAGAATTCCTCTTTCAAAACTATGATAGCATCTCACAGTGCTTGATTCACTGTGAAGAAACAGCCTGTTTTTGGAATGAATTGAAATACTATGCTTAAAGGTAGGATAAATTTTTTACATTTTAAGATTTTTACCCAATGAGTGTTAAGATGGGTATATCTTTCTCCCTGGTGATATTTTTTCATATTTCTTTATTCCTATGCTTAATCTCAATCCTGAGTATGCTGTTTCTAATAATTAACAATTAACCAGATACAATGAATTTGTATCTGTCTTTGAATAACAGTTCCTGAACAGTATTGGATACTTTTGTTTATATTTCTCTTTCCAAGAGTCATAAAACTCACCTACCTCTATTTCTCAGTCACAGCTCAAACTTTATCACTCAAATCAGAGTTCCCTTTGCTTCCTTTGGGATGCATTAAGCCATGAATGAGTGATAGAACTTTAAACTCTAGACAGTACATGATAAAAGATGGAGAAAAAAATCCATATTCAGTATAAAATTCCATATAAATGCATACAGTGGGTCAGAAAGGAAAGATGCGAATACTCACAACATTGCCTCTCAAAAATGTATAATGAGCCACTTTAACAGTCCTGGGTGCCCCTCTGTTCGACTTCTTTTTTAACTTCAGATAGGACCTAGGCTGGGATCAAGTACAAGTTTGTCTTTGTTTTCAGGTAGCCAAGGTGGTCCAGCTAGCAACTGGCAAAGCCGAGGCTAGAAGTCAAGTCTGCCCCTCAGTTTGGCTTGGGATTTTTTTTTTTAGTGCTGGTTATTATCTGCCTCTTATGGGTTTTCTAACCTCCATTTGCTGACAGGGCAGATTTTTGTTTAAAGCCTACATCAGAATTATGTATTATTTAAAATTATTGCTTATTCTGTCCTTTTTCTTTCTCCAGGCAAAATAAAGCTTATTCCAATTGTTATCAGGTTTTCACTGGATCTCTTCCAAATTCCCCAGGTCTGTTCTTATTTTGTTTAAGGTAAAACCTGTTATGGGATTAGCATGGATAAAATTAAAGATTACTTTCTCAAGGAATATTTCAGAAACTATATTGAAAAGAGTAGAGTGAACTATCTCCAAAGACATGTCCCCTAAACAGTCATGTAATTGATGATGTTGTTGTTTTCTTAAAATCCAGACAGATTAGATGAAATTCTGAACTCTGAAAGCTATCCACACCCTCTCCAATTTTGGCATCCTAAATTAAAACTCTAAAATATTTCAATTCTTGAAAAGAGAAACAAGTAATATTTTATTTTCCAAAGAATATATTGGCAAAAATATTTTGCTGGAAATTCTCTTCCAGCTGGTGAATCCTGGAGCCTTCATTTAGAGCACTGACACCACAGGCCCAATTTGACACCTGTCAGTGCACCTCCCCCTTACACTGGGAATCTGTCTGTGTCCACTCAAGCTGCCTGTACCACATAGCCTAGCTGCAGGTCTGAGTGATCCATGACCTGGTTCAAAAAATAGGCTGGGTTGATCAGAGTTCTCCTTCAGAAATTTGAATCTACAGAGCCTCAGTCAGATGGCTCTGATAGCTGAGATAAAAGAAGATCAAGTAAATTACGGCAAGGCCACTATTGATCATTTGAAACCAAGTTTGTGACAGACCAGAAAATAAGGGAAAATTTTCAGATGGGCAGAGAGGAACCATGACCATTTCTACTGGCTTCTCCATTCCATTACCATGATTCCCTGTAGCATGGGCTCAGATATATAACCATGCTCAGATGTGGATTTATTCACATCTCTACACATGCTTCTTATTTATAAAGTATACTTGAGGGTACTTCAAAAAATTAAGGGAAAATACAATTAAAGGGTAAATTTGTATGCATGCAAAAATTTTTGAAATCCATGCACACATACATTTTTCTTAGTATGAATTTTCTGTAAATTTTTTGAGTATCCTTTTATATGCAATTCAAAATTTTTGTTTGAAAAAACTTTCACTTTAATATTTCTGCAAACTTTTTTTTTAAATTTTATTTAATGAATATAAATTTCCAAAGTACGACTTATGGATTACAATGGCTTCCCCCCTCCATAACGTCCCTCCCACCCACTACCCTCCCCTTTCCCACTCCCTCTCCCCTTCCATTCACATCAAGATTCATTTTCGATTATCTTAATATACAGAAGATCAGCTTAGTATACATTAAGTAAGGATTTCAACAGTTTGCTCTCACACAGAAACATAAAGTGAGAAATAATAGATGATTTTTTTTAAATGATGATGAAATCAGATCAGACCTATTGTCATGTTTAATCCCAGTGAGAGTCAAGTTGGGAATTGATAATTTCTTTTTTTTTTTTTTTTACAGAGGATCAGTTGAGTATGCATTAAGTAAGGATTTCAACAGTTTGCACCCCCATAGAAACACAAAGTGAAATATATTGTTTGAGTACTCGTTATAGCATTAAATCTCAATACACAGCACATTAAGGACAGAGATCCTACATGAGGAGTAAGTGCACAGTGACTCCTGTTGTTGACTTTACCAATTGACACTCCTGTCTATGGCATCAGTAATCTCCCTATGCTCCAGTCATGAGTTTCCAAGGCTATGGAAGCCCTCTGAGTTCTCTCTCTTATCTTGTTTAGACAAGGTCATAGTCAAAGTGGAGGTTCTCTCCTCCCTTCAGAGAAAGGTACCTCCTTCTTTGATGACCTGTTCTTTCCACTGGGATCTCACTCACAGAGATCTTTTGCCAGAGTGTCTTGGCTTTCCATGCCTGAAATACTCTCATGAGCTTTTCAGCCAGCTCCGAATGCCTTTAGGGCTGATTCTGAGGCCAGAGTGCTATTTAGGACATCTGCCATTCTATGAGTCTGCTGAGTATCTCACTTCCCATGTTGGATCACTCTCCCCTTTATTTACTCCATCGGTTAGCGTTAGCAGGTACTAGACTTGTCTATGTGCTCCCTTTGACTCCCATTCCCTCCACCATGACCAACTGTGAACTGAAATTGATCACCTGGAACAGTGAGATGGCATTGGTACATGCCACCTTGATGGGATTAAATTGGAATCCCCTGGTATGCTTCCAACTCCACTACATGGGGCAAGTCAGCCTGAGCATGTCCCAAATTATACATCTCTTCCCTCTCCCATTCCCACTCCCATGTTCAACAGGGATCACATTTCAGTTAATTTTCAACACTTAAGAATAACTGTGCATCAATTACAGAACTAAACCAGTCATATTAAGTAGAACAGATAAAAAAACTACTAAGAGGGATAATGAAGCCAGTCCCAAAGGGACAAATACCATATGTTCTCCCTGATCGGTGACGACTGACTGAACACCAAGAGGGAAACCTGTTGGAGTGAGGTGGACACTATGGGAAACGGTGGCTTGATCAGCATAGCCCTGACTGTTAATGAACAACTTAATACATTATCCCTCTGCAAACTTTTTGAAGTACACTTCTAGTTCTTGAACTAGTCTATGCATGTCTCTGTTTCTTGTAACCAGAAGAACACTAACTGAAATAAAACAAAAAGCTTTGCCATCCCTTATGATAAAATAGAAGAAAATATGAATAACTTTAGATCACCCTGATTCCATTAATTAAATGTTCACTTTGGTTCAAAATTGAGAGGTCAGAACTACTTAATTACTCTGACACTGTTAGGAAGAGGAAGTGTATTTATGGGAGATACTTCCCATTAGAAACCTGATCTTTGAGTCAAAACAGGGTAGAAACTAGAAAAGTTTTGTTTCAAATTATCCATGTTATTTATATATTTGAGGATTAAAAAAAAAAAAAACAAGAAATTTTCACTTGTTTTTCAAACTGGGTCTCCCAATAGCTTTATAATCCATCTGTTTTTTATTTAGTTATACTTAACTCATCGAAATGCCGTTTTGTAAAAATCACTTGTTGTCCAAGCAGCCCTTTTGAGTCTTCTTTATGAGCATATTTAGCCTTTCTTAGAAACAGGTCCATTGGCCAAAATCAAGTGAACTTGTACAACAAAACATTCAAATTTGGAACGAAATAAAATAAAATATCAAGCTAGTTTCTTCAGAGAAAAAAGGCAGTGCAATAGTCTTTCAGACACTGGTCTGCATAAAACTGTGTTTGGTATCTGTTCATGTTTTCTCCCCTCTCAAGAAAGAAGTTCATTTGGGTGAGTGTAAAAGAATGTATTAAATTGCTTTAAATAAAACTGCCCTTACCGGAATTGTGAAGATGACTAAAAGCTCTTATTGTCCAGTGGCCCTACTTGATGAAAACATACATGTTATTAAATTAAGATTCTTTACCTACCTTTTTTTGCCTTCCATTACTTATATTAAACACTTAGAGAAATTGGCAATTTGAAAAAATGCAAACAGTATAATTGACATAGGATGATATGTCAAAAACTCTATGGGGAACGAAATAAAAACATCAGTTGATTTTGATGCAAAAATTATGAAATCAATGTATACGAGGGGTCATTAAAAAGTTCATTGGAAATGTATTTTGAAACATCTGCATGTGGATGTCAAAGTTTTATGCACCAAAATAAGTTTACTTACAAATCTGTTCCCCCACTGAACTTTGTGAGGTACCCTTATTTCATTCAATAGGTATTCATTGAGTATTTATTTATAATCAGGTATTTATATATAATCAGGCATTAGTCTATAAACCAACAGCAGGCACAACAGACCAAAACTCCTGCCCCAGGAGGCCTATATTCTCAGGGGAGATAGACAATAAACATAATACATAAGTACATTCTACATTAGATTAAAAGCTGCTAAATGTTAAAGGGCAAAAGTGAGAGCAGAGGAAGGTAAGTTGGGAATGCTGAAGACAGAGATGATGTTTTAAATACAGACCTCACAATATGCTGATCACATTAAAAGGAATGAGGACCAAGGATGAAATGGAGTGAGCATATGCATATTTTGGGAAGGGTATCCAAGGAAGAAGGAACAGCCAATGCTAAGACTCTGAGGCAAGAATTGACCCAGTGTGTTCAAGACCACTCTGGTTGGAGGGGGAAAAAAATTGAAAAGACTAGTCTGTGAGCTAAAAGACAGAACCCAGGATAAAAGTTTTTAGGTCAAAGCTTCCCAAGGACATGTATATCACCTAGGGATGTTAAAGTGCAGAACCTGGGTCCTGAGATTCACCCTCAAGCCTGATGGGCTCTGAGAAGCTAGTGCAGCTGCCAGTAGATGGCCCATTCTTTGAGTTGCAGGGTTTACAGTGAGAAGAGTCAAATACCAGCTCACTGATACCTCTACACTGATGTCCTCTCATTGAAACCCCTCCAGCTAAGATGAACAGAAGCACATATGCACTGCCCCTCTGTGTACCTCAACTGCAGTTCTCTCAGTAGAAATGTTCTCTCTACTCCCAAGCTTTTCCGGATGGGGTTGGTTTACAGCAGCTGGTTCTGAGGCTTTCATTTGTAAGGCTACATAATTATTATTAAGTAATAGCAATTAGGATATGGTTAGAAACTCAAAGATAACTCTGAATCTTTCAAGAAAACCATCCCTCTAAATCAATTTCAGTTGAGTCTTTCTTGAGAATTCTATATGTTTTGTTTATTTGAATAAAATAGAAAACTTATAACATTATGGGGATGCACATTAGATGATTCCATGTAATTTGATTACTGCTGGAGTGAGGAACCAAATAACACTTCACTGTATACTTACCATTGTACTTATTTCTACTGTAATATTGTAATCAGTTTCACAGTGAGACAGATCTCATGTACATTTCATGCAATGATAAATTCTTCATGAGATTATGGTACTGTTGGTATGAGCAAAGTTAGATTTCTGAGCTCACCCTTCCTGTACCACTATGTGCTGAATGGGATTCAACCTTACACCAGCTTCTTCTAGTCAAGCATAGTTAGAACCTTTACTTACATTCACAGCATGCCATTTAATCTGATAAATGAACAAACTGATAAACAAATACACCCGCTGAAATTTCATGGCCAAAGGTCACATGATTATGAGAATCAAAACACAAAGCTTTTTTTTTTTTTTTTTTTTTAGTTTTTATGTGTGCTTAATAAATAGCTAGAAAACCCTCAAGGGATGCAGCTGCAGATCCAGTTTGAGTCTATTAAACTATTGGGTGAAGTGATAAATCCTGAAACAGCCCTTGGCAATTTAAACTTCAGAAAGCTCAGCTTCTGCCCAGTTTGTGTTTATGGTTTGATGTGGTAGATATGGGGATTGAGTTAAGAAAAACTGGAGAACCCTGCCATTTATAAAATATTAGTGAATGTTTCTTCTTTTGGACAAATGCTGCTCCTCATGTAGCCAATATTCTTGTGCGTGGAAAGAAACACAATAAAGCAGGGAAAAGAAGCAAGAAGTTGCATACAGCATAGCTAAATAGAGGAATAAGGATAAATATTTCTACTAACCAAATGGTTACACGTGACAACATGCTAGCTATATGACATATGGTTTCCTTGTTGTTTTAAACCCACTATCACCTAGAAGTTACAGTTTAAATTTTGCCAGTAGGCCTGCTGTACTCAGCTACGTGAGCATTAGCAGGAAGTTGGAATAGGGAGCAGAGCTCAGAATCAAAACCAGGCTCTCTAATATGGGATATGGGTCCCAAGCAGCTTCTTAGCCACTAGGCCAAACACTGGGTTCACACTAGGATTCCATGGATCAGGGCCTCTATTTCCCATTGGTTCAAAAAGAACAGAATGACCATGCCTCAAGCTTGGGTCCTCTGGTATTTTTCTTTTTTTTTCTTTTTTTAATGTGTGTGTATATATATATATATATATATTTAATTTGACAGGTAGAGTTATAGACAGTAAGAGAGAGAGAGACAGACAGACAGAGAGAAAGGTCTTTCTTTTCCATTGGTTCACCCCCAAAGTGGTCACTACAGCCGGTGCACTAGGCCAATACAAAGCCAGGAGCCAGGTGCTTCTCCTGGTCTCCCATGCGGGTGCAGGGGCCCAAGCACTTGGGCCATCCTCCACTGCCCTCCCAGACCACACGCAGAGAGCTGGACTGGAAGAGGAGCTACCAGGACTAGAACCGGCGTCCATATTGGATGCTGGCGCCACAGGCGGAGGATTAACCAAGTGAGCCATGGCACCGGCCCTCTGGTATTTTTCAAGCCAACTAGTTAATAAATGTGAATTAATGACAGATGCCTACCAGCAAAGGACCTTGCTGTGCTCCTCACAGAAGAGAAACGGGGAGGGGAGGAGGGGGGCCGCCGCCTGCAGTACTGGCATTCCATATGGGCACCAGTTCGAGTTCCAGCTGCTCCACTTCTGATCTAGCTCTCTGCTATGGCCTGGGAAAGCAGTAGAAGATGGCCAAGTCCTTGGGCTCCTGCACCCGTGTGGGAGACCAGGAAGAAGCTCCTGGCTCCTGGCTTCAGATCCGTGAAGCTCCGGCTGTTGTGGCCAATTGGAGAGTGAACCAACAGATGGAACACCTCTCCCTCTCCCTCTCCCTCTCCCTCTCCCTCTCCCTCTCCCTCTCCCTCTCCCTCTCCCTCTCCCTCTGTGTAACTCTGACTTTCAATTAAATAAAGAAATATTTTAGAAAAGAGAGAGAGAAAAGGGAGGAACAGGGAGGCCATGGTCAGGAATATTACAGTCCTTTCATATGGAGGTGAGAATTCTGAAGGGGGAGAAAGGCACATGATTCCTCTCAATACCGTAAGCTAATCTGAATTGCCAATTTTTTTGTGTTTTTTTTTTTTGTTTTGTTTTGTCATCCACTAAATAAGAGACTTCTTATATAATGACACTGTTTTATGAGAAAACACTCACTTCAAAATCCTGTCTTCATACTGAATGATAATAGCTGCCTTAGTCACAGAAGAATTCTGCACAGACTTCTAACCATTACTTGTCAAGTATATCCATTCACCTTGCAAATTACTGGAGATCCATATTTAGAAGAGAAATAAATACTCCTCAAGAAAATGGAATTCTTTTCACAGTAATACGCACCATTTTAAAAATTCAGTTTCCAACAGCTGTGGTATCCTTATATAATATAGAAGAGAATATATGGTAAGGAAAAAAAGACACAAAACAGAATTTATTACAATTGACTCCAAGCACAAGAAGGATAGAAACACACACACACACACACACACAAACACACACAACTTCCAAGTCTATTAACCAGAAAGGAAACAAAATAATTTTTATCCAAGATATGAAGAGATGACATGGAATGCAATAAACTAGATTTATGATTAGACACATTATAATGGCAGCATTTGAATTATGAAACTGAAACCAACACACTTTAATATTTCATTTGGTAAGAAGAAAATACTTCAGTACAATAAAACCAGGACTTAAAAGTTCCAAGTCTGTGCTGGTGGCTGATGGCACTAAGAGCTCCAATAAAATACCTTCAATTTTTCTTTAAGTAGAGAAACATTTTCATCACACCAATCTTCACCAGAATGATTAAAATTAAAATTATTGATAATGTCAACTATTGATGAGGATTCGGAATTATTGGCTGTCTCATGCATTGCTAGTGAAATCCAAAATGATACAGCCACTTTGGAAAGTGGGTTGGCAGTGTCTCACCTAAAACACCTTACCAGGCCATCATACCACCCAAAAAATATGCTCCAAAGCTATTAACTCAAATGAATCTTTAAAAATAATTACATGAGGGCAGGCGCCACAGCTCAATAGGCTAATCCTCCGCCTGCAGCGCCAGCAGTCCCGGTCGGAGCGCTGGATTCTGTCCCAGTTGCTCCTCTTCCAGTCCAGCTCTCTGCTGTGGCTCAGGAGTGCAGAGGAAGATGGCCCAAGTCCTTGGGCCCTGCACCCACATGGGAGACCAGGAGAAGTACCTCTCTCCTGGTTTCAGATCACCGCCGTGCACCGGCCACAGGCGCTGGCCGCAGCAGCCATTGGAGGGTGAACCAACGGAAAAAGGAAGACCTCTCTCTCTCTCTCTCTCTCTCTCACTGTCCACTCTGCCTGTCCAAAAAAAAAAATTACATGAGAATGCCCATACCAGCACTACTTAAAATAGCTAAAAACTGGGAATAGACACTAAACATTCAGACATATATGAATAGACAGATGGTAGTATATGTATATTATTGAAATGCTAACTCCTAATAAAAACAAACTAATAATACAAACAAAATGAACCACAAAAACATTATAATTAAAAAAGTCAAGTGAAAAAGATTACATATTATTTAATTTTATTTATATAAAATTCCAGAAAAGCAAACATCAGTGAAAAGGAGTTGAATGGAAAGAGGTGACAAAATTTTCTGCATTTTCTATATATCGATTGTGATGGTACACAACTATATACCTTCGAAAACTTTATCAGGATGTGTATTTAATTGCTAAATCATACTTACATGAGTTACACCTCAAAGAAAGTGAGAAGGAATGGGCATTTGATGCAATAGTTAGGTCACCACTTGGGATGCCCTTATTTCCGAAGAGAGTTTCTGGGTTCGAGCTCCAGCTCCACTTCCCATCCAGCTTCCTGAAATTGCATACCCTGGGAAGCAGCAGATGATAGCTCACATCTTTGGGGCTCTGCCACACATTCAGGAGATCTAGAATGAGTTCCAAGCTCTTGACTTCAGCCTGCCCCAGGACCAACTATGACTGGCATTTTGGAGGTAAACCAGTGGATGGAAGATCTCTCACTTTTCGCTGTCTGCTTTCTCTATGTGTTTCTCTGTCTTTCAATATCAGGTATACAGACCAATATACCTGATGAACATAGAAGCAAAAATCCTAAATAAAATTCTGGCCAATACAATGCAACAACACATCAGAAAGATTATCCACACAGACCAAGTGGGATTTATCCCTGGTGTGCAGGGATGGTTCAATGTTCACAAGACAATCAATGTGATACACCACATTAACAGACTGCAGAAGAAAAACCATATGATTATCTTAATACCAATAAAAATACCAAAGACATTCTTCTCAGATCTGGAAAAAATGATGCTGAAATTCGTAAGGAGATACAGGAGACCTCAAATAGCTAAAGCAATCTTGTACAACAAAAACAAAGCCGGAGGCATCACAATACCAGATTTCAGGACATACTACAGGGCAGTTGTTATCAAAACAGCATGGAACTGGTACAGAAACAGATAGATAAACCACAAACCAATGGAAAGAATAGAAACACCAGAAAACAATCCAAACATCTACAGCCAACTCTATATTTGATCAAGGATCCAAAACCAATCCCTGGAGTAAGGACAGTCTATTCAATAAATGGTGCTGGGAAACTAGATTTCCACATGCAGAAGCATGAAGCAAGACCCCTACCTTTCACCTTACACAAAAATCCACTCAGCATGATTAAAGACCTAAATCTAGGACCCGACACGATCAAATTATTAGAGAACATTGGAGAAACCCTCCAAGATATTGGCACAGGCAAAGACATCTTGGAATAGACCCCAGAGGCACAGGCAGTGAAAGCCAAAATTAACAATTGGGATTGCATCAAATTGAGAAGTTTCTGTACTGCAAAAGAAACAGGAAAGTGAAGAGGCAACCGACAGAATGGGAAAAAAATATTTGCAAACTATGCAACAGATAAAGGATTAATAACCCGAAACTACAAAGAAATCAAGAAACTGCACAACAACAAAACAAACAACCCACTTAAGAGATGGGCCAAGGACCTCAAGAGACATTTTTCAAAAGAGGAAATCCAAATGGCCAATAGACACATCAAAAAATGTTCAGAATCACTAGCCATCAGGGAAATACAAATCAAAACCACAATGAGGTTTCACCTCACCCCGGTTAGAATGGCTCAAATACAGAAATCTGCCAACAACAGATGCTGGCGAGGATGTGGGGAAAAAGGGACACTAACCCACTGTTGGTCGGAATGCAAACTGTTTAAGCCGCTATGGAAGTCAGTCTGGAGATTCCTCAGAAACCTGAATATAACCCTACCATACAACCCAGCCATCCCACTCCTTGGAATTTACCCAAAGGAAATTAAATTGGCAAACAAAAAAGCTGTCTACACCTTAATGTTTATTGCAGTTCAATGCACAATAGCTAAGACCTGGAATCAACCTCAATGAGGCCCATCAACAGTAGACTGGATAAAGAAATTATGGGACATGTACTCTATAGAATACTATACAGCAGTCAAAAAAAAACAATGAAATCCAGTGATTTGCAACAAAATGGAGGAATCTGGAAAACATCATGCTGAGTGAAATAAGCCAGTCCCAAAGGGACAAATACCATATGTTCTCCCTGATCGGTGACAACTAACTGAGCACCAAAGGGGAAACTTGTTGAATTGAAATGGACACTATGAGAAACAGTGACTTGATCAGCCCTTGTCCTGACTGTCGATGAACAACTTAATACTTAATATCACTAAGTCACACACACACACACACACACACACACACAATTAAATTTTATATAAAGGCAGTATAAGAAAAAAAGTACCCAAGGTGTCATTTCCATAAAATATTCCAGATCACACACTGAGAGCTCTGTAAAGGAGATCAAGAAATCCACATCACTGTCTTGGAATATTGTCCAGTCATTCTGGCTGATACTGCCACCAGTTAGCCCATTTGATCTTTAAATGCCAAATCTTTTATCTCTGCCATGACTCACAAATTCCAGCAATGGTGTATCTACTAGTGATGCCACTATATATTCCAGATGAGACTAGTCTCATTAGGAAGGATTTAATCTTCCAGGAACTTAGTAGTACTTCCTCAGCTGGAATTAATTTTCTTATTTACAGGATCATCTTTCTCTCAAGCTTTGGAACTGATGAGATTTTGATATCGTGAGTACAAATCCATGTGCAATTTCATACTATAATAAAAATTATGAAAAAATGCATATATTTCACAACTACTTTCTCCAAAATATACTTATCACTTAATTTCATTTTTATACCAACTTCTTGAGGTACCCTCACATATTTCGCCTTTACTTAGCTAAGTAATATGAAAATGTGCTGAAATTACAAGTTATAGGTTACGGGGGGGGGGGCGGAATCTCATGAATCTACTTTAGGCTAGTGGATTCCAATTAATTCTTCTACATAAAAAGCACACAAATAAAGGCACTAAAGTTGGAAACAAGGAATTGTACTATAGGGCATCTATCCATGTTTCACAAAAGGAAAAAAAAATAAGTCCTTATAAGTCACTATTTTATTCAAGAAAAAGGGCAGTGTGATACATGGGGGAAAAGAGAAAAGAAGTAGGAAAGGAATATTGTGTCAGGTGAAGGATCTTTTAAAACTCACTATTGGGTTTGGATTTCACAGACAGAACAATAGATTATCATAAGAAACATGTATATACGAAAATGGCATAAGAGATTAATTTTAAATTTATGAGGATGCTTACCACTATACATACAAAAATAATGAAGAATGTAACCATTAAAGAGTTCCCAGGTTGGTTTAGTTCTGGAATAAAGATCTGTCTTTGGGGCAGACATTTGGCCTAGTGGTCAAGATGCAACCCATACCAGAGTGGAAGACCCAATTTTTCTCCCAAACCCAGCATTCCTGTGACTACACACCCTCCGAGGAAAAAGGTGATGGTTCAAATAGTTGCCTCCCTGAAATGAATGTCAGGGACATGGATTGAGTTCTCAGTTCTTATGTTCAGGTGTTCAGCCTGCCCCTTGCAGGCATTTGAGAGAATGAACTAGTGGTGGGATCTCTCTCTCTCTCTCTCTGTCTCTGTCTCTCTGTCTCTGTCTCTCTTTCTCTCTCTCCCCCTTCCTTCCCTTCCTCCCATTTCTCTCCCTCCCTCTTTCTCTCACTCTTGCTCTTAAATAAATAATTTTTACAAAATCTGTTCTAAAAAAGCTGTTTAACTTCTAGCAGAATTTAAGAGAGCTTGTTTTCTCTTTTTTGTTGTGGTTGTTTACTAAAAGAGGCCATTGAAATGATAAATGAAGAGACTAGCAAGTCTTGTTTCCCTAAGCCATGTTGGCTGTGTAATCCACTGTTTGTGCTATGAGGGAAGGGGTGGAAATTTAGAGTTGTCCATACATGGGCAACTTTCTCACTTAGTTCTAAAGTTAAAAAAATACTTCTATATTTTCTAAATTTGCTTCTAGATCTCATTATCTCATCATTCTCTCAGTAATATGGATTTTCTGGGATCATATTAAAGAAGTAGTGATGAATATCCAGAATAACTGAATATTTCTTTCTCTACCTGATGAAGGAAACACCTGGGGACTAAGCTCCTTTAGTAAACTAACAGGGTTAGTGGACAGGCTGAAAGTAAACTTAAGAAGGCTAAAAAATACTTCAGGACTTCTGGAAACACTGACAAATAAAATCCCTATTTTCTCTTACCCATCTTCTTTTTACATTGCCTCCTGGAATATCTCATTCATTCAAATGATTTCTAGGTCCTGAAAGGAAGCTTTTAAATTCTACTGAGGTTCAAATTGCTAGGTACATTTGAATAGTGCCAAGAAGCCATATTTATTATATGCTTAGGGGAGAAATTATGGAACTCAGATCAGTTGTCGAGGACAGAGACAGTGATAAGGATCATCACTTAAAGTAGGAGAACAAAATTAGCAGTGGACAGATGACTGCATGGTTCTACCTGTAGATCTGTTTTTTATCCAAGTAGTTTTCTGACAAAAAGTTTAAATGGCCCTAGAAGGAAAGCAGATATCTGTCTGCGAATGTGAAAAATAATCCATATGTGTATAGTTTTGTAATATGTTGTAGGCAAAGGAAATGAAGAAGAAAGTAAGACCTGTGACACCAGGGAATTGCTGAATCTCTCTCAAAGCATGCTTACCTGTCTTGTGACACTGTCCAGTGTTGACAGTTGAAAGGAAAAACCACATTTAGAATGTAGACTACAAAATGTACCTACAGGGGCCAGTGCCGTGGCACAGCAGGTTAAAGCCCTGGCCTGAAGCCCCAGCATCCCATATGGGCGCTGGTTCTAGTCCCAGCTGCTCCTCTTCCGATCCAGCTCTCTGCTATGGCCCAGGAAAGCAGTGGGAGATCGTCCAAGTCCTTGGGCCCCTGCACCCACATGAGAGACCTGGAGGAAGCTCCTGGCTCCTGGCTTCGGATCGGCACAGCTCCAGTTATTGCAGCCAGTTGCATCATATACCATCATATAGAAGACCTCTCTCTCTCTCTCTCTCTCTCTTTCTCTCTCTCTCTCTGCCTCTCCTCTCTCTGTGTAACTCTTTCCAAAAAATAAATAAATAAATCTTTAAAAGAAAATGTACCTACACTGGAGGTGCAACCAAGCAGAAGCAGAAAGTAAAGTCATTTTCCTTGGTACGGGTAGAAGCCTCCAGCTGCTTAATTGTACTATTTCAGACAAACACTATAGAACACTTACAGGTTCGCTGTAAGTTCATAGTCATCTGCTTAAATGACATGCATTCATCAATAGGCTTGAAAGACAAGGTAGCTTCTTCGTGATGGCATTGTCTCCTGAATTCTACTATTTGTATTTAATTACAATTTCCTGATAGCTAGCAATATGTAAAATATTCACTAATATGTTGTTAAATTTTGTCACAGCTTTCAAATCATTAACAGTAATCTCAAGTGTACAAACTTAAATCAAGACTAGTGAGAATGTCCTCATACTTGTGTTTGGGAGGTGTTTTTTTTTCAGCACTGACAACAATGCCTGGCACTTAGTTGGTACTCAATAAATAATCTGCTCAATTAGATGCCCTCATCAGTATATATCTCAGCAGATTAATTACTTGCATAAATCAAGCTTCTCATAATCTTCTTAAAGTTCCTCAGTACTTAAAAAAGACTTTGGCATAATTCTATCTTTTTGATGTATTCCAATGCTTGGAAACTTCACATATTAACCACTGTGATCTAAACTTAGCAGACCTGATTTGAACTTTGGAACCAGGAAAAGCAGTGTTTAAACCCCAACAATAACTTAATAATTTGCCATCCTGAATAGGTTTTGTGAAATTCAGTGTCATCATATTTACAACAGAGATGATAAAATCTGTCTCATGTTCTAAAAGGGAGAATAAAATAATCTATCATTTATATGAGTTTAAAAGTACTTGGTACATGTTACAACACTAGTCACCCACAGCACTACCAGTGTTGTCTTTCTTGACCTTGAACTGCCTCACCAGCCCCATTCAATGTCACAACCCCAAGTATGTCCACCAGGCCCTTCTCTTATTCCTGAGAAGGGATATCCACTGAGCTCACTAATCAGGACAGTGAACACATACAAGAAATACATCAGGGTTTTCACCTTCTAAACATTATCAGTATACTTTTGGTTTCATTGTAATCCATAAATCGTACTTTGGAAATTTATATTCATTAAATAAAAGTTAAAAAAAAATATACTTTAGTGGCAGGCTTTGTGGTACAATAGATTAAGCAGCTACATGGGATGTCCTTTAGAATGTCTGGGATCAAGTGCCACCTCCAGTTCCTTCCTGCTTCTTAATAATGCACAACCTGAGAGACAGCAGATGATGGCTCAAGTACTTCAGTACCTTCCATCCACATGGAAGACATTAATGAACTTTCTGGCTCCTGGTTTTGGCATGGCTCAGGCCTGGATATTAGACACATTAAAGGAGTGAACCTGTGGGCGGAAGATCTCCATTTCATCTGTATCTCATTCTGCCTTTCAAACAAATGAATAATATGTAGAAGACATTTGTTAAAAATACAATTAAAAGCATACTTTGGATTGTTGGGTTTCACCTTCAAGTATCTTATTCTTCTATAATATTCTGTGCAAAGTGGATAGGGGTGGATGGGCTCAAATACATAGTGATGCAGAACTACCTACTCAAAGACAAACGTTGTGTTACACTGGCTTGT